>NC_039358.1:62724578-63924578 GCF_003573695.1 Papaver somniferum
ACAAACTACAGAGGAATTCTACACAATCACAAACAAGGCTGACTCGACCAAATCAAACCTATAAATTCTAGCAAACAAAAAGCATGATGGCTCCACTTAGATTGTTTCTAGACCAACTTCTATCTTTCGAAAGGGAATTCGTTGCAATTTGATCAAACCCCTCTGGAATCAATTCGAGTCAAAGTAAGTTGAATCGAGGCGAGGGAAGCTTAGTAGAGCTTTGATACCCAAGGCCTCACCGCAGGCGGCGCAGTCACGCATTCAACTCACAGAAACCATCATGAACTTTGGAGTGTGCTTAAAGAGCAACCAATATTTTTAGAACGAGTTTCCTATTAAGCTCGTTACCCTATCGGTCTCGTTCTAATCCGAATTTTAAGGCTTAGGTTCGCGTTCGGTTTTGTTTTCCTAAGGCGGGCAAGAAGGGAGCGGTGATGAAATCCGAACCCTTATCTTGTTTAGTCCAGGCCTCGCCCTTTACTAGGAAAATAAAGACAGTCCAATTCAAGTCCTCAGCATATATTCACCTTAAGGCAAACAGTAAACCCGCTTGCAGGAGATTCGCGGGTGTTTAGAAGTTTACCTCCCGTAACAGACGGGCGAAGAACCGCTGAAGTCGACTCGGGCCACTAACTCCGGTGTCAGTGTGCGAACCCGAGGGGCCGAGACGATATAGTAATCGTCGTCCTTCCCTGCAAACAGTTTGTATTTAAATTTTTTTTTTTTAATTTATAACCCTTCCGTAGGGTTTTAAAAAATTAATGTCCAAGTCCAGTTTAAAGTTCAAAGTGCAAAAGGAAAGAAATAAAAATATTATAAAAATTTCCTACTACAATTCTAAAAAGAAATAAAATAAGAATATCTACAAACTAAAAAACTAAAAAAAAAATTAAAAATTAAATCCTAAAAATTTATTTTTCTTCTTTTTTTTCTCTTTTCGCTTTAAGCTTTAAGCTTTAAGCTTTTTCCTCTCCAAGTCCTTAGTTTTCACTTCAAACCTGCAAAATAATGACAAAAAGAAACGTAAAAAGGAAAAAAAATAATAAAACTAAAAATAAATTCTACCTAAGCACAGGTCCGCGTCGGCGGCGCCAAAATGATTTAAGATTTTTCGTGGGGTTGTATTTGTAGTGGTAAAAAGGATTCGTATCAGACTTGTGAAGATAGATTTTTTTTTTAGACTTACTAGAAAATAAATATATACAAAAATATTAACAATGGGTGCGATAGGTAACCAAGACACTAGATTCCACTATTACGCAAAATTGATTGATAAATATTTCAAAACTCTATTCTATTCTTAAGTCCTCTTTTATCTTTAATTCACTATCAATCATACAAATTCTCAAATTTTATTTGTAAACTTTAAGCATAGATTAACAAGAGATTTAACCAAGTATAACCTATCAAATTGAATGACAAATAATTAAGAAAATCATTCAAATAGTTTAAAGAACTCTGCAAAAGCAGTGATTAAGTGAATTATATAATACGAGAAAATGAAATAGTTACCCATTGATGTTGCGTAAATAGCTTCCTCCATTTCCTTGGTTACAAGGGAATTATCTCATCGTGATAAACATGCTCTCAAAATATTGTATTAATGCTCACAAGTGCTTAACAAGAAGAGAAAATAATGAAACAGGAAATCTGCAACAGCGTCAAAGCATTACAGATCGACTGTTTCAAAATCTCAACTGTTACGATGAAGATAAGCGTTGCAAATCTTAATATATATGTTGCAGACGGGGATGAATAAACTGTTACAGTGACACTATATGTTGCAAATTAGGATGAAGAAACTGTTACAATGAAAATAAATGTTGCCACACAGTTGAATAAACTGTTACAAACTTTTGAAGAAACTGTTAGAAAGGATGAAGAAACCGTTGCCGTTTCCCGTTCTTCACGGGCAGCAGGAGCAGCAGCAACAAAGTTCTGAAAACTCTTGATTCCTGCTCCTATGGCCCTCCTCTCGACTCCCAACTCTCGATAACCATTATATGACACATTTTAAACATATTTATACGTTATTGCGACATTGAATCACGTCCAATTACTCCAAATATTTTCTCATAACTCCCATGCATGGAAAAAAATAATTTCCATATTTAGCTTCTACACACGTTAACTATGGTCCATCACTCTCCAAATCGATTTTTAATCACCCATAGTGTTTCTTGAGCCATCAGACACGAGCATAACACGCACAAATTCTTCCAGAACCCATGATTATCTTCTCCCTATACGTGTATCCCTATTTTGAGCTCGTGGATTTCCTAGACAATTCTAGCCAATTATGGTCGAAACAAACACTCACAATAGTTTTCTTATGTTATATCAAAATTTTCCACAAAGTTTCAGCTATTGAATCTCCCTATAACACCTTCATTTTGTTGATTGAAAATCTGCCAGAAATGTTGGTTATTTTCCCGCCAATTTTCACGATTTGAATTTTGAAGAAGACCTTCCCTTATCCGGTTCAGGTGTCCCTTTAGCACATGCCTTGAAATGGGGTGCCCCTTATCCAAATTAGGGGTGTCTTTAGCAATTCTTCTGGAATGTTTTCGGCACTTTTTCGGGGTTCCTCGGGGGTATTTCTGGGGTGTCTCCAACATACTTCTGCGGCGCTTCCGGTATGTCATCTACGGAGGTTCAAATGCCACATTTTGAGCCATTTCGCCGCAAAAGCATATTTCTCCAAAAACATCTACAAAAACACAAAATAACACAATAAGTACTTAATCGAGTCTAACAATACAGAGAATTGAGAACAAAATAGACACATAAATGCGTCTATCAAATACCCCCAAACTTATTATTTGCTACTCCTCGAGCAAATTTATTCTAGAAAAAAAAGACCGAGTTATAAACTTGGGAGGGTTTACCAGAGGTGTACCCACAAAACCTTTACTCTAGATCCTAGCTATCTACACAGAACCTTGGAAGGCACTAAAGAGTCTCCTTGGTTGGCATAAAATCATTGACTATAGGAGGAAGTACCCTGATGCGAAATTCCAATTGTTGTACACGAGTTTGCACTCAAGCATACTAAAATTCATATAAGTGACAGAGCTCTACTAAGATAGTTTCACTATGGACATCATATTCGGAGTCAAACTAATCACATGAAAAGATTAAGAGATGGATATAGAAAAACATAGATGGTTTTGATGTTGACTAAGTGAACAATGTTTCTCATATCTGTCTGAAGGCCTCTGCCAAGATGAACCTATCCTAAATGAATGAGATACTAGTCTGACTAATACCAACTCACTAGCATATGCAAGGGAACCAGTGGTCGATAATCCTAACTCTAGGTCAACACAGCTGGCATATACAAGGGTACTAGTGGTTGACTTTATTAAATTTTATTCCGTTTGGTCTAATGGTCTGGTCTCAGTTTTTTTTTTCTTTTTCATCATCTTTTTTTTATTTTGTTTTTATTTTAATATCTCAATCAATCTACTTCACCCTAGCAGTGGTAACAACTTGAATCGTGAGCCCCACCTAATCACTTAGAGAAACATATTTTAAAAAGAAAATAAAATAAAAACAGAAATGAAAAGGACTCAACGAGATATGGCGAAACTATCATGTTATTTCTAACACCTGAGCTCTGTGCTTGTATGAATAGACTCTTATAGATGTTTCCATCTAATCAGATTGGTATGTCATCTACGGAGGTTCAAATGCCACATTTTGAGCCATTTCGCCGCAAAAGCTTATTTCTCCAAAAACATCTACAAAAACACAAAATAACACAATAAGTACTTAATCGAGTCTAACAATACAGAGAATTGAGAACAGACACATAAATGCGTCTATCAAAGCCCACTTCTCCCATCATCACTAACCGTCCATGTCTTCCTGACACGTTCTTGTGATGGCGCGCTGCGCGCTGCACGCTGTAAACCGCCAAACCAATACCCCAGTATGTATCCCCAAGTTTGTGACATGCTTGATGTCTCGATTGTGTGGATCGTGGTACCCACATAAGGTAGCATACGGTGCTAGGTTAAATAACTAAGTTATTTGGGAAATAGATATTTACGAAATATCGTGTGTATTCTATGCATGAAGCATCGCTGTTTTAAAGCTTATCGGAGTAAGCCGCGGATTAAGCGTCTCAAAAAAGCTGCACGCATAGCTACCTTCAAGTGATCGTTTGGAGGCTACGCAGGCAAGCCCTCCCTTGACTGATCACATGATGTGGTAGAGTGACGGATGGTAATCACCACGACACCTTATTGGCCATTTAACTTCTAGCCTGGGCTGTCTAACCAAGCTGGTAGAGTTGGACGGATGAGATGATATATGACGCTCATCTGCGACCGTTGATGAATTTTTGGGGTTTTGAAGAGGTGCGCAAGCATCACTCTTCAGCTTGGTTGAAACCAAGCATGTGAGGTGTTTTTGGCAGGACCGACTGGGCAGGCGTGTAGACGGCGTGTCGATGTGCATGTCCATACCTCACTGCCCCATGAAGATGCGACCTAGGCCACTCAAGTTTACCGGTAAAGAGGAGTGGCTGAAATCGATTTGCGATAGGAGTCCTGTGCCGCAAAGGATTTCCAAAAGGGCGCGGCATGTCACCTTCAGGACGTACAATCGAGGCATCTGGTACTGCCTTGCTTTGGTCGGCCGGACATAGAGGTAGATGGGCCCACGGTGATCATGTAGATACTCTGTGGACCTCCTTAGTCTATTCCTGCACTCTTCATCCAGGATGGCGAAGATGGACGCTCATGATCGATCTACGACACATGTAATATGCCGCAAACTCTAATTAGGGTTTTATGTTGGTCGCGCACATGCAACTTTGGCCGGACGAATTTGCATGCTATGCTCTTCGTATGGACTGGTCGACCACGTGGGACCCACATTGGGCCGGTGGTGAACATGGTGATACCTGACTGACGGTCATAGGCCTGATCTAAGCCATCCAAACATGCCGGTGAAGTTGGATGGTCGTGATCAATTTAAGACCCTTATTGGAATTTCCTGCGACCCTTTAAACCTCACGCCGACCCAACTTCAGGCAACCACACGTCATTCCGTGGCTAGGATAAGGGAGGATCGATTATGCAGGTAGAAAGGGGGCCCGCCGGTGTGTGCCATGGCACTTGTCCGACCGGGCTTGGAGCAATCTGCGCCGTCAATTCGTGCCGGTGAAGTTGGACGGTCGTGGATGTTTTAAGACTGTCGTGGTCGGCTTTTTTCGCGCGAACTTCTTCAGCTACTCCACACCATCCTGAACATCCAACTTTAGGTTGGAGTTTGGTGGCTATTTGATGGGTGTGACTTGCACCTGACCGCCCATGGCATAAACGGGCCCGCTGGTGGTCATTGCGGTGGTTTCCTGTTCCTGCTAGGGTTCGTCTAGGATGGTTAAATCATGCGGCCAACTTGTGTGGTCGTGATCGTTTCTGAGACTGACATGGGCAGTCCAGATTTCCCTTCGGAAATATTCTCAATCGGGCTAGTATAACACCGAGAGATGTATGCTCAATCGGGCTAGTATAACACACCGAGAGATGTAGCCTGTACGGGTATTTCGTGCATGCCTCACTACTGACACTTGGAGATTCGTGTTACGCTGCTGAGAGCAACACTCAGTCGTCATGTCGCACCAATAATGAGGGTTCTGCGGGAACAACACAGGAAATACAAGGCTAGTCGCGCATTAATTAATAATGCTATAAATTCACAGGGTATATGGGATTGTTGATACATGCTCCAACCTGGATGAATTTTGTGTATTTAATTCACAGAATACTGGGATTGTTTCCACATGCTCTATTCTAGGTGAATTAGTAAAGTGAAGAAGTATTCATCAGTTATCAGTGGCTTTATCCTTTGCAGGATGTCAGCGCATAAATTTGGTTTTACAATTTTAGCCCTAAACTAAAATCCACCATCAACATTAAGTTCCCTGCCTAGCATGCAATGGTTACACTATTGTGGGGTAGGCATTAGATGGTGACAAATAAAGATAAAACTTTTGAGATAAAGTTTAGATGTTACCAGGAGAGACGAGTCGTCCCGTCCTTGGAGCATGTCACGCTCAAGAGGCGTCCAGGCGAGCGTTCCCCTAGCATGATGTCGGTCTTGCCTGCTTCGATCGACCTTGTTATGCCTGCTTCGGTCGAGAGCCTGCTTCGTGCTTGGTCCTCTCGAATGTCGGTCTTGCCTGCTTCGATCGACCTTGCTATGCCTGCTTCGGTCGAGCGTGGGACCTGATGTGAGCGTGCTTGATTCGAACATGGGCAGTTGTGCATGCTTCGATCAAACATGGGTCCACCGTGTACATGTTTTTGACGTCGGCCATGTCATATGCCTGCTTTGCTCGTACGGTTGATGTGCTTGCTCAAGCGTCATCCTTGCTACTTCGACCAAACACCGACCATGCTATCTTGACCAAACACCGGTCTTGCTGCCTTGACCTTGCTGCCTGCTTCGCTCAAACGTGGGACCCACTGCGTGCTTGCTTTGCTAAAAAATGAACCTTGTGTGCTCAAATGTGTATGTGGGTCCTGCAGAGAGCGTTGACGCAGCTTCTGGAGCGAGCAGGTCCCGGAGAGTGTTGAAGTGTTGGAGGTGAAACGCCTTCTTCTGGAAAGAGCTTTGAAGTGGCTTCTGCTGGAGGGAGCCTTGAAGCGGCTTCTGCTGGAGGGAGTGTTGAAGCGGCTTCTGTTGGAGGGAGCGTTGAAGCGGCTTCTTCTGAAGGGAGCGTTGAATCGGCTCCTGCTGGAGAGAGTGTTGAAGCGGATTCTTCTTCAGTTTGGTTTCCCCTTGCGAATTACATGCTTCTTGATTGACCATCTCTCTTGTATTGAAGAAGTTCTTGACTGACGGCGAAGGAATTTCACGTTGAGCCTCAGTCCCCAAGCGTGGTCTACGTGGCTCTATCTTGTATGCCCGATGGGTCTTTTGTACATAGTGGTCGTTGATATGGTGATGCTCTGGATGGTATCAATCGACGAGGGTTCTTTGCAGCAGCTGTGATCAGAAGAGACTGGCAGGGAGAGGCGTGGTGGCAATTTGCACGAACTTGGAACCCTCTTAAGTCCCAGGTGCAATCTCCTTTGGTAACGCAACTACTTCTTCCATGGAAGACAAATTCTGAAAGCGTCTCTCATTGATGTAGTTACTGTGGATCCAGATATGGAATATCTTGGACGTTGTTTCATCATTGTGGCAGTCGTGCATGTGGTACTAGAGTTAAAGTTGGCAATTTTGGACGCGCGAGATGTTGTTTCTCGGTGGATTTCCTCTTAATGCTTCAGCGAAACTGGTTCTTTCTAGCAGGGCAGATGCTGTTTTAGATGAGTGTTCAACAACTTCACGAAGTCCAAAGGATGACCAAAAGCGCAGATTCTCCAACATAGCACGATAGACATGCACCATCGTCTAATAGAGTGATTCGCCCGGATCTTTCTCGACATGACGCGCGAACATAATTATATTCTTGAGGATGCTCCCTTGAGGTATCGGCTCCAGTGGAAGATTGTCATCATAGAGCGTTGATACGTTGCACCGGCATTCTTTAAACCAAATGGTATTACAGTATAATAAAAATTTCCGAGAGGAGTTCGAAAAGATGTCTTACTTGCGTCATGCTTGTACATCCTTATCTGATTGTACCCGCTATATCCATCCATGATGAAGAACATTTCGTGTCCGCTGATGGAGTCTACTAACATGCAGTGTTAGGTAGAGGAAAACTTCTTTGGGGCAGCATTTGTTCAAGTCTCTGAAATCCACGCAGCACCTGATCTGTCCGTTTTTTCTTTTCACCGGGACCACATTATCCAACCAGGTTGGATGATGGATGAGTTTAATGAAGCCAGCAGCAAGCAACTTCTGAATCTCAGTCTTGATTTGCTCTTCTGACTCGTGCCTGAATTTCCTCGGAGATTGCTTGATCAGCTTGGCTCCAGGTATGACATGTAGATGGTGGGTGACCAATTTTTCATCTGGACTGGGCATTTCTTCATACGTCCAAGCGAATATGTCCTGGTATTCTTTGAGAAGTTGTACAAGCTTCGTGCGTTCATCCGTACACAAGCTTGAGCTGGTGGAGATACGCCTAGGAGATTCCTCATTCCCGATGTTAACGATTTCGAGCTCATCAGTTGTGGAGTTGGTGCCGTCTTGCAGCTGTGGTGGAGCATCCAGCACCTCTTCCTGTGGATCGTCATTGTTGTAGCATTCCGTTGGGCGGGGAGACTGGGTAACAGTCTCTCCTTCTCATTGCTAACAGCGGCGTCAGTATACAGTTTTCCTTTTCTGGTCAAGGATTTCCACAAAAGTTCTTTCCCTCTTAGCTTGATCGTGGGTTGCGGCTTCACCGGATGAAGAAGAACGCCTTGTCAGCAAAGATGCATCGTGGGGCTTAGCCCTCAATGATGCGAGTCGGTCCTCCTCCTGAATTGACGCCCACGTGGGGAGTAGGATGCAATGAACTTTGGCTGATCCTTCCTGCGGAGCTTCTCTTGGTTCAAACAATTCCACTCCACATATCGGCGCATAGGGAGACAACGATGCAGAGATACGAACGACTTCTTTATTCAGCATAGTCTTCAGGCACTGGTGATATGTCGAAGGGACAATCCTACTGTCATGAAGCCACGGTCTCCCCAATATCATGTGGTAGTCTGGCTCTTGTTCTATGACTTCGAATTTCACCTTTGACTGGACGAGCCCTACAGATAAATTCAGGTTGACATACCCCTACGCGTTGGTTTGGTTTCCCTCGAAGTCTATCATCGTAGTAGGCTTCCGTACGATCTTGCCTGGGCGAACCTTGGTTGTCCTGAGAGTCTTTAGAATAATCACATTCGAAGACGCTCCTGTGTCGATAAGGGCCCTCTTGAACCCTGAATCCTTGATGTGTGCGGTAACATGTAGGGCACAGTTGCGACCTTCCTCTGGTTGATTGCAGCAAACGTTTCCGCCCGTTGATTCTTCGAGAGGTGTAAAAGTTCGCATAAACTTTCCACTAGTGAAGCCACTTCCTGATCCACCGTCCTCTGGTTCATAGTGAAACTATTGACTTGAGGAGGATCGTTGTGAGGATCATTCCCCAGTGTAGGAGTCTCCATGACAGGACCGCTCATATTTGATGTCATCTTGATGAGGAGATCGGGTATGTCGTTTATCGCTTCTTTAATCAGGTCCGCCCGCGCCGCTGAAGTACCTTCTCCGGGTGCGTTGATTGCGTTCCTTTTTGGCTCCAGAGGCTGTCGTGGCTCTTGTGGCAATCGATCAGTTAATGTCTTAAGAAAAGTGAGTACCTCTTCCTGAGTTGTAGCCATGTATGTCTGTGTCTTAACAAGGATTTCTTGTCTCTCCATCAAACCCACTATGGTAATAGGGGGTTGTCCTCCTCTGGCTCCTCCAGCTCCTCGTCCCGATGGAGGAGTGGCAGTTGCTCTGGTGACGGATGGAGGCGTTACACTTGAAGAGATGCCAGGGTTTGCGGCTGCTCTGGCTCTGGTGATAGGAGGTGTCGCGCCCAATGGAATATCTCCTCCTGCTCCGCTGGTGCTGGTAGTAGAGGAAATAATTCCACGAGATACATTGATGCTATTGACTGGCTGCACGGTAACACCTAGGATATCAACATCGAGAGTGTTGTCAGCGCTAGTCCCGTCAGGATTGGTTGCTGATCCATACCTAAGATCCACCATTTTCGAAATTAGTTAAATTGAATTGGTATTGAAGAAATATACTTCACAACCGAGAGATTAATCTCCCACTGTGGTCGCCAATTGTTTACGGGTGAAAAGTATTTCTGCTGGTTTTGGTAATTTGGGGTGTGTGGATGAGAAATGAATCTAAACCCTAAACAAATGCACTGCACGGGAGTGATTTTGATTCGAGAGATCAATTTGTACAATTATGGCCTAAACCAAGAAATGGTCGTTCCAGACTTGGTTCGGTCACAAAGTGAAGGAGATGGGGTTGATCTTAGGGAGGGAAGCGAAGAAGGTGTTGAGATCGTGAAGGTGTTGGTTGTTTATGACTTGTATCAGAATACCGAACTGACTTGAAATAATGTAAGCAAAGCTCTATGTGTTTGAATATGTTGTATCAACACTTGGTTTCTGTCTTGTCTGTTGTGGAAATAGGAGGAGAACCTATTTATACAAGTCATAAAGCACAACCCTCGTCTCGTAGGAAGTGGAGGAAGTGGAGTGATGGAGTAGTGGGGTCGTGCTGGTGATTCTCACACGATCAGGTCTAAACCCACTTCTCCCATCATCACTAACCGTCCATGTCTTCCTGACACGTTCTTGTGATGGCGCGTTGCGCGCTGCACGCTGTAAACCGCCAGAATACCCCAGTATGTATCCCCCAGTTTGTGACATGCTTGATGTGTCGATTGTGTGGATCGTAGGACCCACAGAAGGTAGCATACGGTGATAGGTTAAATAACTAAGTTATTTGGGAAATCGATATTTACAAAATATCGTGTGTATTCTATGCATGTAATGCATCGAATATATTCAATATGCATGAAGCATCACTGTTTTAAAGCTTATTGGAGTAAGCCGCGGATTAAGCGTCACAAAACAGCTGCACGCATAGCTACCTTCAAGTGATCGTTTGGAGGCTGCGTAGGCAAGCCCTCCCTTGACTGATCACATGATGTGGTAGAGTGACGGATGGTAATCACCACGACACCTTATTGGCCATTTAACTCATAGCCTAGGCTGTCTAACCAAGCTGGTAGAGTTGGACGGATGAGATGATATATGACGCTCATCTGCGAACGTTGATGAAGTTTTGGGGTTTTGAAGAGGTGTGCAAGCATCACTCTTCAGGTTGGTCGAAACCAAGCATGGGAGGCGTTTTTGGCAAGATCGACCGGGCAGGCGTGTAGACGTCTTGCTGGTGTGCATGTCCATACCTCACTTCCCCATGAAGATGCGATCTAGGACACTCAAGTTTACTGGTAAAGAGGAGTGGCTGAGATCGATTTGCGACAGAAATCCTGTGCCGCAAAGGATTTCCAAAGGGGCGCGACATGCCACCTTCCGGACGTACGAATCAAGGCATCTGGTCCTGCCTTACTCTGGTCGGCCGGACATAGAGGTAGACGGGCCCACGGTGATCATGTAGACACTCTCTGGACCTCATTAATCTATTCATGCACCCTTCATCCAGGCTGGCGAAGATGGACGCTCGTGGTCGATTTACGACACATGTAATATGCTGCAAACCCTAATTAGGGTTTTATGTTGGTCGCATGCATGCTACTTTGGCTGGACGAATTTGCATGCTATGCTCTTCGTATGGACTGGCCGACCACGTGGGACCCACATTGGGCCGGTGGTGAACATGGTGATACCTGACCGACGATCATAGGCCTGATCTAAGCCATCCAAACATGCCGGTAAAGTTGGATGGTCGAGATCAATTTAAGACCCTTAGTGGAATTTCCTGCGACCCTTTAAACCTTATGCCAACCCAACTTCAGGCAACCGCACGTCATTCCGTGGCTAGGTCAGGGGAGGATCGATTATGCAGGTAGAAAGGGGGCCCGCCGGTGTGTGCCATGAAACTTGTCTGACCGGGCTTGGAGCAATCCACACCGTCCATTCGTTTCGGTGAAGTTGGACGGCCGTGGCTGTTTTAAGACAGCCGTGGTCGGCTTTTGTCGCGCGAACTTCTTCAGCTGCTCCACACCATCCTGAACATCCAACTTTAGGCTGGCGTTTGGTGGCTATTTGATGGGAGTGACTTGCACCTGACCGCCCATGGCATAAACGGGCCCGCTGGTGGTCATTGCGGTGGTTTCATGTTCCTGCTAGGGTTCGTCTAGGCTTGTTAAATCATGCGGCCAACTTGTGTGGTCGTGATCGTTTCTGAGACTTACATGGGCAGTCCAGATTTCCCTTAGGAAATATGCTCAATCGGGCTAGTATAACACACCGAGAGATGTATGCTCAATCGGGCTAGTATAACACACCGACAGATGTAGCCTGTACGGGTATTTCGTGCATGCCTCACTACTGACACTTGGAGATTCGTGTTACTCTGCTGAGAGAAACACTCAGTCGTCATGTCGCACCAATAATGAGGGTTCTGCGGGAACAACACAGGAAATACAAGGCTAGTCGCGCATTAATTAATAATGCTATAAATTCACAGGGTATATGGGATTGTTGCTACATGCTCCAACCTGGATGAATTTTGTTTATTTAATTCACAGAATACTGGGATTGTTTCCACATGCTCCATTCTAGGTGAATTAGTAAAGTGAAGAAGTATTTATCACTTATCAGTGGCTTTATCCTTTGCAGGATGTCAGCGCATAAATTTGGTTTTACAATTTTAGACCTAAACTAAAATCCACCATCAACAATACGGAAAAGTAAAAAGCACACACACACACAAGAATTTTGTTAACGAGGAAAACTCCTGAAGAAAGACCTTGGGACATCGTCCATCTTTGAACACCACACTTATTTAACCACTACAGTACTATCCCATTATCAGATTTCAAACTAGAATGTAGTTGAGGCCGAATTCACCCTCCCAGGAATTCAATTGAAGTCGTGTTTCTTACGCCTCTTGAACCTTGCAAGATTCTGCTGACGTCCTTTATAACCTAAGAGTTGTTATAACCTCAATGAAGACTTTTGGTACTGATCTGCCTCTGACAGACAAGCCTTTTTCATTTCCCTTTTGCAGTAGACAAAGTCCAACAAACCTCAAGAAAATGAAACACTTGGACTCAGTTATCTAAAAAACCTGCATTACTAACCACCTCTGAAAAAATATCCAAACAAATAAAAAAAGAGTTTAAATATCAATCTTGAGAAATCACAAATCCTGAGAAGAAGGGAACTTTGTGATTTTTATCTATCTAGTTCCTGATCGAAGATTACGAAAACCTCAAAGATCAATAAGAACAAGATCCAAATTCAAGAACTATCAAGTAAAAGATAGTCTGACCGAGCTTCACTAATCCCTAAGTGAAGTCTTTAAATTCGCAACCTAGAATACAATTCTATGAAGAATCTAGGTTATAGAGGACGACTCTAGTTTGCAACTATATAGGACACAAGAGTATCAGGGATTAAGAAATCTATTGCAAGATTCTCTCTATCTATAGATTTTCAAGGCTTCAGGTAGATTTGAATTCAAGCTAAGGTCACTTGAAATTTAAGCAAACACTTTCTCAGTTTAGATGAAATTACTATAGGAATTCATGTAAGCATGTGAGATATATTCCTTGAAATTAAACAAAAAAATATGCATTATGGTCCAGGGTTCTTGAACCGTGCACAATGATGGTTCATAGCAGCTAAGTATCCTTTGAACTTATAAGCACATAGTGGTGTTCAATAACACTCGAGACTAATCTATGATCTACAACCTTAAATTGATTTAGTGAATAAATTCATATTATAAGTATCTAAAAGAGATATAGAAAAAGTGACCACACTCATGTAGAATAATTTGTATAGTTCGGTTAATACTGGAACTGGGTTGGTTTGCAAATCTCTGACAGTTAGCAAAGTCAGGCCACAAGGGTTTGCAGACCTTGATAGTTCGCGAAAGTCAGGCCACAGGGTTTGCAAACCTTGGAAATTCACAAAAGTTAGATGGTAGGGGTTTGCAAGCCGGGTTTGTGAACCTACCTCATTCACTAACTCGGATATAAAGAGTTCTCATACCGTGTTTGCAAATCAACACAACACTCAGTATTCAGACTGGCTTTTGTAAAACATACAACTGTGTATACCATTGTTAAGCAGTTATTTTTCTCTCGTAATCAATTCAAAACATTCCCAATATCCATAGACAGTATGCACTGTTGCTTGGGCAAGTTTCAAATGATCAACTTGAAATACAAATATTTTAAGAAAAATAAATTGTTCTAACTAAAATGGCTAAGGATCTACGAACATCCATTGCATATTTCGAGAGATTAACCAAGACATGCTTGAACTCGAAATTTATTCTTTGCAATATTAAATCTACTAAAATCATACGACATAGTCTCATATGATAGAATGGTAAATGTTATGAGTAAATAGGATAGGTCAGTCTTCACATACCTCTTTTTAAAATCTTCTCAAATGTCTTCATTTCTAGTTCAATCTTCAATCTTCGAGCGTTATTCAATGGTATCTAATACTCAACTAATTGTACTCTCATCCTGGTCCGAGACTTAACTTTAGTAGACTAGAAATCACAATATAGTTTTGCACATCTAACGACTATGACAATAAGCTTGAGATAACAAAACTTGTGAGTTCGACTGAGCGATGCTCTAACAACGATCACCATCTCTCCACGATATATGTTTAGTTCGAGCTCTAGACATTGTTATATGGTTGAATCGACGATAATTTTGTTTTAGTATTGGCGATTAATGACAAAATAATCGGCGATGTTTGGTTTTAAAGATAGAAAACAAGTTTTTTTTAATATTTAACTGGAATAAGGAGAAAGTATTTCAGTTAAGATAAATATTAAATTCCAAAATGAATGATTCTGCATTAATGTTGGAGTAAAGGTAAGGAGTAAGGACATTTTCTATTTTGAAACAGAACTCATATCTTCTTTACCTGGATGGGATCAAAATGAATGGCTCTAAATTAATTTGAGTAACCCTCAAATTTTCCAGGAATTTTTAGTTAGAAAATTTATGAGAATAATTTTAGTTAACAAGTCAACAAAAATTTTCTCCTTCCTAAAATCACTATTTGCTCTCCTTCTAATATTTTTTTTATTTATTAAGTCATCGAGTCAGTGATTCTCCAACTCACCATCTCATATATTCGGCGATACATTTACCTCTTATTTGAGATATGTATATCATTTGAAAAACATCAAACTTGAAGTTACGATCAATAGCTACCGACCAAATTCAAATGGATTGTAATCAGTGGAATTGTAGGTGGTTGTTTTTAGTGTGTCAAATCAGGGATTTATATGTTTGTACCTAAATATTTAGGGGCGGATATAACCGTTATAATTTTCAAAATCGTGGATGTTTTTAGTGTGGCTCCAATGAAATAAAATTGTGGTCGTTTGATACACCAAGAACGCTTCGCGATTCGATGGTCCAATTTTCTTGATAATCTGATCCGACTGCCAACATGATTCTGGGTCAAAATCGCCACCTGCTTTATTGTAGCCCATTATAATGACATGCGGCTACCAAACATATTTCAAGTATGTTGCCCATCTTTATATAATGATACATACATCTTTGGATATCTAATTCCTTAGGCTCCACGTTGAACAGTGATCGTCACCTTCTCACATAATTGCTCCGTTTCACTTTTCCTCAAAGGAGAGAAAAACAAGGCTTTTCCTCACAAAATAAAGAAATATTTTTATTTTTATTATATCCCGAAAAGAAAAACAAAAAAAAACGGAAAAACCTAAGAAGCAACCCTAGGAATAAACGTAGGTTTTCTTCCCTCCGATCAAAGTACCAGTAATGGCAAACCTAGGTTATCGTGATTGATTCTGTTTTATTTATGTATGTTTATTTAATAGGAATTTTTTCTTCAAGAGATGTCGAAATTGTTCGATGCATGGACTGTTTACTTCGGGAGAGAATGGAAACGTAACTGGTATATGGATCAACCATTGATTGCTTAGATTAGGGTTTATGAACAATGGTGGGAACTTTGGACCATCAGTGTTGTTCACGGTGGGTTTGAGAATCTTCAGTACAACACGCTTCATGGGAAGCAAATGTCTAAGGTATAAAACTTTTTTTTGGGAACCCTAATTTCTATTCGTTTTTTCCTTTACCGCCTCATATTCTCACTTTTGTTTCACGGGCTCACAACCCTTATTCTGCTCTTTTGATAAGAACAGTGGAATTAAGCATAAACAACCTTCATGCTTTTACTGATTCATAATGTCTACTGAGTCATGGGCTAGGGCTTTAATGAGCAAGATGTTTTTTTATTGATTCATCGTTTTGTAGGGTTTCACAGGCCCAACCAATAGAATAAGGTAATTACTAATTACTTCGTCGTCCTTTTGGATCTTGAACTGTTGCATTTAGAAGTGCTTGATTTTGAATTTTTATGAATTGGGTTATATTGGGTTTTTAAGTTTAGACTGCATTGCTAGGGTTTTGAATTTTTTTTTTACAACAAACCCATACCTTTGTTGAAGAATCAGACGGAAGAGAATTCCCGGAATCAGACTTTTCCGTTTTCTACATTTTGAGTTATACTTATACCTTAATTCTAGGATTAAGGTAAACCCAATTTTAGGATTGGGGAAATCAAACTATCTTCCAAGTTTGCAGCTGTTTACAAGTTAGGATCATGGATTCTGTGCATAGTTAACTTAGATTGATTTTATATGTCAAATGTTTACTTTGATTTTTGCAGTTTCTGAATCGGCTTTTCAATTTATTGCTTTTGTCATTCCAACATGCGCATGGTCTGTTGTGTGTAGGGTTCCAATTTTTCTGGAACCGTAAACATCGAAGGAATGAGAAGGTTGGAGATCAAGCTTTTCTCATAGGTTATTTTGACTTATGAGATGTGTGTGTATCTCAACATAGTAGCTTGAAGCGCTTGGTACCTATCTGCATAAACTGAGAGGTACATTATCAGATTCAGAATGGAATCAATGTACCAAACATTGTCAATGTACTTGAAGTGCTTTCTATCTATCTTGCAGGGTTGTCCTCTGATGTGAGTAGATCCATGATTTTCTTTTTATGTAAAGTGCATTATGCTCTACGTATATCTTCTTTTTCTATCATTTTTGATAGCGACTAAGTAAAACTTCAGTATTCATGAGACAATTGTATAGTAACAATGCACCATTACAACAAGCTTTGACCAGATGAGAAGTATGAAACTCCCAGGTCTGTCAATGTTGACATCTCCGATTTGTGATGCTACTGGTGAATGGTTGAATGTGGAAATCATTACAGGGAAGGAGAAGTTCAGTATTGCAGTGTAATATGCTCTAATTTCTTCTTTCCTTCACGGCCAAGCAAGTTTTTATACTAGAATAATGACATTACTTTCATATCTCACATAATTTTCTTAAAAAAGAATATGGTGGGTACAGATTGTAGCAGCGGTGGAGAAGTTCTGCCAGTAATCATAAACAGAAACAACTGTATACTTTCTGGAGAAAATGTATGTTGATGTTCAAGTACGTTACACACTATCTATTAAATTGGGTTTCTTTTGTGCAGGTATTAATGTATTAAAGATGTTGCAGGGTGCTAATTCAATATATAGGTCTTATACAATTTTATCATTGCCAGTATGAATTAGATTTTTTGTTGCTAAGAGCGCGTATGATGTTTATGATTTTTTCTTGAGTTTTAATCGCTACAAGGTTGTTGTAATCCTAAAACCTACCTCTTACGTATATAATTATAATGTTTTAGTTCTGCTATTTAAAAGTTGAATCCTCTTTTATTCTTTGTTTTGTTTTCAGGTCCAAAAGCTGCACTAGAGTCGCAGAATCTTCAAGGTGTTAGGGTGGGAGATTAAAAGTTCGTATAAAAAGTCATCAGAAGTACATTAACCTGATGCATATTTGGTACTAAAATCTGGATGGTGGGTGTGGTGAATGATGTTGTTGTTGGTGGAACTATTCTGAAACACCTTATTTTTGTGATAATGAAATGAAAATTCTGCTTGGAGATTTGGTTCTACAGAATACTTGGACAATAGACTAATATGTACTCTCTGGGTATCATGCGTTTACTAATAATAACAATGAAGCCACCTATGTTTTAACTAATTGTGTAGATCGGGCAATAGAAAGGGCACACGGTTGAGAGATGTTGACGCTTACATGTCTATTTATCCTAGCAATTGAAGTGGTGATTGCCAAGCTTGCATGTATGCCGAGTATAAGAGACAAAATAGTCCAGAATTCCGGAAGATTGTCTAACATGAGCTCAATAAATTGGGAGCACTTGGTGAAAATAACATGGACCACATAATGATTGTTGGAACTGGAAGAAGAGACTCATTATCTTGCCACACCAAGTTTTCTCCATTTGCAAGGTAACTCCTTTTCTGATGACTTTTTATACGGAATTGACACTATATTGTTTTCTTATGTCCATTTTCTTCATTATTTACTGGCCGCGAATATTTTCAAGCTCTGATTTTTAGCAAGGGCGTTCGTTGGAGCTGAAAGTGACACAGACAATACTCATACTCAAACAGATGAAGCACTCAAACAACAGAATGAGTCTTCCGAACCTGTTGCTCTGGTGGTTACAGAATTCATGGTAATGGTCATTATTGTGCCTAATCATCCGAATTTGATGAAATAATCAGTTATGCCAGACATTTTCATGCTGATTTCACTTCATGGTAATGGTCATTACCGTGCCTTATCAAACGAGTTCCTTAAGCTTTTACCATTACTGTAAATTTTCATAATCTCATTTTATTTAAGAAAATGACTTTATCGAGCTAAGAAATGTAAGAAATACTTACCACTTACAAGAAATCTCTGTCATAGTTCGGCTCTAAAATTACAGTTTAGCACAGTTAAAGTGCATATAAAATTGTTTTTAGGATAAACAAGTTTTGTTCTAATCTAATAAAACAGTTGAAAATGTGGGTGTTCTAACTGTTGACAAGGAGGTGAACAAGGCAGATACAACTTCAATCATGGTAATTTTTATGAAAGACTTTCAAATTTTAAATTATGCAATGCTATGTATATTTTCTTATTTAATAGTTATCTTAAACTAGAAAATAATAAGTGTTCTTACGGGACAAGGAGTTGGGCAGAATGGGCCAGTACATGCATTGCAAAAAGGACACGGAAAGTCTGCTTTGGAGTCCAGCGTGTAACACAGATTGCATGACGGAGCCAAGGTAAATGGGTCCCTACTGGAACTCAAATATATGGCATAGTCGTAACATTATCAAACATGCAATGGGCAACATTCATCTGTTAACTGTTGCTAACCAATTCAAATCATTGTTGATGTAGTTATTAATCAGTATCTGGAAAACTGCAATGTAATACCTCATAATATGAACTTCAATTGGTTTCCAGTTGTTGATTGTTTGTTGATAAACATTTTCAATCAATTTGCAGCATAATAAGGGAGGATGGGGGTCGTGGTTTTATACGAATAGCTGAGTATGAAGATGAATTTGGTAATTCATCTAAAGGGTGAAAACTATGTAAGAAGTGAGACTCCTATGCAGTGGTAAGAACCATTATGATCTACTCTGAGAGAGTTTATTAGATGTATTCAGGAAATAGTGTACTCCTTGAATTGTTCTCTGCAGGAAATTGCTTGAGATGTACTATTTGAATTTCTATATGCGGGAAATTTCTTGAGATGTATACTTCATCCAGGGCATGATAGTTCGCGTTGAATTGACTGCGTGAGAGAAACAAATGGATGTACCCGTGATTGTCTTGGGGTACTAGAATGTTAGTTTGGCCAGGTAATATATCATTCCATGTTTGTTGTTTCTTAAATATCATTTCCTATTTGCCTGTTTGCGTGCTGCGTGCTTCTGTTTGAGCATTTACATTTATGCACGGAAAACTAATTGGGTTACATCCATTTTTTATTAGTCGTGAAAAGAAAGTCTTGATATACAATGGACAAAGCACAATCATCATGAGGAAAACGAGAGAGGAAGGAGAAACTGAATATATTTCGGTTTATATATACCGGAGCATTTCGACAAGGGGAGAGATTTAGTTTACCATGTGGATTAATACTGCATTAAGGGCTTGGTATGGTATTAACCCGTACAAGAAAGGTGTGTTTAGTGTAAATATTAAGATCTTAGACTACCAAAAGATTAAACGGAACTCTGTAATTGAATGTTGTAATTCGATTGAAAATTGGATTTAAATGTAAACCTCAGTATTGTAAATTAATATATAGCTGCGCGATTTAAGTTCTTGGTTACGACCCTGAACTAATAATATTGAAAGGTAGCCAGCAAATTCGATAGTCTTGCACTTTTTAATTTTATGTAATTTTTGAAATTTTCAGATCATTGGGTTGATCTAAAATGGTTAGTATTTGACCTCTTATTTAAAATTTTTGGTTGATCATTGGATTTGGTAGTAACTCATTTTATAAGTAGTAACAATATTTCTTTAAATCCCATGTTGTTGCGGGAACTCTCTACAATTCACCCTGATGAGCATCGCGACGGGATGAGACGAAGCCACACCAAATTAAAGATTCTAAGACCAAATCAGAAATCCACGCTAAATTAAAAATCCTAAACGACGGGGCGAGGCGAAGCCGAGCCATACCCAATCAAAAATGTAACACGATCGGAAAAGAGGAAGTCTCGTGACATCAAATTAAAAATGCAGACGGGGCGAGGCGAAGCCGAGCCACGACCATTTGAAAATGCGACACATTTTTAATGAAAATGTTAAAAAAAAAAAGATGCCCGATGCGTAGCACGGACACAAAATCTAGTATTAATTAAATACCCTTAGTTTTGACACCCAACAAATATACCCTTGTACAACAATATATACCCCTATCATTTGAAAACCTTATTCATTAAAAAATAGATTACCTTAATATCCTCACTCATATAACATATTTCTTTATTTCAAAATACAACAAAAAATTTCATCTACCGCTTCACCGCCGCCACCACCACCAAATATCCACCACCGCCACCAACATTCAACTACCATTCCACCACCACCTACCAACCGCCATAACCACTAGTACTCCACTACCACTCCACCACCGGAACACCACCGCCACCGCCGCCACCACTGCCAGTCCACCACCAGTTTTCCACCACCACCACCACCAGTCCACCACTGCCCGCCACCACCATCACCAGTCCACTACCACCTACCAACCGCCACCACCACTAGTACTCCACCACCGCCACCACCACTGCCAGTCCATTACCAATTTTCCACCGCCGTCGCCAGTCCATCACCGCCGCCAGTCCACCGCCACCACCACCATCACCGTCAAAATTTGGTGTCAACAACCGAAGTTGATCCAAAAATTAAAAGTTCAGAAATAAATTTACTAATACATACTGTATTTTAGTTCTTTTATTGTGTCAACAATCGAAGTTGATCCCAATGAATAGAGTCAACAATGAAAGTTGATACAAAATAATAAGAAAATACCCCAGTTCAGTTGTGTGAACAAAGGAAGTTGATCCTAGTGAATGGGGTCAACAACCAAAGTTGGCATTATAACTGAAAAATACTCCAGCTTTTTTGTTTCAACAATGGAAGTGGGATCAACAATGGAAGTTTACCCAAAAAGGTGGAACTCAGGAACAATGTTTCCAGATTATAGTGTCAACAATCAAAGTTGATCCCTTTAAGTGGGATCAACAATTGAAGTTGATCCTATCATGTGGAATCAACAATGGAAGTTGATCCACCAAAAATGGGATCAAATAGTTGGAGTTGACACCATTTATATAAGTTTATTTCCTGTAAAAACCAATAAACCTTGAACCTGCAAACTGACATATCCTTAAGAAACACAAGAATAACATTCATAAAAATAAATCAGAATGTATGTCATTACAAACATAACAAGTCCAAACCAAAAATCATAAAAAAAAAAAAAGAAACATCCAACTGGTATGAAACCTAAAAAAGATGCAAAAAAAGCTGTAGTGAATCAACTTCAACACGTCAAGCCCTTTCATGCTAGAGAAGTGAATCAAAAATCTCAAAATCAAAATTGTTATCTGATGATTGCATAATCTAAACTCTGCAACAACAATCTTTGGCCTGCAACAATGAAAGTTGGACACAAAAAAATGACATATACGAATGAGTGAACTTGGCGTGAGTCGTACACGCATCATCTGACGTGGAGTCAATCATGCTACCATTGCACCAAAAATTCAACATTTGAAGAGTTTTACAAGGAAATTAAGCTAATTTTTTTAACAAACATGATTTAAACTACAAGCATGACTATACTAATCCAAGGAAATGTTGTTAACAAATAGGATATGATCCCATAAATGGGATCAACAACTATAGTTGATCCATAGAAACTGAAGACCGCTACAGCTACACCTGCCACAATCACCACCACCACCACTACAACAACATCCACTATCACCAGTACTACACCAAATAAACACAAATCACCTAAATTATTATATAAATCATAAATTGAATAATATATGTTGTGGTTTTAGTAGTGGTGAACATCGATAGAATGAAATACATACCTCCTCCATCGCCGCCACCACCACCATCATTATAAAACTAATGGAACAGAAATCTGAAATCTTCCTCCAACACCACCATCATCTTCTAAGAAAACAGAAATTTGATATCCTCCTCCATCACCTCCACGTCCATGACCTCTATTATTATCGTCATCAACATCAACAACAATATCCTCCTCCTCCACCACCACCACCACCACCATCATCATCTACCAGAGAAAAATAGAGATTTGTGAAATCCAATAAGAAGATTCATTCAAATCAAATACTTCCGAGATCAATAAATCAAATCGAGATAAAACACAGATTCAATCTGAACCAAAATCCTAAAAAATCTAAATCAAACAAATGCGAACTAAATTTATACTCGTATATATCGATCTTTACCTTTAATTTTGAATCTTCAAGCTTTTGTTGTTGAAGAAGACAGTTAATTCGTTTAAAATACGATTTGTAAATCCTAATTTTTCAGGTTTTGATTTATTGTTTTTCTCTTCTAAATCGATCTTGTTGATGTTCTAACAAAATCAACAACTCACTTTTAGGTTTGATTTTGCATAATTTTCGTTTAGTTTTATTTGGATCTGGTTTCTTTTTCTTGTGGAGCCATTGCACAGAGAGAGAAAGAAACCAAAAACATAAATGAAAAAAATGGTTGAATTAGATCGTGAATCTATGTCTTGTTATTATGGAGGGGTATATCGGTAATCTATAATCTCGGGATTTCAGTGTGGGGGTATTATTATTTTTGGCAAGGGTATTTTTGAAGGTCATCAGAAATAAGGGTATTTATAATATTTCCACTACATTTTTTTCTCTAAAAATGTTTTATTATCTGATTTTTTACCTTAACTCCCTACTTTTTCTCAGAAAAAATAAAACAATTACGGATATTTAGAGGGTGCAGGTTTTTAATTTCAGTACCTCTCAAAATATTAAGAGGGGCCACATATAAAATATATGTGGCCCGACCACATCTTAATCAGAGCGATTTTTCCCGTATATCTCATATTATGCGAGTGAATTATGATTGCTTCATGACTATATGGAGAAGAGGGAAATGAAAACAATCAATGTCTACAGACTCTACACCATCAGGCATCAAGTGTTAATTTTTGTCCCCTTTCAAGTTTCATTTTTTTTTTATTACATGGTGCTGTGCTAGAATGTCTTTTAAGTTTGGATGAATGGATGACTACATGCATTTAACATGTGCACGATTATGCTAATCACTGCGTGAAATTAATAATTTCTCAAAATCTGTTTTCGTAGTTTGGTGACCCGAACCTGCATGTGATAAATACTGGTTAATTTCTTACATGTATGAGAGACTGAGAGTCAATGGATGAATATATAAATATATTATGAGTGATTCTTCTTGTTTAGGCGTTTTACTTGATCCTCATGTATGTACACCTTTCATCATCCACCACGTGTACAGAAAGAGATACATGGAAGGCATGCAAAATAAGATATCAAAACATGATAACAAGCATCTCATCAGAAGATGCCACCGGTCAGCAGATCTGACGGTCAAGGACAGAGGATCACAGAGGTATGATGGCTTAGATGAGCACCAGATAATACCCCTTGGGTGTTATCACACCCAATCCAGAGGAAGATCCCAGATCAACGGCCGAGAGTTAGTTTGGCTGACACAGATGTGACCAGACAAAGAGACACTTGTCTGACACGAGCATACACCCATCTACCCGCACTAAATACCAAAGAGATATACACGTGTCAATCGGCTCGTGGAAGAGGCGAGGATAATCCTTCGTATTCAAGCTCAGGCCGCAACATATGCCGAAGACCTCTGCGTAATAGGCACAAAACACAAGAAGATAAGATTACAACGACGCTTCAGAAATGGGACCCACGTTCCAACCCTATAAATACCCCTCTCCCCTAAGAGAGAAGGGGTCGAATGATGGAGAGCAATTATAGGAGAATATAGGAGAGAGAAATAGGAAGAGTAAGTAATCTCCCTACTTCAGCAGACCTATGTATACTCTAAATTCATTCGACTATCTTTGTAACCATTCAATACATAGTGAAACACCAGCCCCGTGGATGTAGGTCTTAGTGTCGAACCACGTAAATCTGTCTTATTTACATTTCAACACCTTACATTCAGCGTTAAACTTCATATGCTTTACATTTATACTTGATTCTTGGTTTATTCCTTTATACGAACATTATTTATGATAATATTCGACTAGACAATGACAAGCTCGAAGGCTTCGAGTCGATGAATCGATATAATCATCCCCTTTACGCATACGACGTACAATTCTAGAATTAGGATGTATGCGAATATTGTTTGTGAACATGTGGATGGCTTTGTGATTTATGTGTTCACAATCTGGCGCTAGAAACAGGGACTTTGTCCCGGTAAAAGATTTATCTTATCCTGTGATTTCACCTTAAACGCGCATTATGGTTGTGCCCTTTTCTGGGTTCAGCGTGCTTTCAAAAACTTTTTTATTCTAGGTTCAGCGTGCTTTCAAAACCTTTTTTATTCTGGGTTCAGCGTGCTTTCAAAACCTTTTTTATTCTGGGTTCAGCGTGCTTTCAAAACCTTTTTTATTCTGGGTTCATGGTCTTCATTTTCACAAACACCATTTCAAAGCAGACAAATCCACGGCAATCTATCACAGATTTTCACGTAAGGCGTTTTTCTTTTAAAACTCAGACTTAGTAATCCAGATTCATGAGTTCTCGCGACGGATCTGCCTTTTTCAAGAGTTTTCATTTTCAAAAGTAGTCTGAAAACAAGGTTCATGATTGTTTATTAGAGGATTTGTATTGCAAAAACTAGACCGTTGTAGTCTTTACATTTTTCTTTTATTAAGGCCCTTGGGAAGATCATTTTCTTCTATTCCAATAATCTTGCGGATACGAATGGCACTAACGCGATCCTCGTGGATATCTTTGGTTCTCTTTATTTATTCCCCTATGCAGAAAAAGATTAAAAATGGAAAAGATACTAGAGGCAGGAAAAACCAAAGCCTCATCAAAGGAGACACCGAGGATTACCCCGGTCATGACCTGAAGCAAGCAGAAAGGAGACAAAGCTAAAACAGCTACTCAGAGGCAGGATGCTGCGGAAATCACCTCACCTATGAACATTAACTCCATTGCAGCCGCGGCTCTCAAAGCAGCAGCCACAAAGAACAACGCAACTGTTGCGGCCCTCCAGGATACATAAGCTAACAAGACTTTGGTTTCAAACCAAATCCATCAACAAAAAGAAGGGGTGGCAGAATCTATGGCACATCAGCCCGCACATCCACCAGTCTTCGGAATACCGTCAACCAACGGTCAGAATCAAACCATACCAGTGGTTTTAGTACCGCGGGTGGAAGCTCAACCGAGGGGACCAAACTTGGAGATACCAACAATTGAAGCTGATCCTCAGCCACCCTTAATACACACAGTAGACGAAGGGGGAACTATGGTCGTAGGGGTACAAGCCGGAACTCCCAATCAGGGATCAAACCAGTCCCACCGACTGATGGTAGAGCTCGAAGAATTGAAAAAGATCCAGCAGGTCTACGCAGATGCCGTAGCTCTTCTGGCCAGTGAGAACCAAGACTTGAAAGATAGGATTTCCCAAAGCACGAAGACTAGCCAACAAATGGACGAAGCAAACTCTAAGGCACCAGAGCCTAATCGAGACCGAAGAATCATCCTAGCAAACGCCGCCAGGGGAAGCAGTGCATACGATCCGTAATATGCCGCCGAAGACTTAGACTATTATGACAGTGAAGTTCGAAGAAAGAAACGCTCAACTGAGCATGAGAACGTGGGATATTACCGCGCAATGGAGGAGCTGCGTGATGAGATGATGGCTGAGATCAGGAAGTTAAAATCCAGACAAGGCGGAGGAAGGCTTGAAGAGGTGATGAAAGAAGCTAACTCCACGCCCCTAACTCATCGCCTGGAAAATACCCCCATTCCGTTAAAGTTCCCTGTCCCAACTTTTGAATGCTATGACGGATCCAGTGATCCCGCAGAACATATCCGGTATTATAATCGTATCTTAGACCGATGGAGTCAAAACGTCGCCATCCTCTGTAAGGGATCGTCTTTGTCTTGGTTTGACAACCTGCCACCTGATTCCATCAACTCCTACGATCAACTCGCAGAGAAAATCTTGAGAACCTACATGTACAACAAAGCTGTCAACACCGGAATGGATAAAAAAATTTATGGCAATTGGTTACAAGGAGAACACGAGGGAATACACCAACAGATGGCACAAGATCTGCCAAGTCATACAGAGTGTGGATCCCGTAGTAAGCATCAACTGATAAAAGTGGGGATTAGACCGAATGAGTCCACTGTTTGTTGAGATCCACGGAAGCGTACCTAAGACATAAGGAGATCTTCGAATAATTCTTGAGAAGTACGCTCGTCTTGAAGAAATCCAGCGTGAGAACCCGAGGGCACAAATGCAGGGGTCTCGCCGTACCAATTTCGCAGAACAAACCAGCGGGGACAAAAGAAATAGCTCAGTGTAACGGCCTCACGAAGATAGGAAGGGACGAAGAGATGAACGACGAAAAGACGATCGAAAATTCGAAGATCAGGTTTACACGAAGCTCAATGCTAGCTACGCTCGGATCTTGCGAGAGATCAAAGGAAAGGAAAATTTGGAGTGGCCGTGGTCTAAGGGAAAACATCCCCCAAGAACCGATAAGTCTAAAGATTATTTTGAGTATCATTGCTTCAATGTACACCATACCGAGAAATGCAAAAACCTCAAAATAATGATCCAAAAATTGATTGATGCTGGCAAACTCAAGCAATACATACGAAAGGAGGTCACCGAGGACAGATCCAAACGAACCAAGCAAGTCCAACTTCCAGAGGGAAACCGCACAATCAACACCATCTTGTGTTCCGAAGTCGCAGGGCCCTCACTTACAGCGCAGATAGGAAAGAGGCTACGGAAGCAATTCGAAGACCACTGCGAATTATATAAGATTGATGGTGTAGAGGTGGACGAGCACGAAGAGTGGATGGACGCACCTATCATCTTCGATACTGAAGATATCGAAGAAGATATGGAAGACCATAACGATCCCTTGGTCCTCACACTACCAGTGGCCGGATGTAACCTCAAAAAGATCCTCATCGACGGGGGAAGATCAGTGAACGTTCTATTCTACGACGCCTTCAAACGGATGAATCTCCATGATGAACAGCTAATGACCTCTTATTACACCATCTACGGGTTCAACGGAGCGCCCACAAAGCCATTGGGAGACATCGTGTTGTAGGTGAACGCCGGGCCCATGAAAGTAGAAACACGATTCAGCGTGGTTGACACCCCGTCCCCCTATAACGCCATTATTGGACGAAAGTGGGTACATAAACTCAAGGGAGTGGAAGCAACTTACTACCAATATCTCAGGTTCCCTACACCCGAGGGAGTGATGGAAATCAAGGGAGATCGGGTCTATGCAAAAGAGTGCCAGACCACTCAGGATCGTATCAAAAACGAACATGAAGAGCATCGAAAAACCCAAAGGATCAAAAATAAAGAAGCTGCGAAAGAAAAGGCCATAGACCTGTTCCTCAAGGAAACCACAAGGAAGGGATTGACAAAGGATGATAATGTCCTTAACACAGAGGCAAGTACTTCAGCAGACAACGAAGGACAAAAACATACCAAATAGCAATTAAAGAACGTCCCAGTCCTTGGGGACCCGAATCCGGTGTTCACACCAGTGGAGCCCGTAAAAGAAATCAACATAGAAACGGAAGAAAACCGGAATATGATCAAAGTAGGGACCATAATGGACGAAAAAAAGAGAAGATTCCTTAACCAAATTACTTAAAGAATACGCGAATGTATTCGCTTGGAAGTTAGGAGATATGCCGTGGATTGATCCGAAAATAATCCAACACGAGCTGCGCATCAAACCAAGCACGCCACCTTTCAGGCAGAAAATAAGAAAAGTTGCACCAGAGTATCATAAGGCAGTAGAAAAAGAACTTCAGAAACTACTAGAAGCAGGCTTCATCAAGGAAGTCAATTACCCTACATGGATCTCCAACATGGTCGTCGTTCCTAAGAAAAATGGAGGGGTTAGGATATGCATCGACTTTACCAACCTCAACAAGGCATGTCCAAAGGACAGCTATCCCCTGTCGAGCATAGATCAACTGGTTGAAGCAGTGGAAGGCTACGAAGAGTTGTCATTCATGGAAGGATATTCTGGTTACAACCAAGTAGCCCTGGCAGAAGAAGATCAACTACACACAACATTCTACACCCCGCATGGCCTTTATTGCTACACTAGAATTCCCTTTGGACTTAGAAACGCAGGGGAAACGTACCAAAGAATGGTCGATGCTATCTTCAGGCCATGGATTGGTAGTACCCTAGAAGTCTACGTTGATGACATGCTCGTCAAAATAGGCTGCGCAAAGATCACCATCAGGACCTGAGAGATATTTTCGAAGCAATGAGGAGACATCACATGAAAGTAAATCCAGAAAAATGCACTTTCGGTGTCACCTCAGTGAAATTCCTCGGGTATATGGTAACAAAAAGGGGTATTGAGGTAGACCCCGCGAAGATTCAGGCCATAGTGGAAATTCCATCTCCGAAGAATTTAAAAGAAGTGCAAAAGCTCAATGGGTCCTTAGCAGCCTTGGGCAGATTTATTGCCCGATCCTCGGACAAATGCAAACATTTTTTCAATATTCTCAAAAAAGGGAGTAAGTTTGAATGGACAGCAGAATGCGAAGAAGCCTTCCAAAGAATCAAGGAACACCTGGCTTCAATTCCGATCCTGTAGAAGCCTGATCCTGATGAGGTTTTGGCATTGTACATAGCAGCGACAGAAGACGCAGTTAGCGCAGTGTTGGTCAAAACCAATACGAAGATAGAACAGCCTATCTATTATGTCAGCAAGACCCTCAATTCTGCGGAAAGGAATTACACGAAGATCGAACAACTCATCCTGGCATTGGTATGGGCTACTCAAAAGCTGAGAACCTATTTCCTAACTCACTTCATTCGCGTCCTATGCAAAGCACCACTGGAAGCAGTCCTCAAAAGCGCGGGAAAAGTAGATAGAATATCCAAGTGGAACACCCACCTGGACCAATTCAACATCATTCATGAAATCCAACATTCCCAAAAATCCCAAGTTTTGGCGGATTTCTTAGCATACCTCCCCTTGGACAACGATGAAAAGATTAGGGGAATGCCAGAATCCGACGAGGAAAGCAAGGATCCAATTGATGTCCTCGAACCCGCGAGTCAAAGACAATGGGAAGTCTTTGTTGATGGTTCCAAAAATAAGGAAGGGGCAGGAATAGGCATTGTCATCACCACCCCAACTGGAGAAAGGTTCGTACAAGCACTCAGGTTAGAATTCAAAGAGCATACTAACAACATCGTCGAATACGAGGCAGTCGTACATGCCCTCCGCTTAATAATAGAGATGGGGGTAACTGATGTAAGACTGACAAGTGATTTGCAGCTTGTCATACGGAAAATAGGGCTCGAATACAATGTGTACGACGACACCCTATCAGCTTACATGGCCTTGGTCCAAACATTGGCATCAAAAATTCCGAACATCAAGTTCCGGCACTTATGCAGAAGGGATCTCAGGCACGCGGATGCCCTAGCATATATATCATCCATGCTGAAGGACAAGAGTATCGAAGCTATCAAAATAACAAGGGTATACGAGCCTTTGATTGCATCACAATTTTCCTTTGCTACAAATCAAGATACAGTGGAAGAAAATATCGAAGATCAGGTGGGAGAAGTTATCCGTGACGATTTTGACGAAGAAGATATCCTATCAAGAGCAAATCAAGACGAATATTTCAACAACGAAGATGATTGGAGAATGATGATCCATGCGTTTCTCAAGGATGGAACCTTACCCGCGGATCACAAACCAGGAAAATACTCTCCAAAGTAGGAAGATATGATCTTCGGGATGGGATCTTGTACAAGAAATCTTTCCTCGGACCATTACTATGTTGCTTATCCAGGAAAGAGGGGCATCGAATTCTAAACGACATCCATTATGGTGACGCAGGGAATCATAGCGGCATGAGATCACTACCCGACAAAGCAAAAATGCAAGGATATTACTGGACCACAATGATACAAGATGCTGCAAGAATGTCCCGACGATGTGAAGAATGTCAGCTATTCGCCGAAAAGATACACGCACCAGCAACAACGTTGAATTATGTGGATAGTCCGTGGCCATTTGCAAAATGGGTCATAGATATCGTTGGGCCTTTTATCGAAGGATCAGGGAAAAGACGATTCTTGATAGTAGCCACAGACTACTTCAGTAAATGGGTGGAAGCCAAATCCTTATCCAGGATCAGAGACGTGGACGTGTTTACTTTCATATTCCAAAACATTATTTGCAGGTTCGGCATACCAGCGGAAATCGTGTCCGATAATGGTAAACAATTACAGGGGAAAAACATAGACATGCTCTTCAACACTTTTAAAATAAGGAAAAACAAGTCCACCCCCAGATACCCTCAAAGCAACGGACAAGCGAAAGCTACTAACAAGACCCTCGCCCTTATCTTCAAAAAGCAATTAGACGAGCACAAGGGGCGATGGTGTGAACATCTACACAATGTATTATGGGCATACAGGACAACACGAAGATCTGCCACTGGGGAGTCCCCATTTCTCCTCACTTATGGAGCTGAAGCAGTCATCCCAACGGAGATCCTCATGCCAACCACAAAGACCGAAGCATGGGAGAAAAATCTCACAACAGACATGATGTTAGAGAGACTGGACGACCTGGAAGGAAGGAGGGAAGCAGCATTGCAAAAGATGGAAAATTATCAACGGAGACTAGCGAGAGAGTACAACAAAAAGGTTAAGCTTCGAAATTTTGTAGAAGGGTAGTATGTGCTAAGAACAATCCCGCAGTATCAACGAGAGAAGAAATGGGGAAAGTTAGCACCTACATGGGGATGAACTTTTATAATACACGACATTGCGGGAAACGGTTCCTACTATCTTCGCAATCTGAAAGGCGAGGTCCTCCGGCACCCTTGGAATGCTAAATGTCTCAAACCGTACTACCCATAGGAGCAGCGCAGCTTTGCATCTGCGTGAAGAATACCAGAAGAAGAAGGCAGCGTAACCGCTTTACATGTTTCTATCTCTGGACGAGGAGTAGCAGGCCTCAACCTATCAATCAAACAAACTTTTTGGGAAATCTTAAAGCAAACGAAATGGTCAAAATCCCCGCTGGATGAACGCATGTACATTACATAATAAATTAACAATATTGGGGAAAGTAGTTAATCTACAATCTCTCAGGGCTCCCCTATCAGTGTCTATGAGTGTAATACCAGGGGGAAGGCACCCAGCAGAAAGAGATACCCAACCAATTTTAAGGAAGCGGGTCGACGGAATGGTTGCATGTAAATATTTTTAAATAAGCATTCCATATCCTAGAACGCTGCCTCGGCCCCCACCGTTTGGGAATCCTCTGGCCCAGGATTCACCAGCGGGGTGACAGGTCTCAAGACGATCACGAAGATATTTACCTTCGGTGTCGCACCCAAACACTCTCAACTTTTTACAAATCAAGTTATTTCTAGTTTAACACTTCACAATACTTAAAATAAAAAGATGAATTGATAACGCAGGTATGCCAAAAGGATGATCCATTTCATAAAGAGTTGATTACAAGATTCAGCAAATAAGATAAAGCAGGAAACACATCAAAAAATGATCCGAAATTATATAATCAACAAGAATCAACTTTTTATGACTAATAAAAGAAATCTACTTGGACGATACAGCTCCATCAACAGGGTTGTCTCTGCGAGATGAATGTACACTACCACCTGAAGAGGGCCCAGAAGAACCAGGAAAGGGCACGGGAAGGGGACGACGCGGATAATTCTTGACAAGACCATGTTCGACTTTAAGATCAAGTTCAATCTTATCTATGACCTTGTTGGTCTCTTCAGCCAACTGACATCGAGCTTTATAAGTGATAACAGTGGTCCGCTGGTTGGCCTGAGACAGCAATGCAGATAGGCGTTCCGCCTCTTTGGAGGAAATCTCCCCTGCTTCCTCACGAGACGCGGCCAACCCTTTGAAATAGTTGGCTTGTCCTTCCTGCTGCACTAAGGCAGATTGAGTCTTTTTAAGCTCATCATTTTCTGCGTGAAGCTGTCCCTCGAGTGCTGAAAACAAGAAATACCAAGGGGTTAAAACGAAGAAATAACAGAATCACACTCGATAAAACGAGGTTATACCTTCGACATTAGCCGAAGCCTCTTCATACTCATTGACAACTGCGTCCCGAGCCTCATCAAGAAAGTCATATTCGTTGGCTAGTTTCTTGTAATCCGTTTGAAGGTTCGTAAGGGCAAATTGACTCGCGTCTAAGTCTACCTGCTTCATTGAATCCAAGTGACGAAGATGGTTGAATTCGTCATTCATCTCCCCCATCCTTTTATGGATTCGATACACATTCACTTCAAGATCTCTTTCAGACTCCACTTGGCGAGCAACATCATCTCGAGACGCTGCTAGGGATTTACTAAGAGCACCAACCTCGGCCCTAGCATTATCTCTTTCCTCGGAAAGACGCAGTATACTATCCCTAACCCCGGGGCCTAAGAAAGAACGAGCCTGTTGTAACTCTCCTTCCAAAAAGCGCACTCTAGCCTCTAAGTCCGAATCATGTTCTCGAGCATCACGCAGGTTGTCACGCGTCCATAGCAGCGTACCATTAAACAGACAACGGTCATGATTGTACTTATTTTGCATATCAACCATCAATGTTCGCTTTTCACGCCACTCAGCTGTTAAGGCATTGTGCTCATCAGCACGAGCATTCCACTTTACGGCTTTGCTTTTCAACTTACCCACCAACTCTGCAATACGGGCTTTCTGTCGTTCCCTTTCTTTCCGAAGCCATATCAGCTCGGGGACTCCACCCACTGAAGATAGGGTGGGGAGACTCAGACAGAACACCAAAATACAGATAGGGAATCACGAGGAGTGAAAGATCCGTAAAATACGAACCTGTGAAGGACGAGACATTTCTACGAGTCTGCTCCAATTCGTTGCGGACTATAGCAAGTTCTGAACGAAGACTCTCCTCAGCGTTACCCAGCTGTTCTTTTTCCTTCAGACGGCCCCTCAGTTCATTTATTTCCACTTCATCCGCAGACAGTTCCTCTTCTCTATGACGAAGCTTGGCCTCCAACTTTAAAGACTTTGCTTTGAAGAATTGGTATAGAACATGGTTACAATGTTCGCTCCTCATCATCTATGTCACAAACAACAAACATTATTATACTAAAGGGTTCGGATATCATGAAGAAAAAAAAAGTACAAGGATTCACCTCTAAGACACGCTGCTGGGGAAAACCGTATTGGTACACATTAGCTATGGCCATCATATCAGCAACAGAGGAGGGAGGGTCAACCACTAGATTAGCTTCCGAAGCTCTCAGATTCTTCTCCCACATCTCAGCAACGCGGGCTTCAGAAGACAATTGCATCATCCGACGAGTATAAGCGTCAGAATTCTTCTCACCAGTGACCACTGGGGCAGGGTTAGGGACGAACATCAGGTTCTTCTTCTTAAGCCAAGCCAAAATGGCATCTTCACCTTCAGGCATTAGCGAGTAAGGGAAATCCTCTGAAGGAGACTCAACCACAGACTTCCCCTTGGCGGTTATCTCCTCACCCGCGCAAGTCTCGACATTACCACCCTCAGCATGACCACCTGCGTTCTCAGATTGCTGATCAGTGGTACCTTCTTTTCCAAGATTCTCAAGCACATCCCAATCATGATTTGGGGAAATCAATGAGAAGTCTTCGGCAAGACCCATGGCAGCATTCACATCAAAGGATTCCCCCGCGGAATATATCCTACCGAAAGAAAATTCAGGGGAAATAACGGGCAGAGTACCCACACCAACAATATCATCGCCAACAGGGGAAGATCCACCCCGCCAGTACCACCAACGGTAATATTACCCTCAGACTCACCATCACCACCCGCGGCAACTTCTTCTTCACCATTACCACCTTCGTCATCAGGGTGAGAAGTGTCGGTACGCTCTTCTCCATCGGACATTTCTTCATCCTCACCATACCTTTCGTTTACGGGACTCGTAACCTCCTCATAAACCTCAGCCTCACCGGTAACCGCAGTAGAAGATTGTTTGGGTCCAAGTTTCTTCTTCTTCGACGCCTACAAACCAGTATACATCCCACAAAGGCTCATTTTTTCCATCACTTCAAAATGAAAATTATTTCAAGCAAGGAAAAAGGGGAAAATAGAATAGATAATATAAGAAGAAACTATACCTTGGCAGCAACAGCACTCTTCGTTGGATGGGTAGCACCAGAACCCTCCTCCTCATCTCCATCAACGACATCAAGAGCATAAGGGAAATTCATGCCCGCGAAATTCGGACGCCAAGGACAGAAATCTCCATAACGAGCAGGAGGAGTTTCACGAGACTTGCTATTTTCAGAAGGACGCCAACCGCGTGGACCCGGAATCCATCCATAAGCCCAAGGACCAACTACCTCAATAATAGTAGCATGCCATTCATAATCATGGTCACGCTTAATCCTTTCACGAGCAGGAAAGAGTTTCCGTTTAGCAGATCCCTCGGTACCAGGAACATACTTCAACTTGGCATCACTCACCTCACTAAAAAGACGAATTTCACCACGGGGAGCAGCAATATTACGAAGACTGACACTCCATGGATTACGGTTTCTGCTGTTGACATAATCCCCAAAAGAACTGTTAAAATTCAGAGGAGTGTACCACTCTCTCTCAGCAGGATTTGGAACATAGCAGGTCATCATAGTCTCTCCCTTGCTTCGCAGGTAACATTCCTTCAGTGAACGAAGATAATTCCCAGATAGTTGTGACACGGAACGATTATGAGTGTTCGTGGAAGAGCCTTCGCGACTAGCCAGCACGTCATAATAAAAGGAGTCACCCGACTTATATAGGGGCAACATGAGACCCGCCTCGAAGGCTCCAACCGTAGTCAACAGATGAAACTCGTCAAACTGATACTTAACAAGGAGCTCGTAAGTGATATCATCGTCAGGGGCATAGAAGCGAACCTCAAAAGCTTGAAGTTCATGTTTTCCTTGAACATATTGAGATCAATATGCTTGAAAGTGACCTTCTTCTTACCAACTGAAATGTTGTGTATCACGGGGACAGTTTCTTCTTCGTCTGCGGAATCAGAAGTAGGACTCAATTCCGAAGCTTTCCTTTTAGAAGGAAGATTTTTAGACAGATCATCTCTCGACATAGTACCCTTGGAGTACTTACCTTTAAAAGAAACCGCGGGAGGAGGCGGCAAAGATTTCTGCGGAGGCACTAAAGGAGGAGCCATTGAACGAAGGGGCGGAACATCCACTATTTCAGTACGAGGAGGAGGAGCCCGCGTACTCCTAGAGTCATCACGAGGAGGAGCCTGCGTACTTCTAGAATCTTCACGAGGACGAGAAGGGGCGCGGTTAACAACATACCTAGATCCAGAAGGACCCTTCGGCACATCCCCTTTCTTAGTAGGCACAACCTTCGCACCGGAGGAATATGAAATCCTATGACCCCGAGGATCCGACTGCCAAGACTTGTAAGGACCTTTCCCAAGTGGAGATCTGTCAGAATCTTAGCGGACTAGACGGCGGGGTTTGGTAAGGAGCCCGCGGACGATCATACATATCTACAAGGAAACACAAAAACAGTTTAGAGAAGAATACGAGGAGATCACTAAAGATCAAAAAACCCATAATTGATGGTTCATCCGGATAAACATGAAAAACCCTAAGAACTAAAAAAAATACTCCATCCAACTCTAGGGATAATACTTAGATACGGACTCACAGACGTTGTAACAAAGAACAGGTGAAAGCATATATGCTTCAACATGTATGTTCTTCATCACAAAACCAAGAATACAGCAACAGGAGACAAACGGGTAGATACATAGATAAATCAATGATGAACAACTAATGAAAACCCCATACCTGTATAGAAGAGGACGACAAGAACCAACCACATTCGAAGAAAGGAGGATCGGAGATATCAAAAGATACAGGGGCAACAACAATCGAGAGCGAAAGAAACAGAAAATTGAATGTTGTTATCTTCCTCACAAGAATGATGATAATAAATGACTAAAGAACAGGAATAGAAAAAAAGAAGAGGATGAACACTGACAAGAAAAGGATAAAAGTTTTTTTTCGCATTCTCTTTCCTATTTATGAAGCTAGAGAAGACAATAACTGCTCCTCGTACCAAGGAGCAGTTACGGGGAAAGTTAATGCAAAGTGGGAAACGTGTAGGATGACCTTTCTTCTTCAAAATTGCAAAATACGCCCAAGTCAGAAGAAGAGGGGAAAATTGTATGTACACCTTTCATCATCCACCACGTGTACAGAAAGAGACACGTGGAAGGCATGCAAAACAAGATATCAAAACATGATAGCAAGCATCTCATCAGAAGATGCCACCGGTCAGCAGATCTGACGGTCAGGGACAGAGGATCACAGAGGTATGATGGCTGAGAGGAGCACCAGATAATACCCCTTGGGTGTTATCACACCCAATACCGAGGAAGATCCCAGATCAACGGCCGAGAGTTAGTTTGGCTGACACAGATGTGACCAGACAAAGAGACACTTGTCTGACACGAGCAGACACCCATCTACCCGTATTAAATACCAAAGAGATATACACGTGTCAATCTGCTCGTGGAAGAGGCGAGGATAATCCTTCGTATTCAAGCTCAGGCCGCAGCATATGCCGAAGACCTATGCGTAATAGGAACAAAGCACAAGAAGATAAGATTACAACGACGCTTCAGAAATGGGACCCACGTTCCAACCCTATAAATACCCCTCTCCACTAAGAGAGAAGGGGTCGAATGATGGAGAGCAATTATAGGAGAATATAGGAGAGAGAAATAGGAAGAGTAAGTAATCTCCCTACTTCTGCAGACCTATGTATACTCTAAAGTCATTCGACTATCTTTGTAACCATTCAATACATAGTGAAACACCAGCCCCGTGGATGTAGGCCTTAGTGCCGAACCACGTAAATCTGTCTTATTTACATTTCAGCACCTTACGTTCAGCGTTAAACTTCATATACTTTACATTTATACTTTATTCTTGGTTTATTCCTTTATACGAACATTATTTATGATAATATTCGACTAGACAATGACAAGCCCGAAGGCTTCAAGTCGATGAATCGATATAATCATCCCCTTTACGCATACGACGTACAATTCTAGAATTAGGATGTGTGCGAATATTTTTTGTGAACACGTGGATGGCTTCATGATTTATGTGTTCACACCTCACATGTATTAAGTGATTATTGTTCGATGATGATATTAGAGGTGTTATGGATCTGTTTCCCACCTTTATGTTAAATTCGTGTTAATAATAATGATGATGTGAGAATTTTCCTTGTTAGTTTCGGGCATATAAGATGAAATAACACTAGTAATAATGCTTTTATTACAGGTGATTGATAATAAATGGTTTTTTCTGATCAGAGATGATAAATGATATTGTCTTTGATTGACCATGCAATACAATATTTTCTCTTGGTTCGTATAATTATGGTAGTTTTTGTTTTGGTGATAATGTGGAATCGTAAATATAAATACATAATAATTATGGATGCTAATAGTTTTTTTTTTTTTTGAAATCATTATTTGATTGCAAGAATCTAGTATTTACATGTTATTCATTTTGTAAATTTTCTATCAATACACAAGAATCTCAATCATAAAGTACAAACCTTTTTTTTCCGGAAAAGAGACAAAGCCTCAACTATTCATTAATACCTCTGATACAAAATCGAGACAATTACAAGAGCTGTTACAATTCAAACAGATTAACAAAACATCATACATCAATATTCCAACATCTTCCGGACTCCACAAATATTATAGGATTCCATCTTTACTACTAACTCTACCATTCCATAACTCCAAGGACAGGGTAACAATAGGACTGGTTAAATGGTCTTAATTGTTTTGTTTGAACAAAAACAAACTACACACATGCGAGTTGTAGAAGTGTAGGGATCACCAAATGATCCAACCATTTCTCAGGGTCTTTCAACAACTCGTGATTAACTAAACTTTTTTTCCTATCGATAAGGAAGAATTGTATTAAGAAGACACAAGCCATTTGCAGGCGAACACAACTTAAAAAGGGAAAACCAACCCTAACAAAAACGAAAGCACAAAGAAAAAACTAAAAGTAAAGAGGTTCCAGGAACAAAAAAAGAGCATTAGATGAGAAGCTCTTGACATACCTTAGAAACTAAACGACTATTGTAGCTTGCGAACTAAAACAAGAGCGCTAGCAACATTAAGGAAGACTTTATGAACCAGGGTGAAACCCTTATGATTTTTCTCCACATCATTAAACATTTCTTGACGATTTGCCTTCGAAGAGGGAAAGCTTAACCCCATTATAGAATCAAATTACATGAGCTTACTCGTTGAAATCTTACTAGGAGTAGTCGGAGATTTAGAAGAACACTTCTTTAACTTACTAAGATTAGTGATAGAAGAGCATTTATTTTTGGTGCATAACGACCCGTTGGGGAAGAAATCCGTTACTTTAGACTTTATGCTCGCATTAATGTTGACTCCTTGAACCGGCTCAGATACAGTTGGTTTATTGACGCTAATAAAAATTTAATGGATCAATTAACTAAACTAACTAAGTTAAAGTAACAAAGATTTAATGAATCGGTTTGAATCGGTAAGAAAAGATCTGAATCAGCCTCAAAATCGATGTCTCTGTGTCTGATGTTACTGTCGGTGTCTTGGTTTCCGGTGTCTTGGTGTCTGCTATCTTGGTTTATGATGAAGCTGCTTCCATTATTGTGATGATTCGATCTGTTGCCGGAGATCTTGATTCAGTTGTCAAAGATCTTACTTCTGTTACTGATGTTGATGATGATACCACTAGTAATGTGGTTCTGAAAACTAAAACCTATTTCCAACACTTCGGCTTCAAAACAAGAATTAAGGAACCCAGGGCAAAGAATAAGGAATAAACCAAATAAAATCTCACAACAGAAGTAAAAGATAAACTACAATGCCAACTTATTAAATCAAAAGCAAATAACTAGAGAAAGATCAAAAGATCAAACTCCTAAACAACTAGAAACTATTCTGTAGATTACTATATCTACTAAAAGAAAAGCTAAAAACTTGAAGAAAAAAAAGGCTAAACAGAAATTAAATCAAGTGAGGAGGAGATTTATGAGATGATTTGGAGAAGATTTGCTCCAATCTGCTCTCACGAAAGCCGATCAGAACCAATTTTAGGTTTTGTTGGTTTCTGTTATCTTATGGAGAATATTGGTACGTAAGTGAGTGTCATGGGATGATTATAATTATATTGGCATATTTTTTTATAGGAAATCAACCATCATAGTACGAACCAAATTGGAAATCGAATTCCTTAGAAGCTAAAAGTGAAGTATGATCATGACTAATAAACCAGCCATAGATTATTTAACTACTACAATTTAGCAAATCTGGTTACCACAATGGTTGCTCATGCTAGATTGTGGAAAAAAAAAAAAAAAAAAAAAAAAAAAAAAACCTTACTGCATCATAGATTCATAATTCTTACCCTAACGATATAAGAGCAGTTCCTATGGTAATGAACAAACTCAAAATTTTGTTGAGCCACGTGGATGGTCAAACGGGTTTCTCCACTATGGTAAAGCAGGGCAAAATGAATAGATTTGGTTTTCTAGGGCCCCACTAGTATTTCTTTTTAATATAAAATGTTTTGTTGGATAAATATGAAAAATAAAATATACTCCCTCTGTCCCTAATTAGATGACCTACTTGGTTTTAAGTTTTGTCCCATAAATAGATGACCTATTTTTGTTACTATAAGAAATATGTATAATTTTATAGTTATGTTTATATTCGTTACGTAAGTGTTTTAAAATGCTTTTCAACGGTATAAAGTTTACGAAAAAGCGTGATATAGTTTAAGAGATGAATCATTTCTAAGTTTTACTAACATCATTTTCTTAAAAATTGTGCAAACTACAACTAGGTCATCTAATTAGGGACGGAGGGAGTAATATTTAGGTGAGATAAAATAGGATGAAGTGAGATAAAATAGGATAAAGTGGGATAAAATAAGATTAAAAAGTAATAAAGTATTCACGGATTGTACTTGGCGATAATCCAAGAGTCGCAGGTGTCACTGGGAATGTCTCTGGCGTTTTTGGCATGGTCGCGCGTTGGTGCTTCCAACGCCCGCGTTTTTGGCAAGAACGCGCGTCCTTCTCTCATACGCGCGCTGGATGTTCCGACTCAATGTTCAAATCAAAAAATTTGTTCATTTAAACATCCATTTTTCATGTTTGTTCATTCCATAGTGGGAGCAAAACGAACAAACTCTGAGTTTGTTCATTCCATAAGAACTTCCCTAATTGAACCTGTTATATGACAACAACCAAAACTTCAAGTATGGTCATGAGTCATGACTCCATACTCCTCCGTGGAAGAAATATGTGGAGTAGTAATGTACTTTACTATTGTTTCTTGGGCTTGTATCTTCAGTTATCATTGGAGTCCACAAGCTCTTAATGCTCATTAACTTTTTTTTTTGCTAAGAAAAAACACCATGGCATTAACAAACGAGAGAGTTACAGACAACAGACAAGGGCTCCATCCTAAAAAGAGAGTCCAAAAAAGAGGGATAGGAGATCCAAATGCCCTTAAGACTATGTTTTCTATCCCGACGTGCAAGCCGGTCCTCTAGAAGGTTTTTCACACGCTTTATATACATAACTTTAAAAGAGCAAGAAGTAAAAATTAAACTCTGACACCGATCGAGAAGATCACTACTTCTACACGCTATATTAGAACTGACTCCATTTAAAAAATCCACCAGCTGGAGACAGTCATTAATGAAAAATACTTTGGTTAGATTCATCTCTTCTGCCCAAGAGATCGCCAAAGATAGAGCAGCAACTTCCGCACCTACTGCATCTGGAATCCAACCAAAGTCCGAGCGAGAACTTCTTAAGTTTCCTGAAAAATCACACCAGATAACACCCACACCCATTTTAAAATCCTTAAAAGGACCATCAACAAACATAAAATGATCCACTTCAGCTGCAGGAATTTTGAATTCACTGACTAAGCCATCAGAGCATAAAGGGGGAGCAATAAAAGTGTTAATCATTTTCTTAGTTTCCAAAATGACCTTGTTCAGATCAATAGCAATATTTCTAAAAAGCACATCACATCTGAATTTCCATATACACCACATGACAATTGCACCAATACTAGGCCAAGATACTTTAAAAGGAGATATACCAAGAACTGAATTATGCCAATACAGAAAAATATCGTCAAATCCAATCCAAATCTACCTCTATCAAGTGCTGTAAAGAAACCCCAAACCAGATATGTGCAGCAACCGAACAATTCACAAACAAGTGCAAAACAGTTTCTTCATGATTATGACAAAGAGGACAATTCACATCCACAAACGGGTTATAAAATTGAAGTAAGGTATTAACAGAAAACATCTGAGCAAAAATTTTCCACATGAAGAACTTAATTTTTGGCAAGCAATCAATACCCCAAACTTTCCTCCAGAAACAAAAGTCTTTAGAGGAACAAAATTCATTCATATAAACTCTATAAGCCGACTTAATCGTAAACTTGCCATTAGTGGTATGAGCCCAAATTAATGTATCACTCTGATTAAGATTTAATCTAATAGACCTAATTCTGGTAACTTCATCAGGCAAGAACAAAATGGATAACATACTGATATTCCAACAATTATTTTGAGTATCTATGAGGTCTTCTACAAAATTATAATTACTATGAGAAGGATGAGAAGAAACATGAGGATTGCTACACCCTGGAATCCAATTTGAATTCCAAATACAAGTAGAAGCTCCATTATTTATTTTTACCACTGAATTACATCTAATAAAGTTTAACCCATTTACAATATCTTTCCATATCCAAGAGGAAGTATCAGTAGCCTTGTCAATTTCTAATAAATTCTGATTAGGAAAATATTTATCCTTTAAGAAAATAGTAAGTGAGATATTCAGATTCTTAATAATTCTCCAACCCAGTTTGCATATAAAGACTCTATTGGTGGCATATGAATTTCTAATACCTAGACCACCACACAATTTGGATTTACCTATATCTCCCCAAGAACGAAAATATGCAGTATGCTTGGGATTCTTTTTTGACCACCAGAAAGTTCTTTGAATGGAATCAATTTTAGAAGTAATTTTTTTCGTGAGGAAAACAAGACATATGATAAACCGCTAAACTAGACAACACATGTTTTGTAACAACAGTTCTACCTGCAACATTTAAATTGGTTTTCTTACAAGAACTTAATCTAGAATAGAAACTGTCCATAAGAGAATTGAAGGATTTAGTTTTATCTCTACCTATAAATAAAGGGGTACCAAGCTATTTTTCAGAATTATTGAGAAATTTCATTTTAAGAGTTCTAGATAAAATCTTAATGTGCTTATGATGCATCTTACCACTAGTGATGAAGCCTGATTTTTCAAAATTTATTGCCTGACCCGAAGCTTTCGCAAAAACATTTATGATCTTGATAATATTCCTAGCATAAGTGACAGAAGACTTAGCAAACAACATGCAATCATCCGCAAAAAATAAATGAGAGATGGAAGGACTCTTCTTCTTGAACTTAATACCCTGAATCATTTTATCCTCTTCTGCCTTTAAGAGCATTTGAGACAGAGCTTCCATACATAGGATAAAAATATAAGGCGAAAGGCAATCACCTTATCTAATGCCCCTAGAAGGGAAGAAAACCTCACCAGGCGAACCATTAACCAGGACAAAATAAGAATCTGTACTAATACACTGAGAAATCATTTGACATCACTCTTCAGAGAAACCAAGTTTCCTAAAAACAGCAAGAATAAAAGGCCATTCCAACCTATCAAATGCCTTAGAAAGATCTAGCTTAATAGCTAGATGACCATTTTTAGAGTTTTTCTTTTTCTTTTTGAAAGAGTGAAGAATTTCATGAGTAATAACAATATTATCATGAATCTATCTATTGGCAACAAATGCAGATTGAAAAGGAGAAATCAAGGAGTCCAAAAGAGGTTTTAACCGATTAGTTAAAATTTTTGAAATAATTTTATAGACAGAATTTGATAAACTAATCGGTCGAAAATCATGAGGAGAGGAAGGATTTTTAATTTTGGGAATTAAAGTTATAAAAGTATAGTTTGACTGTTTAAGAAGAAATTTATTTTTGAAAAAGTTTTGTACATGAGACACAACTTCTAATTGGACAATGTCCCAATTATCCTTGAAGAAACCTGCTGGAAAACCATCTGGTCCCGGTGAACTCCAAGGTGTCATAATATTAACAGTATCAATGATTTCATTACTCGAAGGGTTGGAAGTCAAGGAGAAATTAATTTCATCAGAAATAATTGGCTTAACAAACCTTAGATCTTCTTCTATATCACTATTCCCAGGGTTGGAAGAAGTATAAATTTTCTTGAAATGTTTAGTAATCAAAGTAGCAACTTGTTCTCTATTCTCTAACCAGTTCCCTTGTTCATCTCTAATAGTGTGAATGGTATTGTACATGTTTCTAAGTTTCACCGTGTTATCAAAGAAGTGAGTATTTTTATCATATTGAGTGAAGTAATTTATTCTAGATTTTTGCATATAGAAACAATGTTCAATTTCATACCAATAGTCCAGTTGTTTAGAGTAGTTCAAGATATAACCACCAATCTGAGTGGAATAAGGAAGCACTTGAAGCTTTTCTAATTCATCATTTAATCTACTAATCGTTGTTTTGATGTGACCAAAAGAATTAATATTCCACTTTATTAACTCATCCTTCACATTTCTGAGCTTATTAATGACTACAAAACCAGGGGAACCTTTCACACATTTAGACCAAGAATTATGAAGAACACCTTTGAAATCAGGGTTAAGCTGCCAACACCTAAAGAACTTATAAGGAATGCTTGAATTACGTTCCCAATGAAAGCACTTAACCAATATAGGACAATGATCAGAGTAGATTCTACCTAAGTTGGTGAATCTTATTTGAGGAAGCACCGTAACCCACTTATCATTCATAAAACCCCTATCCATCTTTTCAAAAATTAGTTCTAAAGGATTTTTAATCTTCTATTACGCCAAGTGAAGGGATTACCAAATGAAAACACTTCATTCATGTTCATCTTTAGAAGATTATCTTTAACAAAATTTGGAGGAAAAGACTTATCTGGATTACCACCTTGTTTTTCGGAACTATGCAGAATAAAGTTAAAATCACCAATTAATAACCAAGGATTGTTGTTATTATCATTCATACTACTAAGGAAGTTCCGTTGATTTCTCATACCAGCCAAGGTTAACGAACCATACACAAAAGAAACCACACAGTTTTTGATAGTAGGAGTAATGTCGCATAAGATGTGAATCATATTCAAAGAACTACCAAGCGCTTCGATACTCTACTTTTCAAAATAGCCAAAAGCAAGACCACCAGATTTACCCACCGCAGAAATGATTGACTAGGAATCAAATGGTAAGTGATGAGTATATTTTTTAACCGTTTCAGCATCAATCATTGTTTCTAAAAGACAAACATTATCTAATTTGTATTTCCTAATAAGAGTCAACAAGTGTCGTCATTTCTTATCAGAACAACATCCATTAATATTCCAGCACAAGAACTTCATTGTTTAAACACAACCCAGCAGAGTAGCAAGCAAACAACAAAAATAGAAGCAGAACAGAACAAGCAAAAGAAACAGAGTTAAAAAAGAAACTGAGAAATACTATAGTTACTTACTAGGTCATGAGCCGCGACGTATCAGCATCCATAGAGCAAGAGTCCATCATCATGAGATCAATCCCCTTTTCAAATTCTACATCAGTGATAACAGGTTCAGGAATAAGAGAAGCTAAATGTACAGGTTCCAGAATTGTAGCATCTTTAAACTCAAGATTCTGATCAGTATTACTCGAAAAATCATTTTATGAACTGAGGTGCAAAAACAAGTATGAGGAGTAGTTCATTTCTGACCCAGAGATAAAGATATAGCCAACAAAAGAAACAACGTTCAGATATAAGGTGGTACAAGAGGAAGACCAAAACACATTCTCATCAGAGAACCAAGACTAGAAGACACTCCTAAGCTACCAGTTGTGCCGTAAGAACAAATAGATGTATGAACAAATCTTGAAGTGCCGAGGAACTTAAAAAGAGATGAAACAGACGAAAATATAACACTATTCCTTGGAACTATAAGAATAAAAGCCTGCAAGAATGAAAAGGTAGACCATTCAACTAGATTTAACCATCAAGGGAAGGGAACTGAAGAGACCAATATACAAATTCACATCACTCAGAAGATCAATAGAATAATAGGAATCAATCAATAAATTCTGCCAAGCGTAACAATTATTCAGATACAGCCACCCACTATCAAGAGGTCGATAGTAATCATTTAACAGCATCCGTTCATCATAATATTGAATTAATCTTAAATTAATCTTCTTAATGAGAAATTAAAGAAGAACACATCTTATAATGAAAAGGAACAACAAATTAATTCCAACTAGAAACTCCCAGGAGGAATAAAGCCTAAGTCCCTGTTAATCCTTCTTTCAAAAACCATCATGAAGAGAGAACTTAACAACCTTCAGTAGATTTTTCCTCAGAAAAATTTGATACTGAGAAAGAATCTATAAGCAAAAGAATCGAATTCAAATCCCTACACTAGGTAGGATCTCAAATTCCCCATAATCCTTAGAATGACTAATCTTCATAAATTTTATATAGATTGAAATCTGAATCTTTTGTGTATGAGAGATGAATAGAAAGAAGTATCAGTGAACCACATCCAATATTTGATATAACCCAGACTTCTCATAAATCACTGTTGATATATTGAATCTCATGACGATGTCTCTTCAACTCTATGAAAGCGCCTCCATTAGCTCATGACCTAAAATGGAAAAAAAAAACAGAAAAGAGATTTTGGTACAAAACAAATCAGATAGAGATAAGAGGAAGATTAAAGAAAACTAAACTATTAGATTGTAAATAACATGATATAATAAACACAGAGGATACTAAGAATTAAGACAAGACTGGAAATTTTAAAATTAGAGCATCGTTTAGAACTGTTTCAATTGAAAAATTTGAACATATGTTAAGAAATTAGGAGACAAAAACAGAAATAAAGATTGAAATCAAAAGGACAACATGATTAAATCAAAAAAAGAACTGAAGAACAAATTAGTAGATTGAGCCGGATAACGAAGAAGATTTCGAAGTTGACTAAGTCAACGTCGCAAGAATTTTCGCCTCACTCACTGTTTTAGTATAAGTATTACTATCATAGATGAGGACAAATTTAGAGAAAGTCAATAATGCTCATTAACTAAATAATACATTTTCGTGCTGAATAAAAGTCTGTATTTTCTATACCAAAAACAGTTGATGCATACGTCACTCTCTTTATATCATTTTCATGAAGTCAGCTCTATTTCTTGTCGTTATGTAGCCTTCTGTCAAGGAAGATTTGCCATTGGGTAATGGCCCATGTTAGTCGCATTAAATTAGGAATTTTTAAAACTTAACTATCTGTAATTAATCTTATCTTACGTTCTTAATGTTGTCATTATTATTGAATCAGTCATCAAATGGCATCTCATATTAAACTAAACGTATTCAAGTACTAGTAACTTTTGAAGTCATAAGGGTATTTGAAATGAGATTATGTAAACTCCAATCCACAATGGTTGAGTAAAATCCCGACCAACAGGTAACTTTTGACACCGGCTTCGGTCAAGCTTTATCGAAAAAGTTAGAAAGTAAAAACAAACAATGACTTTCCAATACAATTGTTGAAATTTTATTGCAGAGGGTTTTTGTATTGTTTGTTTTCCTAAAATGAAAAAAAAAATACGCGTTAATGTTGGATTATTGGTATAATTAGATTATGGTACAACATACTTGTGAATTAAGATGGGACAAATCTTATGATTATAATTAAAGATTCTCTAGGAAATGTTTAATTTGTTTTCAAAATTCAAAAAGAAAAAAGGTTTAATTTGTTAAGATAATCAAGGTTAACATGTTTGAGTGTGGCTAAACATTTTGGGCGGCAGAATTAAAAAATCTTTATTATACACTTGGGTGGATATTTGCACCCATTTGGTTCTTGCTTCCTGTAAAAATAGAGAAGAACTTTAGCTCACTATTTGATTCAACCGGACATTGAACCAACATCCAATCAATGTCGTTAATATCGGATATCGGTTTATCTCGACCGAGACCGATACACTGATACGACTTTATATCGGAGATATTATCGTTGAAATATCGATATAATATCGGTTCCAAATTTTAAAATTTTAATTTTATAGCAAACATTTTTTGTTAAGATATAATATATAACATTAACTTTATCAAAAACACAAAAGAGTAACTTCAATAACTTTAAAGTTCACTACCTAAAATGATTGTTAAACAAGTTCAAACTAGAAATAGGAGAGTAACGTCAACAACTTTAAAGTTTACTACCTAAACTTGTAATTAAACACGGATATTACAATTTTAATCAAAATCATACGAGTCATTATAGATATCGGCCGATATTATCGAGAAAATACCGTTAATCTTTACCTAAGACGACTAATTTACCAATACCGAATTATCGTAAAAATTTCGTATCGGCTCTTATCGGCCGATATTATCGGGAAGATATCGTATTGTCGATATACTGCTTCTCGTATCACTCCAGAGCGATATCCGGTATTTCGCCGATATATCGGCCGATATGACCGATATTGACTACATTGCATCCAATATTGATGTTCGGATTTGGTGTTTCTTGCGAATGTAAATTTAGGTGCTGAAAGGGTTTCAATGACGATGATCATTAATTTTGTAATAATTTTATTGCAAAGACATTTACAACATTATAACTGAGGTGTTAATAAAAATTTCGTCACTCCTAGATATATAAATACGGAAAATGTGTCATTTGTCCAAAAAAATTTAAAACATGGTTCAAATGGACGAGTAAAAATTAGTATGGGTGAAATGGACAAAAACAAAATAACATGGATGAAACTGGATTCATCGCGGCTTAAACTTAAAAAATAGCAAGGATGAAACTGGATGCATCTTGATATAAATTAAAAATAAGAAAAAATATTTGAAAATGGGTAGGATGAAACTGGTTACATCCTGGCTATTTTTATATTTTTGTCCATTTGAACAATATCTTTTTAATTTTTGTCCATTTAAACAGTATCAAAATGTACAAGTCTTTTTCACCCAAGAATTATTGGTTTTGGTCTTTTAAACCAATTTTGTGATATAAATATTAATTTGTGACATTGTCTTTTTGATTTGAGTGACAAAGAATAGAGTTTATTGATCAAAAAAGAGAGTGTATAATAGGAGAATATCACCATACGCCCAAAAGAAAAACATAAGCAAAGGAGTGATGGTAACAAACTACAATCACTGAGAGGAATTGAAGTGAATATTGGACCAGTTTTTCATGACATCGTTCGGACTTACATATTCAAATTCCTTGAAAACTAAAGCCAAAAAAAGAGGCGGTATATAGCTTTGTTTACAACAGTCACGACATTGTTTATCCGGAAAAACTCTTGCACTTATTTCTTTCCACATGCTCCACATGATAGCTACAGATTTACTAGAAAGAAATTTGCAATCTTAGAATATAATGTTGAGTTACGGCCATAAACCGAGGTGATGCCTAATTAATACAAAAAAATCAACTTATAATAGTTATCTCATATATCTTTCATAAATTAAAAAATCTAGTGCTACTTCTTGTGAGAGGAAATCTTAAAAGCTCGGTGACAAGGTTCTTGTGAATCAAATACTAGGCATACATGTAAATCAGTTTACACAAGCAAGTTATCCAGAGTATTTTCTTTATTGTGCGGAAAAAGGAATTCGTTGATTGACTTGTCAAAACCCATAAGAGGATAAAAAGGAATGACACAATATTAAAGGATGATTGTGCCTAATAGTGAGACAGATTATGAAAGCATGCAAGCTTTCGTCCACCCATTTGTTAGATCAAAATAATTAATTTGTTACCACACATAAGTTTGGTGCCAACAAATTTACATATCTACTTATGAGTATAAAGGAGGTTGTTTCAAAGTTGATCAATTTTTTTGTTGTGTTTCCAGAAAAGGGTGTTGGAATTCCATCCTTTTTCTTTTGTTTTAGCATGCATTTCAATTAGCAGCAAAATAGTGGATGCTAAATCACTTTCAAGTTCTACATTATACCTACTGAGCTCTATTTTCTACTGGAAAGCAACTTCTTCTCCATTAAGTTCTAGTTGCTCTCTTGAATTCCGTCCATCCTCCTGTGCTTCAAGAGTTCCTGCGTCATCAATGAGAATCAGACCTACAACAAGTCTCAAGTGTCAATAAGCATAAATAAAATTACACTAATGCTTATGTTCACCAAAACGAGGATTAATTTTCCGCCATTGGTATTAGTGATATGCAAATTCTCATCTAGCGCTACATTAGTACAAACTTTGTATCTGGTTATATTATCTTCCTTCATATTCATGAAGAAGTTAATAAATTTAACATGGTAGATACATGAATCCATCTATTTTTCTCCTTTTTATCAAGGAATTTGTTACGTCTGCATGACATGTAATGAACAATACCACACAACTCGGCCTAACCCATAGTTGATTAATTTTGCGTCTTGAATCAGACCAAGAATTGATACAATCTTGACAAGTAGAAGAGTTATTCTTAACATCGTTAATGTGAAAAATTAAAATGGTTTTATATCCGAGTGCTTCAAAAATAAAAATAAGAGACATGTGAATTAAGATTTTAGCATAGTTGTCACAAATAAGACAAGTTGTTGCCACGCACAAAAACAAGAGAAATTAGGTCAATTGTCCAAATATTTTTAAAACATGGTTCTAATAGACGAGTAAAAATTAGTATGGGTGAAATGGACACCAAAAAATAGCAATAATGAATTTGGATTCATCCTGACTTAAATTTAAAAAATAGTGAGGGTGAAACTGGATGCATCTTGATGTAAATAAAAAATAAAAAAAAGTATTTGAAAATGGGTAGGATGAAACTGTTTACATCCTGTCTATTTTTACATTCTCGTCCATTTAAACAGTATTAAATTTTACATGTCTTTTTCACTAAGAAATTGTTGTTATTGGATTAATTGATCAATTTTGTGTAAAAACAAATGGTTGCCGCTACATATTATTAGAAAGGATGGAGAGAACAACTTCCAAATCAACAATTTTACATAAAGTATTTTCTACAAAATTCATAAAAGCAAAACCATAAATCATTTTGATCAATAGAAATATATCTTTTTAGCACTTGAAAATTAAAATCAAAACTATTTTCTACAAAATTCATATAATCAAAACCATAAATCATTTTGATCAATAGAAATATATCTTTTTAGCACTTGAAAATTAAATTTTACTAGTGGAACATGCAAACAGAAAAATAGTTAGTTGGGTGTAAATATGAATTTTAAAATTCCCACTTGTTATAAATTATACACATGGATTAGAATTTAGAAGGCACCTCAGAAGTCCGCATAATGAGCCGTCGGTCTGCCAACTGTATTAAAGTTTTGTTCAAAAAAAACTATATTAAAGTCGTATTCTCCCAAATATGAAAATGTTTTTGAAGTCAAAATGGGTGACATTTACAGTCATAAATGTATAAAAAAACACGACCCATAAACCAGAAGAACAAACAACCTGGTCTATATCCTTCAGATATACAGAAATTACAGCCAAAGAACCTATATATAAAAAGAGAAATTCCAAATAGAATTTAATGAGAACCTGCGTTGATGAGTCTCTATCTTAGCTTCTTCTTCTTCTTCTAGCTCTACTTCTTCAAATCCAACATCTTACCTTTACAACAACAACGTAGAGCTTTCATGGATGGAATTCATCCGGCAACCAAACCACATCAACGAGGAGGAGGGGGGAAATCGATTCAGTTCGGGAACGATGATATCAGTAAAACCCATCAGGATCATATTAATGGACAGGTTAGCATTATTTAGTTTTATTTTCATATATTTGTTTGAATAGTTTATCATAAAAAAGTGTGATAAAATCAACAATATTGTTTAGTTCTTGATTATAAGCTGATTAGATTATTGATCACCATAGGGTAGTGATCATGATAACCAGAATCCGAACACAACGCTGGTAAACAACGGTTCCTTGGACTTCCGAGGAAGAATAGCTGATAAACGAAAACCGGAGGATGGAAGTCCACGCCATTCATCGTAGGTACGTTACATAAAGTTGACGTTATGAATACAAATTTGAAATTTTGAAAAAAGAAATCCATATAAAATGTTTACAGACAAACTGGTATTTTGAAATAACGCAGTGAACGAGGCAGCTGAGAGATTGGCGTTTTACGCGATTGCGGTGAACATAGGAACTTATTTGGTTCAACAGATGCATCAAGCATTGCCGGATGCTGCTGCTCATGTCAACAACTGGGTTGGATTAGCTTTCGGTTCAACGCTTTTCGGTGCATTCATCGCTGATGCTTATTTGGGCCGGTTTCTTAACATTTTCGTCTTCTCCTGCATATACGCAGTGGTAAGCATTATTTATTATTTTAGTTTTTTAAATTCGAAATATTATAAAGAAGTACAGAAGAAACAAGAAAAATGACGAAGGAGTAGGACAGCAATAGGAACTTGTACAAAATTCAAATGTTTGACTACAAAACTGCATAGGGGATCCTAAATGCCTTATCCTTGGAATTGGAACTTTAGTTTGAGGGCCACCCAGTTCTAGTTTAAGGCCACTTGACTAATGAGATCCAGTTGGTAAGGATTAGTCTAAGAATTAAGGGAAGAGTATATTGTTGCCATTCGGTGTTGTATTTACAAATAATTATCTTTTGTGAAACAAAACTTATTTTTGTGTTAGTGCAGAATCCACATCACTTTCACGCTTGTACTTCTCTGCTTGCTTTCACTTTCAGACTTATAGTTGACCTTTTTTTAGTTCATTTCCTCTTTTCCACTGTTCACCCGTGGGTGAATCGACAAAGTTCTCTATTTAGTTGAAAATCCTGTCGAGATTCAGGTATACCCAGATTAATTGGGGTATATCAAATTTAAACCCATCCAACCTAATATGTTAAAGGGTGTTTAAAAGATGTTAAAGGACCAAATTGTCCACCAAAAAAATCATGCCAACTAAAATCCGTCCAAAAAAATTTCAAAATCTTTTTCCAAAACTCTAACTATAAAATCAATCAAAAAAATCAAATTTGGATTATACGGGTTTTGAGATTGGGTATGATTTTGTACCCAGTATAAAACCCGTATAATCCAAATTTTTATCAATAGTTGGCATGGTTTCTTTTTGTCGACCTTGTCGACTAATACTAGTCGGCAGCTTCCTAGGTTGAATATCGTGCCGACTTTTCATCTCTGAAATTAGGATTTATAGGGTCGGCACGGTGTTCATCCTTATACCTTGCCGACTATAGTTTAGTCGGCAGGTTATGAAATTAATACCTTGCCGACTAATCATGCATTTGTGACACCTTTCTCTGTATGTCAAAAATGCTATAGTCGACAGGGTATTTTTTTGTCGACCTTGCCGACTTTTCATATTTTCAGAATTGAAAGTGTTGATTCCTTTTGTAATTTTGAGTATGAAATCACTAAACAACTTTGCAATCCCCTTTGTAAAAGTGTTTGGGTAGTGTGCTTTCATTTCCGTTGCAAAAGATTTTCTCAAAACAATTTTTTCATCGAAAATCTTCCCACATAAGTTCAACCCAAAACAAAATTTCATAACTCAAATTCATAATTTGAGAAATTTTAATCTACTCAATTAATCAATCTAAACTCAATTAATTAACCTAATCGGATTTTTTTAGTATTAATTAAATAAGGGTATATTAACTATTTAGAAAATACATGGTTAAGGGGTGGTTTCTTTTACTTCAAAATGACCTAATTTTTGTCTCATTAGGTATACCCCAATTAATCTGGGTATACCCCAATTTCGCGAGGTTGAAAATGTGATCATTCAATCTTTTTGATTTTGATAACTTGGATTTTAGCGAATTTCCGGGCAAAAGTCAGGACGGGTCGAACAAGATTTTTTTTCCTCAACAACTTTGCATACATATCAATAGAAACATCCAAAAAATTCGAATTTCAAAATTACTCTCATAAACACAATAAGTGGGTCCCGGCTCCCTATCCCATAAAAATTAGCAGGGGCTTCTAGTATTTGTAGGTGTCGATGTTTTTTATGCTTTAGTCCTAAATCTACCGATTATTTTTGTTTTTTCTTCTTAACGAACATGTTAATCCCAAGTCCCAATGATAATTTGGACTATTTCAAAAATAAAACATGAATGTACCTGTTTTTGTACTCAACATCATAAGAAAAACTGTATACACAAGTCTCTTCCGAACCTCTTAGAGCAGTTCGGATGAGCAAATGAGGATATTTGCACATTGCTACCCCACAGTGGAACTGCCAAACTAATAAAATGGATGGACAAATGCTCATATTTGGAAATTTGCACATCCAGTCTCGAGTTGAGACGTGCCCCTCCTCAACTTAAGATGAGTCATGATTTTCTTAATATTTGTAACATTTTTTAATTTTTTAACCAAATTGAGAAAGTGGAAGTATCTCTTTTCCAGAAATGGAGGTAGTAATTAATAAAAGGGGAATTTTTAGCTCTAATAAAATCTTAAAATTATTAAAAATAAAATTTATATTTAATAAAAAAATGATCATAAACACACTATTGGAAATGAATAACTTTTTTCACCCGAACTTAAGGAAAAATTGGAATGAAAAGGTCTTATTTGTGTTGCCACTAGGAAATACATATAACAACCATTGGAGAAGCCAGCATGGACATAAAAGGTCACCTGAGTTTACTTCAGTATATGTCCTTATTTTGGATTAATATTAGATATTTGGAATTGAGTCACCCTTAAATTAAGGTTCGCCGATTTGAAAATTAGGTCCATGACTTTTTTTTATTTTACTAAAAAGTTCTTGTTACATAACTTAAAGATCCACAGATCTTTTTTAGATTTATTCCAATATCTAGAATCAACCGATAAACCCATGTACCTGTTTAAAACCCAGCTACTTTATCTGAATAGTTATTACAAATTCGTTTAATATAAAAAGAAGGAAGAAATAGTAAGAATTTTGTCATAGTTTAAAGCTTGAAGCAAAATAGTTTTTGATCTCTAGCAGACAGTAAAATTGTTCTTCTATGCATACTATTTATGACATTTTTGTTGTCATTTAGGAAAACTATTCTTCATTTCTATATCCTGCATCCACTTGATTGCTTCGCTGCATGCTCTGGACTATGGTAACTCTAAGCTAGAACATCGACCTGCTCCTCGGTTCCACCTGCAAAGTCAACAAATACTGGGCTTAATATATGTTTGTAGTGTGTATTGACACTTATTAAGAGCTTATTAATGAATGATTTTTTAGGGACCATGGTTTTTTTGGGGACCATGGTCTTATTAGGCCACCTTCCCTATAGTTATAAGGGGTGTCCTAGAACATTGAAATGACTAACCTACCTTTAACCTAATTTAATTTAAAACCAACACAATAACCACCTCTCTCTCTCTCTATATATATATATATATATATATTATAAAAAGAAGTGGTGTGTGTAGTCTTAAAATCCGACCATCGATTTCGTCATCCCACGACACGGATCGGTTCGTTATATGTTCTATATAAACGTCCGTCCGATCTGTTGAGTTTCCTGATATGGCCATGTTTCGATTATATGTAAAACAAACTCACATCCCTTGAGTTTCCCAATTTCGAATTGTTGCTGTTTTGGTTTCCTTAATCGGTACCAGCTCATGATATTAATATGCATCACTCCATTAAATTCGTCATCATCTCCAATTATTTGTTTCTGCATCTCAGAAGAAGAATTATTTCTTTTCAACTAAAGTCTTCTCCCTCGCCTTCTGCTAACCAATAATAACCATCCGCTAATGAGCCGGACAGAAACTAAACATGACCTAGCTACTAACCCTAAACATGGTTAACCTAATTTCCTAATCTAAGCTGGTCACTGTAATAAAACAAGTAAGGAAAATCAAGCTACTCATTCCGGAAAGTAAGACCGTTGACGTAGTAAAAAGAATGTGATTTTTTTACCACGTGCGGTCCCACTAATGGTTCTCTCTATATCTCTACACCATAGGTTGCTATCATCTTATACAATTGCTATTAACTTTCCAAAAGATTAAGATTAGATGGGAAAATCGTCTATAAATAAATGAGGATATGATCAGTACAGGGTAGGAGTTTACGAAGAGTTTGTATAATTGAAAATTTTGATCCTGGCCAGAACAAGTAAGAAAAAGCCCCCATCATTATTATCCGATGAGCATCAATGTCAGCTATTATTTATTTATCACTTCCTTTAAATTAATCTCTTATTGGCGTTAAACATATTCCATGTGCCTCATTGTGTTATTGAGAAAGAGGACCTACCATGATAAAAACCGACTGCCACTTCTAATACTACCAAATACCAAATATGAAATTATTAAGCATATATATATATATATATATGCCGGAACTTGCGTAGGGGACTATGGACGGGATGCAAGCCCCGAACTAATTTGGCCCGACCAACAAAATACCGAAATTTGTGTAGGGGAATACGGCCGGGGCTGCAGGCTCCGACTAATTTTCCCAGACCAACAAAATAAAGGAATTTTCCTAGGGGGCTACGGTCGCGGCCATAGGTCCCGGCTAATTTGACACGACCAACAAAATACTGGAATTTGCGTAGGGGACCACGGCCGGGGCTGAAGGCCCCGACTAATTTGACACGACCAACAAAATACTAGAATTTCCGTAGGGGACCACGGCCTAGGCCGTAGGCCTCGACTAATTTGACACGACCAAAAAACACTAGAGTCGCCCCAAACAACAACAAAAAAATCGAAAAAAAATTGAGCCCCGACCGTAGGCCGTGGTGATACCTAATATATATATATATAACCACCACCTCCCACCACCACCGATTACCACCACCACTACCAACCACCGATTACCCCCACCACCACCACCACCCACCACCACCCACCACCACCATCACCACCACCAACCACCGATTACCACCACCACCACCTCCAATTATCACCACCAACAACCACTGATTACCACCACCACCTCCGATTACCACCACCACCACTATATATATAGCTTAATTTAAAACATTAACAAAGATATTCTCACAAACCCATTACTTGTCATTCGTTTTTTGTTGAATAAATGAGAACTAATTATCAAAATGAGTTGAAAATGGAAGTTGCAGAGAGGTTTAATGGAGTTTTTTTCAGTAAAAAGTTCGGTTATCACAAATTATTTTTTCTTAACCGAACTCAAAGTTCGGTTGATTCGCAAAAAAATACTTAATCGAACTCCTTGTATTAGAACAATACAAGTCCATAAGTTCGGTTCGTTCGCAAAATTATTAAGTTTTCTTTGTAACCGAACTCTACCTATAAGCCCAGTTCGGTTGATTCGCAAAATATGTTGAAGTTTGCGAACCAACCGAACTTCTAACACTAGGTTACTTCTAACCTGAAGTTCGGTTGGGAACTTGGTTGCGTTGAAGTTTGCGAACTAACCGAACACACAAGATGTACTCAAATAAATTGTCAAGTTCAAAGTTCGGTTACCTACCATTTTATCCTAGGTAACCGAACATTGCACTATACGACCAAAACCTCCGTTAACGAGCGAGTTCGGTAACCTGCGTGTTTGGAAAACGTAACCGAACTACACTTTCAGGTGTGTTCGGTTACATGTTCTTGACATATGGTAACCGAACTACACTTTCAGATGTGTTCGGTTACATGTTGACATATGGTTAACCGAACTGGCCCAAATTTACATAAAAAAAATCATTTTTTTGAAAGTTTGGAGCAATTCAACCAACATTATCTAAGTTTGAAGCATACCTGGGTACCCAAATACCCTTCCCCCGGTTGTGGTTGGTAAAATCCATCGTTTTTCATGTTTTCCTTCTTCATCTTCTCTAACTTTACTCTCTCAATAATTCTACTTCTTAAAAAAAAAACTCATCTGATTTTTTAATCTCACTAATTATCTTTAACTTAATCATCTCACTAATCATTACACTAACTATTATTAACACTAGCTAATCATCACCCAAAATTAATCAGCAGGGTAATTTAGATATTAATATAAATATCCAGATAAAGGATGACCTAGATTTACTTCTAATGTCTTTACCCAAAATAAAACCATGGTCCCCCAAAGAAAACCATGGTCCCAAAAAAATCGTTATTATTAATTCCATATACCGGGCTTTAAAAGATCAAATACCGGGCTTTAGAAGATCACATACTAATGTAATCTCATGTATTACAGGGGATGGTTTTATTGACAGTCTCATCAACACTTGGTAGTCTCAGACCTCCACCTTGTGTTCTTAACAGTCCAGACTGTCAGCAAGCAAGTAAAGGCCAAACAGCCTTCTTATACTGTGCATTAGCCTTAATCGGACTCGGAACTGGTGGGATCAAGCCGTGTGTATCATCATTTGGAGCTGATCAATTCGATGAGAGTGACAAAAATGAAGTTAACGGGAAGTACTCATTTTTTAACTGGTTCTTCTTTGCAATTAACATTGGTGCACTTACTGGTATTACACTAGTTTCTTATATACAGTCTGAGAAAGGTGGAGGATGGGGTTTTGGCATTGCAACGGGTGCAATTATGTGTTCGCTTCTTATCTTTGTCACTGGCATACCTTTCTATCGGTATCAGAAACCAATGGGTAGTGCATTCACTAGGTTTTTTCAAGTTGTTGTAGCTTCATTGAAGAATCATTTTAAAGGTATTAAGGTTCAGCGTGATACGGTTCTATTTGAAGTCAAGACTAATGAATCTGACATATTAGGTGCTAGAAAACTCGCAAGTACATCTCAATACAGGTTCTTGGACAAGGCAGCTGTTATAACTAACCAAGAAGCTGATACTACTAACCGTTGGAATCTATGCACCATCACTCAAGTTGAAGTATTCAAATCCTTTATCAGGGTTCTGCCAATTTGGGCATCCACCATAGTTCTTGCCATCCCATATGCTCAACTTTCCACACTTTTCATCAGTCAAGCTAGTATCATGGATAGAAGACTTGGTCCTCATTTTGTCATCCCTATCGGTTCCGTAGCGGTTTTCAGTGTTCTCAATGCTCTGATCCTCGTGCCTATTTATGAAAAATTTATTGTTCCATTCCTACGCCGTAGAACGGGACATATACGTGGAATAACTTCTTTACAACGTATGGGTGTTGGATTATTCATTTCAATCTTCTCCATGATTGCTGCAGCCGTTGTTGAGAAAAGAAGAAGAGATCATTATTCGACGCCAATGTCTATGAGCGTGTTTTGGTTGGTGCCACAATTCATGCTCATGAGTAGTGCCGAAGTGTTCACATATGTTGGCCAATTAGAATTCTTTTACGATGAAGCTACTGACGGGACTCGGAGTCTTAGCAGTGCAATGTTTTTGAGTGAGATTGGGATTGGAGGCTGGTTGAGTACTGCACTTATAAAGATTATAGGAAGAACAACAGGAAGTGGTAACAATGATGGATGGTTGAGAAAGAAATTAAACGATAGCCGGCTAGATTACTTTTACTGGTTACTAATGGTGATTAGTATCGTTAATTTCTTTATTTTCTTGTGGGTTGCTTCACGCTATAAGGGTAAAAATGACGCTGGGAATACCGTGAATGTAAGAGACGAAACTATTGTTGGCACATCACAAGAACAACAGGATGAGAACAGGATCAATAGACTGTAATGTTAAATTGGGATTTGTATAACTCGAACGTATTCTTCTTTTTTCATTTGCGCTTGTTGGTTTAAGGTTATATAGATTGTACATTTTGTGGCACATTAACATGCCTACTGCATTTTTTGGCTAGCTAAACATTCTGTGGCTTTAATCTTTAGCCCATGTTAGATTAAAGGGAAATTTTTCCCAAGTGTGCGAATGCACACACTAATCATCATCACAAATACTAGTGATTATAAATTTATTATTTGTCTCACAAAGTATCTCTATCTGTAAAAACTCATTCCATCGAGTATATGAAAAAGTGTCCGATCAAAAAGAGTAAAGATATAAGAAAAAGGTAATTTTTATCTTCCAGATCCGTTGCGTGTGATAATACTGCCAACCCATTAACAAATTTGATGTAATTAGAATCCCACTAATTTATCTTTATCATCAGAAAAAAAAAGTTCTCTTTTCCTTTCTGGTGTAAAAAAACAAAAGAGAGAATGCACTTTCTTGTTCCAAACATAGACACCATATAGTGCCGGTAATCATATAGCTTAACAGTAGTACAGTGCACTAGTATGACTGACACTCTTTAATTCTTGCAAAGCAAATAAAAACTACACGCATTACGTTTTCTAATCTTGGCAAAATAAAAACTAAGTACTAGTTTAATCAAACATTTTAAGTAATACAAGAAATCACGAGATTATGCAAGTTTTTTTCTCACACTTCGGTGATAGATGGAGGGAGCAACGGCTGAGCAAGGGACGAGGACTTGATATGGCTGCTTGCTCGGTTGTTGTTGTTGTTGCCGTGGTGCTCTGGACCTGATGATGGAATTAGAGCATTTTGAGAAGCCTTGAATTTAATCTCTTCGCTTTTCCCCCATAGAACTAGATATAGTCCGACTATGATGAATACCGCACCAATTATCCTGCACATAAATATCATGTTAGAATCTTCTATTTTTTGCTTTTTCTTTAAGAAAGTTAAAGATGACAATGTCCGCACAGTGGGTGTCAACATACCCTCCCAAGTAGAATTCCTCGCCTAAAGCAAGTGAAGCCATGATAGCAACCACTAAGGTTTGTACTGGTTGATAGACAGCAACAAATACTGGACCTCCCCTGTCAATGCACCAGATTTGTACTGCAAATGCGATACCAGATGCCACGAAACCCTAGACCGACAGAAGTTGTAAATATTAGTGGCCAGCCGAAATAATTATATTATCAGTGACTCGGTTGTTATCAACCGGCACAGTGATTTTAACACTTACTGCATAGAAAACACTGAACAACTCAGCACCAGAGTGAATTAACCAAGCTTGTGACTCTCTCTCAACAACAGCAGCAATGGCTAAGAACTGAAGAACACCGAAAAAACAAGTGTACGAAGTAACAGAAAGACGAGCCGGGTATTTCTTAAGAACAGGAGCTTGAAGTACAAGCCATCCTGACCATGATAAACAATGACCGATCAAGTAAATACATCCTAGTGTCCAATTCTTGCCACTTGCATCTCCAAGATTTTGGAATACAACAGGAAGTGTTTGCCGAAGTGTTGGTGGAGATGGACTGAATATTGCAGGTCCTTTGTATAATGTTATCACTGAAGCTCCTATTACACATGATAGTGTTCCCAATACTTTTGCTACTCCGTCCTTTCTACTTAATCTCACTTGTTCAATCCTGTAATTTAAAAATTCAAATTGAAAAAGAAAACAAATTTCAATATTTGATTGTTTAGTGAAATTCATTATTTTATTAGATTGATTAAAATTAAAATGAGAGATTAATTTTGCCTGAGTGCAACAGCCATGAGGAAAGTTAAAGCTGGAACAGAGTTCTGAATGGCAGAAGCAAATGTGGGTGAAGTGTTGTCTAGACCCAATAAGTAGAATCCTTGATTTGCTGTGATACTGTTATTAATCAAGGCAAGACATTAAAACAAATGTAAGCATATTGCTTAAGAATTTTTTCAACATTTTTGTTTGTATAATTGTGATGACGATGATAGTTACCCGATAAGTGCAAGGAAAAAGAACTGAACAAGGAATGACAGAGTCATAGTAGGCCTCTCCTTCCTGTACAAAAATTATCAAATGAAAACAAAAATTTAGCTGATGAATTGTGTTATGCATATGTTAAAAAAACGTATAAGTGTACGAGTTTACTAACTTTTCGAGAAAGAAAGCGAAGGGAGCGAGAAGTAGCAGAGCGATGATGTTACGGTAGACAGGGAAAACGAGCTTGCTAATGCCCATGTTAAGGGCAGCACGAGAAACAACATGAAAACCAGCGTAACCAAACTGCAAGGCCAACATGGCCAAGTGCAGTTGAGTTTTTTCTGTTGGGACTACACATATTCTCTTAGCCCAACTACCAACACTTGTATCCGCCATTGATACTAATCAAGAAGCTGTCTATAGCTAATCTTAATTAGCTAGAGAGTCACCAAGGAGCTAAAGAGAGAACAAGAAGAGAAATGGGAGAATGAGTTCTGATGGAAAAATGAGAAGAATTGGAGCTCTAAATATAACACTCTGGAAGTGGGAGAGAGTGGGTGTGCATTAGTCTTGTTGAGTCTGAGTGCCCCCACAATTAGTCCATTTTTCTCCTGTTATGTACGAATCGTCAGCTGATTCAGCATCTCTGGTGATTATTTTGTACACCCCCACTTATAAAGTGGGTGAACAACACGGCATAATTCTAGTAGGCGCAACCAATCGAAGCGTGTTTAAACAGGTGGAAAATTTTGATGGTGATGAGTGTCGAACTCAACTCATATCCCATACATCACCTCTCATAGAACTTTACCACTATGCTACAGCCACGTTGGCATTATACCTGGACTCTTTGTAAATCCAGCAAAACACGCACACTACATTGATTGATAGTGTTTGTCCTTCTTGGCGAATAGACATTGTATATATTCATTCATGTACATAGTCTATGGATTTCTTTGAATATAAATGGGGCATATTGCAAATGCAATGGACAAGGTGAATTCATGTGCTATATTCTCCCTAGTGGGGCAGTGAGTATAGCTGGTTTGACCTAGGAGCGAAGACTAGTTTGAGGTCAAAATCTTAAAATCAGGATTCTTTGGTTGAGTTGCGCAAACCGGAATCCATTGGTTGAGTTGTTTTCTTTCGTTTGTGTTTTCCTTATCGGTCTCCCGCCATTTTGGTCCAAATTTCCAACTCCCCGCTCAAACTGACAAGACAAGATAATACATATGCCTGAATTACCCTGTGTTGGAACAATTGCTGAATTATGCCTACAAAATAGTCACACAAAAAACAAAGAAAACATTGTTATGGCTGAGTCGCGGACTAGATCGCTTTCTTTAAGACGTTTCGCGGCTCTGTCCAAGATTGTGCAAGCAGTTCTTCCATGTCGCGTCGTCCCCAGGATAAAACAACCGAGTTCAATATCTCTTTCACAATCACTCTTGCACCGTGAGGAATGTGATACTACTACACTGCATTCTTGCTCAGAATCTCTTATAGAAAACAAATGATGTTCACGGATTGTTTTCTTTCACAAAAATATTTCCTTTGAAAACAAAAAACATAAAGAAGAACTCAACTCTCTCAATTTGTTTTTTCCAACCAAAATCTCTCTTTATATTAAAAGGTTTTAACATAATTTAATCAAATATAATTATGGTGTAGTTAACACCATTAACTCCACAATATGAAACCCTCAAAGTTATAATGGTGTGTTGTTAACACCATTAAAAGCAGAAAAATGAAACGGTCAAATTAATTATAGCAAAAATTAATTACTTTTAATAAAGACGAAATTTGCAAATAAAAAACATATTTATCGGGATAAAATATTTTAAAAATATATTCTCAACAATCCCCCACTTATATTTTTCAAAACATTGAGCAAGAATGTACAGAGTTGTGCATAAGCAAAGGTGTCTTGCGACTTGAATCTTTACGTAGTGTCAATAAGCTCTCTTAAAATCTGACCATAGAGTGAACGTAAGTCTTGAACTCTAGGAGATAAAAAGATTGCTTAACACACACGACTATACTAGTGTAAAGTCTAAAGCCAGCACATTACGGCCCTGCGCTTGTATCCCAGTTTAATGAATGATCTAGAGAACTGCCCATATTCTCATAGAAAGCGGCCACACTTTCACATTCATATATGTGAGTCTATCAAGAGTACTCCTGAATGTACCCCACTCTAAATAGAGATATAAACATTATTAAGATTTTAAAATTTTAAAATTAAAAATTAAACTCAACCTTTACTCGTTTCAGGATGTCATGCCGTGGGATGAATTCTTCAAAAGCATGATTCTCGCATCTCCATATCACTTATGACTTCGTCTAGTCCCTTTGAACCTATTTCTAGGTTGGGTATCCATCATAGATGACCCAATCTCAATGGGCATCAACCTCATCCCTAAGATGTATTCACATCTTCTTATCAATCCTTTCGTCAAAGGACTAATGGAAACTCGTTTCAGACACTATATAATCCATATTCTCATAAAATCAACTCTTATAGTTGTCGTTACATTCTCAATTCATGCAATAGCCGCGGTACTATCACATTGGATTAATATGTCTGTTCCTCTATCTATTAGAGGATCGAATCGCTCCATCCCTTAAAGGATTCAACTGAAAGGATTCCAATCAGCTTCGCAATATCCTTAAATGATTGCGGTAACCATTTAGATAGTGTATTTCTAGGCGTATGATGTGTTTGAAACACCTCATAACCTTCTCAATATTTTACCAATTTTCCATACTAGGATTGGCAAATCTGAATATAAAACCCCCACTATGGAAGCAATATATTACACTCCCACTACAAAAAATACTTATATATATAGTCAATCACGTAGCAAAGAAGCATACTGAGCTACCATACTCATGTCTAGTGCAATCACACACAATCTCAAAAGCATTAGCACTAAACCAAATGAGTGAAAACTTGTTTACAGTCAGACTATATATATTTCTGTCTCTTTTAAAAATTCTATTTTCATTGAAATGAAAATGATCCAAAGAAAGAAAAAATTCATTTCAAAAATATACACCATCTTCACTCAAGTCTTTCATGTCAAATAGCAAACTAAGCATGTTCTCAATTTCATTTTCATCCTATAAGTTAGAATAAAAATTCAAAAAATCATTAATGCATACAAAACAAATAGTATTGTGCATTTCACTTTCATTAATTATGAAATCATTCGAATGAATCAAGTAAATAATTTTTATTTTATAAATTGTTTTAAAGTTGTTTTTCAGAATATAAATGATAACTTATCTAACTTATATAATTTCTTTTATTGTTGAAACTACACAGTTTTCCATACTTGGTTTACATAGATTCTCATCCTTAATTTACACAAAAGTATATATTTCTACTTATGACTATAACAAATCATATATTGTAGAAACAACATCAACAAAACAACAATGTAGTTATTTAGCGACATGAATGCAAGAGTCAACAATTTTCTGTTTGCTTGTCTAAAAACAATAGGCTCATAAAAACTTTTTGCCAAAAATTTAATAGTTTGAAGAACAAAGTTACTCTCTATAAGAAGTTATTTTCCAGCAAAAAAATATTCATGACTAACTTTTAGTCTCACTATAGTTATGCATTTCTAGGTTCATTCTTAGTGAATTACTTGTCACCTTCGTTTTTCTAGTTCCTCTGATTTAAATCAAAGTTGGTAAATCATAGGGTATGGACCCTCACTATTTTTTGACTCAAACAAGAATTTCAAAACAATATCCAAAGACTCCAAAAAATGTGAAAAACTAATGAACCAATGATCTAGACCCAAAACGTTTTACACAATATAGAGAATAAAAATTCAACCAATTTTCATGATAATAACATTTTCTAATTCACTACTCAATAGATTATATTTGATATCAAAACAAGTTACTCTAAGCATCTTCATAAAATTCTCTAATATTTTATTTCATCCAAAACCATTGCAAGTTGCGTAAGATTTAGAAGTGTACATGCTTTTATGAGTTAGGTAAGATTACATACATGTTACTCACAAATTCACCAAGTTTATAAGAAACTATAACATGCTCTCATTCGTTACTAACTCATTCATTTCTTTAAAGCATGACAAAATCTCATATTTCAAATATTCAAAATTCAATTCATGTTATGATAAAATTGTAATATTATATTCTAACATTTTATCCATAACCTATCATTTGTAGTAGTGCAATGATCAAGTTCAACAAATTTCTAATATGAATCTTGTTAATAACAAGATAGGCGGAAACTAGAATTCTTTCTCATTTCGGAAGTATGAACATTTTTTAATAAAATTATTCTACCCAAAATAAACTTTGAGATCGTACTAATATCGTAAATCCTAGTGATGTGAGTATATCTCAACACCACTTTCTTTCAAAATGATTAGGTTCAACTTTTGAACCATAACCTATCAAAACAAAAATAGTGTAAAATACTAATATATACCAACCTATCACCATATCCACAATTCACATTAACTTGGCTTGAAAAGCGTTGTTAATAACATTTGATATCCTTACATTGCCGTGCAAGAATAGCAAATAAATTCATAATCAATATTATGTTCATTTCTTGGTGAGAGTTGATATTCACATTAGTTTTCACTAGGTTTCTAATTATTTCGGTTTTGGGTTCGTATAAAATTCCACTTCATAAGTTCCAAACTTATATGAGTCACATGTTTATTGTCATACACAATAATTCTCAATATCTTGTTTCCCTAGTATTTATTCCAAGATTGAACAATCAATTTATTCAATTTAGAATGCCATTATTTGATCACTACAATAACTACAAATAGTTCATCAAACATACCTCCATTGCTTTCAAAGCTCAATTGGTTATAAACCATTGTCCATTCTTTGCACACCAACAAAGAAATCAGCAACCCCATTGCTCCACACATCGATTAATCTCCCTCAATTTTATTTCATTGGAAAATAAATTTTTGCTCAAGTAAATGAATTTTCACCTGTCACAATCATTTACTTGTGAGCATTTGGAACCAAAAATAAGTAATGTATGCACTTAGATAATTACTTAAAAATCAATCAAAATATAGTACTCTTTGTTTCTCTTGAGTGTCAAATAAAGATTCAAAATTATATAGTTATAACATCATATATTTATAACTCTCTATATCAAGCATTTTATCAAACATATGTGGTGCACTAGTTTGATTGCTAACAATAATCTTCCTTTTCATTACCAAAATAAGAGTACGAAATAATAGAATCAAAACATGATTTTTGAAGTATTTCTTACATCTCTAATCTCTAATCTCAAGTACCATATACGTCTTATATTTTGGAAAAACATACACAACGATTTTAAAATCACTACCTCTCTCAAACTAAAAATCCAAATGGAAAATGTCAAAAAGGGTTTTGAAGATAAGTTCCTTATCTACAGGTTTCATATTATACGCAAATACAAAATATCAACACAAAGATCATAAAAGCGAATTCAACAAGGACTAAATTTCTGCTCGTCAGAAATTTTCAGCAACGTTGTGCAGTTTTCTAAAATACTTTAAAAATAGTTTTAGGACTCCAAAAATTCTGAAATTCGCATGAATGACCCTCATGATGTCTAATATATCAGGTTAAAATTTCAAGACCCAATTCGTTACCATATAGGAGATAAAAATACATCTCTACAACATGTTAAAAAACATTCGTTTCACATCAACAATATTTTTCTATGTTAGATATTCATGATAAAAATATTATCCATGTTACAAACCTAGTCCATCAAAATCAGACATAAAATTTAACTCTAGGTATTAGGTTACCTAAAATTTCAAGCATCATTTTCAATTGTTAAAGAAAAATTATACAGATTATAATTCTATAAAATGAAAATAAAACATGCTACTTATCGCGTTTAAGCAATTGTTTTCTTTTTGATATCCATGGCAGAATAAAACGTCTTAAAATTGTTGGAACAATTGTTGAATTATGCCTGCAACATAATCACACAAAAAACAAAGAAAACATTGTTATGGCAGAGTCGCGGACTAGGTCGCTTTCTTTAAGACGTTTCGCGGCTCTGCCCAAGATTGTGCAAGCAGTTCTTCCATGTCGCGTCGTCCCCAGGATAAAACAGCCGAGTTCAATATCTCTTTCACAATCACTCTTGCACCGTGAGGAATGTGATACTACTACACTGCATTCTTGCTCAGAATCTCTTATAGAAAACAAATGATGTTCACATATTGTTTTCTTTCACAAAAATATTTCCTTTGAAAACAAAAAACATAAAGAAGAACTCAACTCTCTCAATTTGTTTTTTCCAATCAAAATCTCTCTTTATATTAAAAGGTTTTAACATAATTTAATCAAATATAATTATGGTGTAGCTAACACCATTAACTCCACAACATGAAACCCTCAAAGTTATAATGGTGTGTTGTTAACGCCGTTAAAAGCAGAAAAATGACAAGGTCAAATTAATTATAACAAAAGTTAATTACTTTTAATAAAGACTAAATTTACAAATAAAAAACATATTTATGGGAATAAAATATTTTAAAAATATATTTTCAACACCCTGTTCAATCTCAATTCAGTGAACAAGAACTGGACCATCCAAACGAGATAGACATTCACTTCTATTTTGGCTCCATCCTTTTGATTTCTTGTTATGATTCCTCTTTTGAGAAAAGGTCCAAGCCGCCATTAATTAAGATGAACGCACGAGGGGATCTGGGACCAGCTTCATGTGCGGAAGGGCAACTCGTTATCATCTTTTTAGGTAAAATACTACTCGACCGACCACTGCATACAAATGGCGCAAGGCCGATACGCCCAATTATATACATTTAAGCTGCAAAACTGCAAACCCGATGTCTAGCAGGTTGTGCGCAAATCTCAAAAACCTTGAACTTTAGGAGCTTAGATTAAATTATGCAAAAAAGAAACATGGTCGTACGTTTTAAAGGAGTGTTTTGCCCGATTGCGACCCCCCGACTCAGTTGAGTACACTACTACCGGCACTCAAAGATTCTATTTTTCTTTTTCAGTCAAAGTCCCTTTAGCAAACATGGATGGATATTATTGGATTCTGATTGGGACCCGTTGATATGTCAAAATCTGATCAAATCAGATTCATCAAAGTAGTGTAAATCATGGTGTTGATGATGATGAGTGAAAATTCACGCCCAACATAATTAATTCATCAGATCCCATCTTTCTTTCTTTCCTGAATTTTTTTATCTTTTCACTTTCTCTCTCGCATGTTTATTTAGGCTTAATTATGTCATTAAGATTTTTGATTAACACTTTTTTACTCAGGAGTGCCAAAGGATGACTAATGCTTACGGCCTCCCACCCAAAGCCTTAATCCGCATCCCCTTATTGCAAAACTAGCTGCCATGAAATATGCAAGCAATAGTGAATCGATTTGACTTCGGGTTTGCAGTTGTTTATTGCTAATTCACCATCCACGCTTCTTAATTATAGTGTGCGGATTAAGGTAATAAGGAAGCTAATGGATTGTGTCTGCCAACTAATTAGACTCGCTAATTATCAGAATTTCGAAAATTGCAGAATGCGTGGTATTGTACGGAGGCTTCGTTCTTTAACAGACATATTGATATCTCTCTAATGGAATAACCATCATTTTTATTCCTCTTTACTCTGTTTTAATGCTTAAAAGAAGTGCTCACGCCAGTGTGGAATAAATACTACAGAGGATTGATGCGACTAGGCCAGTTCATATCCTGTCTAAAAGAATCATAGATTTATTTGGTATTTAGCATATATGTCTGTTTGTTTGTGTCTCCCATCCAGGCTCCATGCCAATCTAGTAGACTAGTACTTGCGTACCTTAAAGCGCATAGTTTAATAGCCATCTTCAAGATGATCCAACGCGCATGTTAATGTACACTGTCTTTGTTCTACCTGTTGCACTGCAGCACTGGCAGTGCTCCGTTCAACCAGACAGGCACATCCGGTTATTTAGTTTGGTGTCTCTCAAAGAAGAGACGGTAAGCAGTAAGCCAGGAAAGCAATCTTTATTGGCATGAGATGACATGTCAACTCGTGAGTTTATAAATTAAAGAATCCAAAAACCAGTATTATTACTAATTGACAGATAAATAAATCAGTGTTGTAACTAATTGACAGATAAATTAAAAACGTAACAACATAAAAGGGCTCCAAAAACTTGATGCCATGGATACATTTAGGGATTACTAGTGTCATCAACTGCCATGATTACTCCTTTTGCTGTTAAATAAAAGGCTTAACGAAAAATACAAATACACACATCTAAAAGATGGGTTGTTGATCATCGTTTAATTAACAGTTGAAATGAAACAAAGCTAGGGCCTAGGAGAAGGCTTGGTTATTAGAGTAGGATGGACGTTTTCAGTTGTTTCTTTTCTCAATGGAAACACTACTTTAATTATACCATATACCAAATATACTTGCTTTTTAATTATCAAGACTGAGTTTATACTGATCACATATGATCTAATGGTTTTATTAAACAATTGATTAATTGGGATCTTTATTTCACCTATTTTGGACAATCTAAATGCAAGCGAAATCCAACCAAGTAAAGTTGAACCTTCTGAACAAAAGGAATTACAACCAATTCACTCCTTATTCTTCTTTAGCTTTATGTGGGTTGGCTCTTTTCAAGTAAAAATCAGCAGTGGTGTAGTTAGTGATTCTTTTAAGATCCTTTTGTTTGGCTATTTTAGCATGGGATTTGATCCTCACCCAACACAATCTAACATTTGGTTGGGTTGGTCAATAATAAATCAAAAGCATATATAAATTATGAGGTTTATATTTCACAAATAAAGTCCAACGAAAAGAAATAAATTTTTTAGAGTTGAAAACTATCCTAGTGAATGGTATAATCTGTTATATTCTTGTAGACATGTTTGTTTGTTTTCCTGATGGTGTTATAAGCATGTAGTTATCATCATAATTAAAAGAAAGAATTCAATCAAATTAGGAGAAATACAACACCAAGGGGAATAATTCAAACTTGAAAAGACAAGCCCAGAACACATAGTTTCTTAATAGTTATACGACCTTTCAAATTGAACCAAATAGTGAATTTATCTTTTACCTTTAGGTGTTATTTTTTTCAGGATAAATAACATTTCACTTAAATTATATCATGGTGTAGGTATCTAAAAATGATAAACGGGTAAAAATGAGATATGGTTAAGTGGTAAAATGCCCCAAAATGGACTACATGGTTGTGAAAATGTCCCGAACGTTAGGCAAAAGATCAAAATGTCCTATTCCGTTACTTTTACCTATAATAGCAAAAATGGGACATTTTGACTAATTTTGACTGGTCAACTGTATTATGAATTGTCTCTTTTGCCCTTCGACAAAAATATTTTGACTGATCAACTATTAACACGTGGATTGTGACTGACACGTGGACTATGACTGACGTCTGCACCACGCGTGTGGGTTCGCACGAGTGCTTCAAGGGTTATCTTCAACCTTGGTCGTGTTTGATCCATAGAAAATAAAATCGAAAAAAAAAAACAGACCGATTGAGAGAGAAAGAGATAGAGAGACAGAGAGAGATCGAGAGAGGGGGAAGAACAGTGAAGATAGATGAGACGGAGAAGATAAGAGTCACGTTTGTTAAGTTCTTAACATAGTGAAGAACATGCAATTTCTACTTTGAACCCCAAATTTGATTTACGGCTTATGATTTTCGAAATCCAACCTTGTGATACTAGTATCTGCGATTTACGAACTTAGGGATTCATAGACTTGAAATGACGGGGTATGTTTCAGAGTTGTAATTAGGGTTTCAGGGAAACTAATCAGGATTTCAGGGAAACAAAATTAGGGATTTAAGAACTCTAATTAGGGTTTGAAAGAAACGAAATTAGGGATTATAATTTGAAACCGCTGAATATATATTAGCTAACAAACCTTTATAACCTTTTGCAAAGCTTTTATCTAGATGGTTGGACGAAATTTAAACAACTTTGTGTACAACTGAATTTTAATGAGCCATCATGCACTTTATCATCAGATTCCTAATCAGCTATGTAGCAGAGCCGATATACTTCTACTGTTTAAGCAATAATGTTACCTATTCAAGATTGCATATTAGTTATGGTTGCATTTTTTTCTATGTGGTCAAAGATTAGAGATTGTTAATTTGTTATATATTCAAGAGTATACATGGACTCGGTCCACACCTGATTCTGGATCTCCCTAAACAAATTACCTTGTGTCGTTGATATATAATGTATAATTATTCTCATAGTATATGAACAACATAGAATAGAAATGGATACGTTTATCATTCTAGGATTTTCTGCACGCTACTGCAGAGCATAAACTTGTTTAACATCTTATTGCAGTTCGTTTTATGGTATGCTAGACTAATCTTTTTAGTTGTCTTCTATTTCGGCGGCTGGTTAGCTTGGTATAGTCCGAACACTTGTAGGCTTGGTTAAATATTTGTTCGGTTGCTGTCAAAAACAATTCTGAATTTGTTTGGATCAAATTAGTGGATTCTCAATTTTATGGTGGCGCGGTAGTATATATTGGGTCATCTGAATTTTGTAGATTCACGATGTGTCATTGTTGTTCTCGTCTTCTGTGCATACTAAATTTAGCATTGATAGTTGGTTCTTTTAAGTATTCATTCTACCATATTTTGTGGGTGGTGTGCATTATAAGATTAAATGTTGGTGATTAACAAAATTGATTTATCCAATTGATATGAGACTAGTGTGTTTGTATCCGTCTTTATATTTACGCTGGGCCAAATAAGGCCAAGACTTCATCGACTTCTTACAACAAATGTGCAAGTACTAGAATCACCAACACATAGTGGTTCGCAGACATCCATACACGTTCAAGCTCGGATCAACTCCAGCAAGGGGAACAGTCCAGTGTCAGTTGGGAAGTCCCCTCTTGCACGCTGAAATGTAGCACCAGCAATGCCACAAGTTCAGGTTGGGAGTAGAGGTAGATAGTCGAAGTTGTTTGGAACGCAGAAAAAGGGTAAGACAACTGCACCATCCTCCTTTACTGCGGCTGATGTTGGTGCTGAAAGGAAGGTGACACATCCATCTCCAAACTTATAATGGCACAGTGAATATTTCTAGCCAAACCATCATCTAAAAGGGTTAGAAAGCCTAATTCAAAATTTCAGTAAGCGGACATCTTAATCACTCTATGTTTGAAGTACTGATGGTGTGTTTAACAATCATTTCTTATGTAAGTGCAGACAATTTAGCAATTAAAATTATGCAGTGTTGTTGTTTTTTTTGGTAAGAATGCAGTGGTTTGTTATCTCGTTCTAATTTCATTTGAAATTTCTAAATTGCTAGCATTATGTTGATTGAAAAATGGAATGTAAATGGCTTGGATATATGGTCGTCCATTTTTAATCACATGACACGTGTCGTAATCTAACCATTTAGGACACGGTGGTCATTTCTGAAAAAGACTTTTAGAGTTAATAAAAATACGCTCTCACGTGATAGTCATTTGACTCAAATTTCATAGCATAACCGTTGGATCAAAATGCCACGTGGAGTACATTGGTTCAATCCAGTTCTGAATGATAGAAATGTAAATGTTTCACACGTGGGAGTTACATGTGTGGGAATTTGACCATTTAACTCTCTTTAACGGCTAAACTAACGGATTAGGGCATTTTGATAAGATTTTGGGGAATTTTGATCTTTTGCCTAACGTCCGGGGCATTTTCACAACCATGGGATCCATTTTGGGGCATTTTGTCACTTAACCCATGTTGAACCCAATGAGATATAGGGTTTAACATGAGTTGTGAACGGTTAATGAAGAAAAAATCATCTCCTTAACTAGCAGGGGGTTAGTCCATAAGTGAGTTGGGGGAGTTTTTTTTTTTTTTTTTTTTTTAAATGGTTTTAAAGCCCAAAGGTTATATTAAAGTTTAAACCTCAAAGAGGTTTATTACCTACAAGCCCAAGTAGCTATGAAAAGAAAGTGAAAATCCCCACCCTGATGCTGACGAGTTCCGAACTCAGGTCGCTGGTATTATCACTCAACAACTTTACCAATGTACCGCAGTGACATCTTCTCAGTTGGGGGAGTTTAATGTATTGTGAATCTTGGAGATTTCGAGGGAGTGTAGGGAGTTTGAGAGAGTTTGTTGTTTTGAGTTTAGGGAGTTTGGGAGACTCTTCCAAAATCTCTACTCTTGTGAGAGATTTGTAGTGAGGAAAAAATACATTGTAGACTCCCCGGAACTCCCCAAAACAACCAACTCCCTAACATTTTAAGGTTTTACCACTAACAGGGAGTTCAAAATTTTATTTCAAACTACCACATGACTAATGGGGGTTTTCTAGGGAGTTTGGGAGACTCTTCTAAACTCTCTCACGACTAACAGGGATTTTGAGAGACTCCTTCGAATTCCCCCACGATTAACAGGTAAAAACTGAACTACGCTCAACTCCCCCGAGGACTAACCCCCTGTAAGTTTATGGTCGTTCCAGGACTGCTTCAGCCATAGAGATAGAAGAACCAGAGGTGGTCTCAAGGAGGGAAGCACGAAGAAAAAGGGAGGTCCTCTCTGAAAGGTGTGTTTAACAGGGCCGACTGATGACTTATTTATAACTGAATCATATGATCTCAAATCGGTGGGATAAGGATGCAATGACACGATACGTATTTCTTCCGTGATGAGAGGAATAACTAAGGATCGAATGATTATATGGACTTAACTCCCAGAAATAGCGGAGTGATATGCACATTGTATTTATTCTCGTAACCTCCATGGACAACTATTCTCTTTGGCGGTGAGAAATAAAGTTGGGTATTCTAACACGTGTTATACACCACCAGACCAAAACCTTTAAATTATCCCCCCATGTGCGTGACCAAGTCAGTATTCATGTACGATGAGTTTTCTGGGTAGCAATATTATTTGTAATTGAATATTCCCTATTTGCGCGTTATGACTAGTCTGTGTCAGCTGGAGAGCACGATATAGCACAAGATAGTGACGTGGGTCATGTGTAAGATACAAGATGAGTTGTGGTTGAACATCAACCTAGTGTGACCGACCATGAGAGACAAGAGAACGAAATTCCCTTTTGTGTGTCCCTTTAGACAAGCGCGAGAGCTCTAGGAAATAATCTTAGATCATTTGCTTGTTTTGACTGAACTTGCATTGCTCAGATTCATGGAGTCAGTCGCGGACGTTCCCATGAGACTGAGTATCTCATGTTTTCAACGAGGTTGAGAAGCAGATGCGACCAGTGAGTTAACATGATACATACTAAGAGTCAATCATGAAGATCACATGAGTGAAGCTCACCTAGGTGAGGCTCTTGTGGGTTTCCACTGTTAAACTAGAAACCCTAGTTTATTTTGTAGATCGGAGTGTGAATTGGGCTCTAGAAGAGCGGAGTAAAACTAATCGAGCTCCGGGACAAAGTTGAACTAATCGAGCTACATGGCTGAGCCGAGCTGAGCTAGTCGATTTCTAAAGCAGAGATGAACTGGTAGAGCTCTAGAGTAGAACTGAACTGGTCGAACTCTGAAGCAGGAATGAAATAGTCAAGTGCTGGGATGAGCTAGTTGAGCTCTATCACAGAGCTGAACTAGCCGATCCCTAGAACTAAGCTAGTCTGATTGTCTTGAGTCTATCTAACAAGACCCAATATGGATATTTTGCCCTTAATTTTTCATGTCAGAAAATCACCATCTACATCCTGGATTATTTTTATCCAATTTGGATTTGTTAGCGGATTTTTTGTTGTTTTCTTTAGGAAAAAATAATTAGTACTTTTAATATAAATTTTCCGATAGTAAGAAGCTTTATTTACGGAATGCGTATTAGAATATTCAAACCTATGTAAAAAGAGTATTTGTCCAGTAGGATTCATATGCCATATACCAACATCAGAGCAGAAAAACTTAGTCACTGGTATAATGTGTTATAGTCTTACAAACTTGTTTTTATGTATTTAAACGATGTTAAACATACAATTTTCGTCATAATTAAAAGAGTACCAGGGAGAATAACTTTCACTTGAAAAGAAACCGACAAGAGGTATAGTTTCCTAATAATCATACAACCTTCGTTGAACTACATAATAAACGTATCTTTTATCTTTAGGTGTTATATATTTTTTGGCCAACAACATTTCAAACTTTTTCCTAAATATTTACTTTTATCGTATATTATATTTTTCAATTTGGATTTTGTGAAGATTTATTTTTTCTCTTTTATTTTCTAAGGAAAAACCACCTAGTATTTTTAAAAGAATATGATTTCATACCAAAAAATTCATTTGCTCCATTAAAAGATGTTATTAAATGATTTATTTATAATGAAAATCTCACATGAACTTCATTTTAAAGAATTTAATCAATGGAAATATATATAAATCTATAGCAATATATGTAAATGCAAATAACTAAGAAACTGTAATACCCTTATTATACAAATTTTAGGTCAACCATGAAATGTGTGACCAGCTGATCAACTAATGTGAGACAATGAATTCAGACCCTAGATCTATAAATATTGAGAGATAAAAATAGTTTATTTATTTCCCAACTCAACCCACTATATATATACCCGCAATGTTTCAATCGTGTCCCTCTCCAACATTTACATTGTGCCACGTCACATCCCAAAACTGTCCCACCATTATTGTCCTGCCCCTAGTAAGGTCGCCATAGTTTTGACAGTATTCAACAACCATGAAGTGTTTGACCAGCTGATCAACTATTGTAAGACAATAAATCCAGACCCAAGATCTATAAATGGAGAGATAAAAATAGGTGGATAATTCTCAAACAATCAATGAGGTTGCTGAACAATGGGCTTATGGTATTTTAGGAAAATTTATAGAGAAAAACAAAATGAAAATGAGAGTAATCAGGGAGGAAATCAATTATCTGTGGGGAAAGTATCGTAAAAAAGAGATTAGAATCATGGCCACAACCTTATTCTAGTGAGGTTAAACAACGAAGCTGAGAGAGATGAAGTGATTGCTGATGGACCACGGCTAATTGATGGAGTCCTTTTCCATGATCAAAAATATTATGAGCATATCCCTCCGAAGGATAATGTTTTTTAAAAACAGATTCTTACGTTTCAAATATTTGAAAATGGAGCATATGAATGTGGTTGTCATTGATGAAGCTATTGTCTTCATAGGAAGAAAGATTTCAACAAAACCGAAGAATTGTAGACCTCGTGCAGGAAATACGGTTAAGGCTAGGATTGAGATTGATCTTCAAAAATCTCTTCACAGAGGGGGATGGTAGAAAACTAGAACGGAAGAGGATGTGTGGATTATATATCACTGGGAGCTTCAACCAAAAAATATTTGTCCAAAGTGCTTTGTAATTGATCATCATGATGACAAATGTGAGGAGACTGTTACTATGCTTTACTTAGATAATCTTTCTGCTGCTGAATATGAAGCCATGTTGAAAGAAGGAGATGAAGTTAAGGATGGAATGAAGAAAGTAGCGTCACAAACATGGTGGAGGAAGAGTTAGTTGAGGATTAAAACCCAGAGAACTCTAGAAATGTCAAACGTATGAGGAACTCATCTCTCAATCAAGAGCCATCAATGGACCCTCATAACATCAATATCCAACCATCTTCCATTATCTAAGGAAATGACAATACTAATATGGACCATCTCAACAGTTCAATGATAAAATCGGATGACTCAGCTGCAATTACTCATGCCCCAGTGAATGATTGTGGCAGAGGTCCTTCACATCTATATACATACTCCCTAAAACTCGTTAAATTTTTTGCTTATTTTGCATTAAACCCTGTTTTAATTGTTACTTCACATCATTACATTTTTTTTCAACAAGAAAATAATTGCTTGGAACTGTCAAGGCTTTAATGATGTAAATACTAGCTTAGGATTCATAACCCTGATATCATATTTGTGCAAGAAACAAAAGTCAACTCATACAAAATCCTCAAACTATCTAAAAGGCTAGATTTCCCTAACATTGCTTATGAAAAATCTATAGGTTTGTCTGGAGTTCTTCTCCTCTTGTGAAAGGATGGATTTCAATTTGAAATAGTTCACTCGTCTAAAAACATGTTTCACTGTCTAGTTAAAAATGATCCTTCTAAGCCAGAATGGCTTCTCCCATGCATCTATGGATCTTGTAACCCACAAGAAAAGAAAACTCAACGGGAATTTATTAGAGACTTAGGACTAGAAATCCAACAACCGTGGGTCTTAATTGGAGATCCAAATATATTTCTAGATCCTACTGATAGGTGTGGAAGATTTACAGCTTCTAGTTCAACATCTCCTTTTATAATCCAATGTGTGCATGATGTTGGCCTCATTGATCTTCGTTATAATGGTAAACCATATACTTGGACTAGTAATAAACATGGTACAGGTAAGATTAAATCTAGACTAGACAGATCCATGAGTAATGACGATTGGATTATTAACTTTCCTGATACAGGAGTTACTCATTTAACCCAACTAGAATCAGATCATACTCCTATTTTATTAAATTTATATAAATCTGATAATACTAATTCTGGTGGAAACTAGAAGTTTTTCTCTTGTTGGTTAAACGATAACTCTTGTAAGTATCAAATTTTGAAAGCTTGGAGTGTTAATATCCAAGGCAGTTCTGCTTAATTATAGGATTAATCACAAGTTTACAATTACAAGAAGGAACCTCAACATACAGAACATGGAGACTTTTGTTCATATTGAAACCAACATCAAAGATATGCACTCTCAACTGGATTCTCTACATCTCTCAGCTGTATACCAAGATAATACTTCTTCAATCATTATGGTGGAGCAGGAAGTTGCCAAATGAGAAAATATTAAAAAGGAGTTTTGGATGCAAAAAAACAAAGATTCTTTCTTCTTGGATGTGGATAATAAATCTAAAGTCCATCATGATAATGCAAATAGAAGAAGATCTAGAAACAAAATTGATGCTTTGAAGGATCAAAATGGTGATTGGTGTATTGATCGTACTTCATATCCAACTTAGTATCTTCACATTTTTCAGGAAATCAGGATTACTTCTAATCCTTCCCTGGATGAAGACTTTCGACAGCACATTCCTTATGTTATCACTGATCAAGAAAATGAGAGATTAATTGTTATTCTGACAAAAGAAATTTTAGATACATTAAAAAGTATGGATCCGTGGAAGGCACCAGGTTCTGATGGTTTTCCACCATGTTTTTACCTAACTCAATGGGATACCATAAAACATGATGTAGTGTGCATGATACAATACTTCTTCAGATCTGGTTTTCTAAGCATGAAATTAAATCAAACTAGACTCATGCTAGTTCCAAAAGTAAAGACACCAAGTACCCCTGCTGATTACAGGCCCATTTCTTTATGCAATACCTCTTATAAGCTCGAACTGAGATAAGGAGCTATTTAGCATACTCGTATTAACTGGGAACTAATATCAAAATTGATGGAAAGAAGAATGAAGCACCTACTGAGTAGTGTAATATCTCCTCTACAGTATGATATGTTCCAGGTCGCCTTATATCGGACAATATATCTCTGTCTCATGAGATAATCCATACCTTAAAGAGGAAGAAGAAAGGTGATAACTATCTAGATCTCAAACTAGACATGTCGAAAGCTTTCTACAAGCTTGAATGGAGGTTTATAATTGATGTTATGAAGCGTTTGGGGTTTGGAGAAAATGGTGTTTACTTATACTTCAGTGTATTTCTACAACTGAGATATATGTCCTTCTTAATGGCTCTACATGCACTCCTTTTAAACCCACCAGAGGCATACGGCAAGGTGACCAGATCTCTCTGTATCTCTTTATCATCGCAATTGAAGCCTTTTCTCGAGCTATGACTGCCGCTGAATTCTCAAAGAAGATTAGTGACATTAAGATAGCCAGAAGAGCCCCACCAATCATTCATCTACTGTTTGCATATGACTGCTTGATTTTTGTTAAGACCAATACAAAAAACATTAATCATATTCAAGAAATACTTCAATCATTCAGCAGCTCTTCACGTCAGCTCCTAAACTATCAGAAATCAAGTATTTCCTTCTCAAAAGAACTCAGTCAATATGATGGAGATGTTATTGTTGATATGCTGAAGGTTAAAAGAATGGATCCAAACGAGAAGTACTTGGGCATTCCTCTCTTTTTGAACAAGAAGAAAAAGGTATCTTTTAGCTTCCTTATAGACAATATGATGAACAATTTAAACAAATGGTAGGGTAAAGTGCAGTCTCAGTCAGGAAGATTTGTGATGGTAAAGAATGTTCTAAATTCAGTGTATCTGCATCAGATGTCATCTTTTAAATTACCAGAAGAAACTCTTTCTAAAATGAACTAACTTCAACTTCATTTTTGGTGGAATAAACCAGCTAAAAAGGGTCTTTATCCTATTGTGTGGACTGGAATATGTCGTACTTACGAAGATGGAGGACTAAATTTCAGAGACATAAAATGCTTTAGTCATGCGCTTCTTGCAAAGTCTGCATGGAGACTTTGTACTGTGAAAAAAAATGTTTGGGGTGGCTCTATGAGAGCTAAATACTTCAAACAAGTTAATGCTCTTCATGCCCCTAAAAAGGCATACACTACGTGGTCTTGGAAGAGTATCAGTTCAGAATTTTCTTTCATCTATTCTCACAGTTTTGGGGCTATATGTGATGGCACTCAAATCCTTATTTGGCATGATAAATGGGTTTTATCTCTCAGTACTCCTCCTTCTCCAGCAACTGGTGCAGTCAATCACACAAACTTTACTTATGTATCTGAACTTATAGATGCAGAAAGTAAAAGCTGGAAAGAAGACGTTATTCTCAGTCTGTTTGGTCAAGATACTGCAGCAAAGATTCTAGCAATTATAATTCCATTGAACAGTGAAAATAAGTTAATATGGTCCAAAACTAAGAGGGGGAACTTTACGGTAAAATCTGCATATAAAGCTTTATACAATATCAAGTTTCATCAGGGTAATAAACTATCACCAAATGACTCAACTGATCTATGGAAGAGCATTTGGAGTCTTGAGTCAATACCCAGAATAAAGTTGTTTATGTGGAAATGTGCTAGAGATATAATTATGTCCAAGGAAAGGATACACAAAAGGATGCCTCAAGAGGATATAACCTTTGGAAGATGTAGCAGTCAGTCTGAAACTACTATGCCTATTCTTTTTGATTGTCCCTTTGCAAAAGCAGTATGGTTTGGAGCAGGCTTAGTAGCTACAGATGAGTAGTGGACATGTCCTGCAGATTGGATTGCTAGCTGGGTTAAATTACCTGAAAAGAATACAGTAAACAAGATTGTGATGGTAAATCACCCAATGGACACCTGTCAACATCCTAAGGGATGAATACATGATAAGATGATGGGATAGGAACACTAAATCCTACTCTAAAAAGGTGAGTTCGTCTGAAACGAGGCACCTGCTACAAATGCCACATGAATGACGCGTGTGAGGAGTGTTCTAATCCGCTTAGACGGTCAAGTCTAAAAAGAAGGACTGCATTTAATGAAGGATAAGAACAGACGTGGATGAATCTACATCACAATGGAAGGATCAGGCGATCTATACTACGACCCAGAGGTGATATAACACGAGGTTGTATAGAGAAGGGATACACGATGACGAGCAGAGCGAGACGACTCGGAGGGAGAACCAAGAAATCCATCACGAGGGATGGTATAGAACCAGTCCGAAGCGGAGAAGGCGATGCACGATAACTCCACCAGCTCGGCAAGATCAGGCCTTCACGAGTCTAATTTTCCTATGAATACCAGTCCATGTAGAAGGAGATGGAGAACTTATGTAACATTTTATATGGTCTTTCTACAGAGAATTCCTGAGGGAGATCTAGAGATAGATAGAATAAGAAGTCTAAGTGACATTTGTAGTTCTTTCAAGGGTAAGACCTTATAATCAATAAAAAAAACATCTTCTTTCCCGTGGATGTAGGTCTTCATGGCCAAACCACGTTATATGCTTGTGTTAATCTTTACTTTTCATGTTCTTTACATCTTGTTCATCTTGAATATTAAATGTTTGAGTAGTTTATAGCCTTTAGATTTACATGGGTGTAGTCATCACAAAAGATGCAACTACATTTTAGCGCTAGAAACAGGGAGGTATGAAGATCTATTCTACCTCTCTAACTGAAAAAGCGGGGGTCTAAAAACACAACCCAATATTTCAGTTAGCAATCTATATGGACAAACTCGAATATACTTTTGAGAGAATCAACAAGACTTAATCGATTAAAAGTAAATAAACGAGTTAATATCTCTCTCTTGATTTTATTTACTAAAGCAGGAACCGCGAGTTCTAATCAAATACAAGGAATAACTCGGATGGTACCAAAGACCAATATCCGAGGATCAATCAATGACAATCAACAACCAAAGGTTGGATTACTCTAATTGATGACCTAACGCACAACCTGTATTATTTCAATTATAAAGATAAAACAATATAATGCGGAAACTGAAATAACACAGACACCAGAAATTTTGTTATCGAGGAAACCGCAAATGCAGAAAAACCGGGACCTAGTCCAGATTGAACACACACTGTATTAAGCCGCTACAGACACTAGCCTACTTCAAACTAACTTCGGACTGGACTGTAGTTGAACCCCAATCAGTCTCCGGCTGATCCAAGGTACAGTTGTACTCCCTACGCCTCTGATCCCAGCAGGATACTGCGCACTTGATTCCCTTAGATGATCTCACCCACAACTAAGAGTTGCTACGACCCAAAGTCGAAGACTTGATGACAAACAAATTGGTCTCACACAGACAAGTCTATCGAAGGATTAATCTATCTCCCACAGATAAACCCTAAAAGGTTTTGTTCCGTCTTTTGATAGTAATCAAGGTGAATAGGAACCAATTAATAATCCGGTCTTATATTCACGAAGAACATCCTAGAGTTATCAATCACCTCACAACAATCTTAATCGTATGGTAGCGAAACAAGATATTGCGGAATCACAAACGATGAGACGAAGATGCTTGTGATTACTTTTTATATCTTTCCTATCGGAGATATCAATCTCAATCCAATCAATATGATTGTAATCGTATGATAGAAGATGCAAGATCAGATCACACAATTACGATAAAGTAGTATCGGTCTGGCTTCACAATCCAATGAAGTCTTTAAGTCGTTAACCTGGTTTTAGAAGAAGAAAACCAAAGGTTAAAGGAGAACCGACTCTAGTACGCAAACTAGTATCACACGTAAGGTGTGGGGATTAGTTTTGCATTGATGCTAGATGTCCCCTTATATAGTCTTTCAAAGCAGGGTTTTCCATTAAGTTACCTTGGTAACAAAGCAATCAATATCCACCGTTAGATGAAAACCTGATTTAGATTCAAGATAATATTTATCAACCGTTAGATAGAAAACTTAGCTTGTTACACACAATTGAAATGCACGCTTCTAGGTTTGTTAACCGTACCCAAACGTATGCACTTGTTGGTTCAATAATAGTTAACCAAAAGGTTAGCCATATGAGCATTTCATATCAACCATGTTCTTCTTCACCATAACTAGTTCACATGACTCAAATGAACTAGTTAGAGAGTTTTTCAATTGTAAGGAATTCTTATGTAACTACACAAGACACAATTGAAACAAAGATGATTTGATTCACTCGAATCGGTTCATGAACTTTTATATCCACGGTTTGCAAACTGCATTCCTTAGTCGTTTTAAGTTTAAGTTAAGAAATCATACCTTCTTAAGTTCGCAGACTTGGTTCGCGGACTTAAGTTATCGGGCAGAGTTTACAAACTCCAGCAGAAATTCTCAGGATGAGAACTTCGCCGGTTCGCGGACTGGGTTCGCGGACTGAGTTCGCGGACTTAGCTTCACGCACTAGTTTGTCAACTCCAGCAGAAATTCTCGGGTTTGAGAACTTCGGCAGTTCGCAGACTGAGTTCGCGGACTTGGCTCACGCCATTCTTCCGGTTCTCTTGATCAACAAAGTTCACAAACTTTGGTTCAAGGAATAGGACTTATACATAAATGTGTTACCACAACAATGCTTATGTCCACATTGGTTATGTAATCTAAACTCTCATTCCAATCATTGAAACATTCTTCGTCAAAGCAATTTTCAAAGTGATTGAAACATATCATGACTTTCGTCACTAGGTAAAGATAAACTTGGTCGAAGTGAAAAGCTTACCAACACATATTTCGAGATATAGATAGGCGAGGTATACTCGGCTCTAAATACTAACTGTGTATAATCAAAGTCTATATATAGCATACGACTTTTTGTCTCAAGAAGTAGGATATAGAATAGATAGACTTTTGAGTGATAGATAAGTTTTCACATACCTTTTTGTCGAGAAGTTCCACCGGTTCCTTGAGTAGTTCTTCTTCTTGTATGATGAATCGCCATGAAGTCCTTGAGCTCAACTACACTTTCTATCCTAGTCCGAGACTTATCTATAGTAAACTAGAAATCAAGACTTATAGTTTTGATCACTAACATTGACAAACATGCTTGAGATAGCAACGCATGCGAGTTCGACCAAGCAATGCTCTAACAATCTCCCCCTTTGTCAATTTTAGTGACAAAAATATCAATACATATGGAATACAAAAAAGATAATGAAACTTTAATAACTCCTATTCCACATGTCTAATCTTCAACGTTCCTCGAAATCTTCGTCATTTTCAAGTACTACAATGATCCCAAAGATTGTAGGTTTAGCATCACCGTTGTTGAAGATCCGTAGCTATAACAATGAGAAAACATATTTCTCGATCATTGTTATACAGTGTCATAGTATTATTACATAGTATCAAAGTTCAATTGTATCACAACTTCAACGATAATACTATGGTGATATGTATCACTCCTCCTTAGTAAATACTCCATCTCACATGGAAACCACTCCCCCTTACACAATGATCCGAAAACCATATGTATTTGTATCTCAATTATCAAAGTTCAATTGTATCACAACTTCAACAATAATACTATGGTGATATGTATCACTCCCCCTTAGTCAATACTCCATCTCGCATGGAAACCACTCCCCCTTACACAATGATCCGAAAACCATATGTATTTGTAGTGTGAACTACATAATAATTCTCCCCCTTTTTGTCAATAAAATTGGCAAAGGTACAAGAACGGGATCATAATGAAATTTCCGTAAGAGACATTTCATGACTAAAAGAAAAAATACATACCAACTAATTTAGATGCAATCATAAAGCCGAAGCTAAATGCATTCATCAAGGAGTTTAAAGATACAAGATAACCCCTCTAAAATTCCACAGCCGCACACCCCTCAAGATATGACCATTAAGCACAAGTTCAAAAGAACTCTCCCCCATTAAATGTCATTCCCGAAAGAACAAGAAGAGCGACCTTAATTTCGAAAGAAAAGAAGGATTTCTTTGGACATAACAAATCACATACAAGTATGAATTTGAATCCAAAAAGTTCAATTAAATTAACCACAAGAGAACCCATGATTAATTTAATCGACAAATTCTCAAACATAAGGGAACTTATGGAGCAACAACTAAATAACCAAACAATATGATTAACTTAGTTGAAAATGCTCGACATAAAGTACCTCACGGAACAACAACATAGCTAATCAAAAATAATCAACTTGGTTGTTTAATGCTCAACATAAGACACTTTATGGAGCCTCACAGTAATACATAAAATATGGATCAGGGAAGATCAATTACTGCGGAATACACAAGGATTCATTCTATTTTCCATCACTATTTGCACAATGACATATAATAGACATAATCCTTGCAAACAAAATATTTTAACCTATCTTTCATAAATAATTGACAATATAGGCTTAAGTTTTGTATTTGTCAAAAGTCCATTCATTCTTTTGTCAATACATGCATATCGACTTACGAAAGACTTTACTTTTGACAAGATATGGGACGGTCAAGTTCACGGACGTAAACACACACATCCCATAACAATATTGCAATATATAAATCATAAAGATTAATACTGCAAAAATCATCTTCCAAACAAATTTAGAATTTAAACCAATAAATCTAAAAACATGAAGATGAAAAACGTTGGACATAGCTATGTGAAATCACAATAATTGCTATTCCAATCTCTAGTAATCCTTCTTAAAAACAAGAATAAATTCTCATAACAAGTTTCCTAGGCAACAAGACAAACTCGTAATGCACATACAAGATGATTTGTCCTTATAGGGTAGAATCAATCTTTTTCGCATGGATTTACACCAATAATAGTTACCTAAGGCGTATAAAAATATTTTTTTAATCAAAGAAGAACATACAAAGTCAATAATGACTATGCACCATAGTTCATAAAGGATGATTGTGAACATTCAAGAATTCCATAGCACTGCGTACTACTTTCCATTCTTGAACTTCCTTCTTTGTGATTCACCAACAACATTCTTGTAAAAGCTACAAATTATCTTAGAAGAGTATAATTCCAAGAATCCAAGTTCCCAAGTTTAAGAGAAGTGGAACAAGTGCAACGAAACGAAGCAAAATACTCAAAAACAAGAGACGGGACAAATACCAATCTTAACTCATCCAAATTCAAGGTTTTTCATCTCCATTTTGAAGATAATTAAAATAGGAATAGAGTGCAAAAATAATGAGGTCAATCCGAGTCCGGACGAAGAAGTTACGGACAAAACAAGTTTACCAAATATCGACGTCAAGTATGCATACGGGTTTGCAAACGAATTTTCGTATCCTGGAGCAGTATGCAGATGGAGTTTGCGAACTTAAACCTCTGGATTTTGGTTTTAAATGATGTTATGCATACTTGGTATGTGTACCATGAAGTCCAAGCATCCCGAACTAATGTTTTCAAACCTAAACAATTAAGAACCTTAAACACAGATCAAGTTAGGTAGAAATGAACGATAAGCAAGGTACATGTATCATTATAAGTACTCAAACAAGTAATAAAAACATAAAACTTGCTCAAGTTTATAGACATACCTTTTTAGAAAAGTCCAATTGAATTCTACAGCCTTACCGAATATAATCTGTGTGCCCCAGTTGTTGTGCTTCCCTCACCGTATACGTAGCAGAGCATTTCTTGGTGAGGATGCACTTTCTACACAAACAAGTTGTGTTGAGGTGAAAAATGTCTTGCTCACCATGGCACCAAGAAAGAGTTTCTTTCCAACAACTCTTAAATCTTGTAGCGTTGAGAAACACCCAAGGAACTGTTTTTATAAGTCTATCAAAGAACTTCAAGAGAACCCAAAAAGATTTGTGTTTCTGATTTCTTGTTTTCCAACTTATAAAAAACAGTTTCTGCAGATAGTTTTTAGTACTGCGAAAGGAAACTCTTTTGATAAAAAGAGACGTCCCAGATTCTTCATAAAAGAAGAAAATACTACTATCTTGATAGGAAGTATCAGGAATTGAGCAATGAATCAATTCATGCTTTGAGGTGATACCCTCAGATAACTGAGCTTTAAACTCCTCTTGTAATTTGTTTAGTTTATCACAACTAATTGGATTACGCGGAGGAGGAGCATTGCTCTCACTGATTAGTAAATCAATATCAACCTCAACATGAATATTATTCATCATAACTTGATTTAGCTTATCAAGAGATTCTTGCTCTTTCTGGAGGTATAACTCAACATCAAGAGATAAGCTCTCAAGCTTATTTTCAAGCCCTGAAAACACTTCAAGGGATTTTAAACATGATGGAGGTTTAGATAGAATTTCTTCTACAAATTTTATTAAATCAGTCATGAAAGAGAATTCTGAAATCCTTGGATCTGGTGGTGCATTTATTGAGATAACACTACTGTCCATAGAGTCACATCGCTACAAACACAGACTTGTAAGGTCATAAACGTGTTTGCCTGCTCTGATACCAAATGAAAAAGCGAGGGTCTAACACCACCACCCAATATTTCACTTAGCAATCTGTATGGAAAAACTCGAATATACTTTTAAGAGAATCAACAAGACTCAATCGATTAAAAGTATATCAACGAGTTTATATCTCTCTCTTGATTTGATTTACTCAAGAAGGAACTGCGAATTCTAATCAAATACAAAGAATAACTCGGATGGTACCAAAGACCAATATCCGAGGATCAATCAATGACAATCAACAACCAAAGGTTGGATTACTCTAATTGATGATCTAACACACAACTTGTATTATTTCAATTATAAAGATAACACAATATAATGCGGAAACTGAAATAACACAGACACTAGAAATTTTGTTAACGAGGAAACCGCAAATGCAGAAAACCCCCGGTACCTAGTACAGATTGAACACACATTGTATTAAGCCGCTACAGACACTAGCCTACTCCAAACTAACTTCAGACTGGATTATAGTTGAACCCAAATCAGTCTCCCACTGATCCAAGGTACAGTTGTACTCCCTACGCCTCTGATCCCAGCAGGATACTGCGCACTTGATTCCCTTAGATGATCTCACCCACAACTAAGAGTTTCTACGACCCAAAGTCGAACACTTGATGACAAACAAATATGTCTCAAACAGACAAGTCTATCGAAGGATTAATCTGTCTCCCACAGATAAACCCTAAAAGGTTTTGTTCCATCTTTTGATAGTAATCAAGGTGAACAAGAACCAATTGATAATCCGGTCTTATATTCCCGAAGAACAGCCTAGAGTTATCAATCACCTCACAACAATCTTAATCGTATGTTAGCGAAACAAGATGTTGCGGAATCACAAACGATGAGACGAAGATCTGGTGATTACTTTTTATATCTTGCCTATCGGAGATATCAATCTCAAGCCAATCAATATGATTGTAATCGTACGATAGAAGATGCAAGATAAGATCACACAACTACGATAAAGTAGTATCTGTCTGGCTTCACAATCCCAATGAAGTCTTTAAGTCGTTAACCTGGTTTTAGAAGAAGAAAACCAAAGGTTAAAGGAGAACCGACTTTAGCACGCAAACTAGTATCACACGTAAGGTGTGGGGATTATTTTTGCATTGATGCTAGATCTCCCCTTATATAGTCTTTCAAATCAGGGGTTGCCATTAAGTTACCTTGGTAACAAAGCAACCAATATCCATCGTTAGATGAAAACCTGATTTAGATTCAAGTTAAGATTTCTCAACCGTTAAATCGAAAACTTAGATTGTTACACACAATTGAAATGCACGATTCTAGGTTTGTTAACCATACCCAAACGTATGCACTTGTTGGTTCAATAATAGTTAACCAAAAGGTTAGCCATATGAGCATTTCATATCAACCATATTCTTCTTCACCATAACTTGTTCACATGACTCAAATGAACTAGTTTGAGAGTTGTTCAATTGTAAGGAATTCTTATGTAACTACACAAGACACAATTGAAGCAAAGATGATTTGATTCACTCAAATCGGTTCATGAACTTTTATAGCCACGGTTTGCAAACTGCATTCCTTAGTCTTTTTAAGTTTAAGTTTAGAAATCATCTTCAGATATATAACCTTCTTAAGTTCGCAGACTTGGTTCGCGGACTTAAGTTACCGGGCAGAGTTTACAAACTCCAGCAGATATTCTCGGGATGAGAACTTCGCCAGTTCGCGGACTTAACTTCATGCACTAGTTTGTCAATTCCAGCAGAAATTCTCGGGTTTGAGAACTTCGGCAGTTCGCGGACTTGGATCACGCCATTCTTCCGGTTCTCTTGATCAACAAAGTTCGCAAACTTTGGTTCAAGGAATAGGACTTATACATAAATGTGTTTCCACAGCAATGCTTATGTCCATATTGGTTATGTAATCTAAACTCTCATTCCAATCATTGAAACATTCTTCGTCAAAGCAATTTTCAAAGTGATTGAAACATATCATGAATTTCGTCACTAGGTAAAGATAAATTTGGTCGAAGCGAAAAGCTTACCAACACATATTTCGAGATATAGATAGGCGAGGTATACCCGGATCGAAATACCAACTATGTATAATCAAAGTCTATATATAGCATACGACTTTTTGTCTCAAGAAGTAGGAGATAGAATAGATAGACTTTTGAGTGATAGATAAGTCTTCACATACCTTTTTGTCGAGAAGTTCCACCGGTTCCTTGAGTAGTTCTTCTTCTTGTATGATGAATCGCCATGAAGTCCTTGAGCTCAACTACACTTTCTATCCTAGTCCGAGACTTAGCTATAGTAGACTAGAAATCAAGACTTATAGTTTTGATCACTAACATTGACAAACATGCTTGAGATAGCAACGCATGCAAGTTCGACCGAGCAATGCTCTAACACTAACAACAGCTCTATATCATTTTCTTAATCTCCATGAGAGAAGTGGATTTTAAACCATTGTGTAGAATTCTGTTAGAATTTATGAGTAGAGCTCGGGCTCAATCACGATCCATGCGATCTCTGGAGTTTTGAAGACCCTCAAAATCAACAGATCTTCATCATTTTCATCGATTTTCTTTAAGATTTTTGTTCTTTCAAGATTTATATGTTTTCCTCAAGATGCTCAGGAGAGTTGTAGATCAGAGTAAAAATGGAGTTTTAAAAACTTCGGTACTCAAACGATCTCCTCCATGAAAGAGCTGGGAAGAAATTCTAGTCATTAAACTTCATAAGAGAAATATCACCCTGTGAAAGTTGAAAAGACAGATTTTTCATGATGTTCATCATCAAACTCACAATAATCCAAGATCTCCTTCTTAGAAACCTAAATCTAAGTCAAGGGGAAGAATTAATGAGTACATAATCATTCATTAAACTCAAAGTTTGTTCCAAAATAAAAAGTTTAAAGATGATTAGAAATATTTCCTAGAATGGGAAGATATGCTCAATCGTCATAATTTGATTTTTTTCCAATAGAGGTATAACGTGTTAGAGGAGGTATTTTTCTTAAAAAGAGAGACAGATAAAACACCTTTTCTCCATCATTTGAAACCTCATGCAAGAAGGGAATGTTTTGACATCTTCACATGTCTCCAAAAAATAATAAAAAGTCTTCCTGTTCAAAAGTTATCCAGTCTGAACTCTGACTTAGTAATTGCACGTGACCTGCAAACTTAGGGTCCCATTTTTCTAGAAGAATGGACAAATTAAGCGTTATTGCATATATCGCAGGTAAGGCGATGGTGGAGAGACGATCTACTCATGCGAGCCAAGGAGAAACTGGTGGAACCCACCAAGAAGGTCTAGACGACATGGAGCTAGGAAAGACGATGCACAATGGTGCACTCCCTGGAGAGGGACAACCCGATAATTAATATCGGTAGGGGTTAACAGATAACTCCGGCTCTGACGAAGAGGGAAACCCCTTCGAAGGACAAGACGATATCCATTTAACTCAACCAGGAGGGTTGAACGGTTTTGCAAGGCAAACGGTGAACTATGAAACAAAGAAGGACGAACCTTCTAACCATGGTAATACTACTAAGACCATCGCATCCATCCTGAAAGCGCAGGAGGTGCAGGATGAGAGAATGAAAAAGCTAGAAAGACGTAACATGAGGTTAGAACGGAGAAACCGCAGGCTGAAACGCAAAGCAAAGAAAAAGGTGCCACTTGCTACCATAGAGGAGACCCCCGAGGAGGAGAATCCATTTGAAAACTTGCAAGACGATGAGTGAGTCAATATCCCTGACACCTCAAACAAGGAAACATCAGATCGCTTTCCGAAGGGACGCAAAGGCGTCCCAAACGAGGAGGATAGTCCATCCAAGGGATCATCCGATGTTGATCCCAAGCATAAGCGAGAAAGGAATGAAAATGACGAAACCAAATGCGTGGTCGAGAATATCGCCACCGCTAATCCCAAGCGAGGGAAGACCTTGAAGTCAACTCGTTATAAGATTGTATCATACACCGAACAATCAGATGAGGACTCAGGGCGATCCAGATATCGCCATCGAGAAATATCTTTCTCACCCGAGAGAGCACAAGGAAGAAAGAAGAAGGCCGAAACGAGGCACATAAACGATCAGTTACAGGCCCGACTCTGCCATTTAGAGGATTTATGTAGAGAAGCCACAGGAAAACAAGAAAGCAAGAAGTTGGCAGAGGTAATGCAGGAGGCAAGAAAATCTCCCTTGTTCGAGGACCTATTAACACAACTATTTCCAAGAAAATGTTCCCTTCTGACGTTCACAACTCCATTCACTGGGATCGGGGACGCAATTGAACATCTTAGAACTTACCGCATGACATTAAACCAGTGGGATCAGTACGATGTGGTGTTGTGTAAGTTTTTCCCAGCTAGTCTAAAAGACAAGGCTCTAATGTGGTTCAACAATTTACCGAAAGGATCGGTCAAATCATTCACTCACCTATCCGAGTTGTTCTTAGAAACATACATTCACAATAGCAGAGTCAAACCTGAAGTTGACGCACTATTCCAGTTAGCCCGAGGACCAAATGAGTCACTCCGCTCTCTGGTAACACGACGGAAAAAATTATGCACGGATATTAGAAGAGTCCCCGAGGCCTACGCGATCTTGGGCTTCAAAAATATTCTGAGAAAGACAGACCCCGTATTCGTCCGCATGCATGAATCCATGCCAAAGAATTTGGGAAAGCTGAGAGAAATCCAGGAGGACTACGTGGCCCTTGAATAACTTCAAGACGGTACTTACGATAAACTGGCAAAAGAAACCAGTAGAGGATCAAATGTGGTAGAACCGCAGAACCCCCAGCTGCCAACCCAAGGAGCAGGGCGACCCAAACACGGGTCAACCCAGTTCGATAAACATCGGAGTGGAGGATGGAAAGGGCGAGACCAAGCCCAACAAAAGAAAGGAAAGTTTGTAGACCCAGTCTACACGAAACTAAACTCCCCCATATCCGAGATTCTCAAGAAGATCGACGGAAAGTACAAAATCACTTACCCATGGAACAGAGGTCAGCAGCCCGAGCGGGCCAAAAATAGAACTGACTTATGCGAGTTTCATCAATTCCATAGTCACATGACAGACTCGTGCAGAGACTTGAAAAATATGGTGCAGGATATGATCGATGAAGGTAAGCTCCAAGAGTACATTGCGCAACCAACGTTCCAACCAGCCACTAGGGCACCCATACATCGTGTGGAAATCCCTCGTGGGGCACAATATCTAGGATGCAATACGATATCGCACTCAGCTATCATTGCTCCCACTCCTGAAGGAAATATCACCAGAAGAATTCACAAATGAAACTTCGAAGGTGACGGAGTCTTCAATGTAGCTAGAGAGGCCCCCATTGAGGAATAGATGAAATTGCCTATCAGCTTTTCAGCCTCGGAGGCACCTGATGGAGGTCGGAACCACAACGGTCCGCTAGTGGTCACGATGGCCATCGCATTTCCCGAACACCAAGGCGAGGAAGAAAAACCGAAGGCATTGCCATGGGCCATGCCTAAAATCCTGATCGATGGAGGAAGCTCTGTATAGATCTTATTTTATGAAACATTCAAACAGATGGGTCTTAGAAACGACTTCCTAATACCCTTCACCTACAACATATTTGGCTTCAACGGCCCGTCGGCCCGCCCAAGGGGCGAGGTGACATTGGAAATTCGGGTAGGAAAAATCCTCACCTTAACCACTTTCTGGTGGATTTGCTTTCACCCTACACAGCTATTGTCGGGCGATCCTGGGTCCATGGGATCAAAGGAGTTGCCTCGACTTACCATCAGAGGCGAAGGTTCCCTACGTCCGATGGAGTCGCAGAAGTCATCAGAGACTCTGGTGAGGAAAAATATTGCTACAAGATGGACGTTCAGAATGGCAAAAACAAAGTAAATTCCGCGAGGGAAAAGAAGAAAAGGGCCAATAATGCTAAGAGCCAACCTGAAATCGATGCCTACATCGAGGTAACAAACGAAGCAAGGCGCTCAAAAGATGTACCGATCTCGGATAATATTCTCATGTCGGACTCGCCCATGGGGCCCATACAAAACCTCTCCGATATCGGAGAACTTAAGTCAAACTTCTCGGCCTCAGAGCCAACAAAAGAATTAAACATCAGAACACCCGAAAATCCGGGTATGGTTAGAATCGGAACTCTCCTCGACAAGGAGGAAGAAGAAAAATTAGTGCAAGTACTAAGAGAATATTCCGATGTCTTCGCATGGCGTATGGAAGACATGCCTGGAATAGATCCAGAAGTCTGCTGCCATCATTTGAAAATCAATCCTAAACATAAACCTGCGAGGCAAAAGATGCGAAAGGTGGCGCCAGAATACCACGAAGCAATTCAAAAAGAATTAAAAAAGATGGAGGCATAAGGAGTCATCCGAGAAGTGCAATATCCGACATGGATATCTAACATGGTGATAGTACCAAAGAAAAATGGAGGAGTGCGGATTTGCATTGATTTTAGTGATCTTAATAAAGCCTGTCCAAAGGACAGCTTTTCACTCCCCAACATTGACCAGCTCGTAGAAGCAACATCCGGATATGGACTACTATCCCTAATGGATGGATAATCGGGATACAACCAGATCCCACTCGCCGAGGAAGATCAAGAGCATATCGCCTTCTTCTCTCCCCGAGGTCTATATTGTAACACTAAGATGCCATTCGTACTAAAGAACGCAGGCGCGACTTACCAAAGAATGGTGGAAAAAATGTTTGACAATTGGATACATAAAACCCTAGAGGTATATTTGGATGATATCGTTGTCAAAAGCAAGCTTCCACAGGACCACACAAGCGATCTTAAAGAGATATTCGAACAAATGCGAAAGTTTAATATGAAAATTAACCCGGCAAAATGCACCTTTTGAGTAACCACAGGAAAATTCTTGGGATATTTGATCCCCAAACGAGGCATCGAAGTCGACCCAGATAAAGTAGGGGCCATACTAGAAATGCCCTCGCCTGCCACTGTCAAGGACGTGCAGAGGCTAAACGGTAGATTGGCGGCCCTGGGAAGGTTCATCGCCAGATCTTCCGATAAACTCAAAGAGTTCTTCAACACCATGACGAAGGGAGAAAAATTCTCATGGAGCTCTGAGTGAAGAAGCCTTCCAAAGGATTAAGGAGCATCTAGCTACCTTACCAATTCTACAAAAGCCTAACCCAGGCGAGAAACTTTACATTTATCTGTCAGCAACTAACATCTCGATTAGTGCGGTGCTAACTCGGTAGACAAAGAAGTAGAACATCTCATTTACTTTATAAGCAAGACTCTGACATCAGCAGATAAGAACTATTCCAAGATCGAGAAGATAGTCTTATCTCCGGTCTACGCAACACAAAAGTTGCGAATATATTTTCATGCTCATACTGTGACAGTCATCACAAAAGCTCCGAAAGAATCTGTGCTAGACCATGCCGATAGGGCAGGCAGAATCCCCAAATAGGGAGCACAAATTAAACAATTTGGGGTGAAATACCAACCCCAAATGGCGATAAAAACCCAGGTGGTTGCAGATTTCTTAGCCGATTTCCCTCTAGACGATGCCGACGAAATCTAAGAAATCCCCGAAATGGAGGACGAGCTAGAAGATCCTCCCGATCTACTTCGCTCGGAGAACCCAAGACGATGGGAAGTCTTTGTAGACGGATCATGCAATTCAGATGGTTCTGGGATCGGAATGGTCTTTACGACCCCGACAGGCCGAAGGATCGTTTATAGCCTAAGGATAGAATTCCCCGCTACAAAAAACATAGCTGAATACGAGGCAGTAATACATGTCCTCCGAGTAATAATTGCGCTCGGAATCACTGAAGTCAGGCTTACGAGCGACTCACATCTTATTGTTTGACAGATCGACGGAAGATATCAGGCTGCTGACCCATGTTTGCAGCGATATCTCCAACTGGCCAAACACTACATCGAAAAAATACCAAATATCACGTTCCGACATTTGAACATGAACAAAAATAGGCACGCAGAAGCGTTAGCATTCATAGCCTCCATGACAATAGATCCGGAGGCTACAAATGTTCGAATTGAAAGGTTCATGATCCCCTCCATCCCCCTAGAAAGATACATGGAAATACTCAATGTAGGCTCAGCCACCCAAGCAGAGGCCCTGCCCGAGGACGATTGGAGAACACCAATCATGAATTATCTATCCACCGACGATCTCCCAAGCGACCAACAACTCGCACACAAAATAATATCACAATCTGGGAATTACCAGCTCAGGGATGGCATTCTATATAAACAGTCATACTTAGGACCCCTATTCAGATGCCTTTCCTTTGCTGAAGTCCAAGAGATACTAAGGGAGATACACTATGGTTATGCATAGAACCATAGTGGGGGACGATCCTTAGCTCACAAAGCGAGATTGCAAGGATACTTTTGGCCTTGCATGAACGAGGACTCAAAGAAAATGGCAAAGTCCTGCATATAATGCCAAAAATTTGGCAAACGAAGGCATGCACCATCAATGGATCTAAAGTCTGTCCTAAGCCCCTGACCATTGCCAAATGGGGAGTCAACATCGTTGGAACCCTACGGGATGGAACAGGACAACGGAAATACTTAATCGTTGCCACAGACTACTTTACAAAATGGGTAGAAGCTTCATCCCTAAGACACGCCCGAGACCATGATGTCTTTAAGTTTATTTTCGAACATATCATATGTCGTTTCGGTATCCCAGCCGCCATCGTATCAGACAATGAAACCCAACTCCGAGAGAGAAATATTGATCTTCTCTTCAACTGTTTCAAGATCAGGAAAAATAAATCCACACCCATCTATCCCGAGAGCAATGGCCAGGAAGAGGCAACTAATAAAACCATTGCTGACATGTTCAAGAAGAAGCAAGATGGATACGGTGCCAGTTGGTGCGAGAAGTTTCATAACGTTCTTTGGGCCTACGAAGATGACTCTCTTCGCTCTCACATATGGCACGGAAGCGATCATCCCAACCGAAGCAATTATCCCTACAACCAAGACCGGGGCATGGAGAAAAACCTAACCTTGGACATGATACTCTCCAAGTTAGACGATCTGGAGGAGACCAGAGAAATAACTCTTCAAAAAATAGAAAACTATCATCGGAGGTTAGACCGAGAATAAAACAAACGTGTTCACCAAATACAATTTAGCTCAGGCGATAAAGTCTGGCGCGAGATTCCACTGTATCAGCGCGAATCAGGCAAATTTGCACCCACATGGGAAGGCTCACTAACAGTCATAGCCAAGGAAGGCGATGGAGCATACAGATTGCTCAAATCCAATGGCGAAGAGCTCGAACGCCCATGGAACATCAGATACCTAAAAGTATACAATGCTTAGCAAGTCTTATGGCTAGACAGCCAAAATCCGAGAATAAGGCATAATCCCTACTTGTAAAAGGTCATGAAACCTTCCTCAAATGTACTAAGGGTTTATAAACCCTCTTTTGAGATTAATAAAACTACCCCTTTTGTGCACATTTCTCCATTTGCTTTGATTTTTGTTTATTATTGCTTATTTTTGTTTTATTCTTTTTCTTTATTTTTTGATTTCTTGCTTTATATTTGCATATAGAATAATTATATCATACTTGCATTATAACAAAAGCCCATCAAGACTATGCCACAGTGCTAGCCACACCTTCCATTCTACAGCGAATGATGCGGGGGACACTCTAAGCTACCTAAGACGGACACAGACCTAAGGTAATGCCATCGCGATCATGAAATTGGGTGATGTCCTGCCATAACAGGAGATATCCAGAATCAAGGTACTTACCTTCGTCTGAGGCAAGAATTATTTGACCGAGATATCGCCCTACAAAGCATGGTTAAATAGAAAATGACTCAAACATCCGAGCACTCAACCAAGGGGCAGGTGTAACCTAAACAGGACACCATTAAAAAAATGCAATCCCACAGCGGCACACGGCGTGAAAGGGATTATACTATACTTAATGTCCAACACTGTAAGAGATGCCTTATCCAATTTCTGAACTGATCACTCCTTGGATTTGTCATCCCTGGATGGAACAACATTATACATAAAAAACTCCTCAGAGCCATTAAAATACAGGCACTAGATGGAACAGTTTCATAAAAAGAAAAACTACTATCCATTCCGGCAAGATACTTTCATTACATATACTTTGACCTCATATAGAACGCGAGAATCTACTACAAGAACCAAAGACGCTTTCAAAATAAACCAAAGGGGCACCACATTTATGCCTCGCCAGGAGCACCTGGCTCGGTGTACATCCTCCCCAACGGCATGAGAGACGACTAATTGGGGCACGAACGATCCCACCACTATACAGACGAAGTTAGCAGGAACACATCATCGACAATTCGGACAGGAGCAATACCCAGATACATTCATTCAGTTGAAGCGTTCTCACTTTGTGTCCACCAGTAGCTTCAGATGCTAAGGCATAAAACAGGGGCAAGGTATATATATACGTCTAAATACGAAGGCAGTATTTTATACCCCAACATCTTCAGCAGCTCGGACAACTCGTATCCACCACCCATAAAAGAAGAACGGTTGTTATAAACTAAATAACAACCTACACGACAAGCAGAAAATGTTTCTAAGCCAAAACGTGTGAACACACATACGACACTAAGTGTTCCAAAGTCCAATCGCAAGAAGAAACATAATATATGAAGTGTTTCCAAGCTTGCCCGTGAAAAGGAACACAATGTCAAACACGAAATCTTCCAGCAAAAAGTTCAGTCTCTAGGCATATAGATGAGGCTAAAGACGTTATGCGAAAAGATAGGTCTTTCCGAGGAGACGTCGGTGATGATCTAGAAACCGGAGCAAGAAAAAATGAAGTAACACATAAATGAGAGGATATACCGTCATGTTGGAGAAAACATGAATGAATATCTTGTTGCCATGGAGGACGAGGAAGAAAACACTCACTGGACATGGAAAGCTTTTGCAAAAAAGGCTCTAAAGTTCTACATAAGGGAAAAATAGAATGAAACTCATTTCTCCGCCACAAGAGGATTTTTATAGGGATAGAAATTCTCGAAAAGCCAACTTGCATTTTCAAACCCAAACTGGTCAAGACACGGTAAACAAGGTAATGAAAATCTTGAAGAACGACCACAAGAGGGAAGATATCTTCTCTCTTTCAAAAAGTCTAAAGGAAGCCAACAGGCGCCTCAAGACCCACAGACAAGTACACACATGGCGATAAAGACGAGGTGGTTATGAAGTTTTCTTCCCAACATGCCCTTGGCAAGTTGCAAAGAAAAGGAGCAAAATGTGAGGGTAAATCACCCGATGGCCACGTGTCAACATTCTAAGGTATGAATACATAATAAGATGATGGGATAGGAACACCGAATACTACTCTAAAAAGGTGAGTTTGTCTGAATCTAGGCACCTGCTACAAATGCCACATGAATGACGCGTGTGAGGAGTGGTCTAATCCTCTCAGACGGTCAAGTCCAAAAAGAAGGACTGCATTTAATGAAGGATAAGAACAGACGTGGATGAATCTACATCGCAATGGAAGGCTCAGGCGATCTATACTATGATCCATAGGTGATAGAGCACGAGGTTCTCCAGAGAAGGGCTACACGATGACGAGCAGAGCGAGACGACTCGGAGGGAGAACCAAGCAAGCCATCACGAGGGATAGTATAGAACCAGTCCGAAGCGGCGAAGGCGATATACGATAACTCCACCATCTCGGCAAGACCAGGCCTTCACGAGTCTAATTTGCCTACAAATACCAGTCCATGTAGAAGGAGATAGACAACTTATGTAACATTTTAGATGGTCTTTTTACAAAGAATTCCCGAGAGATATCTAGAGATAGAGAGAATAAGAAGTCTAAGTGACATTTGTAGTTCTTCCAAGGGTAAGACCTTATAATCAATAAAGAAAACATCTTCTTTCCCGTGGACGTAGGTCTTCATGGCCGAACCACGTTATATGCTTGTGTTAATCTTTACTTTTCATGTTCTTTACATCTTGTTCATCTTGAATATTGAATGTTTGAGTAGTTTATAGCCTTTAGATTTACATGGGTGTAGTCATCACAAAAGATGCAACTACAAAGATGGCAGTAATAAGTTGGCACCTATGGAAAACAGTTGCAGTTTTGTGTTCAGCAATAAGCATTCAACCACTCAACAATTACTACATACAATTAATTCTTTCTTAACAAACGCTGATTTTGTGTGTAGGCCTAGCAATCACATTGTTATTGTCCATTCTATACATAGGTGGTCTCCTCCTACAGGGGACTTGGTTAAAATTAATACTGATGACTCTTATTGTCATGTTACTAAGAATGGAGGATATGGACTAATATCTCGTAATTTTGCAGGTGCACATTTAGCATCTGCATGCGCTTCAGGGAAGCATCAGGTCTAGAACTATTGGAGAGTCTTGTTGTTATGGAAGCTATGAAACTCGTATTGCAGTTAGGTTTTAAGAAAATAGTTAGTGAAGCTGATTACTTAGGATTCGTCCAAACTATACGAAGAGAAGAGTCTGAAGTCCCCTGGGAATTTAGAAGAATCATGGAAGACATTCTTTTTCTTTTGAAAACTTTTGATTTTTGGGAATGTAAACACACAAATAGGTTGGCTAATAAGTATGCAGACAAAGTAGCTAAATATGCTAGGAAAGAGTTACTATAACACTTGGTTGAGTAATCCCCCAGCTTTCTTGTTAAACTTCATTTAGCACGATAGTGCTTAATTGATATATCTTGGGTTTGCATAAAAAAAAAAAGAAGTTGATTTCATTTCCCAACTCAGTTCACTTCATAGCCCAATGTTAAACCGCGTCCATCTCCACCATCGAAAACACTTGATGAACCGCGGAAAGTGAACCACGTAAAAACAACATTCTCACAAACAGCCCAAAATTGGGACCCCTATTTTTTCTCTTTGGGACGGGGCCCACCTGTTTTGTGTCTCAACGGTTTTTACGTGGTTCACTTTCCACGGTCTGTACAGAACTACTCCTCCACCATCTACACAGTGACATGTCACGTCCCAAAACTGTCCTATCACCATTTTCCCCCCCCTAGTAAGGTCGCCCTAGTTCTCTCACGGTATTCAACTACCTTAATGGCCCCACTTGGGTTTAGAAGGATACGCTATTGAGCTCGGCAAATATGGTTGGTGTAAGAACATGCCTCTAACATGACTAGACGGCAAACTTCTCAATAACCATTCTTTTACTTCTAAATGGCATCAAAGAAAGAAGGATCTGACCAAAATGGTTGAGCATGATATGCTACTTTCATCACTAAATAAAAGTTCACAACAACTTGCATCTGTTTTTGGTCTTTAGAAGATAGTATCGGAATCTGTTGAAAAATATTCCTAGTAGTCATTTTCAACCATAAATACTAATTGAGTGCGCCCTCCGATGTGATGGCAAACATGGTGCAGGCATGCACCTACCAGGGGTTCACATGTATGCTTTTACTGACCAATAGAAACAACCAATCTTCTACGAAAATTGATTGATTGATTGATTGAATTAATGATATCAAATTGACATGTGAAATACTCCTAAAATAAACTTTCAGTTGGCATATGGCAGTGGTTTTGGGGCATTATCTTTCTCAGTTCAAACTAAAAAATCTGTAACATCCATTAAGGTATTATATTGAGTGGTCTAACTTTCATATTAGGGGATCGAATTTGGTGGAGGTCCAATCTTCAATCTCAACTTTCCTGATCAACCTGTTGCACAAAAAGATATTCTTCATCCGCTTCAAAACCGCAATCAGTTTTAGCAGGAAAAAGAAGAAATACGACTAGTAGAAGGCCGAGTTAAGCACTACAGGAAGCGACTATTTGACGTGTACTCAGGTGCCTGCAGTGCAAATGAGCAGGTGGTTCTAGTCAAGAAGCATCTGATGAGTTTATTGAAGAACTACACTTAAACGATGACTGGGAATAAGTGGAATGATTATACTAAAGAAAATCGAAATTCTATGCTTGCGTGTAAGCTGCGGTTATACTTTGGGTGCTGATACGGCAGTGAGTGCACCAAATGGCTGTACTGGACCTTCTTGTCTTGTGATGGTGGCTATTCATAAAAGATTTTGAAAAGAGTGGAGGCAAGGACTGAGGAAATCCTTTTGTCGATCATTAACCTAAAGAGACAAGAAAATCTATAACTTGTAACTACTGCCGGTATATGTATTTGTGCTAGAAGCCTCCACTTAGCTCCTAAATAGTGGGAAGCCTCCAGATGTAAAAGCATAGACCTTCGGCACCATTATAAACTGGTTGACTAGAGAGCATCATATTTTGCACTATTGATCAGAGGTGTCAAGTGACAACTGACAACTGAGTGTTGTTGTATCCAACAGTGGAACTTCAAAACTACTGGAGAGAATTGGATACAGTAATCAAGGAATTTAGTACGCATGCACAGATGACTGGCCTAGGATTTCAGAAATCCCACTCAAATTTCTCATGTGTTAGGGTCTGGATGAAAAGACACAGAATCGGCCTTCTGCTACCTTCCAGTTGATCTCTACTGAAATTTTAGTTGCATCTTACCGAAGTTTCTTAGAAACTTTCTACTATGTACATTACGCACAATAGAAGTTGAATTTTTCTAGCAATATCCATATATTAAAATTACAATTAGCCTTATAAGTGTCATATGTAATACACTATTACTGAGCCAGCCATGCTTTTCAGAGGATGATGTAATTAGCAAGGGGATTATCCTCATGGAAGTTCTACTTGGGGGCTTCAAGGGGTGCGTGTTGAAAAACTGCTTTTAAGAACTAAAATATAAAGCCCTCTAAAGTTGGGGCCAAACCAACACTTCGTTCACTTAAACCCCCAGTGAACTCTTAACTGCACTGCACACTCTAACAAAATACGATCTGCAAAATGGATGCATTTAGTCAGCTGCATCCTCCGCAGATTTCTTATACTCTGGCTTAAGCTCATAGGTTCCTTGATTTGCTCCTCTCTTGTTGTAGACGCACAGCTCATTCAATATCTCTTTCAAAAATTGCTGCAAAGATGTAAGAACGATCACTACCAGCATTATATCTTGTTAACAAATTCCAAAGCCTATGTAGTTGAGTGGGTTAGACTGACATTTATTTATTTGGCACAGTCTAACTAAGGAAGATGCAAGAGGACTTGGTTATAACATATTGTGAAACACTCCCGAAAATGCAACCAAATTGAAGAACATACCGCAGGCTGATCAGTCTCTTGGACCAACTGCTTCAGTGTCCAGTTTGGTTGCCTCTCAAAAAGCTTAAACATAATATCTTCCAATTCACCACGATCCCTTCGTGTTCTTTTAATCTCTTGTGGCTTGACTGGCACTGGTTTTCTTTTGTTGTCCTGAACACATCATAAGAAAAAGAATCCACCGTATTAGACGTTAGAAAATATGTGATTTCTGCATATAAACTTGAGTTTGTGCTTAGCCATAGGGGGTTAGAAATCTTGTTCTTAAACGGGATAACCAGAAATGAAAGATATAGTATGAGATAGTGCAAATTGAAGCACTTAAAAGTAGTGACGCCATACCATAGATGAATCATGGAGGGGAATGAAATGAATACCTTAGGATTGGATGATACAAGCCCAATCATTCCAGGCATTGGCCTCATGTGCGCCCCACGATCATTGTCAATCACCTTTACAAAATGAGATAGAACTGAATATAAGATTGGAAGGAAAAAATCATAGAACCATGACTACGTAATCCAGGGAGAAAGAGTTGCAGGACTCCAACCTGTATTTGCCTGTTTTTTATCATAGATCTGTTAGTTCTTTCACGACAGATTTTACCGTACTCCTCAAAGTTATCGTTATGAGGCTTCATGTCAAACTTATGTTCCACTTTACCTTCGAGCGAAACCTTTCCTACAAATACCAATACAGAGTGTGAAATACTTAATAAAAAGAACATCTAACTGAATGTATGCTTCAAAAAAAATAAAAAAATCAAACTGAATGTATGAAGATAGTTTTGACTTTAAGCAATTCACAGTCATGATGCATCAACTAAATGAACTTATCACCTTAAATGCACATCAAGGTACTCACCTTGATTAGTCTCAGAGAAAATACACATTGGAACAAAATCCTTAAACGTGTTCAAAGCATAACTCTTCGGCATATTCGGATTATCACTGCCAGCCAACTCCATCGTAAACTGCAAACATTCATATAACCCAACTGAACAAGGATAACAGGAATTCAAAAAGAGACAGAACAACACCTTATAAGAGAAACACCACCATCCAATTCTGATTAAAGCCTAATCCTAGCATCACCTGTCTGCTAAACGCTGTATACAAACTACATCTGATCCCAAAACCTCATCATATAATTCTACACATATCCTTAGTTTTCTTCAAATTTACCAAGTATCCAAAATTTAGGGTTTTCAGAACCCCAAATCATTCTACACAAAAAAGGGATGATCCAAACAAGTTCTACAATCTGCATATACGAACCCTAATTCAATAACGAAAAAACGCTTATCCTAACCTATTTCAATACTGGTAAATAAACTAAACCTAATTTCAGAAATTCAATATCAATTAGGTAAGACTAAGGAAAGAGGAAGGGATTAAAGAGAAACCTGAACAGAATCTGGATCTCCAGGAGCAAGAAGGGGATCAACAGAGAGGACTACTTTGGCAACTGGGTTAGGATCAGATGAGTGAGATTGCCATGACTTAGCAACAACTAATGGGCACTTCATCAACCAGACCGACTTATCTGCTTTATTCATCTCCAGATTGCATATACCACTGTTATTACTACTACTACCATTGTTCTTCTCATCCTCCATTTCTCTCTGGATTCTGTCCTCGGGAGACCGGAGAAATTCTTTTCTTCTTTCAAAGGGATTTCGCTGGAGTTTCTTTCTTTCGCGAGGAGGACGAGTTGAATAGCTCTTTACTCGCGTTGAAACTGGAACTACTTCTACTTGATAGTAAAAGGAACGCACTGTCTCAATTCCAAGTTTCCTATGTCGACTCCGAAAGGACGAGAACTGAGATTTTGGGTCATAGAAAGGCTCTAGATTGGTGGCAAATTTATATGGCAGTTTGGATACGCGATGAGAAATTACTTTTTGCAAGAAAATTAGTCTGGTCATACAATTTTAAAATGATTACTAAAGGCAAGGAGGTTTTTTTTTTTTTTTTTAATTAAATAAAATAAAATCTTCACTTTTGATATTTGAGACTCAATTTTGCTCTTGAAGAGGTAGAAACACTTCTCTACTTCTAATATTCAAATATGCTCTTAAAATTAAGGGAAACTGCGGATCACAATTTAGATTTAGCTTTTTTGGTTACATTGTCAAGGAGTTATTCTTTCGACAATAAAGTAGGAAATTTTCGCGCTACGTGATACAATTGGTTCACAGTAGAAGAATTTACACCACCATGCAGATTTTGGTGCCGGAAGACAATATAGGAATTTTGGCTATCATGACAAATTTCAGGTCGCTATTTGAACACTTAAACTTTTGGGTCACATGATAATATTGGTAACAAGAAGAAAAAAAATTGTCAACACGTTCGATTTTTGTTACAAGCAAATTGAGGTCACATAAGTAGACCTTCGATTATAGTGGAAATTTTAGGTCCTAGCGGCAGATTCTTAGATCACTTAAGAATTTCCAAGTCAGTATAGATTATGAGTCTTAATGCAGATTTTAGGCAACAAACTTGAGTCGTAATATCAATTACGTAGGTTTTGAGTCATAGGACAAACTTTAAGTTGTGAGCAAATCAGGATCGCAAAAGAATCTTGGGCCATTAGACATCTTTCAGTATATTTGTAGATTTATCAAGGGTGATAAAGATACTTATCATAAAGGATACTGTAGTGGCATAAAACCACACACTACATCCAATGGTATAGAAGATGAATTGAAACTGAGTAAAGATGCACAACAAACATAGACACAAAGATATACGTGGTTCGGTATGATTACCTACGTCCACGAGGTGAAAGGATGAATGTTATTATTTCTTTTCTTTGATTACAAGGTGTTCTCTCCTTCTCAAATAGTGTAACTCTCAAACGTAGTGTCTTGTTTCTCTCTCGTTCAACCTGCCTCTCTCTCTCGACTAGCCCTTGTATTTATAGGCCAAAGTCGACATACAACAGAATTACAATGTTGGTCACATTACATCAATTTTAGTTGTTCCCTATCGGACCTGTACTGCTCGCCCGACTTTCTGGTTTGACCGATATGAGTCTTGGTTTTTGATAGTTCTTCACCCGAGGCCGAGTCTTGATCGTCTGGTTAACACGATGTCGCCCTTCTTTCTTCTTGTTATGTTGTTTGACATCTTCCTTCGTCTGACCGAGTGCTTTCTGATCGTTCGCCCGACCTGTCAGGAGATAAAGGTCACGTCACATCCGACAACTGTTGGGCCATCATGTCCGACCCACGTGATACCTCGCTCTTTGCGCCGTTCGGTCTTATCCTGTGCTTCGCCGCTCTTTTTTCTTTGGTGTATCATAGCTTAGGATCTTGCCACCTAGACCTGTGGATTATCTACACATACATTTATGCCCCTTCTTTCGCTCGTGTGCTTGGCACGAGGGGAAAAAAATCATTCCACCTTCTCACGTCCTCGAGCATGCCGAGAATTCCTTCATGCAATCTCCCACTAATTCTCCCTTTATGACGTGTAACCGTTGATGTCGGTCGAGGCGCTGCATCCTATAAATATCTCCCTTTATGTCCTCTTTCCTTCGTTCGCCATTTTCAGAGAAACCAAGCGTTGTTCTTCCTTCTTCTTTTCCTTCCTTCTTTGCCGACACCATTAATTCTGGTGACCCTCTTATCTTCTCAGTCTTCCTCTTCGTTGTTTCTGTTGGTGAGGTTTGCGACAGTCGTGGTTGGTTCTTCTTTTTACTTCTCTCTCCATCAAAGTTCATATCTCTCCGTTCGCTTTCTGCCATGGCTACTTCTTCTCCGTCAATGACTGAAAAAAGGTGCTTGAGTGATACCTTCTCCGAGGGCGATGTTTTTCTCTTGATTCCTTTTTTTGTCTTGAGAGTCCTTCCCATCACGATTATCGTGCTATAAATTCCCTTTTCCCTGATGATTCTCCTTCTTTTTCATGTAGGGCTGATAAGAGGATATCCAAAGACTTGTTTGATGATGAGTTCATTGAACAGTTGAAGGAAGAATTTGGTATTCAAAACTATGAAGTGACCCTAGTCTCGGGCCAAACGGGTGTGTTGAAGAAGTCCGATGTCGATAGGTATGAGAAGTCATCCGAGGCAGTCATCGTTACTCGTAGGCAATTAGAACTTGGTATTCGTTTTCCTTTATACAACCCTGCTGGCCCTTTCTACTACGAGGTGTTGTCACAGCTTCGTCCGCTTCAGGCCTTGACCCAGTGTAATGGCAACATTTTCCGCCTGATGAATGGGTGGAGGGACCGAGGCGAGGGTCATGGATCTACGGCTGATTGGTCGACCTATAAGCCTGAAGATGCTCCTAATTATACTTCTTCCAATTTCTTCGTGAACTATCGGAGCGGGAAAACTACCAATGGTGACCTTGCTGGTTTTGCTGTTATCCCTAATCGTCTGAAGTCTATGCCTGAGGTTGTTGAACGATTGATGCTAGATGTTGATCCCCTTGGTAAAGGATCCAACAAGCGTGCTCGCCACACCAATGACCCATATTGGGACCGGGTTCCACTACTTGTTCGTGGCCAAATTTTGCATGGTAGCTTCCCTCCTCCTCAATTTCCTACGGAACCTTATCCATTCTGGGTGATTAACGATGATAGGGTATGTTGCTTTCTTTCCACTTTCTTTGATTCCTGCCGTATCGGCTTGGGGTACTGATTACTTTTTTGTCGTAGGTTAAGCCTCAGGGCGAGTCTACCAAATCGTCTTATATTTCCAAGAAGAGGAGTGCTGGCACAAGGGTCGAGGAGGATCATGGGAAGGTAACAAACATACAACTTTTATTCTAAGTACATGTATTTTCCCCTGTTTTTTTCCTTCACGTATTCTGACGCTGAACCTTGTGCAGAAATTCCCTAGGCGCGAGGATGAAGATGTTGGAGGGTCCGATACTCGCGGTAGTAGAAGATAGAATAGATAGACTTTTGAGCGACAGATAAGTTCAACTCTCCACATATCTTTTTGTCGAGAAGTTCCACCGGTTCCTTGAGTAGATATTCTACTCGTATGATGAATCTCCATGAAGTCCTTGAGCTCAAATACACTTACTATCCTAGTCCGAGACTTAGCTATAAGAGACTAGAAATCAAGACTTATAGTTTTGATCACTAACATTGACAAACATGATTGAGATAGCAACGCATGTGAGTTTGACCGAGCAGTGCTCTAACACACACACTATTAGCATCAAAGCAATTTTTAAGATATTGAAATAATCATTATCGAAACATTCCAAGCCTACATCAAATGATTGTATCACATAAACCATGTAAGATGTTACTCGAAAATTTTCTCATGATATAAGATGAACTTGGTCGAAGTGAAAGATTACCAACACATATTTCGAGAAATATGTAAGCGAGATATACTCAGCTCGAAATCTCAAATGTGTATAGAGAAAACTATATCGTAACACGACTTATGTCTCAATGTAGGAGATAGTAGAAATATACTTTCCAAGTAATAGATGAGTTCAAGTCTCCACATACCTTTTGTCGAAGAAGTTCCACAAGCTCCCCTTAGTAGTTCTTCATCTTTAAATCATGAACTCTATAAAATCTAAGATCAACTACACTATCTATTTCCTAGTCCAAGACATCTATAAATAGGCTAGAAATCAAGACTTATAGTTTTGATCACTAATGTTGACAAACATGCTTGAGATAGCAACGCATGCGAGTTTGACCGAGCAGTGCTCTAACAATGTTCAAGACTTCACGTATTCTGATAAGGTATCTAACATTCTAGCGTTTTTGGCATTTAATTTGGAAATGGATTCGTCTCATTATCACTTAGCATCGTCTAATTCTTACGATCACCTTAATCTCGAAGTGCTGCTTTTAGAACTGTTCCATTTTCCGGCAATCGAGTGTATACAAAAATCAAAATTAATTTTCTGTTTTGGAGGAAATCAAAACATAGATGGTATGGCATATTGGAAGATTAATGTTTGTGACTTGTGAAGAACAACATCAACCTATATTTTCATTTAAGTCCTTAAAACACAAACTTACGGAGAAGATTAAATCTATACTATTTAAGTAAATATTTTAAATATCCTGTCTTCCTTATTTAGACTTACGGAAAGGTGTTTTTTCTTCCATTTTGATGATTCAATGATTTACCTCTTGTGGAATACGAATCTTTTTCAATATTATGCCTTCCCCGATAATTTTATGCATTGATTTCTATTGAAAAGTTAGTGGTTGAGTGATCGGATATTGGTTATCAGTTTTTCTTCTTCTCATTGAAATCATTTCTTCCACATGCCTCACGTCTAAGATAATACGAAGGGAAAATAAGAGCCATCCAACTCTGAAAATTTTCCAATATGACTCATCCTGCCAACCAAGGTAAGTTGTTCTTTCTGTAAATAAACTTAGGAATCTTAACAAGTCAGGGATTTTTACATTTTTTTTTCTGTGAATTTTTTTTCTGAATGTTGATTTTTGTTTGTTCGAAATTTCTTGATTTTTTTTTGTCGGTTCCTTTTGTTATACCTTACTTCTCCTCGCTTATCCCTTTCAAACTCAATACATAAATCTACGGATAGGGTTCAATCTGCTAAACATAGAATAAAACGCATAAATCAAACTCTCATTAGGTCATAGACTTTCTTAGTATTAAATGTGCAAAAGATCAAAACACTCACTGTTTCTAATGTATCAAAACATTCTTCATGGAACTGAAATTTAGTATTTTAATTTCGATCAAGTGGGTTGCTCGATATGCTTCAAGAAAAATGGTTGCTCGATTAAGATGATTACAGTCGCTTTAATTTTACTGTAAGTAATCTCAAAGCATTCTATCATTAAAATGATAGGAATTCAGTTTCATTTCGAATTCTAGGGTATATAAATTTTGATTTCATCTAAGTTGCAGGAAGGAACTAACAAATTTGTTTTGACCCATTCGATAAAAAATGATGGAACCATATTTTACACATCATTCCATGATTTTCTTCGTTCTCTCATGGTGGGTCTGAAATTTGAAACGATAGAATGTCATCAAGTTTTCTTGGCATTGTTCTTCATCTCTTAGACCAGATTAGATACAAGAAATCAAACCCAGATTCAACAAACTGATTTTAGTTTAAACGCGGAGTGAAAATCAAACAAAAACATATTAGAGGTTAGTTCTATTACTTAATACCATGTGTCTTATTTTAGGCTCATTTACTACATATTTGTGAATTTGGATTCATTTTGATTTTGGATTAAGGATTCATATCAGTCTCAGTGATTGGGAAAAGGAAATTGATTATTCTTGGGGTGTGAAAGAACTAGATTTGAGAACTGAATTCACTTGGCAAAGAATTGGATCAGAAAAAGTGTATGTTCATAAACAATTTTTTTTTGAAAGATGCTTCTGTTAATGTTATCCATCGACAGCTTTGTGTTTATATCTCCCAAAATGAAAGGTATTGCATAGCAATAGTTCTTCGTTGCTGGGAGATAAAATTGGTCGGGATGCATAATGGTACGAGCTTACAGCCGTGGGAACATGCTTCAAAGGTATTCAAACTAAGCCAGACTGCAATTTACCCTCCGCGTAGTATATTATATAAGAATTAACTGTGGGTATCCTTAATATACAAAAGAACATCATAATTTATTTTAGCATGTATATTTCTTTTGGATCAATATCTTGGTCTGTGCCCATTTCGTTGTGCAATGTCCTATACAAAATTGTCACAAAAATTATTACTAAGAGGTTGAGTCCTTTCTTGGATGAGCTAATAGAGAAGAATTAGTCCAATTTCATCCCTGGAAGGCAGATAATTGACAACATTGTATGTGCGAAAGAGTTAATCCATTCAATGTCGCACTCCAACTCTATTCTTGGTTCATTTGCCCTGAAGTTGGACATGAGTAAAGCGTATGATCGTGTGGATTGGGGTTTCTTGAGCATGGTGCTACATAGTTTCGGCATCTCTGAGGCTATTCATTCCATAATTCTAAATTGTGTGCAAACAACATCTTTTTCTGTTCTTATTAACGGACAAACTGAAGGCTTATTTAGAGGAGACAGAGGCATTAGACAAGGATGCCCTCTATCACCATATTTATTTATATTATGCTCTCAGAGTTTGTCCAACATTATGATGAGAATGGAACTAGATGGTCTCTACTCAGGGTACAGGTTAAATAGATGGGCTCCACCAGTGACTCATTTGATGTTCGCATATGATGTTATGCTCTTCGGTATCATGAACGAAAAAATTGTCGATGCCATTCCCAGAATCCTTCATGATTACTCTTCGTGGTCAGGTCAGCAGGTGAACATCTCCAAGTCAGTTATCATGTTTAGCAAAGAAGTGTTGGAGGAAAGGAAAACTGAAATCATCGACAGATTAGGAGTGAAGAAAATGGATTTCAATGAGAAGTATTTGGGTGTGAAAATTCTGAGTAACAAAAAAAGGATAAATACCTACGACTTCCTGATTGGCAAGTTCGATAACAAGCTTTCTGGATGGAGGAGGCATTTTGTTTCTCATGCAGGTAGAACTACCTTGATTCAAACAGTCCTTGCTCTTATCCCCCTCTACTTCATGGCCAAAACATTAGTTTCGAAAGGTGTTCTCCAAAAATTAAACCAAAGAATACGAAGTTTTTGGCGGGGACATACTAATGAAGAAAGGAAAATGCATTATGTTAAATGGGATTGGTTCACCGTAAGTAAAGATCATGGTGTCTTGGGATTGAGACCGCTAGGAAAAACTAAATATGGCCCTTGTAGCAAAGATGGCCTGGAGATTTTTAGCTGACCCATCTTCCTTGTGGGGAAAATTACTTCAAGCTAAGTATCTTCATTCTGGACTGCTAACAAACCCCAAAGGTGCTCATCAACGTGGTCTGCAATGCTAGACATCAGAAAATATCTGAAAAATGGGTGTTTGTGGATTGTTGGGGATGGTGCAAATATAAAAATTTGGTCTGATCCTTGGATTCCAACTGTAGATGGGGAAAAACGATTTGCTGTTTTTTTAGGAAAGTGAAGAGTCGAGCATGCGGACGAGACTCCTCAACCGAGCAAACTGCTTAACCTCACACGGATACACTGCAAAGGGAGTGCTTACATTCGAGAGATCAATCTGTAGGACTCCGACCTAAACCAAGTCAATGGCTGTTCCAGAGTCAATTCGGTCACAAAGAGGAAGATGGGTTGGTCTGTAGGAGGGAAGTTGAGAATTGTGTGGGATCAGTGATGATCAAGGATTATGGATGTGTTGAAGGTTTCTGTAAATTGATGAACTGTGAAGTTCGAGTAAGTTCTGGGTGATTGATGGAATTTTTGAGAGTGATTTCTCTAAAAAATTGTTCTGTTTCAATCATGGATCCAGAGGCTTATTTATATTGTCAGAATAAAAACATTGATCCCTGTAAGTGTGACGGTTTCTTGAGTGAAAGAGTGGGAAAGTGGGAAATCGTGGTGAAACCAATTCCAGGTCGTGCGGAGACTTGGTTAACCGTCCACCCACTACTTTGCTAACTCTTTCAACCGTTTGCACCATTTACTCACGTTTCTCATCGTGGATGAATCCACGTGCCGTAGGCCGCCAAACCAAAAACCCTAATTGATATCCCCCCATGTGACGTGATTAATGTCTCATGAATCGTGGAGTCTGCATGACAAACGTGTATTTAATTAGTCAGTTGTTGATTCTTTAGAAAATGAGTCTAGGTTTTGTTGAATCGAGCATGAGTGATCGAATGCTCAATGGAACATGTTAGACAATGATCGAATATTGTAAATTCGAGCAACTGAGCAAGTATTGTTCGACGAATTACTGGATATTGATAGTTGGATCAATATTCGAGCAATTGAGCAAGTATTGCTCAATTCGACGAATTACTGAATATCGATAGTTGGGTAATTGAGCAAGTATCGCTCAATTCGACGAATTACCGAATATTGATAGTTGGATCAATATTCGAGCAATTGAGCAAGTATTGCTCAATTCGACGAATAAATTACTGAATATTGATAGTTGGATCCATATCCGAGCAACTGAGCAAGTATTGCTCAATTCGACGAATTATTTATTGGTAGTGTGACCTAATAAAATATTAATTAAAAAATTGGTAGATTACCAAATATTATATAATTAATCCGCGTGTTGTTTTCTGGATTAACATAAATTTATTTAGTGCTTGAACTTGCTCGGAATGATTATTTGTCGAGCGTTTGTTCGAAACCCTAATCTGTAAAAAACTATAAAATCTATGCAAATAAGATGTGATCGATTGAATGTTTGACACCTCAGTAGTATTTAAGAGAATATATACATAGTTTCCATTAATTAATATCATAGTTTAGGAAAATCTTTCCTAGGTTGTGAAGATATAATGATATTGTCGGGATGTTAAAGAAGAAATTGAAGAATGGAGGCAGAGATGATGAAGAAGAATGAGATGATAATGAAAAATGGCGCCTTTGAAGCTTAGTCTAGCGCCTAAGCCTTCCGCGAGGCGCCTAAGGCGCTGTACTCGCTCGCCTAAGGCGGAAATAGTTTAAAATCTGGTTTCTCGGGCGCTCACCCTGCGCTTAGTGGGCCTTTGGCGCTCGCCTTTTACAAGATAGGCTTCAAGTGATGACGCTTAAATTGGTTATTGAGCCAGAATGAGCTTAATCCAAGTGCTTTTCTTGTTGGCCTCCACTAGATCGAGGGAGCTATTTACCTAGGAAGAATTGTGATTAGTTTGGTACAAACTGTAGTAGCAGGAGAGTGCAGGACTTATATTATGTTGCTCTTCTTCTGAATATAATTTTAACACACATAAACTTTCTTAGCCGGTGCCATTGTAGTACAGCGATAAAGTCACTGGGTGATGATACCAGTGACCTGAATTCGAAACTCGCTAGCATCAAATTCTTTACCGATAAAAAAAAAGAAAAAGAAAAAAAAAACCTTTCTTATGAAGTGATGCGTCATTGGTTGTGTTGTTATCTTTCTTTCCACTTCTTACCAAACTAACCACTTTATGTCTGTTTTATCTTGGTAGGTTGCTGCTCGCTTTGAACTTCTTCCAATTTTTTGAAATTATTTTGCTTTCATTGTTTTAATAAAATTTGAAGTCTTAAGAGAAAAAAAAATCTCCAACTTCTTGTTTGCTGCTACTGTCTTATGTATATATGCAAGTTGCCATATTATTGAGTTTCCTCTTGCCATAATGAATATTTATGGGCTGGTCAACCTTGTTTGCAGATAAAGAGGGAGATCAAAATTCTTCAGAACTTTTGTGGTGGCCCCAACATTATTAAGCTGCTCGATGCCTCGATATAGTTAGGGATAAGCACTCTAGAACTCCTAGCTTGGTATTTGAGCACGTGAACAGCATGGATTTCAAAGTCTTATATCCGACTCTCACAGACAGTGACATTAGATACTACATCTACGAGCTTCTCAAGGTTCCATCTCAACTAAAATTATTGCAACTAATGCTTTTTATTTTTTATTAACTTTTCTATCAGCTATAAATTTATTTATTAAGAAGTTAAACCTTCTTTACTTTCACCAATACACGTCTAAAGAGGCGTGTGAGGGTTTCAAAGTATAAAACAACAGCATAGGGTGCTGCAGTCGTCGTAACATACTCCGTCTGTTAATTTCAGGCATTAGATTACTGCCATTCCCAAGGAATTATGCACAGAGACGTCAAGCCTCACAATGTTATGATAGATCATGAACAACGTAAACTTCGCTTGATAGACTGGGGGCTCCTGGCAAGGAATATGATGTCCGTGTAGCTTCAAGGTATGGTATTTCATGGATATATTGTTGAAGTAACTCATGAGGTCATTTACCTTTTATATAGACATATTTGCCGGTTGTTAAGACTGAACTAAGATTTTTGACATTTCAAATTATTATACATTTTCACATGGTATATTAGTTCCGAACAATTGGTGTAGATTGTAGGCTGTGGACGAATTACATGGGTTAACACTTGCTTAATCTTTTAAACATTGCACTCTTTCCCAGATATTTCAAGGGGCCTGAACTCCTTGTTGATTTGCAAGACTATGACTACTCGTTGGACATGTGGAGCTTGGGATGTATGTTTGCTGGAAAGGTGGGAATCATCTTGTGTTAAAAGAGTGTAGCTTTCTCGTAGTCAGGTTCTTGAAGTAGCATATCCATTTAGCTATTCCTTGACAGATATTTCGCGAGGAACCATTCTTTTATGGTCGAGACAACTATTATCAGCTTGTCAAAATTGCCAAGGTAATGTCTACTATGAATCTCACTGGTAGAGACTGTCTTCATCAGAATTGTCTCTACTACGCAGTATACCACACGCGACTTTATCTATGTGCTCTATCATATTCAGGTACTTGGAACAGACGAGTTAAATGCCTATCTGAACAAATGCAGCTTGGAGCTTGATCCTCAACTTGATGGTCTTGTCGGGAGGTATTCTTAAGTACGAACTCTGATATTTATCATCCATTGATGTTGTCTATCATTTAAATGGAGCATCTGTGTAAGAACATATAATTCATTAAGTGAGTGTAAGTTGGTGGAAGGAGCAGAGTACTGTTTGTTGATAGGAAGAGGCATAGTAATTTACTCGGGGTGGATGCGCAGGAGGGGGTTCTGTTAAGGAGGTTAATGAAAGGGAATGATTATTTTCATGAGCTTGTACTAAGCCTAAATATGCTTTTGCAGGCACAGCGGGAAACCATGGACCAAATTCTTTAATGCGGATAACCAGCATTTGGTTTCTCCAGAGGTGATTCACTTGAAACAGCTTCATGATTTGATATTTTTTTTTCCTTTTGAAATAAGTTTCAAACCCCCTTATCTTTATAAGTTATATTGATTCAGCTTTTCTTTTAGAATCGCACAGCATTCCAAGAAGGCCTTTCAGAATCAAACTGCATTCCAACATATGTGCAGAGGTAATCACCCAACACATGTTGCCGACAGGGACTGCTACTGCATCAAAATCCGTAGTTTCGAAAGTCTGATTCTAGTTCTCCTTCGTATCTTGTTAGTAGCAAGTGGATCCTCCCATGCCTCTGAGGAGCACACTCAAATGTGGATAATTTGTATACTACTATAAGTAGCATTTGCTCACTCTGCAAAAATACTATTTAAGTTTAGCTGATCGAAGTTTTTTCTCGCTGGCCATGACATCGAAAGCCAGTATATTACAATCCTTCGATATCAACATGGGGAACCCAACAAAACAAGAACCTGGGATCTTAAAACTAGTGATTCTGTAAAACATCTCTTCATAAAGAAAACAAATCGAAAATGCTAGGTATACACCGCCATTTCTACGACAACTAATTACACCACTACGTGGCGCAGGACCCAGTAAAAAGTTGAATTGGGTGGGGGATTAAATCGGATGAATAAAGTGAATATTTTTTTATTCTCAACTGTTTACTGGCCGTAGGTAGAGAGAATAAATTTATCTCTTTTTATCAACCACATTTCTCAGTTGTATATATTTATTTTGCATCATCGTCGGCTTTTAATGTTTGCTCCAAGACTTTTTTTTTTTTTTTGGCGGGACTTTATACCATCAACTGGTATATGATGTTTAACGCCAGTTACACCACCTAGTCCCATCTCCTTTGCCGTGCATAATTGACAAATTTCAACTGATTATATGGCTCATGACATTTTAGACGTTCGAGATCAGGGGCATAAACCCAGCCTCCAGTGGTATTTACCGAAGCATTGTCAATATGCCAATCATCAGGCCATTCCCAACCTGAGCGCAAATCAACTTCTGGAATCTCCTGTGTAACAAATTAAAAAATCCGGCGGATCCGCAAGTTCACTTAACCAATAAAGTAACAACTTTTTTCAATAAGCGGCTTGAATTCCAACCTTTAAACGGACGCTAATGCGCGAGCAAAATAGCGCATAGCTTTTCTGTTTTGTGTCTGGTAGGATGTCAATGCCTTTAACCATTACATTTAAATATCTTTCGACTGGATCTAGAAATTAATCGTCTAATTATGCATATAAACTAATAAAAAGTTTAGAATTAAATAAGACAAACAGAAACTTCATTTCTTGTTGAATGATCAAAATGGACGCATCATCCACTGAGTAAATGAACCCCCACTAAATCCGCCCGCAAAGCTTTGACGTTGGGTACCCTATCAAATGAAATCAATAATTAGTGAATATATGAAAAATCAAACCATCTTATAGTATATATAAGAAAATTTAATAATATTTGCTCACATCGTTTCCAAATCCATATTGGTAATCTTGATGCACCATTCCATATTGTTCATATAGATTTTCTTGATGTGCTATCTCATGTTGTTGTTCATATGGAAAATTTGCTTGATGTATTATCCCAATGTGTTGCTGATGTCTAATGGACTGATAGTTTTCTTGTGTTTGAGGCATACATTCAATTTGAGATGGACGCATACCATCGGCCCATCCATCCTAATTAAACAATTAACGGTTAAATTAGATGACATTATTAACGGTAAGAGAAATAATGAAAGTAAAACAATCAATTCCATAAATATCTTTTTCTTCGAACGCTTTTTAATTGGTTGGTGTACTGTCTTACGTGTTCGACCTAATCGTGTCTTTTCGTGACGGGTCATTCACAGTAATAACAACGTTATCACCTACTCCATACTCAACATTTCCATCTACCGCTTCCGACACCTCAAGCTGAATTTCTTTAAGTTTGTCGCTTTCTTTTAGTTTGATAAATATTTGTTGCACTTCCTTCTTCTTACAATCTAACCAATCATCAACATCACGGTATTGACTAGTACCCGCAACCCAATCTGCAAGCTCACCAAATTTATTGCAAAAATCATAGTATTCGGTATTTGCATCATCATTTTTCCAACAACTAAAACCCACTTTCACCTTTGTATAACATCTTTTCACATCCTTTCGCCATCGTCTCAATATATATTTGTCTGGGAGTTCTTTCACACCATTATTAGACAATAGGCTTAACACATGGTAGCATTGTATTCCTCTAAATACAAACATCTGACATGTACAATGAACATCACAATCTTCTTTGTTATATGTAACAAAAAAAGTCATTTTCTTATAAAAAGTCACTTTCTTATAAAAATTATTCTCAATCCATATGTCTTGTTGGACATCGTAGACTTTACCATCGGGATTTACCTCAATCTTGTTGAAGTTACAATACATCATCTTTAACAATTGTACTTGAAATTCTCGGAATTTTGAGTTAGTATACAAGTTACGAACCTGTTTCTCCATTGGGTATTCAGTGACAATGGGATGCTTTTCAAAGCTGTCCATTGGGTATTCAGTGACAACTAAAAAACGAGCATCATCGGGGTTGCACTCGTGATTATGCTCAAGACGTACCACTGAAATATACCATTTATTATCGCTTGCTTGCCTTCTCCCAGTAATCGAAGCAGTACACCCACTTTTAACTGTCTCCTGTGGCTTCGTTTGATTTTGAGTTCGGCTTTCATGCTCACCGGATTTTCAACAAGCAAAAGTCACACTTCTTGTAATACTGTTAACGTTGGTCCTTTTTGATCTTTTCTGCACTGGAAATCCAAATTTTCTAGCATACTCTTTGTAAAATTGAAACATTTCTTCATGCTCATCAAAAATCATCCCTACCAAAGGAGGTTTTATTTCATCACTTTCATTAAAAGTGTTGTCCTCTTCATCACCTGGAACATCAAAATGTATGCCTTAGTTAGAAACTTTAAACAAATAAAAAGTCAATTTTTTAAGTGGTTCACAAATAAAAACAGGCAAAAATGAAATTTAAGTGGTCCCAAAAAAATTTAAAAAAAAAAACAAGAATGTTCTCATGTGATTTTACCTATTTAACTAATCTTTCAAACAAAAAACTTCTGGGCATGTGATTATTTAACATGGAGGTGAACGCTTCAAGAAAAAAGAAAAAAAAAAGGAAAAAAACATGGATTCTGTCATGTGGATAGTGAATATTTAATAGGGATTATGCACTACAAATATTTATGATTGATCAAATATTATCAGACTAGTAAAGATTATGATCCTGATGTTTTGCTGTCATCATCTTAACCGATCTGGATTGAAACATCCTTAACATATTCAATGGTATCTGTAAACATATTTTTCATTTGATTAGTAAAAATTTACTGTAATTATTTAGAAATTAAACTAATTAAGTTAATCCATTTTAACTTACCATAATCAACGGATTCTCCAGGACTTCCTTCCATGTTTTGTTAAGGAAGAGAGAAAACATGGATTTTGGTGAAGAAAATTTCTAGATCTAAAATGACTTTCTTTTTTCTACATAAGTGTTAAAAGAGAAGATATTTTACTCTTTATTTTTCTCTCCCGATTCCGCTTTCACACGATCTCTCCAGATTTAATCGCCGATCCCATTTGAACTTTTTGCTGGGTTCCTACTCCACGTGTGCGCCACGTAGTGGTGTAATTAGTTGGTGTAGAAATGTGGTGTATGTCTAGCATTTTCGAAAACAAATCTAGGGTTCTTACATTCTCTGATTTTGCAGAGAAGAAAGAGAAAAGTAAAACAAAAAAAAAATTCAAATTAAAGTGAAACCGTACTTAGTATACACAGACATACAGCTATTTAAAGAAAGCCACATGTAGTTGCAAGAAATCCTACAACACACCCCTTGTATTATCATGACTATGATTTCTAGATCTAAACTTATTTGATATGAAAATAAACATAAAGATAATGAAAATAGAAAATAAGACACAAGATTTACGTGGTTCGATCAATTTGATCTACATCCACGGGGTTAGGTTTCACTATGATCATTGAATTACATATGAATTACATTGAGACTCCATTAATGAGTATTTGGAGCTCTCTCTCTCTGGTTTTTGGGGAAGAATAAGATGATAATAATAATACAAGTTACTTTTCTCTCTCCTACCTTTCTCTTTATATAGGATGCTACCTAGTGGATGACAACTCACATATAGTGGAATACAGCTCATATTATCTCGCGCCCAAACTACATTCTCGCAAGCTTCGCTACCTTCTCGCAAACTCTCTCTATAATTTCACAGGCTCTATCTATAATTTCACAAATTCTTACTGTTGTGCGATATTCGGATCCTACACCACACAAGTGTTTCACATACAGACAATATGAAGCATCCTGAGTGAGTTACTCAGTACCACCACCTTTTGAATTTTCAGTCTTTGCACACTCTTGTAAAGATGCAATATTAGATATGCCATTACCCCCCTCAAGTGTAAGGTGAGTGGAGAGGAAACCTTCAACTTGGACCTTAAGAACTTGAACCTTGGACCATGGAAACCCTTTGTAAAAATGTCAGATGTTTGATCCAAAGTAGCCACATAATAAACCTGCAGAGTCTTGATCGTGACAAGTTCTCTGATATAATGAAAATCAACCCTTAAACTCTTCATTCTGGTGTTCATGACTGGATTGGAAGCAAGTGAAATAGCACTGGCATTATCACAACCAATTCTGGGGGATATAGTGAAAGGAAAATGCAGATCTTTAATAGATGACAAATCCAAACTGATTCTGCAGCAACAATTGCCAAGGCCCAGTATTCTGATTCAGTAGATGATCTAGAGAAATTAGCTTGTTTCTTGGAAACCATGAGATTGGATTTGAACCAAAATAGATGCAGAAACCTCCAATAGATCTGTTATCTGTGACAGCTCCATCCCAGTCAGCATCTGAGTAACCATGAAGAGTCATGGGACCTTTAGTAAAGCAAACACCAAGATCAATAGTGCCCTTGAGATATCTGACAATTCTATGAGCAGCTTCTAGATGAAAAGTTGTTGGTTGAGACATAAATTGACAAACTTGTTGCACTGCAAAAGAAATTTCAGGTCTGCTCCAAGTTACATAATAAAGTACACCAACAAGAGATCTGTAGATGGATGGATCTGGTAGCAAAGGCCCTTCAGCAGTGAGCTGAACATTTGCAGCTGCAGGAGAGGTGCAGGGCTTACAACCAACCATATTTATCTTCTTGAGGAAATCCAAAATATACTTGGATTGTGAAAGAAATATACCAGTTGAGCTTCTTTGTATCTCAAGACCAAGAAAATAATGAAGAGCTCCAAGATCTTTAACATGAAAGTGAGTATTCAGTTCAGAAATAAATGTAGAGATGTAAGCACTATCATTTCCAGTCACTAAAATGTCACCAACATATACAAGTGCTATAGTCAGTCTTTTACCAACTCTCTGAACAAATAATGAAGTATCTGAAAATGAGGCCACAAATTCCATAGAGAGAAGAACATTGGATAATCTTGCATACCAAGCTCTAGGAGCTTGTTTCAGTCCATAGATGGATTTATGCAGCTTGCATACATAATGTGGATGCTCTTCATCCTTAAAGCCAGGTGGTTGCTCCATGTAAACTGGTTCCTCTAAGTTGCCATGAAGGAAGGCATTGGAGATATCAAGTTGATATATAGACCAATTAAAATTAACAGCAAGAGATAAGATAAGTCTAATGGTAGTAGGCTTAGCTACAGAACTGAATGTCTCAGCAAAGTCAATCCAAAATTGCTGATGATAGCCTTTTGCTACAAGTCTTGCTTTATGCTTGTCAATTGTCCCATATGCCTTATATTTTATTCTAAATACCCATTTACACCCCACTAAATTTTGACCTGGAACAGGTGGTTCTAAAGACCAAGTACATGCCTCCATAAGAGCTCCATGTTCATTTGATAAAGCAGTTCTCCATTGAGGAATCTTAATAGCTTGAGAGAAACAAGTTGGAACTGGTTGAGAAGAATCAACAAGTAATGCAGCAGGCAACTTGTGTGAAGTATCTAGTAGAGTCTTAGGCTTAAAGATTCCATGTTTACCCCTGGTGATCATACTATGAGTATTGGAGGTAATAGGGGGAGAAGAAGAAGTAGGAACTGAGTCAGCAGGAAAGAATGGTAAATCATAGCCAAAATGTCTTGAAGAAGGAGCAATGGGGATGGAAGCAAGAGGAGACACAGTGGCTGTAGTGGGAGATGAAGATGGAAAGAAAGAATTGTATGGAAAAGATTGTTCATTAAACAAGACATGTCTGGAGATGTAAATTCTTCCTGTAGTGGGGTCTAGACATCTATATCCCTTATGATTAAGACTATAACCTAAAAAGATGCATTGTTTGCTCCTTGGTTGCAGTTTAGTAGTGGTGTATGGTTTGAGCCAAGGGAAGCAAGAACACCCAAATACTTTAAGAAAATTGTAGTCTGGAAATTTATGAAAAAGAGTTTCAAAAGGAGATACAAATTTAAGAGATTTAGTAGGAAGTCTGTTAATAGAATAGTTGGCAGTATGAATGGCCTCAGCCCAATATTTTGTTGGCAGAGAGAACTGAATAAGCAAAGTTATTGCAACGTTCAGAAGATGTTTATGCTTAGTTTCAGCTACACCATTTTGCTCAGGTGTGTGTGGACAAGTAAATGTAAATTCATGAAAAATGCCTTTTGTAACTAAAAATAATTCAAAAAGAGAGCGTAAAAATTCACCTCCACCGTCTGTTCTAAGGACTTTGATCTTACAGGAAAGTAGATTTTCTATTTGAGTAGCAAAAGTAATGAACAAGTTTTTAAAATAAGATTTGTTAGACATAGTGAAAATCCAACAGTATTTTGAGTAGTCATCAATTACATTGGCATAGTAATAACAACCACTAACTGAAGCAGTATGACAAGGACCCCAAAGGTCAATGTGCAGTAACTCTAGAGGTTTACTAGCACTGTTACAAGATATTTGGAAAGGAAGCTTCTGAATTCTACCTAGCTTACAATCATTGCAAAACACAGGTTGTTTAGCAATGTTATTGATATTAGCAGCCTTGCAAACATGTTGAAGAGTCTGAAAGGAGGGATGCCCTAGGCGTTTGTGGAGAATATCACTTGTAGAAAGTCTGTTGGATAATGTTGTAGGTGATGAAGCTGTAGAGGTATGTTTGTTGATGTGATTGGTGAAGTGAATGGGATACATGTCATTTTTATGAGGCCCTTGGAAAAGAATCCTCCCTGAGGTCAGATCCTTCACATAAAAACCGTGAGAATCAAAGGTTAATGCATAGTGATTGTCAGAGGTGAATTTGTGCACAGACAGTAGATTATGAGATGAATTAGGGACTACAAGAATGTTATCTAGATGGAATGTATGATCACCAGCAGTTTAACAGAATTACCAGAAGATGTAATGGTCATACCTTGTCCACTTGCAGTTGCAATAACTTCAGAGCCATCATAAGGTGAAGAATGAGTCAGTGAAGCACCCTCATGGGTAATGTGGTTGTTAGCTCCAAAATCAGCATACCAGTAAGATTCATCATCATGAATTGAAGCTGCAGCAAGCATAGCATGAATTTTCTTTGGTGGAGCACGACCTTGATAAGTGAAATTCATTCGATGAGTACATTCAAGAGCTTTGTGACCAGGTTGAATGCAAATATGATAAAGACCATTATCGGAGACATTTGAAGTAGCAACAGGAGGATAATAGTAGTTGGTTCTGTTAAAGAAATTTGAGAAACCTCTTCCTCCTCGACCTCCACGATGATTATGACCTCTGCCACCACGATAATAACCAGATGAAGAAGATGATGAAGATCTCATGGCAGCAAACGCTTTGTCTTCATTCTCAATTATATCAGATGTAATACGCTGATTGATTACCAATTCTTCACTAATAAGTATATTATGCAACTCAGTGCTACTGACTGGTGGATTACGAATGCGAATCGAGGTTGAAAACGAGGCATAATCATTGGACAAAGTAGATAGAATAACAACAACCATTTCTGTATCGGAAATTGGAGATCCAGCAGCAGCTAATTCGTCTTCAATCTTCTTAAGATCAGCAAGTAAAGTGGATATTGAGTTTGTACCTTGTTTAATTTTTTGAAGACGAGTGTGAAGTTGAATCGCATGAATGGTGGAGGCTTTGGAGAATCGACGTTCAATGTTGGTCCATAGATCATGAGATGTGGTAGCTCCAGCAACATATCCAATAACAGAATCAGAGATAGTTGATTGTATCCAAAGAAGAATTGTTGAATCATCTTTTTCCCATTCAGTGTATTGAGGATTCACTATATTTCGATTTTCATTGACTCTGGATATGAATTTCACAGGACAAGGAAAAGAGCCATCAAGATACTTCAGTAATCAACATCCGGATTAATTACATAATATTTGGTAGGCTACCAATACTTTAATTAATATTTTATTGGGTCATGTTACCAATAATTCGTCGAATTGAGCAATACTTGCTCAGTTGCTCGAATATTGATCCAACTATCAGTATTCTTCAGTAATTCGTCGAATCGGGCAATACTTGCTCAGTTGCTCGAATATTGATCCAACTATCAATATTCAATAACTTATCAATATTCAATAACTCGTCGAATTGGGCAACTCGAATATTGATCGCAACTCAATATTCAACAACTCATCGAATTTATAATATTTGCTCAGACGAGCAATATTAACATTCATGAATCACTGAGCATTCGTCAATCATGCTCAATTCAACAAAACCTAGACTCATTGTCTAATCAGTCAACAACTGACGAAATAAATACACGTCTGTCATGCAGACTCCACGACTCGTGAGACATCAATCACGTCACATGGAGGGATATCAATTAGGGTTTTGGTCTGGCGGCCTACGACACGTGGATTCATCCACGATGAGAAATGTGAGTAAGTCGTGCAAACGGTGAAAGGAGTTAGCAAAGTAGTGGGTGGACGGTGATAGACGCATTTTTGTGTCTAATTTGATTTCAATACTATATATTGTTGACACTCGATTTTGTACTAATTTTTGTGTTTTATGTGTTTGTAGGCATTTTTGGAAAATTCGGCTCGAAAAGTTGATATAGGCACCCGCCGGAGGGCACATGTTATTCGGTCTCTCATTTTTGGATAAGGGGCACATTCTTTACTGTTTACACCCCATTAGGCAAGTACTAAAGGGACACCCATACAAGATTAGGGGGAGGTCATCTTCTTTAATTTAAAATTCAAAAGTGGCGGGAAAATTGCTTCTCACCGACCAGAATTAGGGTTCGGATTTTTGGAGGTTTTGGAGGAGATTCAATCGTCGTAATTGGTTTCAGTTGACCTTTTTGTGCTTAACAGGGATGATATAGGCCTTCAAATCAACAAACTTGGGCTGGATAATCCGGTGTTGGGTGAAACAGGGAGAGAGTTATTTCTCGAGTTTTGGTTTTGAAGTATAGTTGGCAATTGCGTGGAGATTTGGACATTGTGTATCTTGTTTGATTCGATTTGATCTTGCGAAATATTTTGGACTTAGACAGCTCAGAAGACGTGTGTGAAAAAAGAAAAGGATATACACTCGGCAAAACAGAGGTCGAATTATTCTCGAAAAGTTTTAATGTGGCTGCTGCAAGTTCAACGTTATCTGAGACGTATACACATCTAGTTGAACCGTGTTGTATTGGTTGAGCTGAAGAATAACGCTTGCAAAGATGAATTACACCCGTGGTTGGCTAAAAAATAGATAAAGAAGGAAAATATTCCCGAGAAATAAAAGAAGATTATTGGGAATTATGACGAAGATTTTCTGGATGATGAGGGTATATAAAGGGTTCTGGGATGTCTTGGAGAGAGGATGGAGAGTTGGGGAAGAGAATAGAGAGCTACAGAGAGGAGATTGGACGAGTTGCAGAGAATATTTTTCTGCTGCTGTAGAACACGAAGAACAGACTGCCAAAGACAGTCGTTTTCCAACAGTGACAACGACGCTTAACGTGGGTCTTAGAGCAACAGTATCAGTGACACATATTGTGGGTCGTAGTTCTCTGGTTTGTAACAAATATAATTGTTACAAACCCGGTTTTGAATTATTTCTCCATTTTCTCCTTGTAAGCACCTTTTTGAGCAATGAAAAATTCCTTTGAGTGTGTTTTCACCATGCGGAGCTAGACCCCACCACCGGGACAACGGAGGAAGCAACTTTTCATGATTGTGGTAAATGAATTAATTCTTATTGACTTTTTGCATAGATTTAATTGCTTTATGATTTCTATTAATTATTTGTTATTTTGTTAGATGTCGCATGCTTAGTTCTAAATACTTTAGATGCGTCATGCTTTTAACTTACAAATAATATTTTACGAAATCTAGTTTTGGCAAAGAACTAGAGTCACAACTTCTTTTGTTTGAGCTATATTGTCTAGAGTTAATGACTGAACCATAACAATATGAAAAGTAGTGGAATCGCGCGTCTCAGTGTCTCTTCATCTTGTGACATAATTTGTATATTTTTAGTGTTTTTCCTTTATTAATCCTAAAAACAATTTCAACAAGTCTGAGTGAACGAATCATCTTACTACAACTTAATTGAAAATAACATCAGACGGTTAGTCTCCACACGATCTGGAACTGGTTTCACCACGATCTCCCACTTTCCCACTCTTTCACTCAAGAAACGGTCACACTTACAAGATCAATGTGTTCATTATTCTGGCAATATAAATAAGCTTTGAATCGATGATTGAGACAACATTCAAACACTCAAACATTCTTCTACTCATTAACTCGATTGAAACTTATTCACAGAACTCAACACCCAGCAATTCATCAATTTTGCAGAAACCCACAAAACATCCACAATCCTTGATCATCATTGATCCTACACAATTCTCAGCTTCCCTCCTACAAATCAACCCATCTCCCTCTTTGTGACTGATTGACTCTGGAATGGCCATTGACTTGGTTTAGGCCGGAGTCCTATAAATTGATCTCTCGAATTCAAGCACTCCCTTTGCAGTTTATCTGTGTGAGGTTAAGCAGTTTGCTCGGTTGAGGAGTCTTGTCCGCACGCTCGTCTCTTCACTTCCCTAAAAACCAGCAAGTCGTTTTTCCCCATCTACAACAGGTTTGAACTTGGCATATTGGCAAAATTCTAGAATTTCCATTTTTCTTCTTCTTTTGAACATGTCATTTTTTATTTATCCTAAACACTTTGAATTAGTAAGGGAAAAGGAAAAGTCAGAGGAGTTCCCTCGTTGTTCCAATCCGTCAAGTAGATAATCCAATATGTTCATGCAGTTGATAATGTCGATTTTAGTTTTTTTTTCCAGTATAGCCATTATGTACTCGATAATTTTATAATAAATTTATTAATTATTTTCAATTGATTATGTATTAAAAGTTGATAATGTCAAATTCGATATAGTTTTTATCAATATTAATCCTTGTTTCTTTTTCCTGGTCAGTTGATAATGTCAAGATCAATTTTTTTATAGTACAACCAATATGTACTGACATTTGATCATGTGAAATTTGACAGTATTTTTTTAGTACATCCGATATGTACTTCCAGTACAACATATATGTTTGTAAGAATCGTAGTTTTTTTTTTATGTTAGCCCTAACATGCTAATAAAATCAAAATCCATAGACTTGTTACTGAACCAAATTATTTTTTAAGTACATCACAAATGTACTGTTGGATCGTACTGTAAAATTCAACTGCAATGTCAATCAAGTGATGTTTATGAACATAACAAGATCTGATCAGTTTTTTTAGTATAACATAAATACTGCTAGATCATCTTGTAAAAATAAAATTGCATGACAAAATAAGCGACAAATCTATTAATATACCAAAATCCAATCCGTTTTTTTGGTACAACATATATGTACTGCTGGATCATATCCACAAACACCATATTTGCTGCTTGCGATTCTTCAGAATAGTCTTCTTCTACTGATTTAGTAATTCGTTCTTCTTTTCCTATATTTTATTTTATTTTTCTTATTTAGATCTATGATTGGTTATCTTAATTGGTTTACAGCTTGAATTCGAATATCTAGGGTTTCTAGTTTTTTTTAGTATTCAGTAGGTTTTAAACCCAATTTTATGTTCAATGAAAAAATTACGATGGATCTAAAGATGAATATGTAACAATGAAAGATCTAAAGATGTTTGCAGTACCCATTCACTTTTTTCTACGTATTCGTTAGGTTCAATCCTCCATCGTCGGTCTGCAACACCGAGAGGAAGAAAGAAAGACGGGAGAGATAGTGGAGATTGTTATGCCGCACGTATGAAGCCAGGGATAATTGGGTAAATGATCACGTATTAAACAAATTTGGACCCTAGATTAACATGTATTTCTGGTTGGACCCTACTATAACTATTTATTTACGTATTAAACAAATTTGGACCCTATGTCTGTTAGCTTGCACATATCAGATGCCTGAATACTATCCAAGTTTGACGTGCTCGTTTTGTTCGATGAAGGGACACGAACTATCAAGGTTTACAAATACAAGCACCAAATAAGGCACGCCAGCAAACTTCAACGAAGAGCAGATCGTTTAGCAAGGAAGCTGAAACTTGCTCAGAAGACCGCCGAGGTATGTAGGATCTTATCTTCGTCTAAGAAGTTGGTTTCAAAGATAGAATAAGACCATTTGAAAAGAAAATATGGTCAAAGTGATTTGATAGACAAAGGTCATAGGATTCCTCTCATGAGGAAAAAGATGGACAAATCGTTGTTCATCGCAACACAACTTGATTGTGTTGTTGGGAAAATCTTGTCTCATGTTCCTGTTCGAAAAGAGACAAGATTGAGTGTTGATCCATGTTTCAGAAGAGTTTTTCCTTCTTTTCTTAGTTTTGCTATTTTTTGTCTATCAAATTAAAGAAAGGGTTATTATCGACAATTCTACTCTTTATAGGGTTTTAGAGTTGGGCGTATACGAACCTGTCAATAGGTTTTGAACCCTACATTCCTTTTTCCTCTTGACATCCTATATAAGACTGCTTGTTGAGTTAAGTGATGCAATCACACAAATCCAGTTGTTTATAACTGTTCTCAAAGCACTATGTCGTCAGATGGAAAGGATGTCAACATGATTGTTAAGTCTTCAATCAAGAAAAAAGAAAAATCTCCTGTCTCGAAGTCCCTGAAAAGAAAAATAAGGAATACAAGAAAACCCAGGGTTGTTCCTTCTAACTCTTAGAAGTTTTCCGATGTTCTTGATAAGTTAAAGGAAATAAGAAGGGAGATTTATGAAATAAAGACGTTTGTGTCTAAATCTTTGGAAATTCAGAGGACCCTAATTCGACCTCTTCAGCCAAGAAAGTTCGTGGGTATTGATACTTATCTCCATGAACCTTATGTCCCGATGGTTGTCGATAACAAGGAGTTCGGGAATGATAAAGAATTTCTCAAAGGAATTTTTTCCTAGTATGTCTTCTTTTTGGATTAGTTGGAAGAATAGCTAGTGCTTTCAATAGCGATGATTGTGACCACACATAGCTATTTTTGTTTTCATCTTCTTATGTTATTTTTTAGGTTTATTGGTATTAAATTCTAAAAATATTTGGAGGATGATGTTATTGCAGTATTGATCGTTATGCTTTGGTGATATTGCAATTTGATTATAGGATATGTATTGTTTGCGTCTGTAAACTTGAAGGTCCCATATGCTGTCAAAAGTAAAGTCGTTCATGAATTGGTATTTGTATTGATGAAAGGACGAATGGACTTTTAACAAATACAAAAGTTATGCCTATGCAGTCATGTATTTGATGGAAAATAGGATAAACTCTTTTGTTTAACAAGGATAAAGTCTATTATGTCGTTATGATGGAAAATAGAATAGATCCTTGTATGTTATCCACGGTATTGATCTTCATTGATCCATTTTGTTATGTTTTACCGTGAAGGCTCCATTGTGTGTCTTATGTTGAGCACGATACAACTAAGTCGATTATTCTTATTGGATTTGTTGGTTGTTCCATAAGATACTATATGTTGAGCATTTTGAACTAAATTAATCATCTTGGTTGGTTATTTAGTTATTTGCTCCCAAAGTCTTCTTTTGTCGAGCAAATCCTTTGACAATTAAATTGATTACTTTTGTGATTAGTTTGGTTGTTTGTATTCCAATTAGATTAATTATAAGTTCTCTTGTAATTAGTCTAGTTGAGTTTTCATATATTCCACAAGTACTTGTGTTGAGTATATGAACGGGTATACAAATCATGTTCTATTGGTTAATGTAGTCGTGTATTCCGTAAGGTTTCCCTTATGTTGAGTATGTGAACGATTAAGATAATCATCTCCGTATGATTACTTTAGTCGTAGCTCAGTAAGTTTACTTATGTTGAGCACTTTCAATTAAATTGATCACTTTTGTGGTTTGATTTAGTTGCGTATTCCAATTAAATTAATCATGGGTTTTCTTGTGATGAATTTGGTTGAGTTTTGGATATAGAAAATCATTTCTATGATTTTTGGTGTCCAATTAAAAAATCCTTCTTTTCTTTCGAAATTAAGGTCGCTCTTGTTGTTCTTTCGGGAATGACATCAAATGGGGGAGAATTCTTTTGAACTTGTGCTTAATGGTAATATCTTGCGGGGTGTGCGGCTGTGGAATTTTATAGGGGTTATCTTGTATCTAAAAAGGGGGAGAAATATTGTACCTTTGCCAATTTTATTGACAAAAAGGGGGAGAAATATTGTAGTTCATACTAAAAATACATATGGTTTTCAGATCATTGTGTAAGGGGAAGTGGTTTCCATGATCGAGATGGAGTATTAACTAAGGGGGAGTGATACATATCACCGTTGTATTATTGTTAAAGTCGTGATACAATTGGACTTTGATGTTACATAATAATACTATGACACTGTATAATAATGATCGAGAATCTCGATTTCTCTCATTGTTATAGCTACGGATATTCAACAACGGTGATGCTAAACTTACAACCTTTGGGATCATTGGAGTACTTGGAAGGACGAAGATTTCAGGGAACGTTGAAGATTAGACTATGGAATAGGAGCCACTAAAGTTTATCTTTTTTGTATTCCATATGTATTAATAGTTTTGTCACTAAAATTGACAAAGGGGGAGATTATTAGAGCATAGCTCGGTCGACCTCGCATGCGTTGCTATCTCAAGCATGTTTTTCAATGTTAGTGATCAAAACTATGAGTCTTGATTTCTAGCCTACATAGCTAAGTCTCGGACTAGGATAGAAAAGTGTAGTTGATCTCAAGGACTTCATGGCGATTCATCATACAACGACGAAGATCTACTCAAAGAAACCGTTGAACTTCATCAACAAAAAGGTATGTGGAGACTTGAACTTATCTATCACTCAAAAGTCTATCTCTTCTATCTCCTACTTCTTATAAGACAAAAGTCGTATGCTATATAGACTGGATCATACACATTTGATATTTCGAGCCGAGTATATCTCTCCTATCTATATCTCGAAATCATGTGTTGGTAAAGCATTTCGCTTTGATCAAGTTTATCTTCACCTAGTGACGAAAGTCATGAAAAGTTTCAATTACTTTGAGAATTGCTCTGACGCGAAACGGTCTGTGAATAACGGCTATATAACGTCCTCTGTGAATGTCTCAATGATTGGAATGAGATTTTAGATTACATAACCATGTATTCCTTAATCCGAAGTTTTCGAACTTTGTTGATTGAGAGAAATCGGAGGAATTGGCTTTGCCAAGTCCGCGAACTGACAGAAGTTCTCGTACCGATAATTTCTGCTGGGATTTTCCAAAAACTCATTTGCGTGTAAGTCCGCGAACTCAGTCCGCGAACCTAGTCCGCGTCCTGGCGAAAGTCTCTTTGCCGAGATTTTCTGCTGAGTTTGGAAAACTCCACCGGTTGTCTTAAGTATGCGAACTTTTTTGTGAGCTTAAGTGGTTATGATCTAAAGATGTGCTCTGAACATGAAACTTAAATTACTAAGGAATGCTTTATGAAAACCGTGGCTATAAAGTTCATGAGCTGATTCAATCGAATCGAATCATCTTTGTTTCAATTGTGTCTTGTGTAGTTACATAAGATCTCATAGCAATTGAACAACTCTTTAACTAGTTTATTTGAGTCAATTGAACTAGTTATAGTGAAGAAGAACAAGGTTAATATGAAATGCTCATATGGTTAACCTTTTGGGTTACTATGTTGAACCAACATACAGGTACGCGTTTGGGCATGGTTTTCACAAACCCAGTAAACGTCTACCCAAGTGTGTGTGACAAGCTAAGTTTTGGATCTAACGGTTGAGAAATATTAGCTTGAATCTAAATCAGGTTTTCATCTAACGGTGAATATGGATTTCTTTGTAACTAAGGAAAAACCCTAATTCAAAGGTTATTTAAAGGAGACATCTAACATTGTGCAAAAATAATCCCCACACGTCTGTGTGATACTAGTGCGCTCGCTAGAGTCGATTCTCCTTTAACCTTTGGTTTTCTTCTCTAAAACCAGGTTAACGACTTAAAGACTTCATTGGGATTGTGAAGCCAGACCGATACTACTTTTATCGTAGTTGTGTGATCTGATCTTGCATCTTATATCGTACGAGTACAATCTTTGATTGGCAAGATAAAGAAGTCACAAACATCTTCGTCTCACTGTTTGTGATTCCTCGACAAACCGCATGTGTAGTCCGGAAGGATTGTAGAGAGGTGATTGATTAATCTAGGTTGTTCTTCGGGAATATAAGACCGAATTATCAATTAGTTCATGGTCACCTTGATTTCATATCTTAAGAAGGAACAAAACCTAAGGTTTATCTGTGGGAGACAGATTTATCCTTTGATAGACTTTTCTGTGTGAGATAGATTTGTTTATTATCAAGTCTGCGATTTTGGGTTGCAACAAATCTTGGTTGTGGGTGAGATCAGCTAAGGGAATCAAGTGCGCAGTATCCTGCTGGGATCAGAGGCGTAGGAGTACAACTGTACCTTGGATCGGTGGGAGACTGATTGGGGTTCAACTATAGTCCAGTCCGAAGTTAGCTTGGAGTAGGCTAGTGTTCGAGCGGCTTAATACAGTGTGTATTCAATCTGGACTAGGTCCCGGGGTTTTTCTGCATTTGCGGTTTCCTCGTTAACAAAACTTCTGGTGTCTGTGTTATTTGTTTTCCGCATTATATTTTATATAATTGAAATAATACATGTTGTGCGTTCATGATCATCAATTGGAAATCCAACTTTTGGTTGTTGATTGATATTGATTGATCCTTGGACATTGGTCTTTGGTATCGTTCAAGTTATTCCTTGTATTTGATAAAGACTCGCTATTGTTTTTAGCTTGAGTAAAAATCAAATCAAGAGAGAGATATTAACTCCTTGAGATACTTTTATCTAGATTGAGTCTGACTGTCTAGTTGATTCTCTAGCAAAGTATTTCGGAGTTAGTCCATACAGATTGCTAAGCGAAATATTGGGTGGTGTTGTTATACCCCCGCTTTTTCACTTCAAAAATTTAACTGTTAGATATTCGGGTTGGATCCGAATATGGTCGCCCATATTGTATGTGGTAATCCCGGTAGGGTTCCATATTCCTTAGCGTTTGGAACCTATATAAACATCTCTAGCATATGTGTAAAGGGTTACGTGATTCCCACCTATATCACACATAAGGTTTTACCATTAGAAAAGTGGTAACTCTAACCCTAAAATAGAGTTACCATAAGGTGATAAAGGTTTTAAGTTCTTAGCTTGTGAATCAAGTTTGTGCTTATCTTTGGAGATTGTAGTACCCGCTGATCGTCGTGTTGAAACGTTGTTGTTGTTGCTGCTGCTTGTTCTTGCTAATCGGAGCTCAAGTTCAAGGTATGAACCGATACCCGCTTCCGCTTAATCGTATAATCTCTGATATTGGTACCGTGAGCTATGGTTTGATGCGTTTTCGTGCTTGAAATCACATGCTTTGTGTGCTTGAAAGTTGCTGATAACATGATGGTATCATGATTAGGGTTCTTGTATTTTGGGTTAAAAATCGTTAATGGATGTATAAATATTTCGGATCTTGATAAGGATGTTTTGTTTTGAAATATTTAATTGGGTATGTTCATTAGATTAAAATGATCTCCTAGAAATTTTTGTATCGTTTGAACATGTGGTTTGAAAGATATAGGTAAAACCCTAGTTTTATATCATGTTTGTGAGCAGTGGTTTGATGATTGTTTTGATGTATATATGTCGATCCATGTTAATTGAAATTAATATAGATAGATAGTGCTATCTGAGAGCTTTCTTTTGACATATTATTTGCTTGAATCGGAGCTTGTATGAGTGAGATATTGTCACCCGAAGTTGGTCATGCGCGTCTGTACGCTGCTGGAAATTTGGAGAAGATGATGAATAGTAACCGATTCAACCCAGTCCAGATCGGCGATTCAACTCGCGGTCCAGCCCGGCGGGTCAGCTCGCGGTCCAGTCCAGTCCGGCGGGTCAGTTCGCGGTTCTGCCCTTGGTTATTTGTTTTTCATTTTTTCTCTATTTGTGGTTGTCGGATCAACTCCAATTTTGGTACCCTAAGGTTTTTCGACGCTCCGGATTCAATAAAACTATTTTCAGAACCTAATTAATTCACATGATATAGTTTCTTTGAAATTATATGGTTAATCGCTTTATCCATGATAACATGTGAATGGTTTTATGTTGTGATTGTCTAATTTCTTTAATATAAAACATGTTTGGTGCTGGGTTGAATTCATATCTTACTGAATTGTATGTATAGATAACATGTTGATTGATTAGATAATCATCTTGGTTTGATAACATGTTTGATTGAATTAAGATCTTGATTGAATAACATGTTAAAACAATTGAGTGAGAGGTTGTTTGGTTGAGTTTGTTTAATTCCCAAAAACCATTAACTTGCGCATATATTAAATAGATGTAGAAAATATTACTTGTGGCGCGAGAGATTATTAGGAGTTTAACGATTTTTCGATCTTGCGACTTGTAATGTTGTTTTGCTATTTATTTAGATTAATGCTGCAAAGTTATTTTTTTTGAATATGTGTATAGTGCCATAAGTTTAATATCCTTTTTCTTATTTTTCGCCTTCTATGTAAGACTAAATGGCTTCCAAGAACATCATTGCTGATTTGAACAAGGGTGAAAAACTTGATGGCGACAACTATAATATCTGGTGCCGAAAGATCGTTTTTCTCTTGAATGATGATGGGCTGAAGGAAATAACTGAGCATGTGATGCCTCGGCCTGAGGAGGGTACGACGGTTCAACACCGTTGCAACCTCGAGGCTTACCAGGAATGGATTAAGAAGGATTGCAGTGCTCGTCATATGATCCCGAGCTCAATGCACAATGATCTCATTGGGGAGTTTGAGAACCACCAGTTTGCTCATGACATGCTAGAGGCAGTCAGGCAGAAATTTGGAGTTACCTCTGTGGCTAAGTTGCGCGCTTTAACTATGAAGTTTGACACTTTTCAAAAGAAGCCGAATGTTACAATGAAGCAACATTTGAGGACAATGTCGTAAATGATACGCGAACTTGAGGCTGCAGGTCATCACTTGACAGATGAACAACAGGTACAAGATGTTATTCATTCGTTACCTAACTCTTGGGAGCAGATGAAGCCAAACATGGCACATAATGATAATGTCCGCACTTTTGAGGATATTTCTCGTCGTGTGGAACTAGAAGTCGAGCGCTTGGAAGCTGCTAAGACTAACAGTTCTGTTTTCGCTGCTGAATCTGTTTCGTATAAGACCAATGGGTCTAAGCGCAAGAGGGGTAAGGGTTCTTCTGCTAAGAATCTTCGTGATGGATCTGGGACATCCACTACCAACGCTCCTAAGCGCAAAAGAGGCAAGCGTGCTGGTAAGAAAGACAAAGCAGAGATGAAATGCTTTAACTGTGATAAGAAAGGACACTTTGCTCGTGAATGCACTGAGCCAAATAAGGTAATTTCTGAACCTATTCCTCGCTATGAATGTTTTGTTTCTAGTCAAGCATTAATTGCTCATTCTCCTCATTTGTGGGTTGTAGATTCGGGAGCAACCGACCATGTAGCGAGGGACCGAGATGGGTTCCTAGATTATCTTCGAGTTCCTGCTGGAAGCATGAGAGTTTATATAGGGAACACAACTAGCATAGAAGTACTTGGAATTGATACTTATATGCTAAAATTGCGACAAGGGCACACCTTAATCCTCCATGATGTACTTTATGCTCCAAATATTCGACGAAATTTAGTTTCAGTTAATAGTATGTTGCGTCTAGGATTTAGTTTTCTTTTTGAGGGTTATTTTGTTAAGATTTGCTTGGCAACTGAGTTTTATGGTTTTGGTTGTATGTCGGATGGTTTTATGGTTTTGGATATTGACAATTCTAGTTCTTATGATGCTAATAAATTTATTTCATTAGTTGTGTATTCCTCAGATGTTAATAATGATTCTGTGATTTGGCATGCTACATTAGGTCATATAGGCAAGAAAGGATGACTAGGCTAGCTAGAGAAGGTCTTTTAGGCCCCATCGCTAAAGTCTCCTTGCCTACCTGTGAACATTGTCTTGCAGGTAAAGCTATTAAAAAACGGTTTGGGACAGCCAAAAGGGCCTCTGAGCCTTTGCAATTAATTCATTCTGATATATGTGGCCCAATGAACGTTAAGGAAAGACATGGAGCCTCTTATTTCATCACTTTCATAGAAGACTTTACGCGATATGGTCATATTTACTTGATATCCCATAAATCAGAAGCATTGGACTTCTTTATACGCTATGTATGCGAAGTGGAAAATCAACTAAATAAGAGCATTAAGGCTCTCAGAGCTGACCGTGGCCGCGAGTATCTATCTGACCTATTCAAAGGGTATTGTGAGTAAAAAGGGATCCTGAGACAATTGACTATTCCTGGTACTCCGCAACAAAATGGTGTAGTAGAGAGAAGGAATCGTACTTTGTTATACATGGTTAGGTCAATGATGGCGCAAGCTCATCTTCCTATTTCTTTTTGGGGAGATGCGTTACTGACTGCTGCCTATGTCCTTAATCGTGTGCCTTCGAAGTCAGTTCCTTCCACCCCATATGAATATGGACCGGCAAAAAACTTGAATTGGGTAATTTGCGACCATGGGGTTCAGCTGCTTATGTACACAACAGTTCTCATCGGTATGGGAAGTTGGGCCCTCGAGCGAAAAAGTGTATCTTTATCAGATATTTTGATCACTCAAAAGGCCATGTGTTCATTGGTGAGCAGCCTGATGGAAGTGTAACTGAGATTGAGTCACGTGATGCAGATTTCCTAGAACAGGATTTTCCTAGAAGGAACGAGGTAGGGGGAGATCTTAGCCTCTTTGAGGTGGAAGAGTCAATGGAAGACACACCAATTCGTCTATTTGAGAATAACGAAGAAATTCCTCATTCTCCTAGGAAAAGTGAGAGTGTTCCACCTGATAATGGATTGGCTCCATCGAATCAGGATCCCCAATCTCGTAGAAGTGAACGTGGAAAAGTCTCTCGTCGTCGTTTTCAGATTGAGGGGGAAAGTTTCATGGTTTGTTCACATGATGACGCAGAGCCTAAGAATTTCCTAAAAGGGAAAAATGGATTATTGCACAGAAAGAAGAGATAAAATCAATGAGGATAAATTGTGTGTGGCAATACGTTGACCTCCCAGAAGGGCGTACGGCTATTGGAAACAAATGGGTTTTCAAAGTCAAACGCAATGCGGATGGTTTAGATGAAAGATATATGGATCTCCTTGTGGAGAAAGGATACACCCAACAGGAGGGTGTTGACTACGAGGAAACTTTCTCCCCTGTGGTGAGAATTGCCTCAATACGCCTTATGCTAGCTATTGTCGCATATATGGATTTGGATCTTCATCAAATGGATGTTAAAACTGCATTTCTCAATGGAGAACTAGATGAGGAAATTTACATGGAGCAACCAGAGGGCTTCGTGATTAAAGGTCAAGAGCGCAAAGTTTGCAAGCTCCAAAAATCTATTTATGGCCTAAAACAATCATCTAGACAATGGTATTTAACATTTGATTGAGCCATTGTTTCCAATGGGTTTACGATGATAGAGGAAGACCATTGTGTGTACATTAAACGGTTTGATAAAGGTTTCCTTATCCTATCCTTATATGTTGATGATATCCTTATAGCTGGAAGTAACATGGAAATTGTTGTCGCCACAAAAGAGTGGTTTTCCTCAACTTTTGAGATGAAGGACATGGGATAAGCAAGCTATGTGATCGGGATTAAGATCCTTAGAGATCGTTCAAAGAGACTTTTGGGTATGTCACAAGAGACATACATTAAAAGGGTTCTTGGGCGATTTCACATGAAAGATTGCAATCCCATAGACACACCAGTTGCTAAAGGTCAGAACTTAAGCCTTGAGATGTGCCCTAATACCCCTGAAGAGAAAGACAGGATGTCATGGGTACCCTATTCCAACGCAATTGGGAGCTTGATGTATGCTATGATGTGTACTCGGTCTGACATATGTTATGCTATTGGATTAGTTAGTCGGTACCATTCGAATCCTGGTTTTGAGCACTGGCAAGCAGTCAAGAGGATACTAAGGTATCTCAAAGGGACGAGTGACCTCATGCTATGCTACAAGGGTCCAGATCTACGTCTCAGTGGTTATTGTGATGCTAACTGGAATGGCGAAATGGGAGAGAAACACATCAGGGTATGATTTCTTGCTAAATGGCGGGGCCATCACATGGAGTAGTAAGAAACAGTCAATTGTCGTTATGTCTTCAATGGAATCTGATTTTGTAGCTTGTCAAGCTGCAGTACAAGAATCTAATTGGTTAAGGAGGTTCTTTGAGAGTTTTGAATTTGTCACTCACGCTACTGATGCGGTGAAAATTCACGCTGATAGCACATCAATGATTGCTTATGCAAAAGACCCAAAGTACCATGGAAAAACTAAGCACATTGATAGGAGGTGTTGCTTTATTAGAGCTGCTCTTGCGAAGAAAAAAATAGTTTTGGAGTACATGCCTACAGAATTGATGATAGTTGATCCCCTTACTAAACATATACCAAGAGATGTTTTCTTGTCTCATGTTAGGGCGTTAGGTTTACGTAGGTGGTAATGGATGTCTCTATATTTATTTCATTTTATTTTTAAGACATGATGATCGTAGATGCATATGTTTTATGGATATTTATTAATAATCAATACAATTCGATAATGGATTATTGTTGTGATTAATTATTTACTTATAGGCATGGATATACACGCTGACATTGGTGCATAAAGAATGCATTATGCCAAACTTGATTGATATGTCACCAGGTATGGACTGGCTTACTCACATAAGCAGTCACCTTTTGGCGCTAAGGAGAGAGAGCAAAGATGAGATGATGAATCGCCTTGGCAATATCAATATGAGATCTATATATTGAAGATCGATGATGAATGTACCTACTGTTCATCATACCTTAAAGGATAGCCAAATAAAAAATCTCTTTCACGACGCTTGTTGAAAGCGAGCAGTTAGAAATTTCGGATTAGGCGCAAGAGTTACGACTAAGTCAAGATTTATAGAGTGTAAGAGTTTGTGACATATACTTGTGTAGTCAAGTAAAACTCCACTCTAGCGCATTTTCATATTATGCGTGCTTGCGACCACTACGGAGGTGCGAAAATCGTTCCCTGCTTTTCTCACCATGTAAGTCCGTATGATAATTAGATTAATACACATTTAATCTTACGACTTTTGACTTTGTTATTAAGTAAAGATTCGATGATTGCTACTTTAGTATGTGTCTTGTGGCCATGGATGATCCGGCTTAAAGGGTACATATCTGGGAAAGCAGTTGATTCTGAAACTTCATGGCAATAGGGCGAGAGGAAGGACATCAAACTCATGAATGTTTTATATTCACAGTCGAAAACTTGATTTGCCTTGCTGGAGTTGCAAAACAAATGTGAATGTATTGACAATAAGCTAGCATGAGGGTTAGATTAGCCCTACGAGGGATCAGAGTAGTCTTGACCAATGAGATTTTGATGGACCTAGGATACTACGAGATACAAACATTCTTTTAAAAGGGTTGATGTCTCTATGTTGACTCATATTGAGCTGCTAGTATGGAGCTCCCAAATGCAGGTACCTCGACGGTCGCACGGGTTATTTACTAATATGAACTTTTCTTTCTTCTGGTACAATCCACACACACTATGTGCGAGTGAGAGATGTTATATATTCGGGTTGGATCCGAATATGGTCGCCCATATTGTATGTGGTAAGCCCGGTAGGGTTCCATATTCCTTAGGGTTTGGAACCTATATAAACATCTCTAGCATATGTGTAAAGGGTCACGTGATTCCCACCTATATCACACATAAGGTTTTACCATTAGAAAAGTGGTAACTATAACCCTAAAAGGGAGTTACCATAAGGAGATAAAGGTTTTAAGTTCTTAACCTGTGAATCAAGTTTGTGTTCATCTTTGGAGATTGTAGTACCCGATGATCGTCGTGTTGAAACGTTGTTGTTGCTGCTACTGCTTGTTCTTGCTAATCGGAGCTCAAGTTCAAGGTATGAACCGATACCCTCTTCCGCTTAATCGTATAATCTATGATATCGGTGTTAGTTGGGATACAACTAGGGGTGGTTCGCTTGTGCTCGGGTGGGGCAGTATGCTGGGAGATTATGCCAGATACTGCTCTCATAGGAGACAAGGAACGTCTACATTATACCGAGGCCTGATGAGTTCACTTGACTGAGTTGTGGGGAAAAACCTATGCAGTTAAGCGTGCTCGGGCGGGAGTAATCCAGGGATGGGTGACCATCCGGCAAGTTTCTGCTGGATTACCGCAGCGATGCCCGTTGAAAACCCCACACTGCCGGATAACCGCAGTGGCTAAGTGGGGACAATATCGATGGAGGGACGGGTCATTACAAATGGTATCAGAGCCGACGACGGGTCACCTGCCGAGGGTGGTAAGGTACGCTAGACGGGGTTCGTCCAGGTGTTTCTCATGAGGGGCGGGGAACGTCGGAGATCTGGGCTTGAATGTATTCCGGAGCCAAGGATGGCTCCAATTTTAGGTGGTGGTATTGTATTACCCCGATTTCGGCAATGGTTCGCCGATATAATGGAATATAGGTAATGGTTTGTCCTTTCCTATTACCGAGGCCTTTTCAGCACAATTGGCTCCAGAGTTGGCAGAAAACTCTTCAGTTAAGCGTGCTCGGGCGGGAGAAATCCAGGGATGAGTCCTCCCGGGAAGCTGCTGCCAGATAACCGCAGCGATGCCCATTGAAAACCCCACATTGTATGATAACCGCAGTGTCTAAGTGGGGACAATATCGGTGGAGGGACATGTCATTACAAACAGCAACAACAACAACGTTTCAACACGACGATCAGCGGGTACTACAATCTCCAAAGATGAGCACAAACTTGATTCACAGACTAAGAACTTGAAACCTTTACTCTAAATGGTAACTCTCTTTTAGGGTTAGAGTCACCACTTTTCTTATGGTAAACTTATATGTGATATCGGTGGAATCACTTAACACTTCTACACACATTTTAGAGATGCTTATATAGGGTCGAAACCCTAAAGGTATATGGAACCCTATCGGACTTGCCACATACATATGGGCGACCATATTCGGGTCCAACCCGAATATCTATCATCTCCCACTGACACATAGTATGTGCGCATTGTACCAGAAGAAAGAAAAAGTTCATATTAGTAAATAGCCCGTGCGACCGTCGAGGTACCTGCATTTTGGGAGCTCCATACTAGCATCTCAATATGAGTCATCATAGAGACATCAATCCTTTTTTAAAAAAATGTTTGTATCTCGTAGCATCCTAGGTCCATCAAAATCTCATTGGTCTAGACTACTTTGATCCCTCGTAGAGCTAGTCTAACCCTCATGCTATGCTACAAGGGTCCAGATCTACGTCTCAGTGGTTATTGTGATGCTGACTGGAATGGAGAAATGGGAGAGCAAAAATGCACATCAGGGTATGCTTTCTTGCTAAATGGCGGGTCCATCACATGGAGTAGTAAGAAATAGTCAATTGTCGCTATGTCTTCAATGGAATCTGAGTTTGTAGCTTGTCAAGATGCAGTACAAGAATCTAATTGGTTAAGGAGGTTCAATACCACTACCTTTATAAGTTAGTACCGATCGACGATTATGAGCATGCAATCTAACAAATGATCCTGCGACAAAATGAACCTATTCGCCAACACCAGCAATATGCACCTGGCACAACACACCTTAAGTAGTATCTAGCTTATGAGAAGAAAATGGCAAATATGACGAAATTGTGTTGTAATCAGTGATATACTGTTTTTTTATTAGTAGTGTCGTCAATTTTGGACCAACAGTTGGTGTTCGATTACACAAATAAGCAAAATCAAACAGATGTACCAAAATTCTTAAGATCCATATAAGTAAATCCCTATTCCAGATTACTAACTTGAGATTTTCAATAAAAACATATCACATCATCAGTATATGCAACAACTTTCCTAGTTTACTATCCTCGAATACAAGCAACGCCATAAATACAAGAACATTTCTACTGAATCATTAATCCTTTAAAGCGTCAAACCTATGATATAACTACTGGGATATAGTAATTAAAATTGACATCTAATAGATATAATGAAATCTTGACGCAACATTTCAACTAATCCAAATCAGAAGACAGATAAGCACTCAGTTCATAGTACTCAATGTAAATGGGCTTGGAACCCCCACAATACACCTTTTGGTACAACTACCAAGCACTCAACTAACTCAATTTCAAGTGGGATTCAATCCCTGATTCATTATCAGTGTTAAGGAAAATCCTAGATTCCGTAATAAAAATGAGAAAGGGGAATGAAGCAATATTCCAGCTAATTGGAATCACAATGCAAGTGAAACTGGAGCCCTTAAACCTAACTCTGCCAGCATTTAAATCCTAATTCATTATCAGTATTAAAGAAGAACTCCTAGAATCAGTAATCTAAATCGAATCAATTACATGATATGACAAAGTATAAAACTATGAGCAGACATATCAAGCAAAATAAAATAACGCACATCACTAATTTGTTGAAGAAATCAGTAACTGAAATTTGATACAAAACTTTACCTGAATTCAAACCCAAAATCGATGGAGATGCGTAAAGTTGTAATTTGCAAACCCTAAAATCAAAAAAACAACAACGTGAGATTTTCAAAACAAAATTCGCAAAACCTAAAATCAAATCATCGTAAGCCGAAAGAGAAGGAGGAAAAAATTTAACCTTGGAATCAGGTATTGCTTCACTGCGAACGAATTTGAGATCTCACAGGGAAAAATCACGAACGGAGGAGGTTTAACTTAACGAGATTTTTTCAGCAGAGGAGGAAGAAGGTGAAGAGAAACTAAAAGAAGGCCGATATAACCAAGAAAAAAAGAAAAGAAAACGTTTTCTCGTGTTTTCAGGCGTAAGATAATTAAACTATTGATGACTCAATCGCAACTGTCGAAAACCTATCTATTGGGGACGGCTAAAAATAATACGTCCCTATTAATGGATTAATAGTAACTTCCAGAGGCGTACGTCCCAAATGGAAAATTCTAGTGTTCCAACAACTAACTTCTAGGGATGTTTTTTTTAGAAGTGGTCGTCCCTAGAAGCCTTCATTTTTGTAGTGAAATCAGAGTGGCTGCTATTGATGGTTCAATATTATATCTGAGCATATCGAATCTCGTAATATTTGGTTCTTCATGTTCCTGAAGAAGACAACATAATAGCAAACCAGTAAATAACCATCAAACAATTTGGTGAACGAAGTTGCGATGGAAGGAGAGATAGAGATAGAGAGGGGTAAAAGAAAACCTTGAAATGGTTATAATGGCCAACTAGTTTGATAAGCGACTTCTCACATTGCTGCGTCACTTCAAGGACATGTTCAGCCTCCTTCGGGGAGGACGAAAGTATGTTTTTGATATTGGGATCCGCCTTGACTTTCCAATATTCTTCCTTGATGAACACAATAATAATAATGATATTTTAATGCATCCATTTTTATTAGAATTAAGAAAATAAACAAATACATAATGAGGTTTAGCTAGGGTTTCAAGAAAGATGAGGGATCCCCTCACACTTTTATTATTACACTATCTCACACGTTGGACGTCACTTTTGCGATTAAAAATAAACCGTAATGGATTTGAAGCTAATACTTTGGGGATGTGTTACTATCACATACCTCTACTTTCCTACCAAAAAGGAGCGTATTCGGAAACGTATAACACCATCGTATACTACTTTGAAAATGAGTCGTTGACTATCTACGGATTTCCGGCCGTCGAAATTAAGACCGGTAGATCGTGAGGTTTTATATTTTGGAATGAGCTCATTTTTGGTAGGAATGTAAAACTTAGTATAACAAATGTATCTTCAAAATGTAAGTTTCAAATTCATTACAGTTTGGTTGTTATTCATAAAAATAACGTAGAACGTGTGAGATAGTGTGATAATAAAAGTGTGAAGGGATCCTTCCTCAGAAAGAAATTACAATAAGGGCTAAGGATTCCTCGGCGGTGCTTTTGAAACACTGGTTGGTTGTTGCGAATCTAAAGCCGTAGACCGTCTTGCGTATATTCCTAGCGAGATTCATCTTTTCCATTATTACTCCTCTCGATCGTCTGTAAATGACAAGGAATTAAACAAAAAAGTGTTCAAACTTTACATATGTGGATCCGTAGGAACAAAAAAGTTCTTTAACACTAGTACCTGGGTTCCTAGTTTATTGAGATGCGGAATCCCCATGTAAGGGTGTAAACTGGGCCAGGCTGGGTAGCCTGCAGCGTTTTCTAATCCAAGCTAGGCCAGACAGGCCTGACATTCAGCTACCCAAAAATTCCTACCACAGTGCCAGGTAAAAATACTTATGTTGCGAAGCTTCTACACTTCCCCCACTTTCTTCCCCCACTCCCTTCCATCATTAGGTGGCATTGATATCAATCCTTGATCCCTTGGATTGGGATTAGCAGGGAGGCCCTTTCGTGTGGCATCATACCATTATCTGCATGACACCTTATGGTGGACATGGGTGAGTAAAGACTAGCATTTTCACTTATTTTGAGGTCCAAAGTCCATTCCATATGCCAGGCCAGGCAGACAAAACATGTTAAAAACTTTTTGTATTTGTAAAGTATAACTAGATTTGTGCCCGTGCTACGCACCAGGCATATTTTTCTTTTAATTTGGTGTGCGCGGGGCTTCGCCCTGCCCCGTGGCAATGCATTTTTGATTTGATGTGCGTGGGTCTTCGCCACTCCCCGTGGAGATGCATTTTTGATTTGGTGTGAATGGGGTTGTAGCAGGTTTTGGGTTTCTACTGGTACATGCAGGCTCTGGTGGGTACAGGCAGGACGATAATTTTTGTGTATTATTTACAGCATAACCCTATGTTTCTAGGCATGCCCATTTTTCTAAAAATTCGCCGATTTCACTCCGTATAGACTTACTAAACAAGCAAAATTACTTGGGAAAATTTCTTGGTTTGCGAATTACAAAATAGAGACTCAATCACGCGGCAGACATTAGGTCACATGGAAATAAGCTAGCCGCCAATGGCTAGTTGATATAACGGTTCCGATTTAAAGTTCTATCTAATACTATGTATCATCCAGGACTACAGCCGAGACTCTAACTCTTCGATTTTTTTTGTTTGTTTTTACTTTTACTCTTCATTTTGTAAAATAAAACTTTCAATGTAATATGCTTAAATATATTATAAAATACAATTCCTGAATAACATTGTTACAATAAATTTATTTGACTATCATGTAACTGAACACACATGCAAAAAAATAAATAAACTATGTGAGCAAATAATAGACTTAACCATAATTTGTTTTTTGTTAAGAAACATGTATGATTAGAAGATATGTATAACTAAATTTAAAAGTATGACAAAAAATATTACATTAGGGGATTGAAGTTATTAGTTAGGCCTTGATATTCAGTTAACCGGGTCATAGTAGCCGCGCTTATGGCTCGGGAGTTGAGCCTATAGGTTAGTCGTCCCTACCCCCGATATAAAGTTAATCGGCTCATATCAGCTTTGCACACGACCTTGGTTATTGTGAATCTATTAAATTTATGATACTCCACAATTAGAAAATTATATATACTAGGAAATTTAATTATGTTACGAAACTAAAATTTTACATCAAGGTTGGTTGTGATTAGGTTTAGTGTATAGGTTATAATTAGCTTTGGTTTGAGGTTAGGTTACCCGAGTCATAATAGTCGGTGTTCAATATTAAGATTATACTATTTTGTTACAGTCCATATGAAAATCTTGTATAACTTGACCAAAAACGTAACGAAGAAATTTTTTGCTCACATAATGATCATTCATCATAAGGCACATGTTTATGCCTTCAAAAACTCTCACTGTTGCGGTTAACCTGATCGGCCTTTATCTTCTAGCTGAGTTAATCATGTCATTATAATATTTAGTTCTTGATTTTATTTAGAAAATCGAGGAGTTGTAGCAGGTTTAGTTGTGTGAGGTTGTATGTTAAGTATTATATAGGTAGCATACAGTTTGATGCATGATTTCAATACATGTTAGATAACCTTTGCTCCACCAAGACCTATGTTCTTTGGGAAAATAGTCAGAACTCTAATTGGAGCTATTTTATCTAGACTTGTTTTTTGGTTCCACTTTTATAAAGATTTTATTGTTGTTGGGCAACCTAAGAGTGAATATCTATATTTTTTGAGGGCATTATGTCGCGGTATCAATCTTACTGCCATTAAAGAATTATTATTTTTTTGCTTTATCAAGTAGTTGTTTAAATTTATTGGTCCAATTTGGCCGCATTGCTATAACCTTAAATTTAATCAATGAGAACCTACTGCATTATAAAGCCAAGGCTCGTAAAATTTTAAAAAGATAAATAACAAATACTGAAAGCATACATTATATTGTGCATATCCAAAACTTAAATGCATGAGAATATTGAAGATATATAACTCTTGATTTAGGAGTTAGAATCGATTGCGTAACTGAACTTGATTAATCTTTACATATTTCTTGTTAATTACCTTATTCTAATTCAAATAGGGCATACCAAATATCTTTTATGAATAACAATTCAGATAAAAATAAGATATGGACAACACATAAAATGTAAATTCTTATTGATCAAGATTGTATGAATACAATGTACTTGGTTACAAGATTAGCCTTTATAGCTATATATACATGCTTAGATATCAAGATAAAGGTATGTTTGAAGAGGGACCACTCTTTCTTATGTAGAGATGACGTAGCGACCCATGTTACTTTATATCCAAGTAACCTATACAACCTGGACATGATTCTGTTTCTAACGTCATAATCTAAGCTCCAGCCTTGTTCTCCAAGTTTTCATTTTTGACAACTCCAGGTCTCGTCTTCGCTTCTAACTCTAGACTCAAGAGTCGCACGTGCTTGATACTCTTTCTCCAAATCTCAACCTGACATCTGTCTCATCACTCGACTATAGTACATTACAGCTGTCAGTCATTGGTAGATGTTATATTCCGTCATCTATATATTTTCCCCTAGTTTATTTAATATATATTTTTTAGACTTTTTTTTTAATGATTAAACTTGGCTTTTATGATTTAGTAGTCCATATATGATTCGACAGCTCATCTCATATATGCACGACATGACCTTACAGGATGGCGCAATATAAGCTACTTACGTCTCAGATCTTTAATTATTGATATGTTCTGTTACTTATCCTTTACCCCAAAAGAAGAAGTGTCTTTTGATAAATATATTGGATTCTCAGCTAGTGATCTAGGTAGTATTTTCTCCACCTTTTGTGATTAGTTGGCCTTTGTCATGTTTATGCATTTAATTATTATAATGAATATTAACCGTTTATTTAAGAGATATGAAAGAGTTATTGTTGTTAATTATTAACACAATTTTTTATGTGAGGCGTATACTTCACCTTTTTCGGAAACCGAAGAGTTAAGTGAGTTTTCTTCACATTTTCATATCGCGCAATTTTTTTTTTTGGTAGTAGTGGTTCTTTTATTGATCAGAGATTTCAATATGAAAAAAATGAGCTAGAGTTCAGGAGGATTTATTCAATCACATAGTTTGGGCTCCTTGAATATGACGCCTTTACGACACGTCATGGATGTGGTAAGTTAGTGGAAATACTAGAGCGTTTAAGGCAATCACATCTTTTCACTTACCTTTACTTTATATATAAATATAAAGTTCCAGATCTATAAACTTTGGTTTACAATTTTTATTTTTCTTCTCCGAAAAGCTATGATTTTAAGGCCAAGCACGATGGTTTTGCACTTCCCTTAGCTATATTTTAATTATAGCTAAGGGAAATGCGTATGAAGGCCACTACACTATGGGTAAGGGGCATATCTCAGCTTAACCACGTGGAAACTGTGTTTGAGTGCAAATGGTGTAAAACGGATAGTGAATATACGTATAGGAAAAAAAAAAAATTTAAATGAGAAAAGAGAAGTATTAATGTAAAAGAGTGGAAGCTAGAATATATACTGAGTATCCGTTTAATGTTGCACGGAAATTGAGTATCCGTAAAGTAGTTTTCTCAACGAAAACCCAGTTTCCGTGTGAATTCACTTATCTAAAGGGTGCATCATATCTGGTCAACTTTAAAGTGTACCTAAGGTATTTCGCTAAATTTAAGCAACATGGACGACCATATTAGTTGGCTTTAGCTACAATTAAGCTATACCGAAGCAAAACCGCTTACCATTGTGCTTGGCCTAAAAGTTTCAAAATTTTCAAGCTTTTTTCTATATTTCAGTTTCAGAAGCTTTTTTATTTTTTCTTCCATCTTTTTCAGTGTAAAAACATTAATCGACTCATATTGTTCCAGTTGATCCTCTTCCTTCTTCTCGTGAAACTATTTTCGAGTTTTTTTGGTATTCCAATGGATCTAAGGACCAAAGTTCGTTGGCCTGATCCTTAAAGCATCAACATTTCTCAAGTTCGAGACTGTGGAGATAATGATATTGGAATGGAATCATTATCTTCCTGACAATAAAATTATTATTGCCCAGAATCTTCAACAAATCTACATTTGCCAGACTGTTCCTGGTACTCATCTTGAGTACATTTTTTTGCAGAAGTCTCGTAAGTTTCAACATAATACGTTGTTAATGTACATATTTTTGAATGGTACCATAGACGATGATAAATGCACGTTGATTTTTTCTGATTTCTGGGAATATAGTGGCGTCTAAGTAGATAATGCTCTCAAATTGAAAACTCATTTTGTTTCAAGTAAGTATACTTTTTTTGTCCAGATCATGTTTATCTTGTTTAGTTTGCTTTAATGTTATTTTTGAACATGCTTTGACTCCGCCTCTTTTTTAAATTATTTAATTAGATAAAAGAAAAGTTGTTGATTTTGGCCTCTCTCCTCGAAGTGAGAAGAGATTTAAAAGCTTTTTCTTCTAATAATTAAGTGGAGTTGATTATTGATCCGGTTAGTAGTCATGACTGATAGAGCATTGCTCGGTCGAACTCACAAGTGTTGTTATATCAAGTTTTTTTTTTTGGTAGAAAGAGAGATATTATAAAAGAAAAGAATGTACAGGGGAGCTACCAGTGGTAGCTAAGACAAAAAAGAAAAATTACAGACTCAATAGGAAAAGAGATTGTCCCAATGTTGGACAGAAAAAGAAAAACTGAGATGAGCATTGAAACCAAACGCACTAGCCCAAGCCAACACAAGAGATTTTTCTTCAGTTCCTAATTCTGTATCATTTTTGAAGGTATGCTTCTCTTCAAAGGTCCGAGCATTCCTCTCTTTCCAAAGAGTCCATATTACTGCCGCCGGAATAAGTTTCCAATAATGATTACCAGTAGTAGAAAGCGATTGCAGTCCCAACAGTGAGCTAGATCATAAAGAGTTATTGGAAATGACCATGCACAATTACTTGGTGTAATCTGCGACCAAATTCTTGTTGCCACTCTGTAATGCAGAAAGATATGATCTGCAGTCTCGAACGCATCTCCACACATTATACACCCATCTTCTAGAATGATACCTTTTGTTGACAAAACATCGATAGTGTTCAATCTTCCATGAACAACACACCAGATTAGGAAATTGACCTTTCGAGGGATGTTTTTCTTCCAAACAAAATAATGTGGGAAATTATCTATTCTAGAAGTTAAGTTTAGAATACCGTAAAGAGACTTGACACTGAAAATACCATCCGAAGTCAGTGACCAACGTCTTGTATCTGCCAAACCATTTAGTTGGGGTGGGTTTACTCCTATGAGTTGCAGCAGGGAGGCAAAGATGTTTGCTTCTATATCCGATAGTCTTCTTGTGAAATCAAACAACCAATTACCGTCCTCAGTAATATGCTCAGTGATAAGCACGTAAGTGCTACATTTTACACCCATATTTATATTAGGTAGGACTCGATATTTTGGCTAATAACATTATTTTAGTGCTTTTGTATAAAGTACAAGTGAATTTGATATTCGGAACAAAAACGGCTAAATGGAGAGATGTAATGGTATTTGCGACAAAAAGCACCTAATGTTGCTCACGACACCAAGGAGACAGGGACAGGGCCTCATTAATCGTGGTCCACTTTATTGTTTGCTGAGGATGTTCGCACCACCTAAGTCTCAAGGCCGACTGGTGGAGAAATTGTCTCAATATACCTAAGAGCGTCCACAGTGGGAGAGTAAACCCAAATATTTGGTCTTTTGAACAGACGTAGTGGAACGTACTATCGATCAAATTTTGATCAACGACTAAAACCCAGAGTATATTTGGTCTGGGACCAAGACTAAACCCAAATATAGTCGAGCGTTGGTATACTTCACGCCCCACCACCAGGCGGACATATAGTGCACGTCCCACATCAGGCGGACGTATATTCCACGCCCCACATCAGGCGTTGGTATAGTCTACGCTCCACATGGGGCGTACGTAAAGTCTACGCCCCATTTTTTTATTTTTTTATTTTTGTATGGGGCGGGCATTATACCCCCGCCCCATTCTTTGTTTTCAAAACCATTTTAGTGGGGCGGGCTTTATACCTCCGCCCCACTTCTTTCATTTTTTTTTTTTTAGAATCTACCCAATCAGGCGTTGGTATAGTCTACGCCCCACACCAGGCGAACGTATAATGTACGTCTGACCAAATTTAGTCTTTCCACCGTAGCGTCACACACCATACTAAACCCAAAATTTGATCTTTTTTTCCCTCTTTGGTCTTTGGTTATACTCGCACCACTGCAGTTGCTCTAAGAGTGAAAGAACTAAAGACCTGCGAGAAAGGGAAGTTGCTGTAGCTGAGTTGGATTATTGGTTTGAGCAAGAGACGCTCACTGTTGCCATACTTCTACGAGAACTTGATGGCTTATCTGCAGGCGCAATGGAGATTGATTTGAGCAATTTCGGAGATGGTCACCACTGCCGATCGATGGAAGAAGACGGTGTTGTAAACTGAATGGGATTTTTCTGTGGACCTCAAATGGCAAGATGAACTTGGGTTCTCGTCGGATTTGAATTGCAGGTGCAACTAAGCTATATAAGGGAGTTGGATATTTAGCAGAGGGGTGCCCGTAGAGACAGAAAATGTCGCACGCCTAGTGTTTGAGGAATTGGCCGAAAGGAGGATTCAATTTCAGATGGAAATGTTGACTGTTAGAGCATCGTAGACGAGAATGGATATGGCATCGAATTGAAGTTACAGACAGTGGTGGAATGAATTTCGTGCCATGAATTGTGATGTTTTTGCCGAGAAGGTTACTGAGTTGCTTCTGTGGCCAAGCTTGTTTGAGCTATGACAACCAGTGGGCGCAGGGTTCGACAAGGCAGGATAAATGGAAGCTGGTGTTGTGGAGTAATTTGGGAAGAAGATGGAGAGAAATGTTTAGATGGCCAGGCAGAATAGAAGTAAACTTGTGGTAATAGTGGTCCTGTTCGTGAAATGTTAAGGCAAGTGGGTTAACTGATTTACTCTCGGAGAAGAAGAGTTGAGCGTGATGGTGGTGATGGCTGGTTTGTACTTCCAACTCTTGGTCTCGATTGAAAAGTAATTTGGCAGCAGCAAGGCACGGTTCTGAGATGGGTTAGAGCAGTCGAGTAAGAGCATCACAGAACTGTTGGTGCTGATATGAGTAGTCTGTTGTCGATTGAGGTAGCAACTGTTGTTTCTGCCATGGCGTGAATAAGGGAGCTCACAGAAATGATAGATGAGAAGGAAAAGAAGATGGCAGATGTGTTAGCTGTGGCCGAGAAGTAGTTGGTTGATGGGTCTCGAATGGGTTTGGCTGAAGTGGTGTTGCTCGTGTCAGCTGTATCTGAAGAGTAGAAACCATGAGGACAAACAGAAGGTGCTGGATCCGTCAGTTGTTGGCAGTCAGAGTCTGGTGGCTGAATTTGGGAAGTAGTTCCCGATACCTTTTGAAGGACCAAGTTTGGACTTTGCCTGAGGGAAGCTGGAGCTGGTAACGGACCCGAATGGACTGGGCCTTTGGCAAGGTGTTAGGTTTAATTAGATTCTCTTAGGACTATAAAAGGGAAATGAACTGAAACAAAGAGGGGGGTCGGCTGCAGAGCCGAGAACCGATGAGCAAAGAAACAAAGAGGGGCGCGGCTGAGATTTCTTGAGAGGTTGGTGACAGAAACTTGAGAGGAAGAGGAGGTGGACGCATAGCTGTTTCGGAGCATAAGAAAAAGAGACGACACCGAGGATTTTGGTTTCATCGTTTCTCTTTTGATCGTTTCTCTTTTGATTATTATTTTTATGGGTTTTAGGAAATCCATTTCTATGTATTGCTAGATTTCATAACTAGGGTTTATTGGATGAAACCACTTTGGGTATTAGGCCATTTTTGATTGATTGGATTATATAGCAATATACCATTTTTATTTGAATAAATAATTCCATGATTTTAAATATTGATTTAATGATAATGAGTTGTTGCTTCACCGGTTTCGTATAACCTTTTTGCATAATTGTTAGGATCGAAAATATATTTGTCTACTTATTTGATATTTCATGCTTGGGTTAAATCCTTTGATGAGGTATGCTTAGAATAGCCAGGTATTATTTGAGAACCTGTATTTAGTTTCGTATAAATTCCTCGCTAATGCAATTTGATGGTGCATGCTTTGGTTTAGTCTTTTGATGTGCCATGCTTAGGGCGTCCCGGTGATATTTGCGACTCTAATATATATAATATGTGATGTCAATAGAATGAACAATAAATAATTCATGAATTATGTTTCATTTCAGTATTTGAATAGAAATAGTGGCGGATACATTAAACCCTGGTTACAGGCTCTCTCACTGCGTTCATTTTATTAATTTAATTTTATTATTTCATTTTCAATTATAAATATCCAAAAATATCATTGCTGGTTAATTTATTAGAGATATTGATTACGGTATTTCCACCGCTCCTCGTGGGAACGACCCGTACTTGCCTCTGTCTACATTGTAGATACCGTTCGATTGCGGTTATTATATGTAGGTATCTCCGGATCCCATCACTCAGCAAGAAAAGTTGATCTACCTCTATCCAGCTTATAAATGACAGTGAAAGAGATATAGAGAGCTTCAGTGCCTATCACTTATCATGCCAGAAAGAAGTTAATATGCCTGAATGAACTGAGATACTGCAGTTTTTGTTGATGTTCTCTTTACTAGATGCAATGGCTTTCCAACATGAAATACCAAAAGGAGAAGTAACTTTACCCGGTAACCAGTTAGAGTAGGATCTCCCGTGTTTTTCCGAGATGATTTGAAACCACAGATGTGATTTTTCAAAACCGTATCTCCAGCACCACTTGGAAAGAAGGGCTATATTCATTAGCCCGAGGTTTAATACACCCAAACCCCCTCTTTCTTTTGACGAGTAGACAAGAGGAAAATTAACCAAGTGAGAATTTTTGGATCCATCCTTCCTTTCCCATAGAAACTTCCTTATTTTCCTTTCTAGTTGCTCAATGACTGAAATCAGAGCTTTAAATAGAGAGAAATAATAAAGAGGAAGAGCAGTCAGAATTGCTTTATTAGAGTAACTTTACCACCTTTATAAAGAGATATTTGGTTTAAAAACGATAACCTCAAATCAAAATTCTTTAAAACTGGATCCCATATAGCTTTAGAGTTTGATTTAGATCCCAGTGGCAAACCCGGATAGATAAAGGGAATCGAATCAGTAGAGCAACCTAATTCCATAGCCCAATTATCTAGATCTGACACACTACCAATTGGAATTAATCTTGTCTTCCTAGTGTTTATTTTTAGGCCTGCGATGAACTCAAAACATCAAAGAGCCGAAAATAAATTGTGAAGCTCCATCTTGCTATTATCTAAGAAAAATATAGTGTCATCCGCGTAATGTAGATGATTAATTATAATTTAATTTTGAGTACAAGAAAACCCACTGAATAACTTCAAGGATGCTGCTTTATCCAAGTATCTTGGAAATCCCTCCATAGCGATGTTAAATAACAATGGAGATATGGGATCTCCCTGCCTAACCCCTCTAGAACTTTTAAAGTAACCAAAAGAAGAGCCATTAATCAAGACTGAGAAAGAAGCAGTTGAATAACAAAATCTAACCCACTTACAACATTTTATGCTAAAACCCATCTTCTTTAAGACCATTTCTAGGTAGTGTTGATGGTGGATTTTAGTTCGGGGATAAAATTGTAAAAGCCAAAATTATGCGCTGACATCCTACAAAGGATAGAGCCACTGATAAGTGATGAATACTTCTCCATTTTACTAATTCACCTAAAATGGAGCATGTAGCAACAATCCCATATACCTTGTGAATTTATAACATTATTAATGTATGACCAGCCTTGTATTTCCTGTACTGCTCCACTCTTATCATTGGTGCGGCATGACGACTGAGTGTGGCTCTCAGCAGAGCAACACGAATCTCCAAGCATTAAATAAGGAGGCATGTACGAAATACCCGTACAGGCTATAACTCTCGGAGTGTTATACTAGCCCGATCGAGCATCTGGACTGTCCGTATCAGTCTCAGAAACGATCACGACCATCCAACTTCACCAGCATGATTGGATGGATTAGATCGGATCCATAACCCCCAGGAAGGTATTGGAGTATTCACCACCGACCCAATGCGGTCCCCGCATGGTCGGCATCCCCAAAAGGGGAGCATAGCTTGCTAATACGTCTAGCCAAAGCAGCGTGGACGTGAAACCCTAAATTAGGGTTTTCGGCACATTACATGTGTCGCAAAACAGTCTCAACCATCCATCTTCGCAGGCATAGATGGAGGGTGTAGATGTAGATTCAAAAGGCCCAGAGCATGTCAACACAAACACCATGGGCTCGCCTACATACATGGTTGTTCGTCCCAATTCGTGCGCCCAAACAAGGCATGACGCACAGCCGGCAAAACCCTAATTGGGGTTTGTATCGATCACGTGTGTCCATTTTCACCTGATCGAATAAAGGGTCTAGGAGTCGATTAAGCAGGTCCAGTAAATATCAATACGATCACTGTGGGCCCACCTATCTCCACACCCGATTGGCTAAGGAATATCATGCCTGGTCGTCTCGATTTGCACGCCCAAACTAGGCGTGGTCACACCTCCCAATTGCAAAGTAATCTCGACTACTCAACTTTGCCGGACAAATTGAGTGGATCAGATCACGTTTCTATGGGGTATTAAGGTATGGACGTGTACACCAGCCCGCCGTCTGTATACCAGACTAATCGTCCAGGACCGACCAAGCTTGGTCATCTCGAAACGCGCGCCCGAAGTTGGCATGACGCGCGGTTTTTGCTGCACCGTATTTCTGTCGCAAATTGATCTCAACCACTCAAATTCGCCGGACAAATTGAGTGGCTTAGATCACACTTTCACGAAACAATGAGGTATGGGCGCCTACACCGGCATGCCGTTTACACGCATGCACAATCGGCCTGGCCAAAATTGCGTCCCAAGCTTGGTTTCGACCAAGCTGAAGACTGATGCTTGCGCACCTCTTCACAAACCCTAATTCCACTAATGGTCGCAGATGAGTGTCTCAAAGATCATCTCGTCCGCTCAAGTTCACCTGCTTGGTTATACAACCCTGGTCAGGAGTTAACTGGTCAATGAGGTGTCGTGGTGATTATCATCCGCCACTCTACCACACCATGTGGTCTGCCAAGGGAGGACTTGCTTGCACAGCCTCCGAACCATCACATGAAGTAGGATGGACATGAAGCTATTTTAAGACGCTCAAATAGCGATGCTTCATACATGCTGAATATATTTGATGCATTATTTGCATAGAATACACACGATACTTCACAAGTATCAACTTCCTAAATAACTTAGTTATTTAATCTAGCATCACATGCTGCTTTCTGTGGGTCCCAAGATCCACACACTCGAGACATCAATCATGTCACAAACTGGGGGATACATACTGGGGTATTGGTCTGGCGGTTTACAGCGTGCAACACACAACGCGCCATCACAAGAACGTGTCAGGAAGTCATGGACGGTTAGTGATAATGGGAGAAGTGGGCAAGACTGATCGTGTAACACTAACACACGAAACTCCACTACTCCATCACTCCACTTTCTCCACTTCCCATGAGAGACGTGGGTTAGGATCAATGACTTGTATAAATAGGTTCTCCTCCCTATTTACAAACAGAAAGATAAGACAACAGAAACAAGTGTTGATACAACCGTATCCAAACACCGGAACTGATAGCTTACATTCTGCAAGCCAGTTCAGCCTTCTGATACAAGTCATACATAGCCAACACCTTCTTCGCTTCCCTACCTAAGATCGACCCCATCTCCTTCACTTTGTGACCGAAGCAAGTATGGAACGGCCATTTATTGGTTTAGGCCAGAATTGTACAGATTGATTTCTCAAATCACAAAGCACTCCCGTGCAGTGCATTTGTTTAGGGTTTAGATTCATTCCTCATCCACGCCCCAAATTACCAAATTCGGCAGGAATAATTTTCACCAATAAACAATTGACGACCACGGTGGGAGATTAATCTCTCGGTTATGAAGTCAATTTCTTTAATACCAATTTAATTTTACTGATTTCGAAAATGGTGGATCTTAGGTCTGGATCATCAACCATCCTTACGAGATTAGCATTGACAACACTCTCGGTGTTGATATCCCAGGTGTCACCGTGCAGCCAGTCAATACTATCAATGTATCTCGTGGAATTGTTTCCTCTATTACCAGCACCAGCGGAGCAGGAAGAGATATCCCATTAGGAGTGACGCCTCCTGTCACCAGAGCCAAAGCATCTACAAACCTCGAAATTTCGGCGGTCACCAGAGCAACAACTTCCACTCCTTCATCAAGACGAGGAGCCGGAGGGACGAGAGGAGGACCATCTCCCATTACCATCGCAGACTTGATGGAGAGGCAGGAAGTTCTTGCTAAGACTCAAACGGATATGGTTACAACTCAGAAATAGGTACTCACTTTTCTTAAAATATTAACTGATCGATTGCCACAAGAACCGCGATAGCCCCTGGAGCCAACAAGGAACGCATTCAACGCAACCGGAGAAGGTACTTCAGCGGCGCGAGCCTACATGGACCTGATCAAAGAAGCAACTTCAGATATGAGCGGTCCTGTCATGGAGATTCCTGCACTGGGGACTGATCCTCACAACGATCTTCCTCAAGTCAATAGTCTCACTATGAACCAGAGGCCGGTGGATCAGGAAGCGGTTTCTCTAGTGGAAAGTTTATGCGAACTTTTACACCTCTCGAAGAATCAGCGGGCATAGACTTTTTGATGCAATTAACCAGAAGAAGGTCACAACCGGGCCCTACATGTTACTGCATGCATCAAGGATTCAGAGTTCAATAGGGCCCTCATCGACACGGGAACGTATTTGAATGTGATTACTCTCAAGACTCTCAGGACGCCCAAGGTTCGCTCAGGCGAGATCGTACGGCATCCTACCACAATGACAGACTTTGAAGGAAACCAGACCAGCACATACGGGATCGTCCCTTTAACGTATCACCAATGCCTGAAGATTATGCTGAATAAAGAAGTCGTTCGTATTCCTGCATCATTGTCTCCTTACGCACGAATATGCGGAGTGGAACTGTTCAAACCGAGGGAAGCTCCGCCGGAAAGACCAGACAAAGTCCATTGCATCCCACTCCCCACGTGGGCGTCAATCTAGGAGGAGGACCGACTTGCATCAGGCTAGGCCCCATGATGTATCCTTGCTGACAAGGTGTCTCAATTCTTCTCTCCTCCCAACAGGATGCTACAACAACGACGAGCCACAAGAAGAAGTGCTAGACGCTCCACGACTGCTGCAAGATGGTACCAACTGCACAACTGATGAGCTCGACGATGAGGAATCTCCTAGGCCTATCTCCATCAGCTCAACCTTGTGTAAGCATTCATACAATCTCCGATCCAAACTGGTCAAACAGTCTCCGAGGAAATTCAGGCGCGAGATCAGGAGTTGCATAGATCCAGAGACTTGAACGAATGCTGCCCCAAGGAATACTTTCCTCTGCCTAACATCGACATGTTAGTAGACGCCACCAACGGACACGGCATGTTATCCTTCATGGATGGTTACAACGGCTATAATCACATAGGGATGTATGAGCATGATGCAAGTAAGACAGCCTTTCAAACTCCTCTTGGAAATTTTTACTATACTGTTATGCCTTTTGGTTTAAAGAATGCCGGTGCAACGTATCAACGCGCTATGACGGCAATCTTCCACGACATGATGCATAAGCAAGTCGAAGACTACTTAGATGATATAGTAGTCAAATCCAAGACTCAAGCTATCCTCACAATGCCGCTGTCGTGAACCGTGAAGGAGATCCAAAACTTCATGGGCAAGGTGAACTTTTGCTTCATTCACCCCTACCTGAAGAAAGGAGCAAGTTTCGTCTGGACCGCACTACAACAAGAAGCGTTTCGAAGGATTTAACGAATATTGTCATCTCTGAATCATCGCAAAGGGTTCGCCTATTATGTTATCCCAGACAAGAGAGAGCATGGGACATCTTCAGATCCACTGAAGCCGACACCTCAAGGGAGCAGCCTCAAGAAGATAACGATGTCCGCGTGTCATGTCGAGAAAGAATCCGGGAATCACTCTATCATAGGATGGTGCATGTCTACCGTGCTATGTTGGAGAATATGCACTTTTGGTCATCCTCTGGACTTCGTGAAGCTGTTGAACGCTCATCTACGACAGCATCTGCCCTTCTAAAAAGAACCAGGCCTGCCAGTAATGAAGAGCCTCATGATGTTCGTGGAAGCATACATCCCACCAAAAAGCAATACAACCTTCAGCCTTCCGTAAGCATCTTCGAAGCAGCAAGAGGAAAGACACCGAGATACAACATCCTGGACGTCCAAAATCGCCAACTCCAACTCCAGTACCATATGCACGACTGTCGTAATGGTGAAACAACGTCCAAGATATTCCATATCTGGATCGATGGTAACTACATCAATGAGAGACACTCTCCCGTAGAAGAAGTAGTTATGTTACCAAAGGGGTATGACTGAGACTGCTTAGCACTTCCCATCTCAAAGACAGCCTCATGAATCTAGCGTGACAACACCTATCAAGTCGAAAGCTCTGGATACTCGTGGGCAGGGGACTGTCTCCCTCTTTTCTATTTCATGAAGAAACATCAAGTAATCCATCGGTTCCAGTTTATCCCTATAACAATGAGACGAGCTCTACCACTATATGAAGACTGCCAAGTTCGTGCCCGTAGCTATCACGCCGCTCCCTGCCAGTCTCTTATGATCACAGCTGCTGCCAAGAACTGTTGTTGCTCGTCGATTGATACCATCCATAGCTTCACCATATCAACGACCATTACGTACAAAAGACCCATCGGGCATACAAGATAGATCCACATAGACCACGCTTGGGGACTGAGGCTCAACATGAAATTCCTTCGCCGTCAATCAAGAGCTTCTTCAATGCTCCCTCCACCAGAAGCTGCTTCAACGCTCTCAGTGGGACCCACACCACGTTCGAACATACAAGGTTCACGTTTGGGAAAACCAAGCACGCCTGGGTCCCACGTTCGATCAAAGGGAAGACCGGTGTTAGTCAGAAAGACCGGTGTTGGTCACAGCAGCAAGGCCGGTGTTGGTAGAAGTAACAAAGCTGGTGTTTGGGACAAGGCCGGTGTTCGAACGAAACAAGATAGCAAGGTCGATCCAGTAAGACCGACAATCGAACGGAGCAAGCACGGAGCAGGCCCTCGACCGAAGCAGGCAAGACCGACATCATGCTAGGGGAACGCTCTATTAGACGCCTCTTGAACGTGACATGCTCCAAGGACAGGACGACCCGTCTCTCCTGGTAACATCTAACTTTGTCTTATAAGTTTTATCTTTAACCGTCACCATCTCATGCCTACCCCACAATAATGTAACCAATATGCGCTAAAAAGGGGACTTAATGTTGATGGTGGATTTTAGTTCGGGGATAAAATTGTAAAAGCCAAAATTATGCGCTGACATCCTGCAAAGGATAGAGCCACTGATAAGTGATGAATACTTCTCCACTTTACTAATTAACCTAAAATGGAGCATGTAGCAACAATCCCACATACCTTGTGAATTTATAACATTATTAATGTATGACCAGCCTTGTATTTCCTGTAATGCTCCACTCTTATCATTGGTGCGGCATGACAACTGAGTGTGGCTCTCAGCAGAGCAACACTAATCTCCAACATTAATAAGGAGGCATGTACGAAATACCCGTACAGGCTATAACTCTCGGAGTGTTATACTAGCTCGATCGAGCATCTGGACTGTCCGTATCAGTCTCAGAAACGATCACGACCATCCAACTTCACCAGCATGATTGGATGGATTAGATCGGATCCATAACCCCCAGGAAGGTATTGGAGTATTCACCACCGACCCAATGCGGTCCCCGCATGGTCGGCATCCCCAAAAGGGGAGCATAGCTTGATAATACGTCCAGCCAAAGCAGCGTGGACGTGAAACCCTAAATTAGGGTTTTTGGCACATTACATGTGTTGCAAAATAGTCTCAACCATCCATCTTCGCAGGCATAGATGGAGGGTGTAGATGTAGATTCAAAGGGCCCAGAGTATGTCAACACAAACACCATGGGCCCGCTTACATAGATGACCCATCGGTCAGGACCAAACATGGTTGGTCGTCCCAATTCGTGCGCCGAAACAAGGCATGACGCAAGGACGGCAAAACCCTAATTAGGGTTTGTATCGATCACGAGCGTCCATTTTCACCTGATCGAATGAAGGGTCTAGGAGTCGATTAAGCCGGTCCAGTGAGTATCAACACGATCACTATGGGCCCACCTATCTCCACACCCGATCGGCCAAGGCATATCATGCCTGGTCGTCTCGATTCGCACGCCCATACTAGGCGTGGTCACACCTCCCAATTGCAAACTAATCTCGATCACTCAACTTTGCCGGACAAATTGAGTGGCTCAGATCACGTTTCTATGGGGTATTAAGGTATGGACGTACATACCAGCCCGTCATCTGTATACCAGACTAATCAGCCAAGACCGACCAAGCTTGGTCGTCTCGAAACGCGCGCCCGAAGTTGGCATGAAGCGCGGCTTTTGCGGCATCGGATTTCTGTCACAAATTGATCTCAACCACTCAACTTCGCCGGAAAAATTGAGTGGCTTAGATCACACTTTCACGAGACAATGAGGTATGGGCGCCTACACCGGCATGCCATTTACACGCATACACAATCGGCCTGGACAAAATTGCGTCCCAAGCTTGGTTTCGACCAAGTTGAAAAGTGATGCTTGCGCACCTCTTCACAAACCCTAATTCCACTAGCGGTCGCAGATGAGTGTCTCAAAGATCATCTCGTCCGTTCAAGTTCACCTGCTTGGTTATAAAACCCTGGTCAGGAGTTAACTGGTCAATGAGGTGTCGTGGTGATTATCATCCGCCACACTACCACACCATGTGGTCGGCCAAGGGAGGACTTGCTTGCACAGCCTCCAAACCATCACATGAAGTAGACTGGACATGAAGCTATTTTAAGACGCTCAAACAGCGATGCTTCATACATGCTGAATATATTCGATGCATTACTTGCATAGAATACACACGATACTTTACAAGTATCGACTTCATAAATAACTTAGTTATTTAATCTAGCATCACATGCTGCTTTCTGTGGGTCCCACGATCCACACACTCGAGACATCAATCATGTCACAAACTGGGGGATACATACTGGCGTATTGGTCTGGCGGTTTACAGCGAGCAGCGCACAACGTGCCATCACAAGAATGTGTCAAGAAGTCATGGACGGTTAGTGATGATGGGAGAAGTGGGCAAGACTGATCGTGTAACACTAACACACGCAACTCCACTACTCCATCACTCCACTTTCTCCACTTCCCATGAGAGACGTGGGTTAGGATTAATGACTTGTATAAATAGGTTCTCCTCCCTATTTTCAAACAGAAAGACAAGACAACAGAAACAAGTGTTGATACAACCGTATCCAAATACCGGAACTGATAGCTTACGCTCTGCAATCCAGTTCAGCTTTCTGATACAAGTCATACATAGCCGACACCTTCACAATCTCAACACCTTCTTCGCTTCCCTCCCTAATATCAGCCCCATCTCTTTCATTTTGTGACCGAAGCAAGTCTGGAACGGCCATTTCTTGGTTTAGGCCAGAATTGTACATATTGATTTCTCGAATCACAAAGCACTCATGTGCAGTGCATTTTTTTAAGGTTTAGATTCATTCCTCATCCACACCCCAAATTACCAAATTCGGCAGGAATAGTTTTCACCCATAAACAGGTAGCTCCAGCTTATTCGATCAAACGCCTTTTCTAGGTCAATCTTACAAATAATACCTGATCTTCCAAATGATAACCTAGAGTCTACTAACTCATTAGCTATTAAAGTACCGTCTATGATTTGCCATCCTTCCACATAGGCACACTGAACGGGTGAAATTAATTTGTTCATAACAAGCTTAAGTCTTGAAGATAGTACCTTAGAGATGATCTTGTAAACACTTGTTAAAAAGAAAATAGGTCTGCAGTCCTTCACCGTTTCGATATAATCCTTCTTTGGTACTAAAGCAATAAATGTTGAATTGTGTCTAGAATCAATTATACATGTATGGCATTATTCTTTGACTGTCTTCATCATATCATCTTCGAGGAAGGTCCAACATTTTCAGTTGATGAAATTTGATCAAACTGAATATTATCCAAACCGGGTCTCATAATATGTTCCTCAGTAAATAACTCTTTGTAAAATTGGATAATATGACCCTGTAGCTCTGTTCTGTCATCTGTCAAAACTCCATCAATATAAAGCTGTCGAATCCTATTATATCTTCTTCTGGTTGTAGATGATCTCATAAAGTGCGTAGTGTTGCTATATCAAGCTTGTTTTCAAATTTAGTTGTCAAAATTATATATCTTGATTTATAGTCTAAAATAAGTTAAGTCTCGGTCTAGGATAGTGGAGTTGAGAAACGAACCAGTAATCATTTGCGTTCTACCGTTTGAAGGAGAAGATCAACCGAAGCCTTTGTAAAGCTTCATCAACAAAAGGTAAGTGAAGACTGAACCACCTATTTCTCAAGTTATATTTATTTTCCTATCTTGAGATGATTGTCGCATAACTAACTAAACTAGCTTGCATAGACTAGAATTTCGAGTCGAGAACTAATTATTTAGTATACGAATTTCTCGAAATACAATGACTAAGCTTAATGAATATTTGTTCATACTTGATCAAATTCATTGGAGAACAATTCAGTATTCGGAACCAAATCATGATTCAAGTTTAACATTCGAAAATAACCTGGAAAATCGATATGTTTTATTGATGTTATTCAGGAATGCTGGGAATCGATTTAGAGAAATATAGAACTACCATATTCTGAATTTGTCTGAAGCAGTATTGCATGTATTCGTACACGTAGCGGAGTAGCTATATATCGACTTTCAAATTTGTGTGATATGCATACTCGTATGGATATCATGGGAAAATCTGTTTGTTTCGTGATCCGGATAAGTATGTATATTCGTATACAAACCTTTGTGGAACTGTGGTAAGGGAACCCGGATTAAAATAATTAAACTGGTATGCGAGCCAAAACAGATCTATGTTCTAGAACCAGTACCCAAATCGGTACGTAAACTGGACATTTTGTAAACTCCGGAACCGTCAAAGGTCCAAAGTTTGCAAACCGGCACGTGAACTAAAAAGTTCTATGGACTCCGGAACTTTGAATTAGTTCAAAGTTTGCAAACTGGTACGCGAACTGAAAAGTTCTGTAAGAGTCCGGAACTCGGTAATTGCATAAGTGTGCAAACTGGTTTATGAATATGTGCAGTAACGCTTATTTTTTATTGTTCAAAGATATTGCTTAATATCTAAAGGAGAATCCCAGATCGAAATAAATTGAGAATATTTTAATTAAGGTTTTTAGTTTTATATGCTTTTAATTTCCAACAATTAAAATGCATATCTTCAGAAAATAAAAATTGGTAATGTGCATTTACTAATTGGAGATTTTTCCACTGAGATTTCGGTCAATACTTGGACAAAGCATTTCCAGGAATTATGGAAACCGAATTTGGAAATATATTGCATATCTTGAGAATATTTTCGGTTTTGTAAATTCCTTGGTGTCCAAACTTCCTTGGTCTATAAATATTGAAGTTTGCATTTCGAGCAAACTAATCCTCAGAGACAGCAAAACTACCTTGTTGTGTTGTTATTGGTGGAGCCGTCTATTCGGAGAGGAAAGTAACCTAATTAGGCGAAATCTCTTACGACCGCTCTTTTTAAAGAATTCTTTGAGATTGAGAAGCTCTATGAGTACCGTTGGTGGGAAACTAGATAACTGCAGTTTATTATTAGTTTTCGATTGATTTGATTGACTAACGGTGGTTGAACTTTGATTGCACCTAGTTTGTTTATGCTTGAGAATCTTCTCTTCTGATATAAGATTCACTCAAACTAGATCGAAGTTTCGACGGGGATCTTTAGACTGTTTGTAGATCTAAAGACTTCTTGTGATAATCCATTGTTAGCAGACTCCGTTCTGTGTGTGATTGGTCACAAGAGATTCAAGTGATTATGTGCAGGTGCTTATTGAAGATCTAAGAAGATTTGAAGACAACGAAGATTTCTTATTTGGGTTCATAATCTTTGGTGTGCATAAAACTTGATCGGCCGGAAAAGGATCCAACTATAATCGCGGTTTATCTTTGTGATAGATTTGATTGATTAGTTGAGTAGATCGGCATCAATACGTTTCTTTATGATTAAAAGTATTGATTGCATAATCTTAACAATTACTTTGGTAATTGTTGAAAAGATAGATCTAAGGACCTGACAAAGGAGTTTATCTTACTAATACAAAGAAAAGAGGGATTTTTGGTAGGAGACCCCCTAAATTACTTAGTTTTCCCCATTTTTTACATATTTACGTAAATACCATTTTTTAAAAATAGATCAAAATTTTAAAAAACTTAATCTCTTTCAAAATATACACCGGATTTTTTAAAAATTTATATATTTGAAAAGCTCTTTCAATTATCTACGTAACGAGCACAAATAAGAATAGTAAATTTCTATTTTAGGAAAAGAATTTCATGGCTTTCAAATTTAGTATCGTTGGATGAGTAAAAATTCAAACATGTGCATCACACATGTGTCCTTACTACTTGGGATAAACGGAAGAGCCTTTTTTCAAACTCATATCACTTGATTGAAAAGAGTTGCTACCGAACAGATTTGTTGTTCCTTTACTGTTTGGAATACGAACCAAAGGAATTGTTCCAAGTGCGTGACTTACTGCAAGTTGGAGGCACAGGGATACATACGGAACTAGGTGAACTATAAGTTTAGTTGCTTGGTCTCAACTATACGAAGTTGGTTTAGATTTTGTATAGCGGCTTAATCCTAAGAGTTTTCAATTCTGGACAAGGTCCCGGGGTTTTTCTGCATTTGCGATTTCCTCGTTAACAAAATTGAAAAAGTGGGGGTACAACAACCACACCCAATATTTCGCTTAGCAATCTGTATGGACAAACTCCAATATACTTTCAAGAGAATCAACTAGACTCAATCTTAATAAAGTATATCAAAGAGTTATATCTCTCTTTCTTGATTCAATTCTTTCTCAAGCAAATAGAAATATGTGAGTCTAATTGAATACAAGAGAAATCACTTGAACGGTACCAAAGACCAATGTTCAAGTATCAATCAATTTCAATCAAAAACCAAAGGTCGGATAACGAACAACCTGTGATCTTTCAATTATATAATAAAATATAATGCGGAATAGAAATAAAACAGACACCATAATTTTGTTAACGAGGAAACCGCAGATGCTGAAAAACCCCGGGACCTAGTCCAGATTGAACACACACTCTATTAAGCCGCTACAGACACTAGCCTACTACAAACTAACTTCAGTCTGGACTGTGGTTGAACCCTAATCAATCTCACACTGATTCAAGGTATAGTTGCGCTCCTTACGTCTCTGATCCCAGCAGGATACTACGCACTTGATTCCCTTAGCTGATCTCACCCACGACTAAGAGTTGCTACGACCCAAAGTCGAAGACTTTAATAAACAAATCTGTATCACACAGAAAAGTCTACAGAATAGATAAATCTGTCTCCCCCAGAAATACCTACGAGTTTTGTTCCGTGTTTTGATAAATCAAGGTGAACATGAACCAATTGATAACCCGGACTTATATTCCCGAAGAACAGCCTAGTATTATCAATCACCTCACAATAATCTTAATCGACGCGACGAAAGAAGATATTGTGGAATCACAAACGATGAGACGAAGATGTTTTTGACTACTTTTATATCTTGCCTATCGGAGATATAAATCTCAAGCCAATCGTTACGATTGTACTCAAAACGATAGAATCAGCAAGATCAGATTACATAACTACGAGAAAGTAGTATCAGTTTGACTTCACAATCCCAATGAAGTCTTTAAGTCGTTAACCTGGTATACAAGAAGAAACCTAAGGTTAAAGGAGAATCGACTCTAGCTAATACAACTAGTATCACAAAGGAGGTGTGTGTATTAGGTTTCCCAGTTGCTAGAGTTCTCCCTTATATAGTCTTTCAAATCAGGGTTTGCAATCAATGTTAGCTTGGTAACAAAGAAATTAATATTCACCGTTAGATGAAAACCTGATTAGATTCAAGCTAATATATTTCAACCGTTAGATCGAAAACTTAACTTGTTACACACAAATAAAATGTACTATTTTGTGTTTATGTAACCGCACCCAAACATGAACATTTGTTGGTTCAACAATAGTTAACCAAGGGTTAGTCATATGAGCACTTTCATATCAACCATGTTTTTTTTCACCATAACTAGTTCAAATGACTCAAATGAACTAATTAGAGAGTTGTTCAATTGCAAGGAAATCTTATGTAAGTACACAAGACACAATTCGAAGCAAAAACGATTTGATTCACTCGAATCGGTTCATGAACTATATAGCCACGGTTTCATTTAGCATTCCTTAGTTAATATAAATAAGTTCACAAACAATTGTATGTAGATATAACCATCTTAAGTTCGCAGACTTAGTTCGCGGACTTAAGTTCCCGGAAGGAGTTCTCAAACTCTAGCATATTTTCTCGGGTCGAGAACTTCCGCCAGTTCGCGGACTGAGTTCACGGCTCTTGTTCCGGTTCTCTTGATCAACAAATTTCGCAAACTTCGGTTCAAGGAAAAAGGACTTATACATATATGTGTTGCCACACAATGCTTATATCCATCATTGGTTATTTAATCTAAACTCTCATTTCAACCATTGAAAAATTCTTAGAGGACATTTCGTCAAAGTAAACAATTTTCAAGGTGATTGAAACGTGTCATGACTTTCGTCACTAGGTAAAGATGAACTTGGCCAAAGAAAAATCTTACCAACACATATTTCGAGAAATAGATAGGCGAGATAAACTCGGCTCGAAATAGCAAATGTGTATAATCAAAGTCTATATAGCAAAACGACTTTTGTCTCAAAATAGGAGATAGAGTAGATTGACTTTTGAGTGATAGATAAGTTCAAGTCTCCACATACCTTTTAGTCGATGAAGATCCACCATTTCCTTGAGTAGTCCTTCGTCTTATATGATGATCGCCATGGAGTTCTTGAGCTCAACTACACTTTCTATCCTAGTCCAAGACTTAGCTATAGTAGACTAGAAATCAAGACTTATAGTTTGATCACTAACATTGAAAAACATGCTTGAGATAGCAACGCATGCGAGTTCGATCGAGCAATGCTCTAACAATCTCCCCCTTTGTCAATTTTAGTGACAAAACTATCAATACATATGGAATACAAAAATAAGTGAATTAACTTTTGTAGCTCATATTCCACATGCCTAATCTTCACATTACTCGAAATCTTCATCACTTCCAAGTACTCCAATGATCCCAAAATTTGTAAGTTCATCATCATCGTTGTTGAAAATCCGTAGTTATAACAACGAGAAAACAAGAGTTCTCAATCATTGTTATACAGTGTCATAGTATCATTATATAGTATCAAAGTTCAATTGCATCACAACTTCGACAACAATACTATGGTGATATGTATCACTCCCCCTTAGTCAATACTCCATCTCACATGGAAACCACTCCCCCTTACATAATGATCCGAAAACCATATGTATTTGTAGTATGAACTACATATTAATTCTCCCCCTTTTTGTCAATAAAATTGGCAAAGGTACGAAAACGGGATCCTAATGAAATTTCCAAAAGAGACATTTCATGACCAAAAGAAAGCACATATCATCTTATTTAGATGCAATCATATAGCCGAAGCTAAATGCATTCATCAAGGAGTTTATAAAGATACAAGATAACCCCTATAATATTCCACAACCGCACTCCCCACAAAGATTTGGCAATTAAGCACAAGTTCAATTAAGATCTCTCCCCCATAATATGTCATTCCCAAAGGAACAACAAGAGCGACCTTAATTTCAAAAGAAAATAAGGATTTCTTTGGACATAACAAATCACATACAAGTATGAATTTTTGAATCCAAAATACTCAATTAAATTAACCACAAGAGAACCCATGATTAATTTAATCGGAAATGCTCAACATAAGTGAACTTATGGAGACTCAAAAATACACAATTAGATTAATCACAATAGTAATCAATTTAATTGGTCATGCTCGACATAAGAGAACTTACGGAGAAACAACTAAATAACCAAATGAAAATGATTAATTTAGTTGAACATGCTCGACATAAAGTACCTCACGGAGCAACAACTAAGCTAAGAATAACTTAGTCGATTGTGCTCAACATAAGACACCTTATGGAACAACACAGTATGCACACAAAAATTGTGGATCGGAGGTCGACCAAATACTTTGGAATAATCAAGGATTCATTCTACTTTTCATCACCATTTGCACGATGACATACAATAGACATAATCCTTGTAAACAAAAGATTTTAACCCATCTTCCATCAATAAATGACATAATAGGCTTAACTTTTGTAATGTCAAAATCTCATTCATTCTTTTATCAATACATGCATATCGACTTATGAAAGACTTAACTTTTGACAAGGTATGGGACAATCATAGTTCACGGACGCAAACACACATATCCCATAACAAATTACAATGTATAAAACCATCAAGATTAATACTGCAAAAATCATCTTCCAAATAACTTAGAGTTTAAATAAATAAATCTAAAATCATTGAAGATGAAAATCGTTGGAAATATCTATGTGTACTCACAATAATTTCTATTCCAAACTCTAGTAATCCTTCTCAAAACAAGAATAAATTCTCATAAGAAGTTTCCTAGGCATCAAGACAAACTCGTAATGCACATATAAGATAATTTGTCCTTAGAGGGTAGAATCAATTTTTTTCGCCCGGATTTATACCAAGAATAGCTACCAAAGGCGTATAAAAATATTTTCTTGACAAATAAGAACATACAAAGTCATTAGCGACCATGCACCATAGTTCACAAGATGATTGTGAACATTCAAGAACCCGATAGCATTGTGTACTACTGCTCATTCTTGAACTTCCTTCTTTTTGATTCACCAACAACATTCTTGTGAAATCTACAAATGATCTTAGAAGAGTATTACTCCAAGAATCCAAGTGCCCAAGTCCAAGAGAAGTGGAACAAGTGCGACGAAACGGAGAAAAACACTCAAAAGCAAGAAACGGGACAAAAACCAACCTCACCTCCTCCAAATTTATGATTTATCATCACTATTTTGAATATAATTCAAATAGGAAGAGTATGCAAAAAGAATGAGGTCATTCCGAGTTCGGACGAAGAAGTTACGGCCAAAACAAATTTACCAAATATCGACGTCAAGTATGCATACGGCTTTGCAAACGAATTTTTGTATCCTGGAGCAGTATGCAAACGGGTATGCGTACTTAAACCCCTGGATTTTGATTTTAAATGATGTTATGCATACCTAGTATGTGTACCATGTAGTCCAAACATCCCGAACTATTATTTTCAAACTTAAATATTTAAGAACCTTAAACACAGATCAAGTTAGGTAGAAATTAACGATAAGAAAGGTACGTGGATTATTGTAAGTACTCTAGGCAAATAAAAACACAAATATTGCTCAAGTTTTTAGACATACCTTTTTAGAAGAATCCAATCGAATTCTACCGCCTTACCGAACATAATCGGTGTGCCCCAATTCTCGTGCTTCCCTCACCGTATACATAGCAGGGCATTCCTTGGTGAGGATGCACTTACAACACAATAAAGTTGCGTTGGGGTGAACAGTGTATTGCTCACCACAAGTTACCTTTGTATTATCATGAAAGGGATCGCTTTTAGAACCTTTCACATCCAATTCCATTTTTCCAAAAAACTTGTTCAGTTCCAACATCATGGATACTGCCTTCTCCATAGTCATGGAATTTTCTAGAAGATTATTATTTTTCACACTCAAAGCATCATTGGCTTACTTTGGTACCCACTTCTGAGTGCGTTTAGAAACAACCGGAACCTTCTTCCCGTTACTCTCTTCAAGATTTCTCTAAAGAGGATTGGATTTACTATTCTTTTGCAAGTTAGTCTTTCTCCAACTGGGAACATCAGATCTTGTCTTCGTATTTACGAAGTTATGCTTTTGATAACCATTACGATTGTGAAAAGGATTTGTATGACGTTTATAGGCAAATATTGGTTTATCAAAACACTGATTCCTTTTCCTAAAGGTTGGACAGTTACAACCTTTAGCATTAAGGGGATTAGCCTTAACATACGATCTTGGTTTCACAACTTCTTGTGATGCCCAAACAAGAACATCATGAAGTTTCTCATTCCTTATATGGAAACGACATCTCCTTTCTAGGTGACCTTTATTTCCGCAATAGTGGCAAACATAAGGAATGTTCTTACCTCGATCCGTATGTGATGACTTTGGAGGTTGATATACTTTGCTCTTTCGAACCTTAATTGCCGGTGAAGGTATTTCACTTTTGCCATCAGTGGAAACCTTTCGTTGAGAAGAATCACTAGCCTTGACAAATTTTACCTCTTTGCTAATACTTGGAGCATTTATTCCCTTATAGCCCAATCCTCGTGTATCACGATGATTTTTACTTGATCCTAGCATAGTGGTTAATTTGCTTGAACTAGTATTGAACTTTTCAAGTCATCTTCCAACATCTTGATTTTATCAAGAGCGGCAGCTAAATCAGCCTCAAGGCATTGATCTCGAGCGAGATAAGCGCTTTCTCTGTCGTCAAAACTTGTTTGCTGGGAGTTAATCCTTGCTTCTGATTCTGCAAGTTTCTCTTCCAACAAAAAATACTTTTGAGAGAAATTATCACATTCAAGTGACTTCATTCGTAGGTTTTCCTCAGAATCCTTGAGGATCGATTCGTTAGAACGATTCGAAACATAAACACCTGCGTAACATCTTCTCAATTTCTTGTTTTCTCGACAGAGAGGAGTCAGAAGAGGAGTGACATGAGAAGTTGTCATCTTCTTCTTTTCTAACGAATTTAAAACCTTCACATACTTAGAGACTTCCTCATCAACATCTTTATCAATATCTGAATCACCTTAACCAGAAAGTTCATCCAACTGTTCTTCTAGGTTTGTTTCCCAGACTTCAACAGGTTTTACATTAAGAGAATGTTTAGATACTGACCTGGATGTGACAGTCCTCTCTGGTGAATCCAAGCTTTGAAAATCATCTGGTAATTTATGAAAAGGTACGTTATTAGAGATAGACTCGTCCATAATCAGATCGCTACAAACACAGACTTATGAGGTCTTAAACGTGTTTGCCTGCTCTGATACCAATTGAAAAAGTGGGGGTACAACAACCACACCCAATATTTCTCTTAGCAATCTGTATGGAAAAACTCCAATATACTTTCAAGAGAATCAACTAGAATCAATCTTAATAAAGTATATCAAAGAGTTATATCTCTCTTTTTTGATTCAATTCTTTCTCAAGCAAATAGAAATATGTGAGTCTAATTGAATACAAGAGAAATCACTTGAACGGTACCAAAGATCAATGTTCAAGTATCAATCAATTTCAATCAACAACCAAAGGTCGAATTTCCAATTGATTGTTTCTAACGTACAACCTGTGATTTTCAATTATATAACAAAATATAATGCGGAATAGAACTAACACAGACACCAGAATTTTGTTAACGAGGAAACCGAAAATGCAGAAAAACCCCCGGACCTAGTCCAGATTGAACACACACTGTATTAAGCCGCTAAAGACACTAGCATACTACAAATTAACTTCGGTCTGGACTGTAGTTGAACCCTAATCAATCTCACACTGATTCAAGGTACAGTTGCGCTCCTTACGTCTCTGATCCCAGTAGGATACTATGCACTTGATTCCCTTAGCTGATCTCACCCACAACTAAGAGTTTCTACGACCCAAATTCGAAGACTTTAATAAACACATCTGTACAACACACAAAAGTCTACTGAATAGATAAATCTCTCTCCCACAGAAATACCTATGAGTTTTCTTCCGTCTTTTGATAAATCAAGGTGGACAGGAACCAATTGATAACCCGGACTTATATTCCCGAAGAACAGTCTAGTATTATCAATCACCTCACAATAATCTTAATCGACGCGACGAAAAAAGATATTGTGGAATCACAAACGATGAGACGAAGATGTTTGTGACTACTTCTCTATCTTTCCCATCGGAGATATAAATCTCAATCCAATCGTTATTATTGTACTCAAAACAATAGAATCAGCAAGATCAGATTACACAACTACGAGAAAGTAGTATCGGTCTGGCTTCACAATCCCAATGAAGTCTTTAAGTCGTTAACATGGTTTACAAGAAGAAACTTAAGGTTAATGGAGAATCGGCTCTAGCTAATACAACTAGTATCACACATGAGGTATGGGGATTAGGTTTCCCAGTTGATAGAGTTCTCCCTTATATAGTCTTTCAAATCAGGGTTTGCAATCAATGTTAGCTTGGTAACGAAGCATTCAATATTCACCGTTAGATGAAAACCTGATTATATTCAAGCTAATATCTTTCAACCGTTAGATCGAAAACTTAGCTTGTTACACACAAATGAAATGTACTATTTTGGGTTTATGTAACTGTACCCAAATATGAACATTTGTTGGTTCAACAATAGTTAACCAAGGGTCAGTCATATGAGCACTTTCATATCAACCATGTTCTTCTTCACCATAACTAGTTCAAATGACTCAAATGAACTAGTTAGAGAGTTGTTCAATTGCAAGGAAATCTTATGTAACTACACAAGACACAATCGAAGCAAAAACGATTTGATTCACTCGAATCGGTTCATGAACTATATAGCCACGGTTTGCATTTAACATTTCTTAGTTAATATAAATAAGTTCACAAACAATCGTCTTTAAATATAACCAGCTTAAGTTCGCAGACTTAGTTTGCGGACTTAAGTTCCCGGAAAGAGTTATCAAACTCCAGCAGATTTTCTCGGGTCGAGAACTTCCGCCAGTTCGCGGAGTGAGTTCGCGGACTAAGTTCACGGCTCTTGTTCCGGTTCTCTTAATCAACAAAGTTCACAAACTTCGGTTCAAGGAAAAAGGAATTATACATATATGTGTTGCCACACAATGCTTATATCCATCATTGGTTATTTAATCTAAACTTTCATTTCAACCATTGAAACATTCTTAGAGGACATTTCGTCAAAGTAAGCAATTTTCAAGGTGATTGAAACATTCTTAGAGGACATTTTGTAAAAGTAAGCAATTTGCTGTGAATACAAAATAAAAGTAAATGACAATACAACAACGAAGTATGTTTACTTGATAAAAGGTTCAGACTTAAACAAACACAATAGGATTCCTATCAAGTATATAGGAATTAACATTTGCGTAGTTTACTTTAAATTATAATAACAATAATTATAATTGCAGAAAATAAAAGTAAATGACACAGCAAGATTTTTGTTAGAGTATTGCTCGGCCGAACTCGCATGCGTTGCTATCTCAACCATGTTTTGTCAATGTTAGTGATCAAAACTATAAGTCTTGATTTATAGTCTACTATAGCTAAGTCTTGTACTAGGATAGAAAGTGTAGTTGATCTCAAGAACTACATGGCAATCATCATACAAGACGAAATACTACTCAAGGAATTGGTGGATCTTCATCGACTAAAAGGTATGTGGAGATCAGATAAGGGAATCAAGTGCATAGTATCCTGCTGGGATCAGAGACGTAAGGAGCGCAACTGTACCTTGAATCAGTGTGAGATTGATTGGGGTTCAACTATAGTCCATACCGAAGTTAATTTGTAGTAGGCTAGTGTCTTTAGCGGCTTAATACAGTGTGTGTTCAATCTGGACTAGGTCCGAGGGTTTTTCTGCATTTTCGGTTTCCTCATTAACAAAATTCTGGTGTCTGTGTTAGTTCTATTCCGCATTATATTTTGTTATATAATTGAAATATCACAGGTTGTACGTTAGAAACAATCAATTGGAAATCCGACCTTTGGTTGTTGATTGAAATTGATTGATACTTGAACATCGGTATTTGGTACCGTTCAAGTGATTTCTCTTGTATTCAATTAGACTCGCAGATTTCTATTTGCTTGAGAAATAATTGAATCAAGAAAGAGAGATATAACTCTTTGATATACTTTATTAAGATTGAGTCTAGTTGATTATCTTGAAAGTATATTGGAGTCTGTCCATACAGATTGCTAAGCGAAATATTGGGTGTGGTTGTTGTACCCCCACTTTTTCAATTGGTATCAGAGCAGGCAAACACGTTTAATACCTCATAAGTCTGTGTTTGTAGCGATCTGATTATGGACGAGTCTATCTCTAATAATGTACATGTTCATAAATTACCAGATGATTTTCAAAGCTTGGATTCACCGGAGAGGACTGTCACATCTAGGTCAGTATCTAAATATTCTCTTAATGTAAAACTTGTTGAAGTCCTGGAAACAAACCTAGAAGAATAGTTGGATGAACTTTCTGATGAAGGTGATTCAGATATTGATAGATATGTTGATGAGGAAGTCTCTGAGTATGTGAAGGTTTTAAATTCGTTATTAAAGAAGAAGATGACAACTTCTCATGTCACTCCTCTTCTGACTCCTCTCTGTCGAGAAAACAAGAAATTGAGAAGATGTTATGCAGGTGTTTATGTTTCGAATCGTTCTAGCGAATCGATCCTCAAGGATTCTGAGGAAAACCTACGTATGAAGTCACTTGAATGTGATAATCTCTCTCAAAAGTATTTTTTGTTGGAAGAGAAACTTGCAGAATATGAAGCAAGGATTAACTCCCAGAAAACAAGTTTTGACGACAGAGAAAGCGCTTATCTCGCTCGAGATCAATGCCTTGAGGCTGATTTAGCTGCTACTCTTGATAAAATCAAGATGTTGGAAGATGACTTGAAAAAGTTCAATACTAGTTCAATCAAATTAAACAGTATGCTAGGAGCAAGTAAAAATCATCGTGAGACACGAGGATTGGGCTATAAGGGGAACGATGCTCCAAGTATTAGCAAAGAGGTAAAATTTGTCAAGTATAGTGATTCTTCTCAACAAAAGGTTTCAACTGATGGCAAAAGTGAAATACCTTCACCGACAGTTAAGGTTCAAAAGAGAAAAGTATATCAACCTCCAAAGTCAGCACACATGGATTGAGGTAAGAACATTCCTTATGTTTTGCCAGTATTGCGGAAATAAAGGTCACCTAGAAAGGAGATGTCGTTTCCGTATAAGGAATGAGAAACTTCATGATGTTCTTGTTTGGGAACTCAAGAGGTTGTGAAACCAAGATCATATGTTAAGACTAATCCCCTTAACGTTACAGGTTGTAACTGTCCAACCTTTAGGCAAAGGAATCAGTGCTGGTAAACCTAGATTTGCCTATAAACGTCATATGAATACTTTTCACAATCGTAATGGTTATCAAAAGGATAACTTCGTAAAGACGAAGACAAGATCCGATGCTCCCAGTTGGAGAAAGACTAACTTGCAAAAGAATAGTCAATTTGATTCTCTTATGAGAATCCTAGAAGAGAGTAATGGGAATAAGGTCCCGATTGTTCCTAAACACACTCAGAAGTGGATGCCAAAGAAAGTCAATAATGTTTTGAGTGTGAAAAGGAATGATCTCCCAGAAAATTCCATGACTATGGAGAAGGAAGTATCCATGATGCTGGAACTTAAGAAGTTCTTTGGAAAGATGGAGTTGGATGTGAAGGGTTCTAAAAGCGATCTCTTTCATGATAATCAAAAAGTCACTTGTGGTGATCAAGACATTGTTCACCTCAACACAATTTGATTGTATTGTAAGTGCATCCTCGCCAAGGAATGCCCTTCTATGTATACGGTGAGGAAAGCACGAGAACTGAGGCACACAGATTATGTTCGGTAAGGCTGTAGAATTCGATTGGATTCTTCTAAAAGGTATGTCTCTAAACTTGAGTAATATTTGTGTTTTTATTGCTTAGAGTACTTATAATGATCCATGTACCTTGCTTATCATTCATTTCTACCTAACTTGATCTGTGTTTAAGGTTCTTGTATGTTTAGGTTTGAAAATAGTAATTCGGGATGTTTCGACTACATAGTACACATACCATGTATGCATAACATCATTTAAAATCAAAATCCAGGGGTTTAAGTACGCATACCCGTTTGCATACTGCTCCAGGATACAAAAATTCGTTTGCAAACCCGTATGCATACTTGACGTCGATATTCAGTAAATTTGTTTTGGCTGTAACTTCTTTGTCCGAATTCGGAATGACCTCATTCTTTTTGCATCCTCTTTCTCTTTGAATTCTCTTCAAAATAGAGATCAGAATTCCTGAATTTGGATGAGTTAAGAATAGTCCTTGTCCTGTCTCTAGGTTTTGAGTGTTTTGCTTTGTTTCGTCGCACTTGTTCCATTTCTCTTGGAATTGGGCACTTGGATTATTGGAGTACCTCTATTATAAGCTCTTTTGCAGCTTTACAAGAATGTTGTTGGTGAATCACAAAGAAGGAAGTTCAAGAATGGGCAGTAGCACGCATTGCTAAGGGATTCTTGAATGTTCACAATCATCTTATGTGAACTATGATGCATGGTCTTTAATGACTTTGTATGTTCTTGTTTGAGAATCTTTTTATACGCCTTTGGTAGCTATTATTGGTGTAAATATGGGATAAAAAGATTGATTCTACCTTCTAAGGGAAAAGATGATTTTTGCAGTATTAATCTTTATGGTTTTATATATTGCAATATGTTATGAGATATGTGTGTTTGCGTCCGTGAACTATTATTGTCCCATACGATGTCAAAAGTTATCTCTTTCATATGTCGATATGCATGTATTGATACAAGATCGATGAACTTTTGACAAACAAAAGTTAAGCCTATTATGTCAATTCTTTGATGGAAGATAGGTCAAAATATTTTGTTTGCAAAGATTATGTCTATTATATGTAGTTATGCAAATAGTGATGAAGATAGAATGAATCTTTGTATATTCCGCAGTATTGATCTTCCATGATCCATATTTTATGTATATACTGTGCGGCTCCATAAGTCTTCTTATATGAGCATTTCCAACTAAACAAATCATAGATTCGTTTATGATTAATTTGGTTGTATATTCCGATTAAATTAATCATGGGTTCTCTTGTGATTAGTTTAATTGAGAATTTTTTGATACAAAGTCATTTTTTGGTTTTTTTGGTATCCAAAGAAATCCTTCTTTTCTTGTAAAAGTAAGGTCGCTCTTGTTGTTATTTCGGGAATGACATCAAATGGGGGAGAGTTCTTTTGAACTTGCGCTTAATTTCCATATGTTTATGGGGAGTGCGGCTGTGGAATATTTTAGGGGTTATCTTGTATCTTTATAAACTCCTTGATGAATGCATTTAGCTTCGGCTTTATGATTGCATCTAAACAAGTTGATATGTACTTTTTTTGGTCTTGAAGCATCTCCATGGAAATTTCATTAGGATCCCGTTTTCGTACATTTTCCAATTTTATTGACAAAAAGGAGGAGAATTAATACGTAGTTCAAACTACAAATACGCATGGTTTACGTGTTTTATGGATCATTATGTAAGGGGGAGTGGTTTTCATGTTGAGATGAAAGTATTTACAAAGGGGGAGTGATACATATCATCATAGTATTGTTGTCGAAGTTGTGATATAAGAAATTTGATACTGTGTAATAATACTATGACATTGTATAACAATGATTGAGAGCTTTTGTTTTCTCATTGTTATGGCTACGGATCTTCAACAACTATGATGCTGAATTGAACATCTATGGAATCATGGGAGTACTTGGAAAAGACGAAGTTTTCGAGTAATGTTGAAGCACCAAGGAGATCAAGCATGTGGACGAGAAGATAAAAAGTTTTATTTATTTTGTAATCCATATGTATTGATAGTTTTTCCATTAAAATTGACAAAGGGGGAGATTGTTAGAGCATTGCTCGGTCGAACTCGCATGCGTTGCTATCTCAAGCATGTTTGTCAAGTTTATTTGTCAAAACTATATGTCTTGATTTCTAGACTACTTATAACTAAGTCTCGGTTTAGGACAATTTAGTGTAGTTGAGCTCCAGACTCCATGGCGATCATCTTACGAAGACGAAGAACTACTCAAGGAACCAGTGTAACTTCATCTGACTAAAAGGTATGTGGAGACTTGAACTTATCTATCACTCAAAAGTCTACTCTATCTCCTAATCTTGAGACAAAGTCGTATAAGTATGATAGTTTTCATACATACACATTTGCTATTTCGAGCCGAGTTTACTCACCTATCTTTTTCTCGAAATATGTGTTGGTAAGCTTTCGCTTTAACTACTTCTCATCTTAACCCGTGACGAAAGTCATGATGACGTTTCAATCTTGAAAATAGCTTTAATGACGATAGTTGTGAATAACGACTGTTATAAATCCATATGCAATCTTGAGATTATGTAACCAACTATGGATATAAGCATATATAGTGTGTTCGAACATTAGTGTATAAATCCATGTGCCGGAAACCAAGTGTGTGCATACGGTATTGGTGAAGGAGACAGGTTGGGTACGCGTACCAGCGGAAGTTTTCGAACCGAAAATTTCTGCTGAGTTTGTAAGTTTGCAAACTGTTAAACCAGTCACCTTAGGTACGCATACCCGTACGCGTACCCACGGAAGTTTTCGACCGAAAATTTCTTTCGAGTTTTTAAACTCAAATCTGGTAGCTATGGTACACGTACCCGTACACGTACCCAAGCTGTTTATATTTCTCAAATCGGAAGTTCATGAACTTAAACAATAAATCAATAAGGAATGCAATCTTTGCAAACCGTGGCTATATTTTTCATGAATTTATTCAAGTGAATCAAACCGATTTTGTTTCAATTGTATCTATTCATAAAGACCTAAGCAATTGAACAAATCTTCAACTAGTTCTTATGAGTCATTTGAACTAGTTATGTGAAGAAGATGAATATGGTTAATATGGAAGTACTCATATGGCTAACCATTGGTTAACTATTTGTGAACCAACTAAGTGTACACGTTTAGGTACGGTTACTCAAACCTAAATGAAATACATTTTATTTGTGTGTGACAAGCTAAGTTTTGATCTAACGGTTGAAAGATATTAGCTTGGTTAAATCATGTTTTTCATCTAACGGTGAATATTGAATGCTTTGTTACCAAGGTAACTTGGATTGCAAACCCTGATTTGAAAACTATATAAAGGAGACATCTAGCAACTAGAAAAACTAATTCCCATACCTCCTGTGGGATACTAGTTAGTTTTGCTAGAGTCGATTCTTCTTTAACCTTGGGTTTCTTCTCGAGACCCTGTAGGTTAACGACTGAAAGACTTCATCGGGATTGTGAAGCCAGACTGAAAAGGCGAGGGTACCCAAATATACCTCAAGCTAAAACTTTTCCTACCTATAAGTCCTTTCTCCGAAAGTGATTGTCTATGGACAGAGTCGAGACAATACAACTAATCGGTTCACACTTTGTGTGATCGTCTATGGATACGAGATCGAGACAATACAACGACGAAGTATGTTTACTTGATACAAAGGTTCGGACTTAACCAAACACAATAGGATTGCTTATCAAGTAAATAGGAATTAACGTTTGTGCGATTTACTTAATTATAATTAAACAATTATAATGCGGAAATATAAAGTAAATGACACAGCAATATTTTGTTAACGAGGAAACCGCAAATGCAGAAAAACCCTGGGACCTTTTCCAGAATCGAATACTCTCAGGATTAAGCCGCTACACAAAATTACACCTAACTTCGTATAGTTGAGACCAAGCAACTAAACCTATAGTTCACCTAGTTCCGTCTGTATTCCCACGCCTCCAACTTATAAATAAGTCACGTACTTGGAACAATTCCTTTGGTTCGTATTCCAAACAGTAAAGGAACAACAAATCTGTTTGGTATCAACTCTATTCAACCAAGTGATATGAGTCGGACAAAGGCTCTTCCGTTTATCTTAACATAAACTCCTTCGTCGGGTCCTTAGATCTATCTTATGTTCAATTACCGAAGTAATCGTTTAAGATTAAGCCAACAACAGTCTTAATCCAAAGAATTGTGTTGATGCCGATCTACTCAATTAATCAATCCAATCTACCACAAGGATAAATCGATTATTAATTGGATCCTCTTTTACCAAAACAAGTATTGTGCACACCAAAGATTATAAACCCAAGTCAGATCTTCAATATCTTCTTCGTCTTCAAATCTTCTTAAATCTTCAATAAAAACCCGCACACAATCACTTGAATCTCTTGTGATCAATCACGCACAGAACGGAGTCTGTTAACAATGGATTATCACAAGATCGTCTTTAGAACTAACAACAGTCTAAAGATCCCTGTCGAAACTCTGAACTAGTTTGAGTGAATCTTATATCAGAAGAAAAGATTCTCAAGCATAAAGAAACTAGGTGCAATCATATTTCAACCACCGTTAGTCAATCAAATCAATCGAAAACAAAAGATAAACCGCAATTATCTAGTTTCCCACCAACGGTACACGTTAGAGCTTCTCAATCCCAAAGAAGACTTTAAACTGAGCGGCCGTTAGAGATTTCGCCTAATTAGGTTACTCTCCCCTTCGAATAGGCAGCTACACCAGTAAAAACAACAAAAGAGGAAGTATGTTGTTACGAAGGATTAGTTTGCAAGAAAGGCAAACTTCAAGTATTTATAGACAAGGAAGGAATTTCCAAAACCGAAATTATTCTCAAGATATTCATTAGAGCACAAATTCGGTTTCCATAATTCCTGGAAATGCTCTGTCCAAAAATAATGATCGAAATCTCTCGGAAAATCTAATTAGTAAATGCACATTACTAATTCTGGAATTTCCCTACAAAATGAAATTAATAACCTTAATTAAAAGATTCTTAACTTACTTATGTTTCGATCCTGGGATTTTGTTCGCTTAGCCTTTAAAGAATATCTTTGAACAATTAAAGAAATAAACATTCACACCACATGTTCAAAGTATGTCGACATCCTTACTTTGTAAGTTTTCTTTCACACTTACAACCTTGAAACCGATTTGCAACACTTCCAAACAAGTTTAGAATTGGTTCATCTGACTTTCAAGAACTATGTGATTGATCAAACCAACATTCAATCACAATCATGGGTTTAACGGTTCTTTTGGTTCTACCTCCATGTGAGTATTCTGCATAGTCACGCTAGCTTTCCAAAATTCGGTTGACTAGGTACTAGGATCGGTTCCCCACATATATATGGTATCTAACTTATATGTGTTGCACATGTCCATAGGATCGGTTCCCCTTTTTTCCATAAACCTTGATGCACCCCATACAAGGATTGGTTCCCCTTTGTTATGTACTGCACCTCTTACTAAGATCGGTTCCCCTTTCCCATATTTGGTCAGATAAAACACAAACCCGATCATACCATCTCAGATGATTACTTAAGATCGGTTTCACTAATAAAAGTCATATCAATACATAAGTCAGACCTTTGTGAATAGTTCTACCAAGAACACAAACAAGTTGTGAGCGGTTATACTCAATCACACATAATGGTTGTTCATAAGATATGCAATGAATAACAAAACCAATAACACCCGGCAATTTCCTTTTCGGTTCACAAATAAGTTTATGAACTTACTTCCTTAGAAGACATGTAAACATTGTTCCCTAGGATGAAATTCTCACCTCATACCCATACATAATCACAATAGCATTCAAATGATTATGGCGATGTCTTATCTACAAAGTTTAATGGTTAAGCAATAAACCTCGTATTGTATTCCTTAATACTATGTCTATCTAGAGTTCAAATATGCTTCACAGTTATGTTTTCAATATGCACGACTTGAAAGATACGTTAGGGAATGAAACAGTTCAAGTCAAATATCACTAACCTCAAGTGGAAGGATGATTGTTATCTTTGTAGCTCCTTGCTTCTTCACATCTTCAAGACTTCACAATACTTGTAATGTCTCATATCCTAATAATTTCAAGCTAACCTTGTAGGATCATAATCTCGCAGCAATAATGTCTCAGCGAAATTTTCAGCAACACAACACGACAACGTCGCAGAACAATTTCAGAAATGACATAATAAACAACGTAAACTAAAATCATGAGAAAGATGTGATAGTCCTGCGAAAGATAGAGAGTTTGCGAGATTAACATTTGTAAGGTTGCGAGAATGTCGCAAGCCATATCCGAAAACAAAGGATAGATTAGCTGTCATCCACTATGTAATTTCCTATAAATAGTCGTTCAGTTATAAAGGAAAAGGGGGAGATCTTTTTCTGAGTGAAAAGCAAGTAAATAGGAGAGAGAAAATCTAGAGCAGTGGTTATTCTTGATTCCTTATCTTTTCTTGCAAGATTGTTCAAAGATTCATCAATAAAATTAAGATTATTGATCTAAAATGAGTTGAATGTTAATAAAATCTTGTGAGGGGTGTAGTGTAGGATTTCCTGCAACTACATAATGACGCTAGAAAGAGGGAGATGAAGATCGAAAGTTGAAGATTGTTGTTGAAATTGTTCAAATCAAGAAAGTGATTAAATAAATCAGTGAACCAGTTAAAAGAAAAATGATTAGAGTCAATGAAGATGACAAAAGATTGGAGTGTAATATGATAACAAAAACAATGATTAATGAATTCCATGAAACATCAAAGGAAGAATACATTAACGAAATTTTGAAGGAAGGAAGGTTATGGCAGTAGAAAAGACATCACCCTTGAAAGATTGGGAAAAGCAAAAAATCACATTCATGGCGGCAGAAATACCAAAAGAAAATTTGAACCACACATCTCCATTGGTTATTACAGTGCCTATTACGCGAAAAGAGAAGGGGACAACAACAAAATCCACGGAAGAATGAATATTGAACAGAAATTTAGTCGATACAGGAAGTTCAGTGGATATAATATTCTATCATGCGTTCAGGGGAATGGGATTTAAAGATGAAGAAATGTCCAATTCAACATATCTTGTTCATGGCTTTGGAAAATCCACAACAAAACCTAAAGGAGAAATAGTAATACGAATTCCACTAGGAGAGATCGAAACATACGTGACACTATGCCTGGTGGATATGGAATCGCCATATAATGTGTTGTTAGGAAGACCATGGATACATGCGATAAAAGCTGTAGTATCAACGTTGCATCAATGTATTAAATTCCCCACACCAAATGAAATAGGTGAAATCAGAGGAGATGTTGACAATACGAAATTATGTCATCAAATTGAAGTAAAGCATTATGAAGGACAAGCAAAAAGGAAACAATTTTGCAGAAAGTTGGCAAAGGAGGCAAAGAAAGAAAAAGAATTTAGAGTATACATGATAAGGGCAAAAGAAGGCAGGGGAATACCCAGTGAAATTTCGGAAGATGGAGAAGGACCTGTGAAAACAATAAAAGAACCAACACCAATGGGAGAATCCAAGTCCAGTTACACTGCCGCCGAACCAACAAAAGAAATAAACGTTGGGACTATAAAAGAAACCTCTAATATTGAGAATTGGAACCAAGATGGACGTATAAGAAGAAGAAAGAACTGTTAACCTTTTGCGAGAATATAAAGACGTTTTCACAGGAAGCATGGATGAGATACCGGGAATAGATCCATCAATTGCATGTCACAAGTTGGAGATTAAAAAGAAGGTGAGACCATTTAAACAAAGAATAAGAAAAATCGCAACAGCTTACCATTCCCAAATAGAAGAAGAACTACAGAAAATGCTTGATGCAGGAATCATAAGAGAAGCTAAATACCCAGAATGGATAGCGAATATGGTCATTGTCCCAAAGAAAAACAAAGGAATAAGGATTTGCATAGATTTCACTGATTTAAACAAAGCTTGTCCTAAAGATAGTTTTCCATTACCAGATATTCCCCAAATGGTGGAATCCGCAGCGGGAAATGATAGGGTATCGTCTTTAGATGGGTACAAAAGATATAAACAAATCCCTCTCGCTGAAGAAGATCAAGAACATACTGCTTTCTTCGCCCCTAGAGGTTTATATTGTTACACGAAAATGCCATTTGGTTTGCGAAATGCAGGAGCAACATATCAAAAAATGGTAGAGAAGGTGTTCGCGAAATGGATACACAATACATTAGAAGTATACGTGGATGACATGTTAGTAAAGAGTAAAGAAGCCAAAGACCATCTGCAGGACCTGAGGGAGATTTTTGAACAAATGCGGCAGTATAACATTAAACTGAATCCTGAGAAGTGTACCATTGGAGTTGCATCAGGAACGAGATTCATTTTTTAGGCTACATTGTATCAAAGGAAGGAATACAGGTTGATCCAGAAAAAGTGCAAGCAGTTCGTGACATGCCAACACCCGCAACAATGAAAGATGTACATAAGTTGAATGGACTTTTAGCTTCGCTGGGGAGATTCATTTCGCGATCGTCAGACAAATGCAAATATTTTTTCGATATACTCAAGAAGGGGGAGAAATTCAAATGGACTGATGAATGCGAAAAAGCTTTTCAAGGGATCAAAGAACATCTTATGAATACAACTATTTACAAAAGGAAGAACCAGGAGAAGAATTATTGATCTATCTTGCGACGACGTCGCATGCATTAAGTGATGTGTTATTGAGAATAGACGCAGGAGTGGAGAAACCCATCTATTACATTAGCAAAACTTTTAATATTGCCGAGAAGAATTAATCAAAGTTTGAGAAGTTAATCTTAGCATTAGTTTATGCATCATTTAAGCTCCGCATATATTTTCAAGCGCACAAGATAAAGGTATTAACAAAAGTACCAATTGAATCAGTAATGAAGAATTCTAAAAGATCAGGAAGAGTGGAGAGATGGAATGCACAAGTAGGCCACTTTGATATTAAATATGAAATTTTGTCTTCACCAAAATCACAAGTTTTTGTAGATTTCTTGGCAGAATTTCCTTTAGAAGAAGATGAAGCGGTAGAAGAAATGATGGATATAGAAGAAGAACACGGAGATCTAAAAGATTTATTAACAGAACCAAATATATGGGAGATATTGGTAGATGGATCATCAAATGGAGAAGGCAATAGAGTTGGAATTGTTTTAATTTCGCCAGAAGGAGTAAAGATAGCTTTTTCATTCAGATTGTAATTCGCATCCACTAATAATGAAACGGAATATGAAGCTGTGATACATGCCTTAAAATTCGCAGTAGAAATGAAACTAGAAAATGCCAGGATCACTAGTGATTGCAGCTAGTTATTTGCAAAATAAAGGGAGAGTACACTACAAATGAACCATCCTTGAAGAAATATAAGAAGCTCGTTGAAGAATTGTCAGCGAAAATCCCAAAAATAAAATGGAGGCACATTTCAAGGAAGGATAACAGACTCGCAGACGCTTTTGCTTTCATCTCAAGCATGATGACAGATCCAACTGCGAGATGCATAAAAATACAAACACTTCTGTCACCATCAATCAATAAAGAAGAAGAAGAAGTGGACGTGATGATAATAGATGCTGAAGAAAAAGAAAAAACTAACAATATCGCATATTAGAGAACAGAACTTCATGCATATTTGGCGAAAGGAGAAACACCAAGAAATATATTGGAAACACACAAGTTAAAAAGCAGCACAACGAATTATGAATTAAGAGATGGGATGCTATACCGAAAATCCTTTAATGGACCATCACTCAGATGTTTGACACGAGAGGAAGGAGAAAACGTGCTAAAAATGTTACATAGTGGGGATGCTAGCAATTATAGCTGGGGAAGATCTTTGACACATAGAGCAAAAATGCAAGGCTATTACTGGCCATACATGCACGAAGATGCAAAACAAATATCAAGACGTTGCGAAGATTGTCAACGGCATGGAAAGAAAATACATGCACCTGGAACACCATTGTTATCTTCAACCAGTGTGTGGCCTTTTGGAAAACGGGGCTTAGATATTGTGGGGCCATTTTTACCAGGTTCTGGACAAAGAAGATACTTAATAGTCGCAACATATTATTTCACAAAATGGACAGAAGTGAAGGCAGTACATCATATTCGCGACAAAGATATCTTTACATTCATATTCGAAAATATCATTTGCGGATTCAGAATTCCTGCGCAGTTGGTATCTGATAATGGGAAACAGTTTGAAGGACAGAACATAGAAATGTTACTTAATGCATTTAAGATAAAATGTGGAAAGTCTACTCCTTTGTATCCACAAGCTAATGGGCAGTTAGAGGCAACAAACAAAACAATTGCAGATATATTAAAGAAGAAATTGGAAGGACATCATAGAACATGGTGCGAACAAGTACATAATACAGTATGGGCTTATAATACAACTAGAAGAGAAGCTACTGGAATGTCACCTTTTTGTTTGACATACGGAGTTGAAGCGGTGTTACCAACAGAAGTTGTTATTTCGATAACAAAGAGAGAAGCTTGGGAGAAAAATCTTAGTGCGGGTTTGATCTTAAACAAACTTGATGAATGAGAAGAAAAAAGAGAAAGAGCTTTACAATATATGGAGAATTATCAGCGAAGATTAGCCCGAGAATATAATAAACGTGTCAAAGTACGCGAATTCCAACCAGGAGATTTAGTTCTGCTAGAGACACCAATATATCAGCGAGAAAATGATGGAAAATTAGCGAAAAAATGGGATGGACCTTACATCATTAAGGAGATAGTTGGAACATGAGCTTATAAATTAATGGATCCAGAAGGTAGATATGTTGGTCATAGACTTGACATACCATGGAACAGGTTGTACTTAAAAAGATATTATCCGTAAGAAGCTTTGAGAAGTTATGGATTATGAAAGAATAATTGCGAGATTATTCATATCAAAATAAGATCATGATGTGCGAAACGTTCGCAGAGATAATCATAGAACAATGACATAAAAGAAATAGGCGAACCTTTATGGCGTACACCCTAGTTCGCGAATAAAATTTCTCAAGACGCAAATGTAAGACCTAAAGTACGTCATATAAGGGGGTACCTATTGCATGGCTCAGGGAAAGGCTACACCGCCACCGGAACTTGAGTCATGGAGATTTGGGGTCAATAAAGCCCATCCGGGAGAGGCACCTTGGATTCTCAGTTTAAGCATATGACTTACATTGGGCAACTAAGGTAATAAGGACTCTCCCAAGGAGTGCAGAATCTGATCAAGGCGTCGAGGTACACGGTTGAGTCAAGAGTGCCAGGGGCGTTTGAAGCGTACCTTTCCATTCTTGACAAGTCTTGGCATATACTGCACTCGGCCCGAAGAAAACCCCACTTAGGGTGCAGTCTCGTAACCATAAGCCCTATAGGTAAAAGGGATAGAGGCTGCGAAAACAACTGGTTGTTGTTAAGACTGGATGAGAGGAGCTAACCTTGTATGGTAGAAGTACGCCTCCTTGAAGGGGCAACCAGGGGGGAGATAAGGGCGACACCCTCCATTAGGGAGATGATAAGTGTCTTAAGACGCAAATGTCTTGAGGCTTTTTATTCGCAAGGGTATTAAGGCTTGTCATATTTGTGCAACAATCCTGAAGAGGCAATAATACAAAAGAAAAAGATAAGACGAGATCAATGGGTTTTCGCATGAAAGTGCGAAGACGTCCTGCGATTTCGTCGCAAGACAACAATGTCATGGGGCTTTATTTTCGCAAGAATATTTAGGCATGTCATATTGTCGCAACATTCCTGAAGAGGCCATAATACAAAAGAAAAAGTTAAGGAAAGATCAATGGGTTCTTGCATGAAAGTACAAGAACGTCCTGCGATTTTGTCGCAATGACAAGAGGTGGCATAATAAGACCTTTAAGTAGGAAGGCAAAATAAGACCACATGAAAAAAAAATATTTATAAGTATTCATAACAGATTATTTTTCGCAAGAAAGATAATGAGAGGCAAGTATGGGAATCAATAAACAAGAGGCATTATCTTTCTCCCAGCAAAATACTAAAAGGGAAAATTGATTCCAAAGTTGGTTGAAGAATATTATTCGCAAAAAGTATAAAGATAAGACATTCAAGAAGATAGAACTAGATAAGAAGCTCATGCTTCAGTATTAATTCCAGTAGAAGGAGATAATAGACGTTCTTCGCCAATGTTCTCATTATCGCAAGCCTCTCCTTCATTTCGATTCTGATCTTCGCCTTGATTAGCACCTTGATTATCGCCAGCAATTACTTCTTCAGAAGAGATTTCTTTTTCATTTTGATTAACACCAGCAGTGCTTCCTTAGAAGGAATTTCTTCTCATCTTCCAAAAATATCCTCTGCACCACTTTCATAATCATAATCACTGTCAGCAGGACGAGGAACTTCATCATCATCTACTTCCAAAGGTTCGATTGATGTAGGAGGAAGAGATTTGACAATAAAATATCATTTACAAGGACTTCAGCCCGGAGATGAACTTGACGAAGAAGTGCTCTCTGATGATTCCTATCTTGAATATCCTTAAAGTAAGCAAGATAATCAAGTCTTCTTTCTGCTCGGTCGCGAGAACCAGTAAGGACAGAGACAGTAATGCATTTTCTTTGCGAATTTTGGCATATTTAGCCTCCAAAACAGAAATGGAGGAATGAAGATTTTTCTCAGACTCTGCGAAAGGTAGAATACAAAATTTCAATAAGATGAAGAACTCAAAAAGATATGACAAAGAAAAGATAGTTAAGGCAGTCAAACTATTATGACTACCTTCCTTTTGCGAAATAAGGTGTTGAATCAAGGTCAGACAACTATTCTCCCAACGGTCCATTGCGTCATCAAATTTATCTCCAACTAAACCTTTAAGTCGAGACTGAAGATTTTTCTCTTTAGAAATAAGAAAGGCATTTTTCTTCGCAAGAGAAGAATGATTCTTCTAATTTGGAATATTGTTCTTTAAGTTGATTCGCCTTTACACTTAAAGCTATTCTACCTTGAATGAGTGTATCTCTTTCAGCGATAGATGACTCTGTTACTTCTTTAAGTTCATTTCTCAAAGAGCGAAGAGATTGTTCTTGGTCATCACATACTTTCTGAAGAATGCTAAGTTGTTGCGAAGATATCGCCATCTTGTTTAAACAAGTTCGCTTCTCTTGAGATAAGGTTTTATTCTCATCTGATAAAGTTTCCATCCCTAAATTAGCTTTAGTTAAAGAATAAGAAAGGCGAGATATTTCATTACTTAATAAATCTTGCCTCTGAACTAATTGGGTATTTTCATTGGTAAGATTATTTATATGATCAACAGAATATGAATAGAGGTTATCTAATTGGTTATATTGATCCATCAAAATTCTTTATCAACACGGGCTTCTTCAACAGCAGATTCAAATTGATATCTCTCCATTATTCGTTTCTGGTTTAAGGCTTAACATGCGAAAGAGGGATTTCAAGGATAATTAAATATGGGAAGGATAAAATCATTAGAAAGGCAAATTGAAGACACAGATAAGGAAATCATACCTCTCAATTCATCATTCTTCTTGCGAAGATTGTCACGATCCAGCAAAACATTCTGAAGCTTTTGATTTTCGAGACGAAGAGCATTACACTCTTTTTCCAAAGCTGTTTGCGAAGCAGCTCTGTCAGAACCGAAATACTTACTCAGAATTTCGCAAATACCAGACTTGACAGGATCAATGGAACTTTTGCCATCATCCAGGACTTCAGACAAAACTTTGAAAGCAATATCTATTCCTTCCACAGGTTTCTTTCGAAAAGGGAAGAGGCTCAGGTAGAGAACTGGTAAGATAGAAGGTTGAGAAACATTATCAATAGGAGAGAAGAAGTTTCATTCACAAAGGATCAATAATGGGGGTTTCAATCATTGAAAGGTCAGTGAAGAAATGAAGTCTGAGGCAGCTTTTTCGCGAATTGGAGATGGATAAAGAGTTAAAAGAGTAGAAGGATAAGTATGGAAAAACAGAGGTTTCAACAGTTTTAAGGTGGCGAGATTTCTTGAGAGGTCTATTGACATCCTTATCACCCTGCGAATTACAATCCAAATAAGAAACAGAGGCAACAATATTGTTATTAGAGAAGAATAATGTTTCTTACTACCTTCTGATTCGCAGACTTTCTTTTGTGTACAAAAATCTTATGCTGCGGTTTGGGAATATTAGGGTTCTGAACCGTAAATTTAGTATTAGAGGCGCTTTTGCTGAAATAACAACAGTGTGGGAATCACATAAACAACATCAAATAAGGCAATAAGCAAGATTAATTTCAGCAAAATCCATAAGAAAGAAAAAAGAAAACTAACCTTGATGAATCCATGGAAAATACTAGCAGGAAGATTATTTCGAAGAAAATTACAAATGATGAAGATCTACTGAGGGAACAATATGGATATGAAGAAGAAGAAAGAAGATTGAAAGAAGAAGAAAGAAGAAAAGTTGCAATAATGGAATTTGCAGAAGAACGATGAAGTTGCAGAGAAAATAAAAAAAAAAAAGAGAAAATGAGAGTGAGAAAGAGTATATATAGAGGAAAATTTTTATCGATAAGATAAACACGATTAATGCGGAAAGGTGTAAGCGGTTAGAAAGCAGCAGTTACAAGAGACGTGTCAAGATACGGATGGAAAAAAGGATACGTGTGATAAATGCAGAATATAAAATGATGGATAACTGCGGCATTTCTCACATCATTCTCTACTTCGCAGAGAAGATATGAGAAGAGGCAAGATGTAGGATCATAATCTCGCAGCGATAATGTCTCAGCGAAATTGTCAGCAACACAACACGACAGCGTCGCAGAACAATTTCAGAAATGACATAATAAACAACGTCAACTAAAATCATGAGAAAGATGTGATAGTCCTGCGAAAGATAGAGAGTTTGCGATATTAACATTTGTAAGGTTGCGAGAATGTCGCAAGCCATATAAGAAAATAAAGGACAGATTAGCTGTCATCCACTATGTAATTTCCAATAAATAGTCGTTCAGTTGTAAAGGAAAAGTGGGAGATCTTTTTCCGAGTGAAAAGCAAGTAAATAGGAGAGAGAAAATCTAGAGCAGTGGTTATTCTTGATTCCTTATCTTTTCTTGCAAGATTGTTCAAAGATTCTATAAAATTAAGATTGTTGATCTAAAATGAGTTGAATGTTAATAAAATCTTGTGAGGGGTGTAGTGTAGGATTTCCTGCAACTACAAACCTATATGAAGTTGAATCTAGTACATAATCAAGCGACTCTTAACATGATTTTTGATTCACTAAAATATGACAACCGAACTTGACATACCAACGCTTGGTGGGTTCAACCGAGCCATGCTCTAACACAGACGAAACTACTTCTCTTGTAGTTGAGCGATCTGATCTTGCCATTTTCTATCGTACGAGTTCAATTGAATAATTGACTTAAGATTCTATCTCCGATAGGGCAAGATAAAAATAAATCACAAACATCTTTGTCTCATCGTGTGTGATTCCACAATATCTATTTTCGCTACCATACGATTTAGATTATTGTGAGGTGATTGATAATTCTAGGTTATTCTTCGGGAATATAAGTCCGGGTTATTAATTGGTTTCTATTCACCTTGATTTTATCAAAAGATGAAACAAAACTCTTAGGTTTATCTGTGGGAGACAGATTTATCTATCATCGTAGACTTTTCTGTGTGATACAGATTTGTTTATTAAAGTCTTCGACTTTGGGTCGTAGTAACTCTTGGTTATAGGTGAGATCAGCTAAGGGAATAAGTGCGTAGTATCCTGCTGGGATCAGAGAGTAAGGAGCGCAACTGTACCTTGAATCAGTGTGATATTGATTAGGGTTCAACTACAGTTCATACCGAAGTTAGTTTGTAGTAGGCTAGTGTCTGTAACGGCTTAATACAGTGTGGTGTTCAATCTGGACTAGGTCCCGGGGTTTTTCTGCATTTGCGGTTTCCTCGTTAACAAAACTTCTGGTGTCTGTGTTATTTCTATTTCGCATTATATTTTGTTATATAATTGAAATATCATAGGATGTGCGTTGTATCGATCAATTGTAAAAATCCAACCTTTGGTTGTTGATTGGAAATTGATTGATCCTTGGATATTGTTCTTTTGTACTATCCAAGTTTATATCTCTTGTATTTGATAAAGACTCGCAGATTACTAGCAGATTTCTATTTTTTGAGTATAGATCAAATCAAGAGATTGAGATATTAACTCCTTGATATACTTTTTATTAAGATTGAGTCTGAGTGTCTAGTTGATTCTCTTAAAAGTATATTAGAGTTAGTCCATACAGATTGCTAAGCGAAATATTGGGTGTGGTTGTTAGACCCCCTCTTTTTCACTTGCAGTTTGTAATCATTATTAGTTTAATTATTGCAAAAATTCTTATGAAATATTTATGCATTTACGTTCTCGTGAATCGAGTTAATATTTCATATATATATGCTCAGAAGTTAAATCTATTATGTTTTTTATAAAACAGAAAATAGAACAAACTCTTTGAGATTTTTCTCGCAGTATTGATCTTTTTGTGATCACACTTTTGTGTTTTGTTGCTTGACACACTCCGTAAGATTCTCTTATGTTGAGTAAAATCGAGTAAAATTGTCTCGTTGTTCGTAACTGGCCTTGAGATCAATTTATTTCAATACTATGGATACAAATCCTTTTGATTTGTTAATGTCCAAAATCCTTCATTTTCACGAAAGTAAGGTCACTCATGTTGTTGATGAGTGCTAAAAAGTGCATATTTCTATATATTTTTCTTGGCATTTAACTCATCTTTTGTGCATTAATTCTACATTTTATCCCATATTCTGTATTTTCATTGTTTTCAAGAATAAATATTTTTCTTACTTAATTTTGCATTTTTAGGTAATAAATAAAGATTGGATGAGTTGCGGAGCAAAAAGAGCAGAAAAGTAGTGAAAAGCCAGGAGGAATTACGCAAGGAAGCCGCGAAGAGTGATGTGCGGAAGACCAAAAAGCTAGGAATGGGCTCAAGAAGGAAGAATTGTTCTTAAAGAAGATATGGGCTTGGCATACCCAAGGCCCAAAATCCTCACCCAAACCCATTTTCTATATCCAAGCCCGTCTCGGATTTCAGCCGTCAGATCGAAGCATTTCAGCATCCTACGGTCGCTCCTATGCCTGTGCATCAAATCCCGATGATTCCGCTCAACACTACAACACCTAACCTAATCTCGCACCGTAGACTTCGTTGTATTTTACATCCTACGGTCGATACAAGCTGCTTCTTTCTTAGCCGTCCGATCCACCTACCATCTCCATATCCAGCGGTTTCAGCTCGCGGTACACCCATCTTGATACACCCGCTCAACACCTTAGCCATCAAACCCTATACCCATCGCCAAACATCCCCTTCCCCTTCTTCCATCGACCTCTCCTCCTCCATACCCTCTGCAGAAACACCCATACCGCCACCATCACCTCCACCTGCTACTTCCATACCTGCCACAGCCACCAAACGTCGCCATATCTACCACCATCACCTACCCTCCCTTTTTCCCCCTCTCTCTAGCCCCTTATTTCACTGATTTCTCACCATTCCTTTCTCTGAAACCCTAGGTGAGAAATCAGTAAAATAAGTGAGTCTATAGACGAATTCGAAGCGTGCAGGAAGGCTAGAAGGAGATGTAGCAACGTGGGTCGAAGTCAGAAACAACTTTCATCATGATTGGTGAGATGAATTTAAAACCCTAGTTTTACTGTTTTTGGGGGAAATTTAGGGATTTGGTTTGTAAACCCTAATTGGGTGTCCTGGGTATAAATAGGGGATATGTATTATGTGTAGAAGGTGTTCTTGGGTTAGCCGAGATACCCCCTAATTGGGTTAATTTCAGTTTAATTCCAATGTCAATTTACTGTTAATTTAGGGTTAATTTTTAATTTGCAATTCCAATTAATCTTTATGTTTATCATGTCATCAATTACTGTCAACATGTTCTAGATCATCAGTTGGGGCTTAGATGAAGCCTGAAGACCTTGTTGGGTAGAAAAAAACTTAGTGAACACTCTTGTAGGTATAACTGAATTAGGATGTTAGTGTTCTTGGTGATTGAAGTCACCTGTGATTGAGTGTGCTGTAAGAAGACACTCAATGCTAGGGGTGAACTAGAGAATTTAGGGACTTAACCATCCACATTTCACTGAAATAGGGAAGTAATGAAGTTAGGGAACAAACATCACCTGTGATTGAGTGTGCCTTAAACAGACACTCAATGCTAGGGGTGATGCTAGTGAATTAAGCTAATTATCTTCCACTAATGCAGCCCTGGACCATAGGCAGGCTTGAACCTTAACCTAGGTCCATTAGGGACAAGATTTTAGTTCACAAGTAACACTGCCTAGATAGGTTAGATGGTGGAATCAAATCCCTAGTGTTCTTTAGTATTTTACCTCATCTTTGTTTAATTCTCTTTCACTGCCTTTGGTTATTTTCTCACTGTCTCTGCCCTTGGCTCACTGCCTTGGTCTTTCTCTTTGCTTCATTTTTATTGCTTCTGTAAATACCATCTTCACTGCCTGTCACTAGCTCAGACTAGCTAGAGAACTTCAATAGCTCCCTCCAAGTCCCTGTGGACAAACCTTTTCTTCCCATCACTAACTACAATTGACCCTGTGCACTTGCAGGTCAGTTTGTAGGTGTTTTCAAAACCCCACCAGTTGTCCTCTCGGGAATGACATTTTATGGGGGGGAGTTCTTAAATGAACTTGTGCTTAATTGCTAAATCTTTAGGGGAGTGTGGCTGTGGAATTATAAAGGGGATGCTTGTATCTTTTTAATCTCCTATGATGAGTGCTAAGTATTTATTACTATGTGATATCATCTAAACAAGTTGATATGAGTAGTTACATTTTAACTATGTTATTATGTAGTATCTCCATCTTCCTTGAAACTTGAGATATCTTTTGGTTGTATTCATTATGATCCGGCGGTTTTCGTACCTTTGTTAATTTTATTGACAAAAATGGGAGAATTATTTAGTAATTTCACATACATATGGTTTACAGATCATTAAGAAATAGGTTTACCTATTAAACAAAAGATGTATATATTAATTAAGGGGGAGAAACATATCACCATAGTATTACTTCAGAGTTGAGATACAATTGAACTTTGGAGAAAAGATAATAATACTATGTTTCTGTATAACAACGATTGAGAATATTTGTTTTCAAAAAGTTGTTATCGCTTTGGAATCGGTTCTTCAACAACAACGACGCTGAGTTGAACACGTTCATAATCATTGCAACTTGAAATAGCGAAGAGGTCAAGGAGAGTTGGAGAAACCAAGGAAATCAAGAAGACATGGTGGATCGAGAAGTGTTTTTAGAACTTTATTTTTTGTTATCCATATATATTAAATAATTTTGTCACTAAAATTGACAAAGGGAGAGATTGTTAGAGCATTGCTCGGTCGAACTCACAAGTGTTGCTGTATCAAGCTTGTCGTCAAATTTAGTTGTCAAAATTATATCTTGATTTCTAGTCTACAATTAGTTAATTCTCGGTCTAGGATAGTGGAGTTGAGAAACGAACCAGTCATAATTTGCATTCTACCGCTTGAAGGTGAAGATCAAACGAAGCTTTTGGAGAAATTCATCAACAAAAGGTAAGTGAAGACTGAACCACCTATTTCTCAAGTTATATTCACTTTTCTATCTTGAGATCATTGTCGCGTAACTAATTAGACTTGCTTGCATAGACAAAAATTTCGTGTCGGGAACTAATTACTCCCTCCGTTTCCAAAAGACAGTCCGGTTTGACTTTGTCAAGATATTAAGGAGACTATGGTAGTTTACATTCCCACCCTTAATTACTTGCCTAATTTATTTCAATAAATATGTTAGTAGTAAAAACTACCAAAAATTGTATTGGGATTGTAAATAGAAAATAAAAAAAAGGAAACTAAAACATATCGATTTATAGAAACGGTATCAATAAAGATTGTATACTTATGCAGTATAACCTTAATAAAGAATTTAATTTGGAACCATACATATATTGTCTTCAAAAGGATATATTTTTTTCCTTAATTATACAGATTTCATTAATATTCTAGATTGAGTCTCATTAAAATAGAAATTATGAATGTAAAACACTTAACGGTATGTTAGAGAGTTTATTGGAAAAATATGACTATAAACAGAAGCTGGACACATTTTTGAAACATACCAAAATGGAATAGAGGACGGTCTTTCAGAAACAGAGGGAGTATTTAGTTTACGAATTTCTCGAAATATGATGAGTAAGCTTAATGAACATTTGTTCATACTTGATCAAATTCTGTGGAGAACTATTTATTATTCGGAACCAAATCATGATTCAAGTTTATTATTAAAAAATAGCCTAGAACAGTGATATGTGTCATTGATGTAATTCAGGAATGTTTCAAATCGATTTAGAGAAATATAGAACTACTATATTCGGAATTTGTCTGAAGCCGTATTACATGTATTCGTACACGTAGCGGAGCAGCTGTATATCGACTTTCATATTTGTGTGATATGCATACTTGAATGTACATCATGGGAAAATCTGTTTGTTTCCTGATCCGGATAGGTATGTATATTCGTAAAAAAACCTGTGTGAAGCTGAGGTAAAGGAACCAGATTAAAATAATCAAACAGGTATGCGAGACAAGACAGTTCTTTGTTCTAGAACCAGTTTAGTAGCCAAACCGGTACGTAAACTGAACGTTATGTGAACTCTGGAACCAAAAAAGGTCTAAAGTTTGCAAACCGGTACGTGAACTAAAAAGTTCTGTAGACTCTTTAACTTTGAATTAGTTCAAAGGTTGCAAACCGTACGTGAATTCAAAAGTTCTGTAAGAGTCCAGAACTCGGTAATTGCATAAGTGTGCAAACCGGTTTATGAATTGAGAAGTTCTGTTGACTCCGGAACTCGGTCCACGTACTATGACTCAGACGTATCACGAACAGTTCAAGTACTTGTACTTTGTACATTTACAAACTATGTCGATTGTGATTCAATTGCGATTAAATTATTTCCTTGAAGTAATTTCCATTTGATCAATTCTCTAATTAACATTAGAGTTTGATCACATGATTGTCACTGAATATTAATGTCTTTTGAACCTGAAAATGAGTGTTAAGATTTTAAGTTCAAATAAGCTAGTTTTGGTTAACCATATTGAACAAATTCTTTATGCACGGTTCGGTTACGGTTACCTAACCATAGTGTATATCTTGTATATATGAATAAGATTCAAAGCTTTCATCTAAGGTGAATATTGATTGCTTGGTTCCAAAGTTATCTTAGCTTAAACCTAAAGCAACCTTTTAAGTTTATATAAGGGGAACTCTTGGAAACTGGGATCTTTGAATCCTGACACTACTTTTTGGTGTGTCCTAGTTGTATCTAGAGTCGTCCTCTCCAGAAACCCTTTTAGGGTTTAGTGACTACAAAGACTTCAAAGGGATTCGTGAAGCCAGGTCCAGTTATCTTTTATCTTGATAACTTCAGTATCCTGATCTTGATTGTTTGTAGAACATTCCCCCGTCAGTCAAGATAGATAGTAATCAATAAAGTCTCTTCGTCTCATACTTTTTTGATTCCGCAAGTTTTATACTTGTGAGGTGAATAATAATCTAGGATGCACTTCGGGTTGCATAAGTCCGAATTTTGAGGATAGCCAGACTTTTATCTAAGATGCTATCGATTTCCATGACCTGGATATATCGTTTGATCTGATCATCCGTTTAAATCGTAAATCAGAAAATCAATAAATAGGCTTAATCTGTGGGAGGCATATTTGGTTTAAAGTCTTCAATTGAGTTGAAGGAACTCTTAGTTGGTGTGAGACCGTCTAAAGGAATCAATTGCGCAGAGTCCTGCTGGGGTTCAAGAGGTGTAAGGAGCGCAACTGTACCTGAAACAGTGGGAGACTGAGTTCGGGCTCAACTACATTCCAGATTGAAGTTAATTGGTAGTAGGCTTGTGTCTGTAGCGGCTTAATACAGTTTGGTGTTCAATTTGGACTAGGTTCCGGGGTTTTTATGCATTTTCGGTTTCCTCAGTAACAAAACTTCTGGTGTTTGTGTTATTTCTTTTTTCGCATTATATTGTTTATCTTTATAATTGAAATATCACAGGTTGTGCGCTGATGAATCACAGTATCTAGGTACAACCTTGTTAGTTGGAAAAGACTAAATTGATCCTTGGACATTGGTCTTTGGTACCGTCCAAGAACTCTCTTTGCTAGATAAGGCATCAAATTATCCTTAATTTATGTACGTTTTAAAAATCAGGTATCAAGAAAAATATATTGTTCATAGTACCAGGTAAGGAATCCTAACCACAATCAATGACTGATAATTAAATTCAAAATGCAGTGTTGGAGACCCAAATATATTTTCACATTCATCAATTAAACTCGGATTGTAAAAATTGATGACAATAATCTCAAGTGATACAAGTTATGTCCACTAAGACTATAATTGGTCTTTTTCAAGTAATAGCATAGAAACATCAAACAGATAAAGTACTAGTAGAGAGATTGCTATCCTGATTTTTTTTGTACTGACAAAGTTTATTTAAGAAGTGCCGCAAAAATAATTGCATTAGGCCACAAGAGATGCAAGATAGGACCTGGATCTTTGCATGCCTATTTTCTTGTGGATAATATGATGTGCTAAATCTGATATTTCCGATAGTAAGTCTTTAATGATTGACTTATTTTTATACTTAAATATAACAGATAATATTTGAAGCTTAAAGATGGGAGACAATGCTGATGCTTAGAGATATAAGTTAAGAGTTATATTGTTGTAAGATCTATTTTATTCAATTGAGAGGTTCTTCTTCACTTGTAATATTAGTGTTTGAACTTTCATGGGATGTACATATTTTTCCTTTAATATAACTTTTTTCTTATCGAAAAGTAAATAAATAATCCATGTTGGTTCAACTGTTTGGCATAGACTCGAACTCAGAACTTGTCACTTTCAGACCCCAAACTGAAAGACGTACCATTTAATAGGACCCAAAGTAAAAAAAAATCATTTACTATCTTAATCATTATTTTCTATAATGATAATCATCTTAGTTTTGACATTATTATAATCGACTGATAGGAAGTTAACTTCAAGGAGGGATATTATAGTTTTAACTTCCCACTAGTCAATTACAATAATGTCCTTAATTACTTAAAATGAACCATCTAAGTTTATATTAAATTCATTCTCACAATACACAGTTTTTGTGTAATTAACATCTTTGAAAAAATTAATTTCAAGTTCAGTGCTTCTTTGTCATTACATTGCTAATAAAATCAAAATGATTACTCATTCTTGTTCATGAATTAAACAAACAGATTCATTACAGAAAGCTACAAATTTCCATTTTCTATCGCTGCTTAATTTTTCATTAGACATATATTTCTTAAACCATCCATATAAAAAAACCCCAAATTAATATCAATCCATAATATGTTATGTAAAAATTGTTGATGCTCTGGTTGTTGTTTTTGTTTTAGTAGTGATGGTGTTTAATTAATGGTATGATCATAGGATCTTATAAGCGATAGTACTTAAAAATTAACTACATGGATCCGTTGTTTGTGTTAATATTTTATCATAAAATCTCACTTCCCTTGTACCTTAATCAACAGTATTGAATGGATTCAGTTCTTATGATTTCATGATAAATGTTTATTTTAGATTCACTCATTCGAACAATGTGTTGATTTTTTTTAATTAAATAATATATAGGGATGAAAATTACTTAATATGGTGAAAGATTTTGTAATAGTATTGTGAGACATGGATTTCACCATTGTTATCAAACTTTCGGGTTATTAACTTATCTGGAGATTAGATTTCTCTGCACATCTGTTTTTTTCAGGCTTATTCCTGATTACCGGGAAATATTTTTGAAGATTTTCATGTCAGTTTATCTTTTACTTAATTCTATTAAAGAATTCAGAATTTCAAAAAACTTGATGTGATTAAGTTATAAGGAAAGTTATTAATTTAGGTAGTCAGATACATTATCATACGGGACAAAGGTGTTATTTATCGATATATACTTTCATGTATTTTTATTTTGAAAAAAATATGTATCTCGATATATACTTTCATATATATTACATCTATATCAAATTATTTTATAGGATTCCAAGCAACGAAAGAAGAAGATGAATCGTAGTATCTTCAAGACATTTACTGGTTACATCATATTTGCATTGATGAACAAGCGTACTTCCTCCATGACACTTGGAAGCGCCACTCATTTACTAATATTGATGATAAGGGTAACATGAAAATCTTGTATTTAAAGCCCATATTACTTTTAAACACATTAAATTTGAATCCCATATAACCCATTTCGTATTGTTGTTGTGTTTTGGCAGGTGACAAGAGGACGTTATAGGTTTGATTCCATCTCACTTGCTTTTCGATGTATTGTTGAGATGAACATTTTAAGAGATTCCATATCCAAGGATTTTCCATATTTGGATGAAAAAATAACGTTTAGAGTAAATACGTGCAATGTACGATATACAACCTGATGATGGGAAACAAGTGCCGAAAATGATGCTTACGGTTTGGATGGTAACAAGGAAGTAACTATACAAGTTTTTGATACTTTTTCTTGTTATAGGTGTCACGCTAATATAACAATAATACTCAAGTAGTTTTAAGATTAATATTTTTTACAAATATATAAACACTTATCTTAACAAGTTCTACAATCTGCATATATGATCCCTAAAACTCAAGTAGAGTAACAATTATAGGGTGTTAAATTTTATGAATAATTAGGAAAATAAGAATACTAATACATAACCAGAAATATTAATTACCATTGAACATCTTATCTTATCTTAGATGCAAAGTAATCCAACAATACTTTAGAAGCACACAATTCTAACCCTAAATTAGGCAACTTTTGGAAGTCTAGGGGTCTAGAAACAACCTCTAAGTTGGGTGAATGATCTTGTGAGGTAGATTCATCTACGGAATTAGGCAAATCATCCACACAATCATCCACAGGGTCATTTATATGTTCTGTTTGGAACAGAGAGTCACTACCAGCTTCATCATCATCAACAAATAATCTTTGACATTCAAGAACTCTCAATCTTTGTTCCAAACTAGGCGGTGTGTGTTTGTAATACTTCTCATATATCTCTAGAGGAGATTCTTCACTTACCTCATGCGGAGTAGAAACTCCATGCCATTGCCTACGCATGTATTCAGCAAGCGTCATCTCAGATGAGGTTTCCTGATAATTTGACTTTCTACGCATATATTCTGCCAGCGTCATCGTAGGTGACGTCTCCTCAGAAGAAGTCATTATCCTCAAAATGTCCCTGAAAAGAAATACAAAAAGAAACGCATAAAAAGGAAAAAGAAAATACTATACAAAATGAAAAATAAATCTAAAAAAATTAATCTAAAAACAAATCCGCGTCGGCGGCGCCAAAATGAAGTAATTTTTGATGTGGTTGTTGTAGTAGTAAAGATTCGAACTCTAAGACTTGTTAAGATTAATTTTAAAGGAATAAAATAGAGAGTTACTGGGTCTAGGATTCGGCCAAACTCATATCAATAGGTTCAATTATTCATTCTCAAACAATTATCGCTCGACAAATAAAACAACATCAACTCTTATTGTTGCCAAGGTAGATTCTCCAAACATTAATTATAAATCGTAAGCATGGGTCATCAAACATCTAATCAAGCATGACCCATCTAATAAAATAATAACTAATTTTTTCAAATCATAATTCTATTTTAATTAAGTGCAAAAGTCAAATAAAAAATAAAAAAAATTCACCCAAGTGTGAAGTCCGGCTTCCTTCGTCGACCCAGTGTTGGGGTTTAGCTCCACATGGTGAAAACACTCTCAAAATAATATTTCATTGCTCAAAAAGGTGTTTACAAGGAGAAAAGGTATAAAACAGGGCTTTTGTAACAGTTATAATTGTTACAGATACAACAAGAAACTGTTACTGACGTTGTAGCTTCTACGACTGTCACTATTTGTCGCAACCACTGTAGATATACGACCCACGGCTAAGTGTCGTTGTCACTGTTGGAAAACGACTGTCTTTGCAAGTCTGTTCTTCGTTCTTCACTGTTTTTCTGCTGCTGCTGCAGAATTCTCTGCAACAATTCTCTCGACTTTGTAGCCTCCCCAATCACTCGATATCCCTCTCTGATACTCCAGAATCATATTTATACTCAACAAGGCCATGGATAACTCTTCATTACTCCAGATGATCTCTCCATAACTTCGGCAGTAAAAGAAAATAATCTCGGGATATTTTCTTTCCCTTTTTTATCTCGTTCACGTATGTTAACAGACCACAAACTCTAATCACGAAGTTGCATGTATCTTCATCGAGTATGACTCATTGCAGCGGACGAAATCTTCCCAAAATATCTCTACGGAGTTATGAAAGATAATTCCATTCCCTTTCTTTCTTCACGCGTCTGCAGCTAGGTAACTCTCCTTCTATAACTTCTTCACACTCCACACATATTGCCAGCAGACAAAGATTGGGTCGAACACATGCTAATCCTCAGAGAAACTCGAGAGAGAGTGAATCAAACCCGTGAAACTCTGCTTTCATCACCGGTGATTATCCAGCCAAAATTAGCAGAATCAGAACACATTACCAGGCCTGTTTAGCTTAATCACGTTTATCCCAATTGAATTCTGCGATTAAATCTCCTTAAATCGTGCCCAAAAATCAAACCCTAAATCTACTTTAACCATGCTTGGATAAGCATAAGCATATACTCCTCATTTTGTTCGCTAATATATATATATATATATTTATTAGAGACCCAATTTTTATTTTCCATGTTAATACACAAATCACACCATCAGTTTGTTATTATTCAAGTCATATGTTAGTGGAGCAATCTCCACTCATAACTGATGGATATGAAAAATACGAGGGTGTTGATGTCAAACAGTCCCATTTCTAAAAAAAACTTCAACTATATGACTCTGTGTATATCAGTTTTGGATTAACCAATCAGGTTTAAGCGGGAAAGCGCATCGCGTGTGCGTGTTATACTAGTAATTGTGGAGAGAAGAAAGAAAAAAAAACGCAGAAGAAAGTAGCTAAAGGATGTCCAATCGCAAAGGTATGCTAATTTAATTTAGGATTCTCTGATTCAAGATCTTGGGTTCCCTTTTGATACGATTGTATGCCGATTTAGGGTTTGCTTTTGCTTTTATGCACTTACCTTCGATTTTGATACCAGTCTGTCTATTCAAATCTTGCATCACTACTTTTGATATGATTTTGGGACTAAGAAGTGAAATTCATCGAAAGTTCCCTTATATTTTACCTTTGATTAATTCTGTCATGCCATAACTTTATGTTTATAATTTTACAGCAGCAGCAGCAGGAGCTTCCACCAAATCAATCAGAAGGTCATGTGGACTAGCGCATAACGCCAAAACTAGTTCTAGCCTACCAAACAAAATCCAGGAAAAGAAGCTGCTGATTTTGGACTTGGACGAAACTCTCGTTCACGTTAGTAAATCACTTCAAGAATCGTGTGCACACTCATTTCCTGGAGTAAAGTGCACTTATTATGTCTATTTGAAGCTGTATGTTTACCAGTTCTTGGAAAGGGTGTCCGAGTTGTTTGATGTAGTCATCTTCACTGCAAGTGACCAAGAGTATGCAGATCAAGTACTCGATTTTCTTGACCCTCAAGCCAAGTTGATTGTTAGACGTTATTATTGCGATTCTGGTTCATATTATCATGGCATCTATGTCAAGGATCTATGCAGACTGGGGGTCGATCTTTCTAAAGCTGTCTTGGTTGATAATTGTCCAGATAATTTTCACTTACAAAAAGACAACGGTATTAAGATTCAGAGCTGGTATTTTGACCAGCAAGATGAAGAACTCCTTGTACTACTCCCTTTTTTAGAGAGGTTGGCTGCTGCAGATGATGTAAGGCCTATTGTTGCTGAGAGATTGGCTCACTGTAAGAATGAAAAGAGAGGTGGTAGCAACTAGCAAACAAGAAAAGAGCATTGAAGCTCCCAAAAAGCCCGTAAAAAAAAGCAACAAAGAAAATGTGCCAGTATCATCAGGAAGGAAAAACAGGGGCTAAGTTGAAGTCTGGGAAGTTACTGAAAGTTAAATATACTGTTGATCTATGCAGACGTGAGTTGAGTTACTCTTTTTTGGTGGTTTCTTTGTCATCTATCTTCTAGTAGTGCGAGTCTGTAAGATATTGAAATGTTGATATCGTTCATACCGTGACAGGTTATATATACTATTGATTTAAACTTACTGAGTCCTTTACTTGAATATACAGAAAAGCTACCATTACATTGGCCTACTTAAGTCACTCATGAGACTTTCAATGAAGTCTTTGAAAGATGCAGAATTCAAAGAGATAGGTTCTTCAGTAATTCACAGATTTGAAAAATACGAGGGTGTTGATATCAAACAGTCTCATTTCAAAAAAAAAAATCTTCAATTATATGACTCTATGTGTATCAGTTTTGGAGTAACCAATCGGGTTTAAGCGGGCAAACGCATCGCGCGTGCGTGTTATACTGGTTGTGAGAGATGAAAGATGATAAATAGAAATTTCTTCGATACCCAAAATTCATGCATATATAAATCAACCTGTAGATGGTGGATTTTCGACAAAGGATAAATTCGTAAACTCATAATTATACGAAGCTCTGATTCAGCAATCAGACGTGAGTATCGAGACACGGGTCTCTCATCGAATTCTCAAGGAGAGTACTTTCTCTCAGAGTACATGTAGATATGTAGTCTCACGACAGGACAACGGCATATCTCATAAATACTGAATACTTTCAGTGATTATTTCTATATAGCATCACGAGATGGACGGCTCCTAGACAGCTTGCTCTGCTAATATAGAACGATAACGTCTTCAGAAACAAACAACAAGTTTACCCTGACTATATAAAGGATATGACTTACCGGCAAGCTCGTATCTGGATAATTAATGCTCCTAGACAGCTTGCTCTGCTAGTATAGAGCCACAAAGTTAATTATTCCTAATTACAATCGCTCCTATTCATGGTCGAATCCACGACTGGTCCCATGGAATGACAATAACAATTGTTCTGATTCTATGATCGAATCCACAGCTTGATCTCATAGAATAACAATAACTATATTATCTCATTACTCTGATTTCATGATCGAATCCACAACTGGTCTCATAAATGGTAATAGATAAACCTTAATTACTTTGATTCTATGGTCGAATCTACGATCCCATGGAATGGTAATGCTCACTTTATTATTCTGAATTCATATTCGAATCCTCAGCTGATCATATGAATTAATAATAAACATCTTATTACTCAGTTTTGTGAATTATTATCCACTGAATTCCACAATTAGTAATAAATAATCAACAACCGGGCGTCTGAGCTACCTCTAAGTAAGCCCCGATTCAAATGGTGAAGGTGTATTCAACGATGATACACTAACAGTCACCGCACGAACGAGTATTTCAAAATACAACGAAACGATGAACCTATGCAAAATAGAGAAGAAAATAATAAATAAGTAAAAATATTGACCAGGGTGCTGGGAGCACGGACACACGACCGACCGACCGTGTCGTGTCAATCCCACGCCAGTTTTATATTTTTAATGCATTTTTATTATTTTCCATGATTTGATGAAAATTCTCTCATTTTATCAAATCTCCTTCGTCTTGAGGAAACTCCTCGGTTTCATGGTACTTCCATAAATCCATAAAAATAATATAAAATTAAGGAAAGGAGTGTGGGGCGTGACCATTGGCCAACCGGCCCCACACCCACGGTTCCTTATTATTTTATTATTATTATTATTATTTCTCTAATTTCATGAAAAAACTCATTGATTTCATGGTATTTTTGCACAAATCATCAAATAATAATAAAATAAAATAAATTATGAAAACTTGTGGGACCGGACCTTGGCCAGATGGCCATGCCCTAGCCGGTCCCACACGCCCCTTTGTTTTATTATTTTATTATTAGTTTTCCTTGAATTCATCAAATTCCTTGATTTCATGGTATTTCTCTCAAATTAGGAAAAATTCCCTCAAATCATCAAAATACCTAAAAATATTAAAAAAATTAGGAAAACTCGTGGGACCGGGCCCTTGCCGGCCGACCATGCCTTCCACGGTCCCACACGCCCTTGTTTTTTATTATTTTAATATTTTTTGCTTCCTTGAACTCATGAAAACTCCTTCAATTCATGGAAACTCCCTAAATTCATTAAATTTCTCAAAATTCATGAATTTTTCATAAAATCATCGAAATATTATAAAATTAAGGAAAGGCACCACGGGACCGTGGTCACGACCGGTCGACCATGCCTTGACCACGGCGGTCCCACGCCTCCTCATTCCTTATTTTATAATTATTTTTCATCATCTCATGGTGTTTTCCTCAGTTTCGTCGAAACCCTAATTTTGGCATATTTTCTCGAATGGATGCTCAATTGCATGCCAGAAAATATCAAAATTCTCAGGACTGAGACGCGGACGCCTTGGGGACACGATCACGCTATCTTGACCGACCAAGATTGTCTCTTTGGCTCACGGAAGCCGGTCCCATCAATTTTCACAGTTTTGACCTAATTTGCACAATTGCTCGTATTAGGTCCAAAACTCTCCCAAACACTTTGGATTTTCATGAAGTGATCGTAAGGCGGTCACGGGACAACCCAGGGCCGGTTTCATGACTCCATGGTCGGTCCCTCGCCTCGTCATAATTAATTAGATTTTCTCACCTAAGGCTCAGACGAGCATTTTCGAATAAACGATTAAACCAGCATTTAATCATTATTTCACCAAAAAATCGTCAACTCTTCAAGAGTTCTTCGTATTTGCTCACGTGAGCATATAGAAACTACATGGTTGATCCACGGTCCCATGTAATCGCTCCCTCCTTCATCCCATGGTTGAAATTCTGACGAACCAAGAATTGATCATCAATTGATCAAATTAGGGTTTCTGAATCCAAGGATCATCATTCCATATTCTAACCTTAATAATTTTATGACGACCTCATGGTCATTAATTTTATTAATTATGCTCGGTTCAACGACCAGTATTCTAATTAATATTTTTGGTACGCTGCCAATAATCCATCAGACGAGCAACACATGCTCAGACGACCAAATATTCAACAATTCATCACATGAGCAACACTTGCTCAGATGATAAATATTAGGAATATTGGTTCAACAATCAATATTCAACGATCCATCGAATGAGCAATACTGGCTCACTTCATCGTAAGAACTATACCTCTGTCTCATGACATGTTCAATTCACGAGTTTCAGAACATCATGTTCAACTAAACGACTACATGGACTCATCGTCCCATCAAACCACGAAGTCATCAATTGACTAAAAAACCACGATACGTCAATTGTGTCACTTGGGGGGATATCACTTAGGGTTTTGGTCTGGCGGTCTACGGCACGTGTGTTCAAACACACGATGAAATGTGAGCAAGTCGTGCAATCAGTTGAAGGAATTCACGAGGTAGTGGGTGGAAAATCGACCAAGTCTCCACACGTTGAGCAACTGGTTTCAAACACGATCTCCACCTCCCCACTCCTTGATTCCATCAACTGTCACACTTCATGAAATCATGGTGTCTACAATTCCAGCAATATAAATAAGTCTCTGAATCATGATTGAATCATCAACAATATCATCAATCTCACGTCTCATCGACAACACGAGATCATCAACTCATCAATTGAGCAATTTCAATCATTCAGAGCTTATCATATTCGGAATTCACAACACAAATATTGTCGCGGAAGGTAGTAAGCGAAAAGCAGAACCACAACACAAGTAGACTTCCTCCACCCCTTCAAAGACACACAAGAAGGAGAGTTTGAAAATCCCTCCTCAGCATACGGAATATCCAGAAGCACCTGATTTTCCCTGTTCAATGGAAGAAGATAATGAACTACTCGATGCCTGGATTCAAGATGGCGCAATCAAATTTCCTTATGTCAAGAAGGATCCAACTGAAGAGGCCATGGAAAATCCTCGGTATTGTCTCTTCCATAGATACGTCATCCATCCCACGAGTGATTGCAAAATTTTGAAGCACATATTCAAAGAAAAAATCGAATCAGGAGAGATCAACCTGGGGACTGAGGGGGTGCACAAAAACCCCCTCCCAGTCAGAACTTTTACCATCTATGAACCTCCTGTCAAGGAAACGGTCCAATCTCTGATCGAACATGTCTGCGATCTGTTGTATCTTTCGAAAGCTCAAAGGAAAGACATGTTCGTTGCACTGAACCACATAGTGTCCGAAAGACATCCGCTGATCCAAGAGACTACCACCGGACCTTCATCCACCGACACAGAAATGTATGATCGGGGACTGCTCACCGCAGTGGACATTAAAGGAAATGAGTTCAAGAGAGCATTCGTCGATGTTGGTACCGCCGTCAACATCATCCCTTTGAAAACTCTCAGAGCTGCTGGTATTACTCGACGGGAAGCCACCCACGCTCCCATAGCAATCAGGGACCACGAAGGAATCTCCAGAAGCGCATACGGCTTCATCACTCTCAAAGTTACGAAAAGATTGATCTGCACTGAGGCCAAGTTTTTCATAATCCGGGAAGACCCTGGATACGACATGGTCCTTGGGAGAACTTGGATTCATGCTGAAAGGACAACAATGCCTTAAACACATCCTGTCATCGACAAGGATTCCGAGTCGGAAGACGAAGCAGAGGACGCACCACCGTTTGAACGTCTGGAAGAAGTAACAACTCTGATGGGGCTTACGCAAGAACTCGGAGAAAATCCGCACTCCTTTGTCAGAAGGTTTCGATCTCAGTCAAGTCTTATTCCTCCGCTTGCTCCAATATTACCAATGTTCAAATACGCTACTATGGTCCAGGAACTTCTCCCCATGAATAACTTAGCAGTCATCAAAAGCTACGAGTGGGTAAATTCACCTCAGCAATATTACACTCAATGGTTGGGTTCAGAACTTCTTCAAATCGGTCACTCCATCAAGAGGTTTATTGCTGAAGACTTGGCTAAGCATGATCAACACTATGCTGGATACTCTCTTCCGCTCGAGTGTCCATACGGGCCACAATCGTGGAATTCCATCAAACAGGGAATTCCGAATCAGTGGAAGATATTCAAGGAACGATCGACCAAGCCCAACAAGTTTCATGAAGGGGACCTGGTTCTCAAAGCAGTTCAGCGCGGTCTTCATTCTACAAGGAACTCCAATTGGGAAGGACCATTCATGGCCGCTAAGTCCGTGGCCGGAGGATACTTCAAATTGATCAACACAGATGGCAGAACCCTACCAGTAATTCACGAAAATTGACTCAAGGCGTTTATCTGAAATTATTGGATATTTAAGGTATTGGGCGTTTGAAGCACTCATGGCGTTGGGATTTAACAGTTAGGATTTTCTTTCATTTGTATTTCAATTCCTCCAAAACATTTGCAATACTTGCAATCAGTATTTGAATTCAGCAATTTATCAAAATTCAATTCATATTTCATAAAAGAAAACCTCTATCAAATCTACAAGAAAATCCTTAACCATCAGTCAATCCAAAACCATCTAAATATCAAAACTCAAGTATAAACCTCACATCTCTCAGAAGTTCAGAAGTTCAAGAGATCAGCAAGAAAAGGCTTTCGCTCATCAGCATCCTTCAATATTTGCAAAGCCGCCCTCTCCTTGTTCAACTCCTCGGTCAGCTTGGAAATCTTGTCCTCCTTCTCCTTCACAGCATTGTTTGTAAATGGTATGTTCTTCTCACATGAATCCTTGATAACGTTTATTTTCTTACGAAGCCATTTCACTTTGAGGCCAAGTCTTTCTGAATTCTCCAAGTTAAACTCCCAATCAAAGAGTATATCTGGAGTCACGGTATTTTTGGGTCTCGTATGCATATCACTCACGACACGCAAGATAACGCCTACTTGCATGGTTAAAGCATAAGCACGCCCAGGGTTCCTGTCAACGATCATGTGGCCAAACTTCTTCCATATCGTCTCGTACAAGCGTGCATATCCAATGGGAACGCTGAATCCACCGACCAGTTCATGATACGGGAGTGAAGTGTTAAAGGGAGGATCGAAAGCAACCCCTGTAGTTGGATATTCATACACTATTATATGGTTCTCAATCACTGGAGCGGCTTCCACGACCAAAGCAACAGTTCCTTCGGTATTCTCCGCTGCTATCTCGGTTTCTTCTACTACTGAGGCAACAACCATCTGGTTTTCCATAGCACCAACAGCAACCTTCTCATGGCCTCGAAGTGCAGGGATGTCCGTCTCTTCATCAATAACTTCAGAAAGGTTAGAGTTATCATCATTGGCTCCAGTATCCTCAACTTCGGTATTTAGCACCTAATACGAAGATTACATGAGGTTAGAGTCACGAAGCCAAAGGAGATTATGAAACACAGTATACCCGCAAGGAGATATCATCAAATTTCATCATACTACATTCAAGAAATGAGAAAATAACATGAAAGTCATGAAAACACGTTTTACGATGAGTCCGTCTAAAGAAACTGAACTCTTCCCTGTACTAAGATACGGACTGGGAGCAATCTACAAGGAATCTGAGTATGGGTCATATTCCATTCTCTTCGTATGGATGTCCTCTATGACGTGTCAAAATTTCATGACAATCCGATGAACGAGCGGGTAGATGTGGTCAAAATATCAAGTGATGTGCAATCTGAAAAAGTTCTGGAAGTCCCCTGGAAGTTTACTATTTCGCCTTTTTCAAGCTCTGAACGTGCTCAAAACTTAAAAATCTTATTGTTTAAAGCTTGGAAATTTTCCGGGCTTAAATTTGCACATGCATATCATCAAAATCCGACTCCGAACGAAGATTCTACAGCGTTTTTACTAAAAAGCTGGGTTCTGAATTTTCTGACGACGAAGTTCGACTAAGTTTTCATATATTCAAATGGGTTCTCATTCATTCATTCACAAGTCAGCACTTTTATACTTCGATGAATAATATACGGGATATATACTTACTTGAGGAGTCTCCAAAGTGTCCAAGGGGTTGGAATTGTCCACATCAACGACAAGAGGAACATCACTTCCATCCGGCTCCGAATCTTGGGAATTACCTCCATTCCCCTTCCCAGAGGATGATTGAGTTCCATAATTCTCCATCTTCATGAAGACATCCTCCTGTACACGTCCTTTACAATCAATACTTTCATCCATGAAGCACCACATTTGAACATGTGAAGAAATACTTACAGTTTCTTCGTCACTCAAATCAGCGATTGCTTGTTCAGTAGCAGAAAATTGTAGAACTTCAAGACTCGATGGAGTAAAATTCTACAACAAAATTAACAACATTGGCTTCATGATTCTAATGTTAATAGCAATGAAAGTCACGGTGAGGAATATTGGGAACTCACCAAAGCACCAACTGGGGACTTTACGGTATTGGGTAACAGCTTATAATCTTTATGCCTGCCTTCTCCGCCATGAATAACCGCCTCAGTCTCTGAGAAATCTACACCGATTCGAGGTCGTATATTACGACCGTCCTGTGGTAAAATCCAGTAATATAATCAGAATACAGTTCTTATAATTTCGTGAAGATTATATGAAGAAACATACATGAGAACATCCTGGAGACGACTTTCGTTTATCACCAGAAAGATACTTCAATCTTGGTTGATTGGAAATCATCTCAGACGAAGGAAGATCCTTGAATGGAGGTCTGGGAAATATTACAAAGCCACGCAAACGCCCAAGTTGTTGATCCTATAATTCTACATAACCTGGGGTTACATAGGCGAATCTATCAGAAACAGGAAACCAGTAGCTACTCCCATCCACGTGAGTGTGATCCAAATGAGTCCTGAGTTGCTCAACCGATGGCTTCCTTCTCCGTATGGTTGGAACACACTGATCCATACCCATTTGTCGAGCTTCTCTATCAATTTTATACTCCTCCACTGAAAGCTCTCCAAACGTGACTGATAGCAAATGACCAGGGGTGCAACTCAACATGATAGATATTTCGCCATCACTCAGATGCGCACCAGACGTCAAACTCGTGCCTTCTCCAGCATTGAAAGTCATCGGCTGAGAAACATAATCAGGGACTGACACCCACGGGCGAAAATTGAACTCATATTCTTCATCTAACACATCAATAAAATGTATTTTAGAACGAGGCTGCTTGGTGGACCAACGCATGATCCTAGCATTATCTTTCTCAGGGAAAGTATGGCGCGCATCAGTATTCGGTCCTTGTAGAACATTACGTGGATTAGGTGCATAATTCTTAAAATACTCCCACATCAAAGCTTGAAGAAACATCGTGTTGGCATAACACTCAATCTTCATAGAGCCGTTCGACACACTGGAGTCTATAATCAAGGAGTCCAGGTTGTAATACAAGGATCCTAAGAATAAACTACCTATCGGAAGTTGCTCACCTTGAGCCATCTTAATAGCAAAGGGAATCACAAAAGGCTTCAACAAGTTTCCACTGTCTTCAAAAATGTCTCTGGACAACCATAAACATAAGAAAGCAGCAATGGGTAACATACCGTCGATGGGTTTATCAGAAACCTCGTCTTTGGGCAACCCGTGTGTCAACCAGGAAGCATAGCATCCTTTACTACCAGCCTTATTCGCTTTCTCCATTGCAGCTGTCAAGACATGAGAAACGGCGGTCTCCTCATCTGAAAGATCCCTAGGAAGATTGCCCGTGATCGGGAGATGCATCAGAGCCGCCACGTCTTCCAAGGTAATGGTAAACTCTCACCATCTACATATGAAAGTGTGAGTGGGAATGCACCAGCGAGCAAACAGAGCCACAATACCACTTGCATCATGATAAATGAACAACTCTCCAGAAGCTTGAATAGCTCTCGTCACCTGTGCCTGGTCGAGCATAGTCCACACATGGGGAAAACCCAACATATGCCTCGCCCAGCCGGCAAATTTCTCCAAAGGTCTTCGAGAAAGCTTAAACTCTATGATTGATGAGGCGAAGACCCCTCGTTCAAGAAAAAATCGAATCACTGTCTTAGGAGTCACAAATTTCTTCTGAGTAACAGTTCTGGGATTTATCAAAAGACGATACACTGGGGATTTCAAATGTTGCTCAGCTCCTGGAATATCTTTTTCAAAGAATGCATCATCTATGTTCGGGACATTCTTAATCCCAGGGATTTCGTCTTCGTCTCCCCCAACGGAAGTTTCATCCATGCATGTCTCATCTCTGGAGATACCATCATCAACGCACATCTCTTCCCTCGAGACGTCGTCAGCTTGGGAATTGGACATCTTTGCTAAGTAGCTGAAAAGGTTCACACTACATTCTACTTCAGTATGCCGTCCAGATATAAATCAAGGAAATACAAGAAAAAATGGTAACTCTTAACTCTTACCTTTTGTACTTCCACTAACAATAGTGATAGTAATGCTAGAGTTAACACCCCAAAATCGTTCGTCTCTTCGAAAACTGCAAAAACGAACGAAACTTTATTTAACTTCCGAAACTGATTTTTCATGAAATCACAGACATAATTTTCATAATGTGAACATTCACACAACTGACCTATGAAGTTTACAATAATAAAGTATTTCATCATAAATATATTTTCTATCTTCGAAGGTTCCTCAAAAACCCACGTTTCTGATTTTTCGAAAAAAAACAGCAATTAATGCAACATTGCTTACATAAATTCTCGAGAATTTTGTCTAATGAAAACAAATTCAGCTGCATATATATATATAAAAAAAACTATTTTTCCTTCGTATCGTCATTATTTGTCTTTAAAACGAAGGTTTATTTCAAAAAATATTTTGAAAGCTCACATCTCATACATATGGTAAAGTTTTGTATTTACATGAAAGCTCATAAGCAAAATTTTATCACTGGACACAAGTTCATCATACATATTTTCCTTCGTGTCATCGTTATTTGTCTTTAAAACGAAGGATTATTCTGATTTCATGAAAATTCACTTCTTTTATGATAAAACATTGGTACACATGAAAACTCATAAACTAAGTTTTATCACTGGACCTAGGTTCATATAAAAAAAAATCTCTCCTAAATCAGGGATTATAGTTAGTTTTCAAAATTAATTATTGAACGAACATACGTTTTTCAAAAACGAGAGTTTTTTTTCATAAAACTCACACTAATATACACACATGTATATAACTTCATCATGGTCAAATCATGAACAACTCATGAGGATCATAAACATCAGCAAACAAAAAAAAAACGTACCTGGGAGCGCCGACCGGAAATTGGCCCACGACGGCAACGACGGCGACCGACGGCAGCAGGAGGTGGTCCGGTGGCGGCGGGAATCTTCTCCTGCTGGCGTGAAGGTGCAGAGATGATGGAGAGCTGGTCGTGAGAAAAAAAAAAAGGATTAATCCCTTTTATATCAATTTTATTTCCAAAACCTAATTTTCTAAGGATTTCCTTATTGGACCAGACCCGCGAATCCTAACCGACCACGGACTCGTCGTCCAAACTAGTGGTTCAACACCAATTTATGTTCATAAAAAGACGCTACAATCATTACATTGAAGCCTTCATCAAGTCGTGGTTTGCTCATGCTCTTTAAATCCGGTAACGTCTCAACTTACACTAAGTTCAATTACTGGAATTATTATTTATGGCCGGAAAATCACCATTTAATGTTGACTGAGGAACACAGCTTTCCTCAGTAAGCAGGGGACTTAATGTAGATGGTGGATTTTCGACAAAGGATAAATTCGTAAACTCATAATTATACGAAGCTATGATTCAGCAATCAGACGTGAGTATCGAGACACGGGACTCTCATCAAATTCTTAACGGAGAGTACTTTCTCTCAGAGTACATGTAGATATGTAGTATCACGACTGGACAACGACATATCTCATGAATACTGAATACTTTCAGTGATTATTTCTATATAGCATCACGAGATGGACGGCTCCTAGACAGCTTGCTCTGCTAGTATAGAGCGATAACGTCTTCAGGAACAAACAACAAGTTTACCCTGACTATATAAAGGATATGACTTACCGGCAAGCTCGTATCAGGATAATTAATGCTCCTAGACAGCTTGCTCTGCTAGTATAGAGCCACATAGTTAATTATTCCTAATTACAATCGCTCCTATTCCATGGTCGAATCTACGACTGGTCCCATGGAATGACAATAAAAATTGTTTTGATTCTATGATCGAATCCACAGCTTGATCTCATAGAATAGCAATTACTATATTATCTCATTACTCCGATTTCATGATCGAATCCACAATTGGTCTCATAAATGGTAATAGATAAACCTTAATTACTCCGATTCTATGGTCGAATCTACGATCCCATGGAATGGTAATGCTCACTTTATTATTCTGAATTCGTAGTCGAATCCTCAGCTGATCCTATGAATTAATAATAAACATCTTATTACTCAGTTTTGTGAATTATTCTCCACTGAATTCCACAATTAGTAATAAATAATCAACAACCGGGGGTCTGAGCTACCTCTAGTAAGTCCCGATCCAAATGGTGAAGGTGTATTCAACGATGATACACTAACAGTCACCGCACGAACGAGTATTTCAAAATACAACGAATTGATGAACCTATGCAAAATAGAGAAGAAAATAATAAATAATTAAAAATATTGACCAGGGTGCTGGGAGCACGGACACACGACCGACCGACCATGTCGTGGTCAATCTCACGCCAGTTTTATATTTTTAATGCATTTTTATTATTTTCCATGAATTGATGAAAATTCTCTCATTTTATCAAATCTCCTTCGTCTTGAGGAAACTCCTCGGTTTCATGGTACTTCCATAAATCCATAAAAAATAATATAAAATTAAGGAAAGGAGTGTGGGGCGTGACCATTGGCCAACCGGCCCATGCCTTGGTCCCAACCGGCCCCACACCCACGGTTCCTTATTATTTTATTATTATTATTATTATTTCTCTAATTTCATGAAAAAACTCATTGATTTCATGGTATTTTTGCACAAATCATCAAATAATAATAAAATAAAATAAATTATGAAAACTTGTGGGACCGAGCCTTGGCCGGCCGCCCATGCCCTAGCCGATCCCACACGCCCCTTTGTTTTATTATTTTATTATTAGTTTTCCTTGATTTCATGGTATTTCTCTCAAATTAGGAAAAATTCCCTCAAATCATCAAAATACCTAAAAATATTAAAAAAAATTAGGAAAACTCGTGGGACAGGGCCCTAGCCGGCCGGCCATGCCTTCCACGATCCCACACGCCCTTGTTTTTTATTATTTTAATATTTTTTGCTTCCTTGAACTCATGAAAACTCCTTCAATTCATGGAAACTCCCTAAATTCATCAAATTTCTCAAAATTCATGAATTTTTCATAAAATCATCGAAATACTATAAAATTAAGGAAAAGGCACCACGAGACCGTGGTCACGACCGGCCGACGATGCCTTGACCACGGCGGTCCCACGCCTCCTCATTCCTGATTTTATAATTATTTTTTATCATCTCATGGTGTTTTCTTCAGTTTCGTCGAAACCCTAATTTTGGCATATTTTCTCGAATGGATGCTCAATTGCACGCCAGAAAATATCAAAATTCCCAAGACTGAGACGCAGACGCCTTGGGGACACAAGCATTCTATCTTGACCGACCAAGATTGGCTCTTTGGCTCACGGAAGCCGGTCCCATCAATTTTCACAGTTTTGACCTAATTTGCACAATTGCTCGTATTAGGTCCAAAACTCTCCGATCACTTTGGATTTTCATGAAGTGATCGTCAGGCGGTCACGGGACAACCCAGGGCCGGTTTCATGACTCCATGGTCGGTCCCTCGCCTCGTCATAATTAATTATATTTTCTCACCTAAGGCTCAGACGAGCTTTTTCGAATAAACGATTGAACCAGCATTTAATCATTATTTCACCAACAAATCGCAAACTCTTCAGGAGTTCTTCGTATTTGCTCACGTGAGCATATGGACACTACATGGTTGATCCACGGTCCCATGTAATCGCTCCGTCCTTCGTCCCATGGTTGAAATTCTGACGAACCATGAATTGATCATCAATTGATCAAATTAGGGTTTCTGAATCCAAGGATCATCATTCCATATTCTAACCTTAATAATTTTATGACGACCTCATGGTCATTAATTTTATTAATTATGCTTGGTTCAACGACCAGTATTCTAATTAATATTTTTGGTACGTTGCCAATAATCCATCAGACGAGCAACACATGCTTAGACGACCAAATATTCAACAATTCATCACATGAGCAACACTTGCTCAGATGATAAATATTAGGAATATTGGTTCAACAATCAATATTCAACGATCCATCGAATGAGCAATACTGGCTCACCTCATCGTAAGAACTATACCTCTATCTCATGACATGTTCAATTCACGAGTTTCAGAACATCATGTTCAACTCAACGACTACATGGACTCATCGTCCCATCAAACCACGAAGTCATCAATTGACTAACAAACCACGAGATGTCAATTGTGTCACTTGGGGGGATATCACTTAGGGTTTTGGTCTGGCGGTCTACGGCACGTGTGTTCTAACACACGATGAAATGTGAATAAGTCGTGCAATCAGTTGAAGGAAATTCACGAGGTAGTGGGTGGAAAATCGACCAAGTCTCCACACGTTGACCAACTGGTTTCAAACACGATCTCCACCTCCCCACTCCTTGATTCCATCAAGTGTCACACTTCATGGAATCATGGTGTCTACAGTTCCAGCAATATAAATAAGTCTTTGAATCATGATTGAATCATCAGCAATATCATCAATCTCATGTCTCATGGACAACATGAGATCATCAACTCATCAATTGAGCAACTACTCTCAATTGAGCAATTTCAATCATTCAGAGCTTATCATATTCGGAATTCACACACCCACAATCTTTGATTACCATTGATTCCACACATTTCTCAGCTTCCCTCCTACAGATCAACCCATCCTCTCTTGTGACCGAATTTACTCTGGAACGGTCATTGTCTTGATTTAGGCCGGAGTACTACAGATTGATCTCTCGAATCTAAAGAACCCCCTTTGCAGCGGTGCATGTGTGTGAGGTTTAACATTTCGCTCGGTTCGAGGAGTCTCCTGCGTACGGTCGTCTCCTTAATTCCTTAAAAACCAGAAAATCGTTTTTCCCCATCTACACAACCCATGTTTATAAATCGTTATATGTTTAACACATTTATACATTGTTAGAGAATTGCTCGGTCAAACTCGCATGCGTTGCTATCTCAAGCATGTTTGTCAATGTTAGTGATCAAAACTATAAGTCTTGATTTGTAGTCTACTATAGCTAAGTCTTGGACTAGGATAGTAAGTGTAGTTGAGCTCAAGGACTCCATGGAGATTCATCATACAAGACGAATATCTACTCAAGAAACCGGTGGAACTTCTCGACAAAAAGGTATGTGGAGACTTGAACTTATCTGTCACTCAAAAGTCTATCTATTCTATCTCCTACTCTTTGAGACAAAAAGTCGTATGCTATATATATAGACTATGATTATACACATTTGGTATTTCGAGCCGAGTATACCTCTCCTATCGGTATCTCGAAATATGTGTTGGTAAGATTTTGGCTTCGACCAAGTTTATCTACCTAGTAACGAAAGTCATGTTATGTTTCAATCCCTTTGAAAATTGCTTTGACGAGAAATGGTGTAACAACTGTATAACGTCCTCTAAGAATGTTTCAATGATTGGAATGAGAGTTTAGATTACATAACCAATGGTGGACATAAGCATTGTTGTGGAAACACAATTATGTATAAGTCATATTCCTTGAACCAAAGTTTTCGAATTTTGTTGATCAAGAGAACCGGAAGAATGACAAGTGTCAAGTCCGCAAACTCAGTCCGCGAACTGCCGAAGTTCTCAAACCCGAGAATTTCTGCTGGAGTTGACAAACTAGTGCGTGAAGATAAGTCTGTGAACTCAGTCCGCGAACCCAGTCCGCGAACCGGCGAAGTTCTCATCCCGAGAATTTCTGCTGGAGTTTGTAAACTATGTCTGGTATCTTAAGTCCACGAACCTAGTTTGCGAACTTGAGAAGGTTATATATCTAAAGATGATTTCTGAACTTAAACTTAAAAATACTAAGGAATGTTATTTGCAAACTGTGGCTATAAAAGTTCATGAACCGATTCGAGTGAATGAAATCATCTTTGCTTCAATTATGTCTTGTGTAGTTACATAAGATTTCCTTGCAATTGAACAACTCTCTAACTAGTTCAATTGAGTCACTTGAACTAGTTATGGTGAAGAAAAACATGGTCGATATGAAATGCTCATATATCTAACCTTTTGGTTGACTATTGTTGAACCAACAATGTACACGTTTGGGTACGGATAACAAACCTAGAAGTGTGCATTTCATTTGTGTATAAAAAGCTAAGTTTTCGATCTAACGGTTGAGAAATATTAGCTTGAATCTGAATCGGGTTTTCATCTAACAGTGGATATTGATTGCTTTCTTACCAAGGCAATACCCTGATTTGAAAGACTATATAAGGGGACATCTAGCAACACTGTAAAACTAATCCACACACCTTACGTGTGATACTAGTTTGCGTGCTAGAGTCGGTTCTCCTTTAACCTTTGGTTTTCTTTTTCTAAAACCAGGTTAAACGACTTGAAGACTTCATTGGGATTGTGAAGCCAGGCCGATACTACTTTTGTCGTAGTTGTGTGATCTGATCTTGCATCTTCTATCGTACGAGTACAATCATATTGATTGTCTTGATATTGATATCTCCGATAGGCAAGATATAAAAAATAATCACAAACATCTTCGTCTCATCGTTTGTGATTCCGCAACATCTTGTTTCGCTATCATACGATTAAGATTGTTGTGAGGTGATTGATTAATCTAGGCTGTTCTTCGGGAATATAAGACCGGATTATCAATTGGTTCCTGTTCACCTTGATTATTACCAAAATACGAAACAAAAACTTAAGGGTTTTTCTGCGGGAGACAGATTGATCCTTTGATAGACTTGTCTGTGTGAGACATATTTGTTTATTGTTAAAGCCTGCGATTTTGGGTCGTACCAACTCTTAGTTGTGGGTGAGATCAGCTAAGGGAATCAAGTGTGCAGTATCCTGCTGGGATCAGAGGCGTAGGGAGTAAAACTGTACCTTGGATCAGTTGGAGACTGATTGGGATTCAACTATAGTCCAGTCCGAAGTTAGCTTGGAGTAGGCTAGTGTTTGTGGCGGATTAATACAATGTGTATTCAATCTGGACTAGGTCCCGGGGTTTTTCTGCATTTGCGGTTTCCTCGTTAACAAAATTTATGGTGTCTGTGTTATTTCAGTTTCCGCATTATATTGATTTATCTTTATAATTGAAATAATACAGGTTGTGCGTTTAGATCATCAATTAGTATAATCCAACCTTTGGTTTTTGATTAACATTGATTGATCCTTGGACATTGGTCTTTGGTACCGTCCAAGTTATTCCTTGTGTTTGATTAAAGACTCGCTGGTTTCTATTAGCTTGAGTAAATCAAAACAAGAGAGAGATATTAACTCCTTGAGATACTTTTACCTAGTTTGAGTCTGACTGTCTAGTTGATTCTCTAGAAAGTGTTTCAGAGTTAGTCCATACATATTGCTATGCGAAATATTGGGTGGTGTTGTTAGACCCCCGCTTTTTCAATTGGTATCAGAGAAGGCAAACACCTTCAACCTAATAAGTTTGTGTTTGTTCATTCCTTAAAAATTGTCCCATGGGAAAGTTCTTCGGAAAACTTACTCTTGGCATCTGTAGCGCACGTCAGATTTCCTTAAAGATTATTCAAAGATTATGATGGCTAAAACCTCTGGTTTCTCATGATAATCTTACTTCATCTAAAACGGAAGATTTAGATGTTAAGAATCAATCAGAAGGGAAAAATAAAAAGAAGGGAAGATTAAGAAAACGCTCGACACGCTCAAGGATATGGAACCTCGCTATATTAACACTTGATATCTTTGAGGAATACTATCGTGGTGGATCAATTGATAAAGATCTATTCAAAGCATTCGAAGGCGTTTTTAAATTCTTATAAAAACTTAAATCTGTTAAGTCTAAGAATCATTCCGAACAAGATTTTGTACGTGTTAAATCTGCTAATACTGTGCAACGCAGAAATCGGAAGTATCCTCCTTCTAGCCAAAACAAACCAAGGATAGAAAGCTCTAACTGCCCTGACTATCATCATTACTTTGATTATACTACATGGACTGTTCACACATATCAACCAGAAATGTCGCATGAGGATTCCTCTGCACATTATGCCTCTTCGTAACAAGATTTGCATTTCCCCATTTGTATATATCTTGGAATGGGGCAAGAAAATGGTTTGAGTTGTGTATAGTTTTGTTATTCATTCCGTGAATATCAATTTTAGCTTTCTATTGTATCCATTGTCGTTCAAATGTATGTTGTCTTGGATTGCATAATCCTCAATGTGCAAATGGTTAAGGAAATTATATCCTTCTTATATGGGTCACGGTTTCTAAACGGGTCCAAGCCCACTTGTGGTTCTTTAAAGAAGAAGTTCGCGCACCCTAGTCTTCTTCATCACCCGTCCGCGTACGTGAACCTCTAGGGTTTTGTGTGTTTCCTCCATTGAAGCTTCCTTGGAGATATTGAAAGAAAGGGTGATTAAGTTTCAATCCAGGTAAGTAATTTTCTCTTGATCCTTTCTTATTTCTAGTCCCATGATGAATTCTAGAAGCACTAAAAGGAGTTCTAAAAACCCAAAATCCTCTAGCTTGAATTCTTCTTGTGACCAAAACTCTCTTAGAATTAGGTTTATGGATGATTCTTGTGTTAGAGTGTTTGATAAGATTGCTTCAAAAGGTTTCATCCTAGAAAAGAAATTGGATTTCTCTAGTGGGCATGAAGAGGATTTGGTATGTTTTAGAAAATTAAATCTTGGAAATATCTTTGATGGTCTTGGTCAAGGATTTGATTCTCTTACAGGGATTTTCTATGCCAATATTCATGATGTTAATTACAACAAGATGGAATTCAAATACATGATTGGTAGGGAAAGGTTTCTTGTTGATAGAGACTTAATCTCAAGGATTACCAAAATCTCGTTGGGAACGTACGGCTCCCTAGACCAAGAGATGAACGTCCATCTTGTGATGATATCTCGGTTGGGATTTGTGGCAAGAAGGTCGTTTGGAGTCAAGGTGTAGATGGTGGATTTTCGACAAGGGCTAAAATCGTAAACTTATAATTATACGAAGCTATGATCCATCAATCAGACGTGAGTATTGAGACACGGGTCTCCAATCGAACTCTCAACGGAGAGTACTGTCTCTCAGAGAACATGTAGATATTTAGTCTCACGACTGGACAACGGCATATCTCATGAATACTGAACATTTTCAGTGATTATTTATATATAGTATCACGAGATGGACGGCTCCTAGACAGCTTGCTCTGCTAGTATAGAGCGATAACGTCTTCAGGAACAAACAACGAGTTTACCCTGACTATATAGAGGATATGACTTACCGACAAGCTCATATCGGGATAATTAATGCTCCTATACATCTTTCTCTGCTAGTATAGATCCACAAAGTTAATTATTCCTAATTAAGATTAATTCTGCCATGACATTCACTACTGAATTCCCAGAATAATCTATTATTGCTCCTATTCCATGGTCGAATCCACGACTGGTCCCATGGAATGGCAATAAAAATTGCTCCTATTCCATGGTCGAATCCACGAATGGTTCCATGGAATGGCAATAAACAACTGTTCTGATTCTATGATCGAATCCACGGCTTGATCTCATAGAATAGCAATAACTATATTATCTCATTACTCCGATTTCATGATCGAATCCACAACTGCTCTCATAAATGGTAATAGATAAATCTTAATTACTCTGATTCTATGGTCGAATATACGATCCCATGGAATGGTAATGCTCACTTTATTATTCTGAATTCGTAGTTGAACCATCAGCTGATCTTATGAATTAATAATAAACATCTTATTACTCAGTTTTGTGAATTATTCTCCACCGAATTCCAAAATTAGTAATAAATAATCAACAACCGGGCGTCTGAGCTACCTCTAAGTAAGCCCCGATTCAAATGGTGAAGGTGTATTCAACGACGATACACTAACAGTCACCGCACGAACGAGTATTTCAAAATACAACGAAACGATGAACCTATGCAAAATAGGGAAGAAAATAATAAATAATTAAAAATATTGACCAGGGTGCTGGGAGCACGGATACACGACCGATCGACCGTGTCGTGGTCAATCCCACGCCAGTTTTATATTTTTAATGCATTTTTATTATTTTCCATGATTTGATGAAAATTCTCTCATTTTATCAAATCTCCTTCGTCTCGAGGAAACTCCTCGGTTTCATGGTATTTTCATGAATTCGTAAAAAATAATTTAAAATTAAGGAAAAAAGTGTGGGGCGTGACCGTTGGTCAACCGGCCATGCCTTGGTCTCAGCCGACCCCACACCTCACAGTTCCTCATTATTTTATTATTATTATTTCTCTAATTTCATGAAAAAACTCCTTGATTTCATGGTATTTTGCACAAATCATCAAATAATAAATAAAATTATGAAAACTTGTGGGACCGGGCCACTAGCCGGCCGGCCACACCCCTTGTTTTAATATTTTATTTTATTTTTCTTTGAATTCATCAAATTCCTTGATTTCATGGTATTTCTCTCAAATTAGGAAAAATTCCCTCAAATCATGAAAAATACTTAAAAAATATAAAAAAATTATGAAAACTCGTGGGACCGGCCCCTAGCCGGCCGTCCACGCCCCAACGGGCCCACACGCCCCTGTTTTTATTATTTTAATATTTTTTGCTTCCTTGAACTCATGAAAACTCCTTCAATTATGGAAACGCCCTAAATTCATCAAATTTCTTAAAATTCATGAATTCTTCATAAAAGCATCAAAAATATTATAAAATTAAGGAAAATGGCACCACAGGACCGTGGTCACGACCGGCCGACCATGCCTTGGCCTCGATGGTCCCACACCTCCTTATTCCTTATTTTATAATTATTTTCCATCATCTCTTAGTGTTTTCCTCAGTTTCGTCGAAACCCTAATTTTGGCATATTTTCTCGAATGAATGGTCAATTGCACGCCAGAAAATATCAAAATTCTCAGGACTGAGACACGAACACCTTGGGGACACGAGCACACTATCTTGACCGACCTAGATTGTCTCTTTGGCTTACAGAAGCCGGTCCCATCAAGTTTCACAGTTTTGACTTAATTTGCACAATTGCACGTATTAGGTCCAAGACTGTTCCAAACACTTTGGATTTTCATGAAGTGATCATCAGGCGGTCACGTGACTACCCAGGGACGGTTTCATGACCCCATGGTCGGTCCCTCACTCCGTCATAATTAATTAGGTTTTCTTACCTAAGGCTCAGACGAGCATTTTCGAATAAATGATTAAACCAGCATTTAATCATTCTTTCACCAACAAATCGTCAACTCTTCAGGAGTTCTTTGTATTTGCTCACGTGAGAATATGGACACTACATGGTTGATCCACGGTCCCATGTAGTCGCTCCCTCCTTCGTCCCATGGTTAAACTTCTGACGAACCATGAATTGATCATCAATTGATCAAATTAGGGTTTTTGAATCCAAGGATCATCATTCCAGATTCCAACCTTAATAATTTTACGACGACCTCATGGTCATTAATTTTATTAATTATGCTCGGTTCAACGACCAGTATTCTAATTAATATTTTGGTACGCTGCCAATAATCCAACAGATGAGCAACACATGCTCAGACGATCAAATATTCAACAATTCATCACATGAGCAACACTTGCTCATAAGATAAATATTTGCTCAAACCAAGGAATATTGGTTCAACAATCAATATTAAACGATCCATCGAATGAGCAATACTTGCTCACTTCATCGTAAGAACTATACCTTTGTCTCATGACATGTTTAATTCATGAGTTTCAGAACATGATGTTCAACTCAGCAACTACATGGACTCATCGTCCCAACAAACCACGAAGTCATCAATTGACTAACATACCACGAGACGTCAATCGTGTCACTTTGGGGGGATATCACTTAGGGTTTTGGTCTGGCGGTCTACGGCACGTGTGTTCAAACACACAATGGAATGTGAGCAAGTCGTGCAATCAGTTGAAGGAATTCACGAGGTGGTGGGTGGAAAATCGACCAAGTCTCCACACGTTGAGCAACTGGTTTTCAAACACGATCTCCACTTTCACACTCCTTGATTCCATCAACTTTCACACTTCATGGGGTCATGGTGTCTAAAATTCCAGCAATATAAATAAGTCTCTGAATCATGATTGAGGGATCAGCATCAACAGTGTCAATCAATCTCACGTCTCATCGACAACACGAGATCATCAACTCATCAATTGAGCAACTACTCCCAATTGAGCAATTTCAATCATTCAGAGCGTATCATATTCAGAATTCACACACCTACAATCTTTGATTACTATTGATTCCACACATTTCCCAGCTTCCCTCCTACAGATCAACCCATCCTCTCTTGTGACTGAATTTACTCTAGAACGGTCATTGTCTTGATTTAGGCCGGAGTACTATAGATTGATCTCTCGAATCTAAAGCACCCCCTTTGCAGCGGTGCATCTGTGTGAGGTTTAACATTTCGCTCGGTTCGAGGAGTCTCCTCCGTACGGTCGTCTCCTCAATTCATTAAAAACCAGCAAATCGTTTTTCCCCATCTACAGATTGGCGACCACAGTGGGAGATCATTATCTCGGTTGCAATCTCACAATTTCACAAGATGGTTGATCTCAGGTCAGGCTCAGTTACGAATCCTAACACAAACCGTGCTAGCACTAGCAACAACAACAATCAGAATATCCCGGAGACAATTCCGACCTCCAACACTGATGGTGGTGACATTACTACTCCTCAGGTCGAAGGTCATCCACTGTCCGGACGACACCCTTAAGAAGTTAGAGCAGATCCACCACCTACCATTGCTGATCTTATCAAAGCGCAGGAGACTCTTGCAAAGAATCAGACTGACATGGCTTCTACACAGAAGGAGCTGTGTAATTATCTCAAAACTCTTACTGAAAAGATGTCAGAGAAAACTCAAGAGAAGGGAAAGGAGAAGGAGAAATCCTCAGACGACGATCCTGAAGTAATTCCAATCCATACAGTAAAAGACGACGAAGTCCGCAAAACTGCTGCAGACAACTCATCAGCGAAGGGATCATCTAATTTCATCACTCGCGAGGATCTGGAGCACCTCTTGGAGAACCGTGGAAAAGACAAAACATCGCATGTCCATCGTCATCAACCTCCTTATCCTTCCACTCCCCAAAGGTTACGTTTCTCCAACCTTCAACTTATATGATGGAACTGGCAATGCTCGGGAACATGTCTCTCGTTTTCCCGAAGCCCTGTGAGAACATGAACATAATCATGTCGTTCGTCTCAAGGAATTATAAAAGTCTCTGAAAGGCAGAGCATACACCTGGTATAACAACATCGCACTAGGGACTATCAACAATTGGGGAGAAATGGTTAACGCATTCTACAGGAAATACTTCTTCGTGTCAGAACAAGTTATCCTCTCCGACCTTGGAAGAATGTTTCAGAGGGTCAGTGAAAATACCAATGATTATGTGAAAAGGTTCAGAGTCTAAGCCCTGGATTGTCATGACCCAAACGTCACGGAGCAACAACTGGTGGACTTGTGCATCAATGGCATGCTCCCGGTCTACAGGGCCTTGCTGGAGAACCTTCGATTCCAGACTTTATCAGAGCTTCACGAAGCTGCGAAGAGGTCTGCAACCACTGCACCCGCTCTTTTGGAAAGAGCAAAGTCTACAAAGACTAAGGATTCAAAAGACACTCAAGGAAGCAGGTGTTTGATCAACAAGCAGTACAACCTGCAACCTTCAACAAATGTTGTCGCAGAAGGGAGTAAGCGAAAAGCAGAACCACAGCACAAGCAGACTTCCTCCACCCCTTCAAAGGCACACAAGAAGGAGAATACGAAAGTCCCTCCTCAGCATACAGAAGATCCAGAAGCACCTGATTTTCCCTGTTCAATGGAAGAAGTTAATGAACTACTCGATGCCTGGATCCAAGATGGTGTAATAAAATTTCCTTATGTCAAGAAGGAACCAACTGAAGAAGCCATGGAAAATCCTCGGTATTGCCGCTTCCATAGATACGTCAGCCATCCCACAAGTGATTGCAAAATTTTGAAGCGCATATTCAAAGAAAAGGTCAAATCAGGAGAGCACAACCTGGGGACTGAGAGAGTACACAAAACCCCCCTCCCAGTCAGAACTTTTACCATCTCTGAACCTCCTGTCAAGGAAGCGGTCCAATCTCTGATCGAACATGTCTGTGAGTTGTTGTATCTTTCGAAACCTCAAAGGAAAGACATGTTTGCTGCATTGAACCACATCGTGTACGGAAAACGTCTGCTGATCCAAGATACCACCACCGAACCTTCAGCCACCGACAAAGAAATGTATGACTGGGGACTGCTCACCACAGTGCACATTAAAGAAAATGAGTTCAAGAGGGCGTTCGTCGATGTTGGTACCGCTGTCGACATCATCCCTTTGAAAACTCTCAGAGTTGATGGTATTACTCGACAGGAAGCCACCCACGCTCCCATAGCAATCAAGGACCACGAAGGAATCTCCAGAGACGCATACGGCTTCATCACTCTCAAAGTTACGGAAAGATTGATCTGCACTGAGGCCAAGTTTTTTATAATCCGGGAAGACCCTGGATACGACATGGTCCTTGGAAGAACTTGGATTCATGCTGGAAGGATAACGATGCCTTCAACACATCCTGTCATCGACAAGGATTCCGAGTCGAAGACGAAGCAGAGGACGCACCACCGTTTGAGCATCTGGAAGAAGTAAAAACTCTGATGGGACTTACGCAGGAACTTGGAAAATCCGCACACCTTTGTCAGAAGGTTTCGAGCTCAGGCAAGTCTTATTCCTCCTCATGCTCCAATATTACCAATGTTCAGATGCTACTATGGTCCAGGGACTTCTCCCCATGAACAATTTAGCAGTCATCAAAAGCTACGAGTGGGTAACTTCACCTCAGCAATATTACACCCAATGGTTGGGTTCAGAACTTCTTCAAATCGGTCACTCCATCGAGAGGTTTATTGTTGAAGACCTGGCTAAGCATGATCAACACTATGCTGGATACTCTCTTCCGCGCGAGTGTCCATATGTGCCACAATCGTGGAATTCCGTCAAACAGGGAATTCCGAATCAGCGGAAGATATTCAAGGCACGATCGACCAAGCCTAACAAGTTTCATGAAGGGACCTGGTTCTCAAAGCAGTTCAGCGCGGTCTTCATTCTACAAGGAACTCCAATTGGGAAGGACCATTCATGGTCGCTAAGTCCGTGGCCGGAGGATACTACAAATTGATCAACACAGATGACAGAACCCTGCCAGTAATTCACGAAAATTGGCTCAAGGCGTTTATCTGAAATTATTGGACATTTGAGGTATTGGGCGTTCGAAGCATTCATGGCGTTTGGATTTAACATTTAGGATTTTCTTTCATTTGTATTTCAATTCCTCCAAAACGTTTGCAATACTTGCAATTAGTATTTGAATTCAGCAATTTATCAAAATTCAGTTCATATTTCGTAAAAGAAAATCTCTATCAAATCTACAAGAAAATCCTTAACCATCAGTCAATCCAAAACCATCTAAATATCAAAACCCAAGTATAAACCTCACATCTCTCAGAAGTTCAGAAGTTCAAGAGATAATCAAAGGAAATCAGCAAGAAAAGGCTTTCGCTCATCAGCATCCTTCAAGATTTGCAAAGCCGCCCTCTCCTTGTTCAACTCCTCGGTCAGCTTGGAAATCTTGTCCTCCTTCTCCTTCACAGCATCATTGGGAAAGGGTATGTTCTTCTCACATGAATCCTTGATAACGTTTATTTGCTTGCGAAGCCATTTCACGTTGAGGCCAAGTCTCTCTGAATTCTCCAAGTTAAACTCCCAATCAAAGAGTATATCTGGAGTCACAGTATTCCTAGGTCTGGCACGCATATCACTCACGACACGATAAGCCTACTTGCATGGTTAAAGCATAAGCACGCCCAGGATTCCTGTCAACGATCATGTGGCCAAACTTCTTCCATATTGTCTCGTACAAGCGTGCATATCCAATGGGAACGTTGAATCCACCGATCAGTTCATGATATGGGAGTGAAGTGTCAAATGGAGGATCGAAAGCAACTCCTGCAGTTGGATATTCATACACTATTATACGGTTCTCAGTCACTGGAGCGGCTTCCACAACCAAAGCAATAATTCCTTCGGTATTCTCCGCTGCTGTCTCGGTTTCTTCTATCACTGAGGCAACAACCATCTGGGTTTCCATAACATCAGTAGCGACCTTCTCATGGCCTTGAAGTGCAGGGATGGTTGTCTCTTCATCAATAACTCCAGAATGGTTAGAGTTATCATCGTTGGCTCCAGTATCCTCAACTTCGGTATTTAGCACCTAATACGAAGATTACATGAGGTTAGAGTCACGAATCCAAAGGAGATTATGAAACACAGTATACCAGCAAGGCAACATCATCAAGGTTCATCATAATACATTCAAGGCACGAGCAAATAACATAAAAGTCATGAAAACACGTTTTACGATGAGTCCGTCTGAAGAAACTGAACTCTGCTCTGTACTAAGAGACGAACTGGGAGCAATCTACAAGGAATTTGAGGATGGGTCATATACCATTCTCTTCGTATGGATGTCCTCTACGACATGTCAAGCTTTCGTGACAATCCGATGAACGAGAAAGTAGATGTGTCCAAAATATCAAGTGATGCGCAATCTGAAAAAGTCCTGGAAGTTTACTATTTCTCCTTTTTCAGGCTCTGAACATGCTCAAAACTTAAAAAGCTTATTTTCAAAAGCTTGGAAATTTTCCGGGCTTGAATTTGCACATGCAGATCATCAAAATCCGATTCCGGACGAAGATTCTACGACATTTCTACTAAAAAGCTGGGTTCCGAATTTTCTGACGACGAAATTTGACTAAGTTTTCATATACGCACATGGATTCACATTCATTCATTCAAAAATCAGAACTTTTATACTTCTATGAATAATGTACATGGTATATGCTTACTTGAGAGGTATCCAAAGCGTTCAAGGAGTTGGGATTGTCCGTGTCAACGATGGGAGGATCATTACTTTCATTCGGCTCCAAATCCTTGGCACCGCCTGTGTCTCTATTCTCAAGAGACGGTCGAGTATCAGCACTCTCCATTTCCATAACGACATCCTCCTGGACATATTCTCAAACAATTAGCGTTTCATCAATAAAGCATCATAATCGAACATGTGAAGAGATACTTACAACTTCTTCTTCATCGCTCAAGTCAGGAATTGCTTGCTCAGAGGCGGAGAACCGAAGACCATCAATACTTGATGGAGCAAAATTCTGCAATGGAATAACAATATCGGTTTCAATATCCTAATAATATGGGCGAGAAAGAGTCACAACGAGGAAAATATTGGAAAATCACCAAAGCACCAATTGGGGACTTTACGGTATTAGTTCTCATAATTTCATGAAGATTATATGAAGAAACATACCTGAAAGCATCCTGGAGACGACTTTCGCTTATCACCAGAAAGATACTTCAATCTTGGTCGACTAGAGATCATCTCAGCCGAGGGAAGATCCTTCAATGGAGGTCTGGAAAATCTTACAAAACCACGCAATCGCCCAAGTTGTTGATCCCAGAATTCTACATAACCTGGGGTTACATAGGCGAATCTATCGGAGCCAGGAAACCAGTAACTACTCCCTTCCACGTGAGTATAATCCAAATGAGTCCTAAGCTGCTCAACTGATGGCTTCCTTCTCAGTATGGTTGGAACACACTGATCCATACTCATTTGTCAAGCCGCCCTATCAATATTATACTCCTCCACTGAAAGCTCTCCAAACGTGGCTGGTAGCAAATGACCAGGGGTGCAACTCAACATGAAAGATCTCTCGCCATCACTCAGATCCGCATCATATATCAAACTCATACTTTATCCAGTATTGAAAGTCATCGGCTGAGAAATATAATCAGGGACTGACACCCACGGGCGGAAGTTGAACTCAGATTCTTCATCTAACACATCAATGAGGCGTGCTTTAGAACGAGGCTGCTTTGTGGACCAACACATGATCCTAGCATTATCTTTCTCAGGGAAAGTATGGCGCGCATCAGTACTCGGTCCTTGCAGAACATTACGTGGAATAGGCGCATAATTCTTGAAGTGCTCCCACATCAAAGCTTGAAGAAACATTGTGTTGGCATAACACCCAATCTTCATAGAGCTGTTCGACACACTGGAGTCTATGATCAAGGATTCCAAGTTGTAATACAAGGAGCCTAAGAACAAACTACCTATCATAAGTTGCTCACCTTGAGCCATCTTAATAGCAAAGGGAATCACGAAAGGCTTCAACAAGTTTCCATTATCTTCAAAAATGTCACTAGACAACCATAAACATAAGAAAGCAGCAATGGGTAACATACCGTCGATGGGCTTATCAGAAACCTCGTCTTTGGGCCACCAATGTGTCAACCAGGAAGCATAGCATCCTTTACTGCCAGCCTTATTCGCTTTCTCCATTGCAGCTGTCAAGACATGAGAAACGGCGGTTTCCTCATCTGAAAGATCCCAGGGAGATTGCCCGTGATTGGGAGATGCATCAGGGCTGCCACGTCTTCTAAGGTAATGGTGAACTCTCCCCATCTACATATGAAAGTGTGAGTGGGGATGCACCAGCGAGACAACAGAGCCACAATACCGCTTGCGTCATGAAAAATGAACAACTCTCCACAAGCTTGAATAGCTCTCGTCACTTGCGCCTGGTCAAGCATAGTTCTCACATGAGGAAAACCCAACATATACCTCGCCCAACCAGCAAATTTCTCCAAAGGTCGTCGAGAAAGCTTAAACTCTATGATTAATGGGGCGAAGATCCCTCGTTCAAGGCAAAACCGAATCACTGTCTTAGGAGTCACCAATTTCTTCTGAGTAAAAGTTCTGGGATTTATCAAAAGACGATACGCTGGAGACATCAAATGTTGATCATCTCCTGGAATATCTTCTTTGAAGAATGCATCATTTATTTTCGGGACATTCTTAATCCCATGGGTTTCGTCTTCGTCTCCCCAAACAGAAGTTTCATCCATGCATGTCTCATCTCTAGATATGTCATCATCAACGCACATCTCTTCCCTTGAGGCGTCGTCAGCTTGGGAATTGGTCATCTTTGCTGAGTAGCTGAAAAGGTTCACACTACATTCTACTTCAGTATGCTGTCCAGATATAAATCAAGGAAATACAAGCAAAAATGGTAATTCTTAAATCTTACCTTTTATACTTCCACTAACAATAGTGATAGTAATGCTAGAGTTAACACCTCAAAATCGTTCGTCTCTTCGAAAACTGCAAAACGAATGAAACTTTATTAATTTCCGAAACTGATTTTACATGAAATCACAGACACAATTTTCATAATGTGAATATTCACACAACTGACCTATGAATTTCATAATAATACAATATTCTATCAAAAATATATTGTCTATCTTCGAAGAATTCTCAAAACCCACGTTTTGATTTTTCGAAAAAGAAAAAAAAACAACAATTAATGCGACTCGCATACATAAATTCTCAAGGATTTTATCTAATGAAAAAAAATTCATGCAAATAAAATATACCATCATATTTTACACAATATATGTCACGGCTGCATATATAAAAAAAACTATTTTTCCTTCGTATCGTCGTTATTTGTCTTTAAAACGAAGGTTTATTTCAAAATACTGTGAAAGCTCACATCTCATACATATGATGAAGTTTTGTATTTACATGAAATCTCATAAGCAAAATTTTATCACTGGACACAAGTTCATCATATGAATTTTCCTTCGAGTCGTCGTAATTTGTCTTTAAAACGAAGGATTATTTCAATTTCGTGAAAATTTACTCCTTTTATGATAAAACCGTGGTACACATGAAATATCATACACTAAGTTTTATCACTGGACCTAAGTTCATATATTAAAAAAAAATCTCTCCTAAATCAGGGATTATAGTTAGTTTTCAAAACTAACGATCGAACGAACATACGTTTTCAAAAACTAGGGTTTTTCATAAAACACACATCAATATATACACACATGTATATGGTTTAATCATGAACATGAACAACTCATGAAGGTCACAACATCAGCAAAAAAAAAAAACGCACGCACGCACCTGGTTGGCCGGAAGTTGGCTGGCGGCAACGGCGATGGTGGCGGCGATCAGGTGGCGGCGCAACTTCAAGCTTCTCCTGCTGGCGTGGAGGAGAGGTGATGAAGAGATGGACGTGGAAAAATTAAAAAAAAAGGATTAATTCCTTTTATACAATTTTTTTTATTTCCAAAACCTAATTTTCCAAGGATTTCCTTATTGGGCCAGGCCCGCGAATCCTAACCGACCACGGACTCGTCGTCCAAACCAGCGGTTCAACACCAATTTATGCTCATCAAACGACGCTCCAATCATGACATTGAAGCCTTCATCAAATCATGGTTTTCTCATGCTCTCTAAATCCGGTAACGTCTCAACTTACGACTAAGTTCAATTACTGGTATTATTATTTATGGTCGGAAAATCACCATTTAATGCTGACTGAGGAACACAGCTTTCCTCAGTAAGCAGGGGACTTAATGTAGATGGTGGATTTTCGACAAGGGATAAAATCGTAAACTCATAATTATACGAAGTTCTGATCCAGCAATCAGACGTGAGTATTGAGACACGGGTCTCTCATCGAATTCTCAACGGAGAGTACTTTCTCTCAGAGTACATGTTGATATGTAGTCTCACGACTGGACAACGACATATCTCATGAATACTGAACACTTTCAGTGATTATTTCTATATAGTATCACGAGATGGACGGCTCCTAGACAGCTTGCTCTGCTAGTATAGAGCGATAACATCTTCAGGAACAAAACAACGAGTTTACCCTGACTATATAGAGGATATGACTTACCGACAAGCTCATATCAGGATAATTAATGCTCCTAGACAGCTTGCTCTGCTAGTATAGAGCCACAAAGTTAATTATTCCTAATTAAGATTAATTCTGCCGTGACATTCACTATTGAATTCCCAGAATAATCTATTATTGCTCCTATTCCATGGTCGAATCCACGACTGGTCCCATGGAATGACAATAACAGTTGCTTCTATTCCATGGTCGAATCCACGACTGGTCCCATGGAATGGAAATAAACAATTGTTCTGATTCTATGATCGAATCCACAGCTTGATATCATAGAATAGCAATAACTATATTATCTCATCACTCCGATTTCATGATCGAATCCACAACTGGTCTCATAAATGGTAATAGATAAATCTTAATTACTCTGATTCTATGGTTGAATCTACGATCACATGGAATGGTAATGATCACTTTATTATTCTGAATTCGTAGTCGAATCCTCAGCTGATCTTATGAATTAATAATAAACATCTTATTACTCGGTTTTGTAAATTATTCTCCACCGAATTCCACAATTAGTAATAAATAATCAACAACCGGGCATCTGAGCTACCTCTAAGTAAACCCCGATTCAAATGGTGAAGGTGTATTCAACGACGATACACTAACAGTCACCGCATGAAGGAGTATTTCAAAATACAACGAAACGATGAACCTATGCAAAATAGGGAAGAAAATAATAAATAATTAAAAATATTGACCAGGATGCTGGGAGCACGGACACACGACCGACCGACCGTGTCGTGGTCAATCCCACGCCAGTTTTATATTTTTAATGCATTTTTATTATTTTCCATGATTTGATGAAAATTCTCTCATTTTATCAAATCTCCTTCGTCTCGAGGAAACTCCTCGGTTTCATGGTATTTCATAAATTCGTAAAAAATAATATAAAATTAAGGAATGAAGTGTGGGGCGTGACCGTTGGCCAACCGGCCATGGATTGGTCCCAGTCGGCCCCACACCTCATGGTTTCTCATTATTTTATTATTATTATTATTCTCTAATTTCACGAAAAAACTCCTTGATTTCATGGTATTTTGCACAAATCATCAAATAATAAATAAAATTATGAAAACTTGTGGGACCGGGCCACTAGCCGGTCGGCCATGCTCTAGCCGGTCCCACGCGCCCCTTGTTTTATTATTTTATTTTATTTTTCCTTGAATTCATCAAATTCCTTGATTTCATGGTATTTCTCTCAAATTAGGAAAAAATCCTCTCAAATCATGAAAAATACTTAAAAAGCATAAAAAATTATGAAAACTCGTAGGACCGGCCCCTAGCCGGCCGGCCACGCCCCCACGGTCCCACAAGCCCGTGTTTTTATTATTTTAATATTTTTTGCTTCCTTGAACTCATGAAAACTCCTTCAATTCATGGAAACTCCCTAAATTCATCAAATTTCTTAAAATTCATGAATTCTTCATAAAATCATCAAAAATATTATAAAATTAAGGAAAATGGCACCACGGGACCGTGGTCACGACCGGCCGACCATGCCTTTGCCTCGGCGGTCCCACGCCTCCTTATTCCTTATTTTATAATTATTTTCCATCATCTCATGGTGTTTTCCTCAGTTTCGTCGAAACCCTAATTTTGGTATATTTTCTCGAATGGATGCTCAATTGCACGCCAAAAAATATCAAAATTCTCAGGACTGAGACGAGGACGCCATGGGGACACGAGCACGCTATCCTGACCGACCAAGATTGGCTCTTTGGCTTACAGAAGCCGGTCCCATCAAGTTTCACAGTTTTGACCTAATTTGTACAATTGCACGTATTAGGTCCAAGACTCTTCCAAACACTTTGGATTTTCATGAAGTGATCATCAGGCGGTCATGTGACTACCCAGGTCCGGTTTCATGACCCCATGGTCGGTCCCTCACTCCGTCATAATTAATTAGGTTTTCTCACCTAAGGCTCAAACGAGCATTTTCGAATAAATGATTAAACCAGCATTTAATCATTCTTTCACCAAAAAATCGTCAACTCTTCAGGAGTTCTTTGTATTTGCTCACGTGAGCATATGGACACTACATGGTTGATCCACGGTCCCATGTAGTCGCTCCCTCCTTCGTCCCATGGTTAAACTTCTGACGAACCATGAATTGATCATCAATTGATCAAATTAGGGTTTTTGAATCCAAGGATCATCATTCCAGATTCCAACCTTAATAATTTTACGACGACCTCATGGTCATTAATTTTATTAATTATGCTCGGTTCAATGACCAGTATTCTAATTAATATTTTGGTACGCTGCCAATAATCCATCAGATGAGCAACACATGCTCAGACGATCAAATATTCAACAATTCATCACATGAGCTACCCTTGCTCATATGATAAATATTTGCTCAAACCAAGGAATATTGGTTCAATAATCAATATTCAACGATCCATCGAATGAACAATACTTGCTCACTTCATTGTAAGAACTATACCTCTGTCTCATGACATGTTCAATTCATGAGTTTCAGAACATCATGTTCAACTCAGCAACTACATGGACTCATCATCCCATCAAACCACGAAGTCATCAATTGACTAACATACCACGAGACGTCAATCGTGTCACTTTGGGGGGATATCACTTAGGGTTTTGGCCTGGCGGTCTACGGCACGTGTGTTCAAACACACGATGAAATGTGAGCAAGTCGTGCAATCAGTTGAAGGAATTCACGAGGTAGTGGGTGGAAAATCGACCAAGTCTCCACACGTTGAGAAACTGGTTTTCAAACACGATCTCCACTTCCCCACTCCTTGATTCCATCAACTGTCACACTTCATGGGGTCATGGTGTCTAAAATTCCAGCAATATAAATAAGTCTTTGAATCATGATTGAGGGATCAGCATCAACAGTATCATCAATCCCACGTCTCATCGACAACACGAGATCATCAACTCATCAGTTGAGCAATTTCAGTCATTAAGAGCTTATCATATTCAGAATTTACACACCCACAATCTTTGATTACCATTGATTCCACACATTTCCCAGCTTCCCTCCAACAGATCAACCCATCCTCTCTTGTGACCGAATTTACTCTGGAACGTTCATTGTCTTGCTTTAGGCCGGAGTACTATAGATTGATCTCTCGAATCTAAAGCACCCCCTTTGCAGCAGTGCATCTGGGTGAGGTGATGGTATTTTTCAATGATGTTGTACTAAGATGATTCGTTCACTCAGATTTGTTGAGAATTTTTTTAAGACTTAATAAAGAAAATAAGGAAAAATATATATATACAATTTGTCACAAGATGAAGAGACGCTGAGACGCGGGATTCCACTACTTTTCATATTGTTATGGTTCAGTCATTAACTCTAGACAATATAGCTCAAACAAAAGAAGTTGTGACTCTAGTTCTTTGCCAAAAATAGATTTCGTAAAATATTATTTGTAAGTTAAAAGCATGACGCATCTAAAGTATTTAGAACTAAGCATGCGGCATCTAACAAAATAACAAATAATTAATAGAAATCATAAAGCAATTAAATCTATGCAAAAAGAGAATAAAATAATTAATTCATTTACCACAATCATGAAAAGTTGCTTTCTCCGTTGTCCCAGTGATGGGGTCTATCTCCGCATGGTGAAAACACACTCAAAGGAATTTTTCATTGCTCAAAAAGGTGTTTACAAGGAGAAAAGGTATAAAACAAGGCCTTTGTAACAATTATAATTGTTACAGATACAACAATAAACTGTTACTGACGATGTAGCTTCTACGACTGTCACTATGTGTCGCAACCACTGTAGCTATAAGACCCACCTCTAAGTGTCGTTGTCACTGTTGGAAAACGACTGTCCTGGTAAGTCTGTTCTTCGTGTTCTTCAGCTTTGCAGCAGCAGAAATGGAGTTTCTGCAGCTTGATTTTTTGACTCTGTGGTGCTCTATTCCTCTCCCAAACTCTCTATCCTCGTCTATGGACCTGGAGCCATCTATTTATACTCCTAAGCCTCATTTAATCACGCCATATCTCCCAAATAATCTTCATTCATCATCATTATTCTCTACGGCCAAACTTTCCATTTTTATCTTCACCACGCGTTAAACTTCTTCCAGCACGCTCCAATTCGTCATGTACACGCCTCAGATGTAGTTATACACACTTCTATCTCACGCCATGCACAGGAGAACACGTCCAATCCCGTGAAACACTTCTCCCGTTGATGTGTTGCCCTGTTTTTTTTTTTTGCGAGTTATCTAGCCAAATTTAACCGAAAAAAATCAACCATACCACGTCTGTTATGCTCAATCAAGTCTTCCCATAAAATTTTAGCCATTGAATCTCACTGTAACCCCTCCAAATCACGAACTGAAAATTTGTTTTCTAAAAATATCTTTTCCCGCCAAAAACCAGTTTCAAACGGAGAAGATGGGTGCTTTGGATTAATTTGGGCTACACATAGTCGTGGGTGCTGAGAATAAGGGTGCCCCTTAGCAAAAGTGGGGGTCCATATAGCAATTGTCCTCCGGGGTGCTCCGAGCAACTTTTCGCGCCGAATTTTCCAACAATATTTATTTTCCAAAAATACCTAAAAACACACAAAACACCATAATAAGTACGAAAACGAGTACTAACAATATGGAACATTGAGGACAAATTAGATACATAAATGCGTCTCTCATGAGGTTTAACATTTCGCTCAGTTCGAGGAGTCTCCTCTGTACGGTCGTCTCCTCAATTCCTTAAAAACCAGCAAATCGTTTTTCCCCATCTACACAAGGAAAGTTCCCTACTAATGATCTTAGTACTGCTTTGATGGCTTTTGGAAAACTTGGTATCCCCAATCTTTGTCCCTCCACAATTGAAAATTCTTGGTGGAGTCACGATTTTGCAGAATTGGTTTATTTCCTTGATTCGGGTTTATCAAGTCTCGATATTTGTGGTTTTATTATGTTTCAAATGATTTCGATGACTTCACCAGTCAAGATGTTGGGTTACCCTTGTTTGATTAGTCAAATTTGTCGTGATCGTGGGTGTGATTCAATTGGCAACTCTTTTGGGGTTCCCAAACCGGTTCGTCCGTGTATCTTCAGGCGCATAAGGGAAAATACTTGCAAGCGACAAAGAATCGCTTCTCTTGATTTTAATGACCCTACCACCATGTGCCTTCTTCAAAAAATTCACAAGGGTGTGCGTAAGGTCGATTCAAGAGTGAAGTGTGTCCAAGAACAATTGTCTTTGGTTGCAACAAAGTTTCCCGAGCTCAAGGAAGAATTGAACACAATTCAAGCATCTTGGAGTATCTCAGATGAAGAAGAAGATGAGTAATTTGTGTTCTTATTATTGCCTAGTATGTCTTATTTTTTACTTAGTTGGAAGAATAACTAGTGCTTTGAATAGCGATGATTGTGACTACACATATCTATTATTTTCATCTTCATGTTTTTTGGTTTAAAATTCTAAAACTTTTTGGAGGATGATGTTTTGCAGTATTTAATCTTTATGATTTGTTATATTGCAAATTGTTATGGGATATTGGTGTTTACGACCGTGAACTATGTTCTCCCATATTTGGTCAAAAGTAAAGTCGTTCATGATCGGTATTCATGTATTGATTTAAGGATGAATAGACTTTTGACAATTACAAAAGTTAAGCATATATTGTCAATTTTTGATGGAAGATAGGTTAAAATCTTTTGTAATCAAGGATTATGTCTATTAAGTATTGTTATGCATATAATGATTGAAGATATAATGAATCCTTGTGTTTTCCACAGTATTGATCTTCACTGATCCATATTTTATGTAATATTGTGAGGCTCCGTAATGTGTCTTATGTTGAGAACGATACAACTAAGTTGATTAATTAGCTCGGCTGGTTGTTCCGTAAGGTACTTTATGTTGAGCATTTAGAACTAAATTAATCATCTTGTTTGGTTATTTAGTTATTACTCCATAAGTTCTCTTGTGTTGAGTATATGAACGATTAAGCCAATCACTCTCTTGTATGGTTAACTTAGTCATTGCTCTGTAAGTTTACTTATGTTGAGCACAATCAATTAAATTGATCACTTTTTGTGTTTAATTTGATTATGTATTTCGATTAAATTAATCATGGGTTTACTTATGATTAATTTGATTGAGTTTTTGGATATAAAAATCATTCATATGGTTTTGGTGTCCAATAAAAATCCTTCGTTTCTCTTGAAATTAAGGTCGCTCGTTGTTGTTTTTCGGGAATGACATCAAATGGGGGAGAGTTCTTTTGAACTAGTGCTTAATAGTCATATCTTGAGGGGTGTGCGGCTGTGGAATTTTAGAGGGGTTATCTTGTATCTTTAAACTCCTTGATGAATGTTGTTAGCTCCGGCTATATGATTTCATCTAAATAAGATGATATGTGTTTCTTTTTCTCAGTCATGAAATGTCTCTTACGGAAATTTCATTATGATCCCGTTCTTGTACCTTTGCCAATTTATTGACAAAAAGGAGGAGAATTAATATGTAGTTCACACTACAAATACATATGGTTTTCGGATCATTGTGTAGGGGGGGTGGTTTCCATGTGAGATGGAGTATTGACTAAGGGGAATGATACATATCACCATAGTATTATTGTTGAAGTTGTGATACAATTGAACTTTGACACTGTATAACAATGATTGACACCGATGCTTTCTCATTGTTATAGCTACGGATCTTCAACAACGGTGATGCTAAACTTACAACCTTTGGGATCATTTGAGTACTTGGAAGTGACGAAGATTTCGAGGGATGTTGAAGATTAGACATGTGAAATAGGAGATACTAAAGTTTCATTATCTTTTTTGTATTCCATATGTATTGATAGTTTTGTCACTAAAATTGACAAAGGGGGAGACTGTTAGAGCATTGCTCGGTCGAACTCGCATGCGTTGCTATCTCAAGCATGTTTGTCAATGTTAGTGATCAAAACTATAAGTCTTGATTTCTAGTCTACTATAACTAAGTCTCGGACTAGGATAGTAAGTGTAGTTGAGCTCAGGGACTCCATGGCGATTCATCATACAAGACGAATATCTACTCAAGGAACCGGTGGAACTTCTCGACAAAAAGGTATGTGGAGACTTGAACTTATCTGTCACTCAAAAGTCTATCTATTCTATCTCCTACTCTTTGAGACAAAAAGTCGTATGCTATATATATAGATTATGATTATACATATTTGGTATTTTGAGCCGAGTATACCTCGCCTATCTATATCTCGAAATATGTGTTGGTAAGATTTTCGCTTCGACCAAGTTTATCTTTACCTAGTGACAAAAGTCATGTTATGTTTCAATCACTTTGAAAATTGCTTTGACGAGAAATGGTGTAACAACTATATAACATCCTCTAAGAATGTTTCAATGATTGGAATGAGAGTTTAGATTACATAACCAATGGTGGACATAAGAATTGTTGTGGAAACACAGTTATGTATAAGTCCTATTCCTTGAACCAAAGTTTTCGAACTTTGTTGATCAAGAGAACCGAAAGAATGGCAAGTGCCAAGTCCGCGAACTGCCGAAGTTCTCAAACCCGAGAATTTCTGCTGGAGTTCACAAACTAGTGCGTGAAGCTAAGTCGGCAAATTCAGTCCGCGAACCGGCGAAGTTCTCATCCCGAGAATTTCTGCTGGAGTTTGTAAGCTCTGTCCTGTATCTTAAGTCCGCGAACCTAGTCTGCTAACTTGAGAAGGTTATATATCTAAAGATGATTTATGAACTTAAACTTAAAAAGACTAAGGAATGATATTTGCAAACCGTGGCTATAAAAGTTCATGAACCGATTCGAGTGAATCAAATCATCTTTGCTTCAATTGTGTCTTGTGTAGTTACATAAGATTTCCTTGCAATTGAACAACTCTCTAACTAGTTCAATTGAGTCACTTGAAATAGTTATAGTGAAGAAGAACATGGTTGATATGAAATGATCATATGGCTAACCTTTTGGTTGACTATTGTTGAACCAACAATGTACACTTTTGGGTACGGTTGACAAACCTAGAAGCATGCATTTCATTTATGTATAACAAGCTAAGTTTTCGATCTAACAGTTGAGAAATATTAGCTTGAATCTAAATCAGGTTTTCATCTAACAGTGGATATTGATTGCTTTGTTACCAAGGCAAAGCCCTGATTTGAAAGACTATATAAGGGGACATCTAGCAACACTGCAAAACTAATCCCCACACCTTACGTGTGATACTAGTTTGCGTTCTAGAGTCGGTTCTCCTTTAACCTTTGGTTTTCTTCTTCTAAAGCCAGGTTAAATGACTTGAAGACTTCATTGGGATTGTGAAGCCAGACCGATACTACTTTTATCTTAGTTGTGTGATCTGATATTGCATCTTCTATCGTACGAGTACAATCATATTGATTGGCTTGAGATTGATATATCTGATAGGCATGATATAAAAAGTAATCACAAACATCTTCGTCTCATCGTTTGTGATTCCACAACATCTTGTTTCGCCAACATACGATTAAGATTGTTGTGAGGTGATTGATTAATATAGGCTGTTCTTCGGGAATATAAGACCGGATTATCAATTGGTTCCTGTTCACCTTGATTATTATCAAAAGACGGAACAAAAACTTTAGGGTTTTTCTGTGGGAGACAGATTGATCCTTTGGTATAATTGTCTGTGTGAGATAGATTTGTTTATTGTTAAAGCCTACGATTTTGGGTCGTAGAAACTCTTAGTTGTGGGTGAAATCCGCTAAGGGAATCAAGTGCGCAGTATCCTGCTGGGATCAGAGGCGTGGGGAGTACAACTGTACCTTGGATCAGTGGGAGACTGATTTGGGTTCAACTATAGTCCAGTCCGAAGTTAGCTTGGAGTAGGCTAGTGTCTGTAGCGTCTTAATACAGTGTGTATTCAATCTGGACTAGGTCCCGGGGTTTTTCTGCATTTGCGATTTCCTCGTTAACAAAATTTCTGGTGTCTGTGTTATTTCAGTTTCCGCATTATATTGATTTATCTTTATAATTGAAATAATACAGGTTGTGCGTTTATATCATCAATTAGTATAATACAACCTTTGGTTGTTGATTAACATTGATTGATCCTTGGACATTGGTCTTTGGTACCGTCCAAGTTATTCCTTTTGTTTGATTAAAGACTCGTTGGTTTCTATTAGCTTGAGTAAATCAAAACAAGAGAGAGATATTAACTCCTTGAGATACTTTTACCTATAGTGAGTCTGACTGTCTAGTTGATTCTCTAGAAAGTGTTTCGGAGTTAGTCCATACAGATTGCTAAGCAAAATATTGGGTGGTGTTGTTAGACCCCCGCTTTTTCATACATATCTTTCATTTTAGATAAAATCCACTTTCTTTCATGTTTCATAACAAATGACATATGAAATACATTCTCTTCATCATAGTTATTATCTACGAAATACTGAATAACCTATGAGAAGGACATAGTTAGTAAGCTCGATTGTTCTAACAAAAAGCAATGGTCTATGCAGTACTACTACTGCATCTCTGCTGTCAAAACCTGATAAAACCAAACAATGTCTCTCAAAAAACAAAAACAAAAAGGATATATGTTTTAGAGGTTTACCAGTAGGCATAGTTAGTAAACAAAAGTGACAATCATGAGTAGAGTACAACTACTATTACTAACTACTAAGTATCTTTTGGTAAAATTGGATAAAGCCAAAGACCTCTCTCGCCAGAAGGATGTAATCTAGCAGGTCTGGGATGCTAGCAACATGGAGGGAATGCTCTCCAGAAAGTGGATAGATAGACATAAAAACCTGGTTCGTAAAGTTCCTTTGTTTCCAAATCACCAGACATATTTTCCTCTCTTGGCATGTAATAAAATTTGTCCCAAAAAAATTCACGAAAAGGATCACTCAGTTGGGCTAAAAGACAGTCGTGGAACTTTTGATAAATATAAGCACAAAAATTAGTAGAACAAGAACCAAAATAGAATTGGAATAGAATTAGGATCGTATATAACAAAAACATCCAGAATTTTCTAAAATATAGGGTTTCATTTGTAGCTTCAAATCAAGATCAATATAGAGGTTCTTTTACAACTTTAGCATACCAAAATCTGAGAATGGATTCAAATAAGAAACTTGCAAAGGATAGTGAATCAAAAGACCGTGTACTTTACCATCTTAAGTGTCCATTCCCAAAAAAGTGACGAGAATTTTCTACCCTCGCTGAACTAGAAAAGTATACTGATGAGGTCCACAAGTTTCAATTTAAAAACAGATATGAAACTTGTGGAATTACAAAATATAAGACGAAAAGAACTTTGTAATTTGTATCAATCTTATTCCTTGATCGATAGTTCTTGAAATATCACATAGCAAAAGAGACGAACCTTAGAACAGATAAGAACTTCGATGGTCAAGATAAGATTCCGGATAACAATAACTCCTAGGTAAGTTATAATCTGACCGAGCTTCAAAAAACTCTTAGTAAAGACTTCAAAATTCGTAACCTAATACAGTTTCTCTAAAAAACCTTGACGACGAATATAGCCGCAATTAGGATACAGCGTGCCGGGGTTAAGATTCTAATATGCAAAGAGTCCTCTATTTATAATGATGAACAAGGATAAGTAGCTTATAATAAAATCTGAGTATGTAAACTAGTTTTCATGTTTACAAATTCCTTTGATACTAAGTAAACTAAACTTATAAATATAGATTGATTTATGTAAGTAGGTGAGAAGTTTTCCTTGAATTACAAAGAAGAATGTGCATCCGCGTATCTATCGATATAATATCTATGCACAAAAACTTAGCCTGAGAATAATTAAGTTTTCTATGAACCATCAAGCAATAATGGACTCTCCAAGACTAAATCAGTTCGTGAAGTTTCAAAAACAATTTGTGAACAATATTAATGTCTCGAAGTTCAGGAGCATTTTATATCTACAAGTTTGCTACCTGTCCAAATAAGTTCATATACGTGAGTTAATTTTTTTCCCAAAAACCAATTAAGATCAACCACTTCTCTTAATGACCAAATCAGTTCGTGTACTTGAGGACTAAAAATATCTAGGAACATCTCAAATTCAACCAGTTTGCGAACTAACCAAATTAGTTCGTGTACACGAGTTAATAAGTAATTTTATTCATCAAATTTATTATCATCAATAAATTCTAAGTTCATGTGAAAAGATGAGGGTACCAAAATATACCTTAATCTAAAACTTTTCCACCTATAAGTCCTTTCTCCAAAAGTGATTATCTATGGACTGAGTCGAGACAATACAACTAATCGGTTCACACTTCGTGTAATCGTTTATGGATACGAGATCGAGACAATACAATAACGAAGTATGTTTACTTGATAAAAGGTTCGGACTTAACCAAACATAATAGGATTACTATCAAGTAAATAGGAATTAACATTTGTTTATTTTACTTTTAATTATAATAAGAACAATTATAATTGCGGAAATATAAAAGTAAAAGACACAACAAGATTTTGTTAACAAGGAAACCCCAAATGCAGAAAAACCCCGGGACCTTGTCCAGAATTGAATACTCCCAGGATTAAGCCGCTATACAAAATCAAACCAACTTCGTACAGTTGAGACCAAGAAACTAAACCTATAGTTCACCTAGTTCCGTCTGTATTCCCATGCCTCCAACTTGTAATAAGTCACGTACTTGGAACAATTCCTTTGGTTCGTATTCCAAACAGTAAAAGAATAACAAATTTGTTCGGTGACAACTCCTTTCAATCAAGTGATATGAGTTCGACACAAGGCTCTTCCGTTTATCCCAATAAACTCCTTTGTCATGTCCTTAGATCTATCTAATAACAACTACCAAAGTAATTGTCAAGATTTTGCAATCAATACTTTGAATCACAAAGAATTGTATTGATCCTGATCTACTAAACTAATCAATCCAATCTACCACAAGGATAAACCGATTATAGTTGGATCCTCTTTAACCGAAATAAGTATTGTGCACACCAAAGATTATGAACCCAAATCAGAAATCTTCAAAGTATTCTTTGTCTTCAAATCTTCTTAGATCTTCAATAAACACCTGCACACAATCAACTTGAATCTCTTGTGATCAATCACGCACAGAACAAAGTCTGCTAACAATGGATTATTACAAGACGTCTTTATATTTACAAACAATCCAAAGAACCCCGTTGTAACTTCGATCTAGTTTGAGTGAATCTTATATCATAAGAGAAGATTCTCAAGCATAAACAAACTAGGTGCAATCAAAGTTCAACAACCGTTAATCAATCAAATCAATCAAAAACTAATAATAAACTGCAATTATCTAGTTTCCCACCAATGGTACTAATAGAGCTTCTCAATCCCAAAGAAGTCTTTAAACCGAGCGTCCGTAAAAAGATTTCGCCTAATTATGTTACTTTCCTCTCCGAATAGGCGGCTCCACCAGTAACAACACAACTAGGTAGTTTTGCTGGCTCTGAGGATTAGTTTGCTCGAAATGCGAACTTTCATATTTATAGACCAAGGAAGTTTAGACACCAAGGAATTTCCAAAATCGAAAATATTCTCAAGGTATGCAATATATTTCCAAATTCGGTTTCCATAATTCCTGGAAATACTTTGTCCAAATATTGACCGAAAATCTATTAGAAAATCTCCAACTAGTAAATGCACATTACTAATTTTCTTTTTCCAAAAATAAAATTAAAAGATTCTCAATTATTTTTTCGATTGGGGATTTTCCTTTAGCTATTAAGGAATACCTTTGAACAATAAAAGATAAGCGTTACTCCACATGTTCAAAGTATGTCGACATCTTAACTTAGTAAATCATCTTTCATATTTACTATCTTGGAATCGATTTTCCACACTTCCAAACAAGTTTAGAATTGGTTCATCTGACTTCCAAGAACTATGTGATTGATTAAGAACACCTAATCACCAAACATGGGTTTCACGGTTCTACCAAGACAAGTTTCGGTTGTACCTCCATGTGGGTACTGGATTTAGTCACACTAACTTTCCAAAATTCGGTTGACTAGGTACTAGGATCGGTTCCCACATATACATGGTATCTAACTTGTAGTTGTTGCACATGTCCATAGGATTGGTTTCCAATATCTATAAACGTGTTGCACATGTTCATAGGATCGGTTCCAAATATCTAGAAATAAGTTGCACCTCTTACAAGGATCGATTCCCCTCTTGTGATCGGTTGCACCTCTTACTAGGATCGGTTCCCCCTTCCCTAGAGTTGGTCATACCAATAACACTAAATCGATCATACCCTCTCAGGTGATTACTTCGGTTTCACTAATAAAAGTCATACCAATACAAAAGTCAGGGCTTGTGAATAGTTTTACCAAGAACATAAACAAGTCATGAGTGGTTATATTAATCACACATATTGGTAGTTCAAAAGATATGCAATGAATAACAATACCAATAAGCCTAGCAATTTTCCTTTCGATTCACAAAACAAGTTCATGAATTTACTTCCTTTAAACGAATGTAAAACGTTGTTTCCTAGGATGAAATCTTCACCTCATACCCATACATAATCACAATAGCATTCAAACGATTATGTTGATGTCTTATATAAGAAGTCCAAAAGATAAGCGTTATACTTCGTATTGTATTCCTTAATACTACGTCTAACTAGAGTGTAATCATTCATGCTTCGCAGTTATGTTTTCAATATGCACGACTTGAAAGATACGTTAGGGAATGAAACAGTTCAAGTCAAATATTGCTAACCTCAAGTGGAAGGATGATGTCGTCGTTGTATCTCTTTACTTCTTCAAGTCTTCATGTAATACTTGTAATGTCTCTTATCTTAATACTTTCAAGCTAACCTATACGAAGTTGACTCTAGTACATAATCAAGCGACTCTTTAAAGGAGTTTTGGTTCACTAAAATATGACAATCAAACTTGACATACCAACGCTTGGTGGGTTCAACCGAGATATGCTGTAACAATCTCCCCCTTTGTCAATTTTAGTGACAAAACTCTTATATCATATGGATAAACAAATTACAAGAATTCATTACACATACGCTTGATTCCCAAATTCAACAACACAATAACCTGTATACATTCAATCCATAAATGTCGATGTTGACATTATAATAACAAATCTAATACTCCCCCTAAAGGTAAGATAGGTAGATTTTATCAATCTGCACGTCTTTGTTATTCCCTTATCAATATGATATGCTACTCCCCCTTAGTCTATGCTTTAATATTTCGTTAGATATAATGTTTAAGCACCAATGTCCTTTTCCTTAGTGATATTAATCAATATAAATCAATACCAATATCACTTGTTTACTCCATATATTTATCCCCCTTATTGTTACAAAATGACAAAGGTACGAGCAAATAAAGGACAAACCGGAAGGATCTTACAAATCTCATAAGACTTGCAACCTATAGAGTTAAGCACGAGGGTTCCACACACCATTTTTGATAACCAATATCAATACGAAACTACAAAGTAATTTTGTTTTGATATGTTACTAAGGAAACAATTGCCCGAAGCAATTTTCCCTAATAGTTTAGCAAACCAAAAATCGACTAAGCACCTTAGTTCCTTTGCTAAAACGATTGCACAAATACAATCGCTTGTTCGATAAGGCCAAAATAAAGATAACTCTATTTTTCTCACCAGGTTCTAGTTATCCATATAACTTAGATCTTTCACTTTTAAACAAGACGAGTACTAGGTTAGTTCACTAGCATTTCTTGTTAAGGCATTCGATTAGACTTGAATAACCGAAACATCCACTTTGATAAGTCTAACTAAGATCAGAATTAACTTAGTTTCTCTTATCCGGAATCGAATTGGACTAAACAATTCATCCCGAAATCTATTTCTTTCGTTAAGCCATAAATAATTCATACAGACCAAATAAATCAACTTGCATAATTATTTACCTCAACCGGAAGCAATTGAAACAACATAGACATTAAAGCACCGCAATTGTACCGAAATTCTGTAAGCCTAAACGATTGATACCAAACAACAAAGCAAGATAACAATAGTTTTTCTTAACCGGAAACAATTGAATCACACACACATCCATACACAAATAATGGAATAAAACATCAATTGTACCAAAATTTTGTTAAGCAAAAGCAATAAATATACGCAATAAACTCAGGCTTTTCTTAAACAGGAAAAAGATTAACTAACAAAGTCGTTACCTCAAATTTCGCATCCTCTTCTCCAATATGTTTGCATATTCTTCCAGGGAGAATTGATACCGAAATATCATTATGTTATCATCCTTATACAAAACAAAATAATAACAACAACCAACCTTTACCAGAGAAAGGTTGAAAAATGGTTTTAACTATTGCAAGCAAAAGTTGAAAACCCCGAAACACATATGCTTTTATGCTAAACCAAACGATTCAACATATTGTGACTTTTTCACATATTGTTTCAATCAGAACCCCTCATGATCCTTTGATAAAGCCTACCAACATGGGCTAGAACTTAATCCTGCTTAACCAAAATGTCACCCAAACCATAAGGGTTCACAACATATGAGATCAAATATTAAGGTCATGAAAACCGAAAACAAACATCTCATAAACATACATAGCAATAAGATAAAGCATTCAAGCACAGGCTATGTAAATCCAAAACTATCACAAGAAAAATTATAAACCAAATAATTTTATTCATAATAAGATAGTTTTATTCATAATAGACCTAATACAATCATTGAAAGAAATCAAAAATTGATGCTTATTTTCTCCTTCTCAGTTCTTGTGAAGATTGTTGTCAAAAATTGGATTCAAATTCTTCTGAGAACTTCCGTTTTCAGTAGATGATTTGCTCATCTCAAACAGTTGAGAATGAAGATTAGATAGTACTTCTTTTGAATCCTTTATCATCAGCTCATGATATCTAATGCAACCTTTAACAGTAAGAATGTGTTTTCTGAGAGAATCTTGAGAGTTATCATGAAGAGAGACATCATGAGTTTCATTCATAGCTGATGCATAGAGTGCTAAATCATCAAGAGATGACCCTTCTTTTACCGATTTCTCTATTGAAATAAATTAGTCTTCTTTCGGACAGGAAGAAGGTATATAAGATGGGAGAAAATCAAGGAATAATTTGGTTTAAGGAAACGAAACCATTTTTCCCAAAAATAAAAGATATCTATTATTTTTCATTAAAGAAACAAACATGAACAACTTGCCCAGATTTATGCTTCCTCACAATCAAAATTTTGGGCAACAAGTGAGGATGCATAATTCAACACAATCAGTGTGTGTTGAGGTGAGAATTATTCTCACCATAGTTAACAAAGACATCATTAGGATGGCTTATAAACACAATAGAGTGTGTTTCCTTTTGTTCTTTCTTTCTCTTGTAATTGCAAGAGTTTGCAATTTCCCTTTTAGATCTCATAAACTTACCAGTCTTCTTTATCCCCTTGTGAAGTGCTTTGATAAGTTTATTTCTAAGGAAGATTGCAGCGTGATTATTTCTTTCACATGAAGAACTTATCAAGTTAACAGAAAAACTAGTTTCTGATTTTCTTGGTTTTTCACCCAATTTTTCTTGTTCAGATTTTACCATACGAGTTTTATCTGAAAGGAATTTCAAAAGGTTTTCAAGTACTAGGCTTAACCTTTTATTTTCCTTAATTTCCTACTCAAGTTTTTCTAAGAGTTGATTAGACTCACAGAATTCATCATTGTTAGAGTTGGAAAGAAGTGCATTACAATCAGATATTTCTTCATTGGATTCTTCCTCCGGAATATCATCAAGAGTGGAGATATACTCCTTGTTCTCTTCTGAGTTCTTTTGCTGGGAAAATGTTTTTCCATATGTCCGAATCTACGACACTTGAAGCATTGTACTTCATTATTACCCTTTTTTATGGAAAAACGATAATGTATCAGGAACACGTTTATCAATAGATAAGAGGTCCTTGATTCGTTGCGCTAGAAGCACAATAGTTGAGTCAATATCTTTTCCAACAGGTACCTTGTCCTCTTGGCAACGTTTCTCAGTTTGATTCTTCAGCAGAATTTCTCTATCAAATATCTATAACTTTCCTACAAGAGAGCTTCGGGAAAGTATAGAAAGATCATTTCCTTCTATTATGGCATGTTTCTTAGACTCGTATATGGATGGTAACGATCTGAGAATTTTGCATACTATTTCCTTTCAGGTATGGCCTTTCCAAGGAAAAAAGATGCATTAACAATCTCAGAAAGTTTAAAGTTAAACTCCTCGAAAGTATCGTTATCGTCCATTTTGAGGTGTTCACATACAGATGAAAGGGAAAGAAGTCTAGCTTGTTTTTCAGATTCATCTCCCTCGAATACAGTCTCAAGAATATCCCACGCTTCTTTAGAAGTTCTACAAGTCAGCACATGATGTAGAAGATTATGACTAACTGCGTGTATGATGGCATTCAAACCATCAGAATTCTGCTTTGCAAGAATCCTTTCTTCATGAGTATAAAACGCTAAAAGTTTGAACTCTGTTTCCGAATAATCCATCGGTTATTATCCGTCTTCGATTAATAACCAAGTATTAAAATCTCGGGATTGAAGAAAAGCATTCATAGCAGATTTCCATAATGGGTAGTTTGTCCCATTAAATCTTGGTGGTACGTTAACTGAATCACCCATTAGATTCATTTTCTTATAGGTTGGATCGCACCAAACACAGATTGTTAGATCTTTTCATGTTTGCCTGCTCTGACACCAATTGAAAAGACGAGGGTACCCAAATATACCGCAGTCTAAAACTTTTCTACCCATAAGTCCTTTCTCTGAAAGTGATTGTCTATGGACTGAGTCGAGACACAATTAATCGGTTCACACTTCATGTGATCGTCTATGGATATGAGTTCGAGACAATACAACAACGAAGTATGTTTACTTGATAGAAGGTTCGGACTTAACCAAACACAATAGGATTAATCAAGTAAATAGGAATTAGTGTTTGTGTATTTTACTTCTAATTATAATAAAAATAATTATAATTGCGGAAATAGAAAAGTAAAAGACACAACAAGATTTTGTTAACGAGGAAACCGCAAATGCAGAAAAACCCCGGGACCTTGTCCAAAATTGAATACTCTCAGGATTAAGCCGCTATAGAAAATCAAACCAACTTCGTACAGTTGAGACCAAGCAACTAAACCTATAGTTCACCTAGTTCCGTCTGTATTCCCACGCCTCCAACTTGTAATAATTCACGTACTTGGAACAATTCCTTGGGCTCGCATTCCAAACAGTAAAGGAACAACAAATTTTTTCGGTAACAACTCTTTTCAATCAAGTGATATGAGTTCGACACAAGGCTCTTCCGTTTATCCCAATAAACTCCTTTGTCAGGTCCTTAGATCTATCTAATAACAACTACCAAAGTAATTGTCAAGATTTTGCAATCAACACTTTGAATCACAAAGAATTATATTGATGCCGATCTACTCAACTAATCAATCCAATCTACCACAAGGATAAACCGATTATAGTTGGATCCTCTTTAACCAAAACAAGTATTGTGCACACCAAAGATTATGAACCCAAATCAAAAATCTTCAAAGTCTTCTTTGTCTTCAAATCTTCTTAGATCTTCAATAAACACCTGCACATAATCAACTTGAATCTCTTGTGATCAATCACACAGAGAACGGAGTCTGTTAACAATAGATTATCACAAGACGTCTTTAGATCTACAAACAGTCTAAAGATCCCCGTTGAAACTTCGATATAGTTTGAGTGAATCTTATATCAGAAAAGAAGATTCTAAAGCATAAACAAACTAGGTGCAATCAAATTTCAACAACCGTTAGTCAATCAAATCAATCGAAAACTAATAATAAACCCCAATTATCTAGTTTCCCACCAACGGTACTAATAGAGCTTCTCAATCCCAAAGAAGTCTTTAAACCGAGCGGCTGTAAGAGATTTCGCCTAATTAGGTTACTTTCCTCTTCGAATAGGCGGCTCCACTAGTAACAACACAACTAGGTAGTTTTGCTGGCTCTGAGGATTAGTTTGCTCGAAATGCAAACTTTCATATTTATAGACCAAGGAAGTTTGGACACCAAGGAATTTCCAAAACCGAAAATATTCTCAAGATATGCAATATATTTGCAAATTCGGTTTCCATAATTCCTGGAAATGCTTTGTCCAAATATTGACCGAAAATCTCTTAGAAAATCTCCAACTAGTAAATGCATATTACTAATTTTCTTTTTCCAAAAATAAAATTAAAAACCTTAATTAAAGATTCTCAATTATTTTTTCGATCCGGGATTTTCCTTTAGCTATTAAGGAATGAAAAAGCGGGGGTCTAACAACCACACCGAATATTTCGATTAGCAAGCTGTATGGACTAACTCCAATATACTTTATAGAGAATTAACTAGACAGTCAGACTCAATCTAGAGAAAAGTATATCGAGGAGTTAATATCTCTCTCACTTGATTTGATCTTTACTCAAGCAAATAAGAATTTGCGAGTCTTTATCAAATACAAGGATAATTAACTTGGATGGTACCAAAGACCAATATCCAAGGATCAATCAATTTCCAATCAACAACCAAAGGTTGGATTTCAAAATTGATCGATACAACGCACAACCTATGATATTTCAATTATATAACAAAATACAATGCGGAATAGAAATAACACATACACTAGAAGTTTTGTTAACGAGGAACCGCAAATGCAGAAAAACCCCGGGACCTAGTCCAGATTGAACACCGCATTGTATTAAGCCGCTACAGACACTAGCCTACTAAAAACTAACTTCGGTCTGGACTGTAGTTGAACCCTAATCAATATTACACCTATTCAAGGTACAGTTGCGCTCCTTACGTCTCTGATCCCAGCAGGATACTACGCACTTGATTCCTTAGCTGATCTTACCCACAACCAAGAGTTGCTACGACCCAAAGTCGAAGACTTTAATAAACAAATCTGTATCACACAGAAAAGTCTACGATAATAGATAAATTTGTCTCCCACAGATAAACCTACAAGTTTGTTCCGTTTTTTGATAGAAATCAAGGTGAACAGAAACCAATTGATAAACCAGACTTATATTCCCGAAGAACAACCTAGGATTATCAATCACCTCACAATAATCTAAATTGTATGGTAGCGAAACTAGATATTGCGGAATCACAAACGATGAGACGAAGATGTTTGTGATTTCTTTTTATCTTGCCCTATCGGAGATATAATCTCAAGTTAATTATTCAATTGAACTCGTACGATAGAAAATGGCAACATCTGATTGCTCAACTACAAGAGAAGTAGTTTCATGTAGTGTATCTAGTACAACTACAAGATGAATTTGTTGGATAAAAATGGTAGCAAGCTACCTTCTCTCTGATGAACAGAGCCTAAACTTCAATTGAAGTCAAATATGATTTTCATTACCTAATTCAGGAGAGAAGAATGATTGGCCTTTAATAGACCAATCCTTAACAATTGCATCAACGGCTAGAATTGAATCATAACTCAGTGCTAGACTCGAGAAGGGACCCTAAGATTAATACACCCAACTCAACTTAGTTACACCCACTCACTAGTTACTCAGAATTACAAGGTATGTCGAATGAATATCCTGTGAACATGACACTGCCCCTCCCATTTAGAAATCCTTGTCCTCAAGGATGAAATCTGGAAATTTAGGTTTGATGTTAGCAGCATCCTCCCATGTTGAATCGGCTGGGTCTGCATTGCACCACTGTACTAAGACTTGGGGAATATGAGAAGACCCTCTGACAGTAATTCTAGTATCTAGAACAGCTACAGGTTCAATCACAAACTGGCATGCATGGTCCACTAAAGGCAGCTGAGGTGAAGTAATTGACTGCAAGCCTATTTTCTTCTTCAGCTGTGAAACATGAAATACTGGGTGTATCCTAGACCCACAAGAAGTTTTAGATTATAAGCTATTAGAGCATAGCTCGGTCGACCTCGCATGCGTTTCTATCTCAAGCATATTTGTCAATTTTAGTGATCAAAATTATAAGTTTTGATTTCTAGCCTACATAGCTAATCTCGGACTAGGATAGAAAAGTGTAGTTTAGCTCAAGGACTTCATGGCGATTCATCATACAACGACGAAGATCTACTCAAGTAACAGTGGAACTTCATCAACAAAAAGGTATGTGGAGACTTGAACTTATCTATCACTCAAAAGTCTATCTCTTCTATCTCCTACTTCTTATGAGACAAAAGTCATATGCTATATAGACTGGATCATACACATTTGATATTTCGAGCCGAGTATATCTCGCCTATCTATATCTCGAAATCATGTGTTGGTAAAGCGTTTCGCTTTGATCAAGTTTATCTTCACCTAGTGACGAAAGTCATGAAAAGTTTCAATTACTTTGAGAATTGCTCTGACGCGAAACGGTATGTGAATAACGGCTATATAACGTCCTCTGAGAATGTCTCAATGATTGGAATGAGAGTTTAGATTACATAACCATGTATTCCTTAATCCGAAGTTTTCGAACTTTGTTGATTGAGAGAAACCGGAGGAATTGGCTTTGCCAAGTCCGCGAACCCAGTCCGCGAATTGACGGAAGTTCTTGTACCGAGAATTTCTGCTGGGAATTTCCAAAAACTCATTTGCGTGTAAGTCCGCGAACCTAGTCCGCGAATTGGCGAAAGTCTCTTTGCCGAGATTTTCTGCTGAGTTTGGAAAACTCCACCGGTTGTCTTAAGTCCGTGAACTTGATTGTGAGCTTAAGTGGTTATGATCTAAAGATGTTCTCTGAACATGAAACTTAAATTACTAAGGAATGCTTTATGCAAACTGTGGCTATAAAGTTCATGAGTCGATTCAATCGAATCAAATCATCATTGTTTCAATTGTGTCTTGTGTAGTTACATAAGATCTCATAGCAATAGAAAAACTCTTTAACTAGTTCATTTGAGTCAATTGAACTAGTTATGGTGAAGAAGAACAAGGTTAATATGAAATCCTCATATGGTTAACCTTTTGGGTTACTATGTTGAACCAACATACACGTACACGTTTGGGCATGGTTTTCACAAACCCAGTAAACGTCTAACCAAGTGTATGTGACAAGATAAGTTTTCGATCTAACGGTTGAGAAATATTAGCTTGAATCTAAATCAGGTTTTCATCTAACGGTGAATATGGATTACTTTGTAACTAAGGCAAAACCCTGATTTGAAGGCTATATAAAGGAGACATCTAGCATGGTGCACAATGGAGGGAAGCAACAAGGTTGATGATGTTGAGTTATGTCCTATTGATATCTCATGCTTTCATGCTCTTGATCATGAAAACGAAGACAAACTGCCAGTTCAAATTTCTTCACAACCGGTAGGAAATCTTCTTGGAGATTTTAAGGTCGTACGCGAACAACTTTGTATCGCAACACAGAATCTAGACTACATAAAAGATGAACTAAGGAAAGCAATTGAGGAACTCGTTCTTTTTCAATCCCTGGTTGCAGATAGGATTTAGTTTTTCGTCTGATCTTGGGTCTAGTTGGTTTCCTAGTACATCTTCTTTTTGGTTTAGTTGGAAGAATAACTAGTGCTTTGAATAGCGATGATTGTGACTACACATAGCTACTTTTGTTTTCATCTTCTTATATTATTTTTTAGGTTTATTGGTTTTTAAATTCTAAAAATATTTGGAGGATGATGTTATTGCAGTATTGATCATTATGATTTTGTGATATTGCAATTTGATTATGGGATATGTATTGTTTGCGTCCGTGAACTTGAAGGTCCCATATTGTGTCAAAAGTAAAGTCGTTCATAAATTGATATTCGTATTAATGAAAGGACGAATGAACTTTTGACAATTACAAAAGTTATGCCTATGCAGTCATGTATTTGATGGAAAATAGGATAAAATCTTTTGTTTGACAAGGATAAAGTCTATTATGTCGTTATGATGGAAAATAGAATAGATCCTTGTATGTTATCCACGATATTGATCTTCATTGATCCATTTTGTTATGTTTTACCGTGAAGGCTATATTGTGTGTCTTATGTTGAGCACGATACAACTAAGTCGATTATTCTTATTGGCTTTGTTGGTTATTCCATAAGATGCTATATGTTGAGCATTATGAACTAAATTAATCATCTTGGTGGGTTATTTAGTTATTTTCTCTGAAAGTCTTCTTTTGTCGAGCAAATCCTTTGACAATTAAATTGATTACTTTAGTGATTAGTTTGGTTGTTTGTATACCAATTAGATTAATTATATGTTCTCTTGTAATTAGTCTAGTTGAGTTTTCATATATTCCACATGTTCTTGTGTTGAGTATATGAACGGCTATACAAATCATGTTCTATTAGTTAATGTAGTCGTACATTCCGTAAGGTTTTTCCTTATGTTGAGTATGTGAACGATTAAGTTAGTCGTCTCCGTATGATTATCTTAGTCGTAGCTCCGTAAGTTTACTTATGTTGAGCACCTTCAATTAAATTGATCACTTTTGTGGTTTGATCTAGTTGCGTATTCCAATTAAATTAATCATGGGTTTTCTTGTGATTAATTTGGTTGAGTTTTGGATATAGAAAATCATTTCTATAGTTTTTGGTGTCCAATTTAAAAATCCTTCTTTTCTTTCGAAATTAAGGTCGCTCTTGTTGTTCTTTCGAGAATGACATCAAATGGGGGAGAGTTCTTTTGAACTTGTGATTAATGGTAAAATCTTGCGGGGTGTACGACTGTGGAATTTTATAGGGGTTATCTTGTATCTTAAAACTCCTTGATGAATGCATTTAACTTCGGATTTATGATTGCATCTAAATTAAGTTGGTATGTATTTTTATTTTAGTCTATGAAATGTCTCTTGTGGAAATTTCATTATGATCCCGTTCTTGTACATTTTCCTATTTTATTGACAAAAAGGGGGAGAAATATTGTAGTTCACACTACAAATACATATAGTTTTTGGATCATTGTGTAAGGGGGAGTGGTTTCCATGATCGAGATGGAGTATTGACTAAGGGTGAGTGATACATATCACCATAGTATTATTGTTAAAGTCGTGATACAATTGGACTTTCATGTTACATAATAATACTATGACACTGTATAATAATGATCGAGAATCTCGATTTCTCTCATTGTTATAGCTACGGATCTTCAACAACGGTGATGCTAAACTTACAACCTTTGGGATCATTTTAGTACTTGGAATGACGAAGATTTCAGGGAACGTTGAAGATTAGACTATGGAATAGGAGCCACTAAAGTTTATCTTTTTTGTATTCCATATGTATTAATAGTTTTGTCACTAAAATTGACAAAGGGGGAGATTGTTAGAGCATAGCTCGGTCGACCTCGCATGCGTTGCTATCTCAAGCATGTTTGTCAATGTTAGTGATCAAAACTATAAGTCTTGATTTCTAACATACATAGCTAAGTCTCGGACTGGGATAGAAAAGTGTAGTTGAGCTCAAGGACTTCATAGCGATTCATCATACAACGACGAAGATCTACTCAAGGAACCGTGGAACTTCATCAACAAAAAGGTATGTGGAGACTTGAACTTATCTATCACTCAAAAGTCTATCTCTTCTATCTCCTACTTCTTATGAGACAAAAGTCGTATGCTATATAGACTGGATCATATACATTTGATATTTCGAGCCGAGTATATCTCGCCTATCTATATCTCGAAATCATGTGTTGGTAAAGCGTTTCGCTTTGATCAAGTTTATCTTCACCTAGTGACGAAAGTCATGAAAATTTTCAATTACTTTGAAAATTTCTCTGACGCGAAATGGTCTTTGAATAACGGCTATATAACGTCCTCTGAGAATGTCTCAATGATTGGAATGAGAGTTTAGATTACATAGCCATGTATTCCTTAATCCGAAGTTTTCGAACTTTGTTGATTGAGAGAAACCGGAGGAATTGGCTTTGCCAAGTCCGCGAACTGACGAAAGTTCTTGTACCGAGAATTTCTGCTGGGAATTTCCAAAAACCCGTTTATGTGTAAGTCCGCGAACTGGCGAAAGTCTCTTTGCCGAGATTTTCTGCTGAGTTTGGAAAAATCCACCGGTTGTCTTAAGTCCGCGAACTTGTTTGTGAGCTTAAGTGGTTATGATCTAAAGATGTGCTCTAAACATGAAACTTAAATTACTAAGGAATGCTTTATGCAAACTGTGGTTATAAAGTGTTGGAATATTTTCAACGCCACTAACCAAAGGGGGGTCCTGGGGGGCATCGCCCCTGGTGGGGGTTTCAAGGGGGCAACGCCCCCGGAAGAATTTTTTGAACTGACGGTTTTATTTGGCCGATAAAAGCCTGTTCGAAAATTTCGAATCCAAAAGACACCATTGATGTCTGTTGATGAAGGAACCTGACGTTTCGTGAATAGAAACCTGTTGGCGAATAAAAACCTATTCCCAACAGGTGCAAAACCCTTTATAAATAGCTTCTCCCAGTTTCGTTTAACATATAAGAAAAATCAATCTGTTTTCTCTGTTTCAAAAAGCATCATCAGAAATCAGAAATCTCTTTGTGTGTTCTTGATTGAATCAAGGGGTACAAACCTTGAATTCAGTTTTCGTTGCAGGGCTTTCATTGTATCCTGAAGGCAATATTTCGCATACCTGTTGTAATCGCCAATTGTTATTGGGAGGGTAGAAATATTTGTCTAAAAGAAATTTATACAAGCCTTGAAAGTTTTGGAGTGCAACACTTTCTTCTCTGATTCATTCATCCTTTGTGAAACCCAATTTTTTTCCAACAGCTTTTAGACAAATATCTTCTGGCAATGGAGGGTGAATCTTCGAATTCGAATGCTACTGCTCAATCTCTGCAAGTGATGAACCAAACCTTTACTCGATTGGAACGTTTTGATGGTGAAGGTTTTACCCGTTGGCAAGAGACTGTGAAGTTTTTCCTGATCACCATCAAGTTGTGGTACATACTTGAAGATGGATTGGAGGAAATTCCTGCTGCAACTGACAATGACACTGAGGAATTGAAGGCTAGACGAAAGCAGCGTCAGGAAGATGATTTCATGTGTCGTGGTCATATTTTGAATGCTCTGGACAAACATGTGTACAATGCACATCGGAGTATTGGGACTGCAAAGGGATTGTGGACTGCGCTTGACAACAAATACAAGATTTCTGAAGCAAGCAACAAGAAATTCCTGATTTGCAATTTCATGGATTTTAAGATGGTTGACAGTAAGTCAATCATTGCCCAGGTCAGTGAACTTTTACTCATAGTTAATCATCTTAAGGATGCTGGAATTGATCTTGTTTCTGCGTTTGTTGTTGGGGTTATTATTTCTCGTCTCCCCCCTTCTTGGAATGGTTATAAGAAGAAACTTAAGCATGCTGAGACTGACTATGATTTAGAGGCCTTACAACGTCATCTTCGCATAGAAGAGGACTCTCGTAAGCGAGAACTTAAGGATAGTCCACATTCTGAAAACCATTCTAAGGTGAATAGCGTAGAAGAATCTAAAACACCGAATTCCTTGAAACCTAAAAATGATACTCAGTTTAAGAAGCATCCCAACAAGAAGAGTAAGAAGAAGGGCGCTGTCGGACCTTGCTACTTCTGTGACAAACCCGGCCATTTTGCTCGTGACTGTCGTCTCAAAAAGAAACAACAGCAGAACCAGAAAAAGGAGGCAAATATGGTCGATGACAAACTTGTGATCGTGGTGCAAGCCGCCAATGCTGTTGCTGAAACTGGGGGTGGATGGTGGTACGACAATGGTGCAACCATCCATATCTGTAAGGATAGAAATCTTTACAAGACATACGAACCGGTTAGTGGAGAAGGAAACGATGTTGTCTCCGCAAACGGTCAACGCAGCAAAGTTATTGGGAAAGGCACTGTTGAACTCTCGTTTACTTCGGGAAAGACTGTGACTCTTACTAATGTTTTACATGTCCCTGACATCGTGAAGAACCTTGTTTCCGGCGACCTTGTAATGAAGGCTGGATTCAAGACGACCTATGAGTCTAATAAGTTTGTGTTGTCCAAAAATGGTGTGTTTGTTGGACAAGGATATGCTTTTAATGGGATGATTAAGCTTAATTTAATAAATAATGGTTCTGCTTATATTGTTGACTCTGTTAATTTATGGCATGGTAGATTAGGGCATGTGAATTATGGTTCTCTTAGAAACATGAATCGATTAGGCTTGATTTCTGATTGCAATTTTGATCATGCTTCTAAATGTGAAATATGTGTGCAAGCAAAGATAACTAGAATTTCCCATAAGTCTGTAGTACGAAATTCTTCCTTACTTGAATTAGTACATAGTGATGTGGGTGATTTGCATGGTTCTGCCACTCGTGGTGGAAATAAGTATTATGTCACTTTTATAGAAGATAGTACTAGATATGCTTATACATATTTAATGAAATCTAAGGATGAAGTCTTTGATAAATTTAGGATTTATAAAGCAGAAGTAGAGACACAATTAGAGCACAAAATTAAGATTTTACGTTCTGATCGTGGTGGTGAATACTTTCCTACTGAATTTAATTCCTTTTGTCAAGAGCATGGTTTAGTTCATCAACGTACTGCACCTTACACACCTCAACAAAATGGTATGGCTGAAAGGAAAAATAGAACTTTAATTGATATGGTTAATTGCATGCTTATAAGTTCTGGTTTGCCTAATTCTTTGTGGGGTGAAGCTATGTTGTCTGCATGTTATATTTTGAATAGAATTCCTTTGAAAAAGAAGAGTGTTTCTCCTTATGAGTTGTGGTTTAAGAGGAAACCAAACTTGAGAAGACTTAAAGTCTGGGGTTGTTTAGCATATGTTCGAAAGCCTGATCCCAAAAGACCAAAGTTGGGAAACAGGGCTTATAAATGTGCTTTTGTGGGATACTCTCTTAATAGTATCACCTACAGATTTATAAACCTTGACACTTTTGAGATTATAGAATCTGTAGATGTGGAATTCTTTGAGAACTTAAATAGGAACAGTTCTCAAATGCAACCCATGGAGAATCCATTGTTACCTGATCTAGAACCTATGGAGATTGATAACATGATGAAAAATCCCTCTCTACTCTCCCATGAATTTCAGTTGCCTACTGAAGATACGAACCTAGAAGGAGTAAGAGAGGAAGGATTGAGAAAAAGCCTGATCCAAACTTTATTTATTACCTTGTAGAGGCAAATAAGAATAGAATTCTTAGTGTTAACCAGTATGTTATGCATACTGATGATGACCCTAAAACTTATGCTGAAGCCATGAGTTCTAGAGATGCAAATTTCTGGAAAGAAGCCATCAATGATGAAAAGCATTCGCTTTTGACTAACGGGACTTGGGTATTAGTAAATTTACCTCCTGGTGCTAAAGCAATAGGAAGTAAATGGATATTCAAGAGAAAGTTGAGAGCTGATGGTGAAGTTGATAAGTTTAAGGCAAGGCTAGTTGCCAAGGGTTATAAACAAAGACATGGTATTGATTACTTTGATACATATGCTCCTGTTGCACGCATCTCATCCATTCGTTGCTTGATTGCACTTGCTTCTATTCATAAGTTGGTTGTGCATCAAATGGATGTCAAAACTGCTTTTCTAAATGGGGATTTAGAAGAAGAGATATATATGGAACAACCTGAAGGTTTCATATTACCAGGCCAAGAGAAGAAAGTTTGCAAGTTAGTGAAATCTCTCTATGGTTTGAAGCAAGCCCCTATGCAATGGCATGAGAAGTTTGATAAAGTAGTTTTGTCATATGGGTTTGTGGTGAATGATGCGTACAAATGTATCTATAGTAAGCATGATAGTTCTGGTTGTGTGATTCTCTGTTTGTATGTTGATGATATGTTAATCTTTGGGTCTGACATATCTGTTGTGGAAGAAACAAAGAAGTTTCTTAGTTCTAACTTTGATATGAAGGATTTAGGAGAGGCTGATGTAATCTTGGGAATTAAGATCCTAAGAAAGGGAGATGAGTTGGTTTTAACTCAATCTCATTATATTGAGAAATTTCTCAAGAAATATGGTCACTTTGATGACAATCCAGCACCTACTCCTTTAGACCATACTATCAAGTTAATGAAGAACACCGGCCGTACTCATGCTCAACTTGAGTATTCTAGTGTTATTGGGAGTCTTATGTACGCTATGCATTGCACAAGACCGGACATAGCCCAAGCCGTGGGAATATTATGTCGTTTCTCAAGTAATCCAGGATATGAACACTGGAAAGCAGTTTCAAGAGTTATGGCTTACTTGAAAGGAACAATAAATTTTGGTGTGCATTACCAAGGCTATCCCGCTGCACTAGAGGGGTACAGCGATGCTAACTGGAACAATGTAGAATCAAATTCCAAGTCAACTTCTGGATGGATTTTTACATTAGGGGGTGCTGCTGTGTCTTGGAGTTCCAAGAAGCAGACTTGTATCTCTGATTCAACAATGTTGTCAGAATTGATAGCTTTAGCTGATGCATGTAAGGAGGCAGATTGGCTTAGAAACCTACTTATGGAAATTCCTTTTTGGAAGAAGCCAACTCCGGCGGTCTTGATTAATTGTGATAATCAAGCTACAATCTATAATGTCTCTAATAAGACTTATAATGGAAAGTCTAGACATGCAAGTCTTAGACACTACATGGTTAGGCAACTACTCAAGAGGGGAGTAGTTACGGTTAACTTTATTGAATCAAAGAGAAATTTGGCAGACCCATTTACGAAAAGTCTACCAAGTTCAGTGGTTTCAATAAAAAGGAAAGAAATGGGACTAAGGTCTGTGAAGGAAGTTTGATCTCCCATAGCAGAAACCCAACCTATGTTTTGAAAAGGATAAACAAGGTTCAATGTGGTACCAACAAGTTATGGATGTGGATTATGGAGCACTAATATAAAAACTTCCCATTTCTTATTAGTGCTGGTTTCTGCAAGAAAATAGGATGGATGTAAATCCTTAATGAGTCTATGATTAGTAAAAGGTGTATCGCAGAAACACCTTCGAGACTTACCTATATGAGTATGGAAATAAGGCCGTTTCCTAAGAGAAGAAGACCGTTCTCTAAAGAAGACTCATGAACAAGGATATAAGCACATGGCCATTAACGTGCTTGGCTACAGAACACATGATTTTATGAAATCAATATGTGTGGAGACTCCGGTTTTATCATAAGGGGTACTTGGTTCAAGACTGGTTTCACCATAGAACCTCGATAAGGCTTTGAATTTCTTACACTAAGTGAAGGTTCAAATCCAAAAGATACCTATCATTTATGTGTTGATTTCAACGATGATGCTTAGTCTCAATTGTGCTTGAACTACGTTGGCTTGATCCCACTCGGGTACGTAGGCAGTCACTTCGGTGATGCAGTCACTCTGATTTAAAAGTTTTAACTTTGTTTTATGGTTTTTGAAAATAGGGGGAGAATGTTGGAATATGTTCAACGCCACTAACCAAAGGGGGGTCCTGGGGGGCATCGCCCCTGGTGGGGGTTTCAAGGGGGCAACGCCCCCGGAAGAATTTTTTGAACTGACGGTTTTATTTGGCCGATAAAAGCCTGTTCGAAAATTTCGAATCCAAAAGACACCATTGATGTCTGTTGATGAAGGAACCTGACGTTTCGTGAATAGAAACCTGTTGGCGAATAAAAACCTATTCCCAACAGGTGCAAAACCCTTTATAAATAGCTTCTCCCAGTTTCGTTTAACATATAAGAAAAATCAATCTGTTTTCTCTGTTTCAAAAAGCATCATCAGAAATCAGAAATCTCTTTGTGTGTTCTTGATTGAATCAAGGGGTACAAACCTTGAATTCAGTTTTCGTTGCAGGGCTTTCATTGTATCCTGAAGGCAATATTTCGCATACCTGTTGTAATCGCCAATTGTTATTGGGAGGGTAGAAATATTTGTCTAAAAGAAATTTATACAAGCCTTGAAAGTTTTGGAGTGCAACACTTTCTTCTCTGATTCATTCATCCTTTGTGAAACCCAATTTTTTCCAACATAAAGTTCATGAGTCGATTCAATTGAATCAAATCATCATTGTTTCAATTGTGTCTTGTGTAGTTACATAAGATCTCATTGCAATTGAACAACTCTTTAACTAGTTCATTTGAGTCAATTGAACTAGTTATGGTGAAGAAGAACAAGGTTAATATGAAATGCTCATATGGTTAACCTTTTGGGTTACTATGTTGAACCAACATACACGCACACGTTTAGGCATGGTTTTCACAAATCCAGTAAACGTCTACCCAAGTGTATGTGACAAGCTAAGTTTTCGATCTAACGGTTGAGAAATATTAACTTGAATCTAAATCAGGTTTTCATCTAACGGTAAATATGGATTAATTTGTAACTAAGGCAAAACCCTGATTTGAAGGCTATATAAAGGAGACATCTAGCGTTGTGAAAAACTAATCCCCACACGTCTGTATGATACTAGTGCGCTCACTAGAGTCGATTCTCCTTTAACCTTTGGTTTTCTTCTCTAAAACCAGGTTAACGACTTAAAGACTTCATTGGGATTGTAAATCCAGACCGATACTACTTTTATCGTAGTTGTGTGATCTGATATTGCATCTTCTATCGTACGAGTACAATCTTTGACTGGCTTGAGATCGTGAGAGTTCTCCGATAGACAAGATAAAGAAGTCACAAACATCTTCGTCTCACTGTTTGTGATTCCTCGACAAACCGCATGTGTAGTCATGAAGGATTGTAGAGAGGTGATTGATTAATCTAGGTTGTTCTTCAGGAATATAAGACCGGATTATAAATTGGTTCATGTTCACCTTGATTTCATATCTTAAGACGGAACAAAACCTAGGGTTTATCTGTGGGATACAGATTTATCCTTTGATATACTTTTCTGTGTGAGACAGATTTGTTTATTATCAAGTCTGCGATTTTGGGTTGCAAAAACTCTTGGTTTTGGGTGAGATCAGCTAAGGGAATCAAGTGCGCAGTATCCTGCTGGGATCAGAGGCGTAGGAGTACAACTGTACCTTGGATCGGTGGGAGACTGATTGGGGTTCAAATATAGTCCAGTCCGAAGTTATCTTGGAGTAAGCTAGTGTCTGTAGCGGCTTAATACAGTGTGTATTCAATCTGTACTAGGTCCCGGGGTTTTTCTGCATTTGCGGTTTCCTCGTTAACAAAACTTCTGGTGTCTGTGTTATTTATTTTCCGCATTATATTTTATATAATCGAAATAATACAGGTTGTGCGTTCGTGATCATCAATTGGAAATCCAACCTTTGGTTGTTGATTGATATTGGTTGATCCTTGGACATTGGTATTTGTGATGTAGTTTTTAAGTGGTAGTAAAGTTCGTTAAACTCGGATTATGTAGACTCGATTTTAGACTCAAATTAAAATAGAAAACTTAAAAATAAATTGTATTCAAGTTTATAAAAAGCACTGAGACTTTGGATTCCGCCAATCTCCAATTTTTATGTGATTTAATCTAGTCAATATTTATGCAACTCTTTACGTTTAAAGTGATTCTAATATTTTCGCCTAGACAAGTAGATTCTCAAAACAATAGTTGTAGATCTAAAGCATGGACCATCAAAATATTTAACCTAAGCATGACCCATCAATTGAGAACACAACCACTTAATCAGAATCATATATTCGATTTCAGTTCAGTGCAAATAATCATAAAAGAATTACGAAAATTAAATTAAATAGAATTTACCACATAATAATTGGAAAAATGGCTTCCTCCGTCGCCTCAGAAATGGGGTTTAGCTCCTCATATTAATCACTTGCTAAAAATATTTGTTTATGGTTCAAAAGTTGATTAAAAGATGAAAAACTATAACTCTGAATGTTTCAACGGTGTCTTGGAGTCGCCAAACGAATGACTGACTGTTACAAAGAAGTTATTGTAGCAGAGTTACAAATTTGAGACGATGTTCTTATTTGCAACGGATGTTCTTCAGCAGCAGCAGCAGAAATACGGGTTTCCTGTAACTTGATCAATTCGCCTCTGTAGTGTTACAAACTCCTCTGCGACTGCTCCAATAACTTCGTTTTCTTCCCTGGGACTTAAACACACTTTTTATACTACTCAGAAACCTAAAAATAGCGATTAATTCTCTCTTTTTCTTTTCGTGCAAGTCACGGAAATAATCTTCTCTTCCGACTTGTTTACGCGTTTCTGAGCTTTCCAAATCATCCCAAACTCTCTATTAGGTAAGTAGCTATCTCCGGAAAGATTATCTCCGGTTTAATCTCCCTGAAACTTCAAAAATCAGGCCAGCAGAGACCCGTGTGTAACTTCACCTCTGTTTTGCTCCAACTCGAGTTCTAGCCCAATTCAATCCATTCCAGCGCTCATACCAAGCCTGTTATGCTAAATCACGTCCAGCCCAACAAATTCCCGCGATTGAATCTCCCTAAAACAGCCTAGAAATCCAACCCTAACTCTGGTATGCAAACTGGTTTTTTTCCCGCCAATTTTTTCTTTTGAATTTTGAGAAGAAAGTGGTCTCCCCCTATCCAGAGTGGGGGTGCGAATAGTAGATGCCTTGCAGGTATGCCCCTTAGTAATTAGGTTGCCCCTTATCCATGGTGAGAGTCCGAATATCAAATGTCCTCCGGGGGTGCCCCGCACAACTTTTCGAGCCGATTTTTCCAAAAATGTTTGTTGGCCAAAAATACCTACACACACATAAAACACCAAAATAAGTACAAAAGTGAGCACTATCAATATATAGAATCGAGACAAATTAGACACAAAAATGTGTCTATCAAATACCCCCAAACCTATTATTTGCTAGTCCTCGAGCAAATCAAATAGAAAATAAAATCCTAACTCACTGTCGCAGGCATCGTCGATTGCATTTAGCGTATGCAATAAGCCTTTAAACCCCTAGGTGCCCTAGTGGGAGTATAGTCTCGGAGGGCTTACAAGAGTATACCCACAAAACCTTTACTCCAGACCTAGCTATCTACGCAGAACCTTGGAAGGCACTAAAGAATCTCCTTGGTTGGCATACTTATTGACTACAGGAGGAAGTACCCTGATGCGAAATTCCAATTGTTGTACACGAGTTTGCACTCAAGCATACTAAAATTCATATAAAGTGACAGAGCTCTACTCAGATAGTTGCACTATGGACATCAATATCCGGAGTCAAAAACTAATCACATGGATAGATCAAGAAGATGGATATAGAAAAACATAGATGGTTTTGATGTTTACTAAGTGAACGGCGTTTCCCATATATGTCTGAAGGCCTCCGCCAAAATGAACCTATCCTAATGGATTGAGATACTAGTCTCACTAGTATCAACACACTGGCATATACAAGGGAACCAGTGATCGATAATCCTAATTCTAGTTCAACACAATTGGCATATATAAGGGTACCAGTGGTCGACTTTATTCACTGAACATTTTTTTTTCTTTTTTTTCAGCTTTTTCATTTCATTCAATTTTTTTTTTCTTTTTTTTTGATCTGTTTGGTCTAATTGGTCTGGTCTTTTTTTTTCTTTGTAACTCAATCACTCTAATTCACCCTAGCATTGGTAACAACTTGAATCGTGGGCCCCACCTATCACTTAGAGAAACATGGTTTAAAAACATAATAAAATAAAAATAGAAGTGAAAAGGACTCAACGAGATATGGTGAAACTATCATGTTATTTCTAACTCCTGAGCTCTGTGCTTTTATGAATAGACTCTTCTAGATGTTTCCATCTAATCAGATTGGTTCCTCAACTCCTACGATCAAAATGCTTCCATCCACTTAGATTAGTTAGTGCAATCCTCAATAGGCATAAATTTCTAGGTTCTGGAGTTTATTTATTCATACTGCAACTAAAAAGTTTCTCCCATACCCCCAAACTTAAATCTAACATTGTCCTCAATGTTCTAAAGATAAAATTAAAAGCATGAACAAGGAGAAACTGTTACCATTTGAAGCAAAAGAGATAAGGAAAGATATTACCATGTTGCATGAGATTGGGTTACCTCCCAAAAAGTGCTAAATTTAAAGTCTTCAGCCAGACGTCAAATACCACAAAATGGCTAATTACCTTTCAAATCATATATCAATAGTCGAAACAACTGTGGGTCAACAAAAGCAAATAAAATTGCCACAATTATCAGACAACTGCACCAAATCAGAAAAATGAACAGACATAGCACATCCTCATCCAAGGTTTCCTGCAAGACAACTGGGTTTTTCTGTTGTGCCCATTTGGGCTTCATATGAGTGTCTTGACAAATTGACTCATTCGAACAACAAGTCTTTAGAATTTCCTCCTGGACAATATCAGGAGGATCCGGTTGTGGAGTCGGAAGTGACTCAAGTAATACCTCAGGTACACTAGGCTCGAATCCCAAGTTAGGGACTTCTAATGGAGATAATTGACCATTACTACCCCCAAACTTAGGGTAGTCAGTATTCTCGGACAAACCTCTAACTATTGCTTGAATTTCTGGATCCTCAGAGTCTTTAAAATACTCAAGAGCTTCTTCTAGTTCATTACCCCCAAACTTAGGGTCAACACTACTCTCCGTAAGGCCTAGCACTATGGCTTGAATCTCAGGGTCCGTAGAGTCTTTAAAGTACTCAAGAGCTTCTTCTAGTTCAAAAGTTTTCACCTAACTGACTTAAGAGAATTTCCTCATCAAGTTCATCTAAGGAATCACCAAATAAAGTGTCGTCCCAATTATCCTGAGTTAGATCCTGAACTAAAGTGCTAATCATATTCACTTTTCTAAATCATCGGAAGGTTGTCTATTAACATTAAAGACATTTAGTTCAGTGGTCATATTACCAAAGGATATGTTCATAAGTCCGGTCCTACAGTTGATGACAGCGTTAGCTGTGGCTAAAAATGGGCGACCTAAAATCACCGGTATTTGAGCACTAGGATCCTGAACAGGCTGAGTATCTAGAACAACGAAATCCACTGGATAAATAAATTTATCAACCTCAATCAGAACATCCTCTATGACACCACGAGGTATTTTGACAGACCTATCAGCTAATTGCAATGTCATTTTAGTCGGTTTCAACTTACCAAGACCTAGCTGGTTGTATACATGATAAGGGAGTAAGTTCACACTAGCTCCTAAGTCAAGCAATGCCTTATCTACTGAATAATTACCGATCACACAAGATATGGTGGGGCATCCAGGGTTTATACTTAGGGGATGTTTGGTTCAGAAGGATTGAACTTACCTGACCAGCTAAAAAGGCTTTCTTATGGACATTAAGCTTACGCTTTCGTGTACAAAGGTCCTTAAGGAACTTGGCATAAGCAGGCATTTGCCTAATTGCTTCTAATAAAGGGATGTTAATGTTTACCTGCTTAAATATCTCTAGTATTTCGTTGAAAGTCGACTCTCTCTTTGTTGGAGCTAACAACTGTGGATATGGGGCTTTGGGTACAAAATGAGACCTGTCGGGAACCACATTGGCATCACTAGAAATTTTATCGGTTTCTTCAGTTAGTGGCTCCTTCTGGGGCTCATCTTGGGAACTAGAAGGTGGATCTACAGTATGTCCACTATTAGGCATGGCTACCTTATTGTCTACCGTTTTACCACTCCTAAGGGTTGTGACAGAATTCACTTGATTAAATGGTTTTGCACCTACTTCATTAACTCCTCTAGGGTTGGGTATCGGTTGACTAGGGAACTTACCTTTTTCTCTTAGAGACTCATTGATCAGACTAACCTGGTCTTTCAATTCAGAAATGGCCTGACTATGTTCTTGTCCTATCCTATTACTAGCTTCTATGCTTTGTGAAAGCAATTGACGCATATTTTCAGTATTTTGAATAAACGAGGTGAGAGTTTCCTCTAGACTTAAGATTTTCTTATCAGACTGATTCTGAAACTGAGTTGATCCTGAAGTATTCTTAGTATAGCCAAAACCTGGGGGAACATTAGAATTACTAAACTGACCTTGGTCCTTAGACCATGAAAGGTTCGGATGGTTTCTCCAACCAGGATTATAGGTTTCTGAATATGGGTCAAACTTTGACGGTTATCAAACCTAGTGTTATTATAGAGAGCATTGGCTTGCTCTTTATTATTCTGGCATTCCCAAAAAGGCTCTACTCTACCACTAGTGTGACCCAATTCTAAAGCTTCTAACCTTTTTGCTATAGCAGCAATTTTGGCATCTGATTCATAGCCTCCTTCTACCCTATTAACGTTTCCTCTACCTAGAAGAATTGTTCTCTTGGGTTCCCTACAATATTCCCATTGCTGGGTCTTTTCGGCGATTTCATTCAAAAATTCCATCGCCGCATCAACAGTTTGGTTTTCAAAACCACCAGTGCATAGAGACTCAACCATGGTTGTTGTCGAATAATCTAAACCCTCATAAAGGATTTGAACTAGCCTAACCTTTTCTAAACCATGATGAGGACATTGGGCTAATAAGTCATTGAACCTTTCCAAATACCTATATAACGATTCTCCCTCCTGTTGAGAAAATGTGCAGATTTGCGTCCTAATAGACGATGTTTTGTGCCTAGGGAAAAACTTGTTCAAAAAGGCAGATGTAAGTTGTTCATATGTTTCTATTGAACCGGAAGCCAAACTATATAGCCACGATTTGGCTTTATCTTTCAGGGAAAAAGGAAATAACCTAAGTTTCAAAGCATCATCATCAAGGTCTCTAATCTTTAGGGTACTACAAATTTCCTCAAAATCCCTAACATGGAAGTATGGGTTTTCATTTTCTTTCCCTAAAAAGATTGGGAGCATCTGTAGGGTCCCAGGCCTAAGTTCATAATTTGCTTCAGTTTCGGCTAACCTGATACAAGAAGGACGAGTAGTCCTAGTTGGGTTCAACAAAGCTTTCAAAGTTGCCATTGCTGGCACTATCGGGATATTTGGGATTCTATGCAATCACAAAACAAGGCTGACTCAACCAAATCAAACCTAATTTTCTAGCAAACAAAAAGCATGATGGTTCCACTTAGATTGTTTCTAGACCACTTCTATTTTTCGAAAAGGAACTCGTTACAATCTGAGCAAACCCCTCTGGAATCAATCCGAGTCAAAGTAAGTTGAATCGAGGCGAGGGAAGCTCAGTGGAGCTTTGATACCCAAGGCCTCACCGGTTACAAGGCGGCGCAGTCACGCATTCAACTCACAGAAACCATCATGAACTTCGAAGTATGCTCAAAAGAGTAACCAATATTTTTCGAACGACTTTCCTATTAAGCTCGTTACCCTATCGGTCTCGTTCTAGTCAAAATTTTAGGCTTAGGTTCGCGTTTGGTTTTGTTTTCCTAAGGCGGGCAAGAAGAGAACGGTGATGAAATCCGAACCCTTATCTTGTATGGCCAGTCCTTGCCCTTTACTAGGAAATTAAAGCAGCCGTTTTCAAGTCCTCAGCATATATGCAAACGAAGGAATACAGTAAACCCGCTGACAGGGGATTCGCGGGTGTTTCGAAAAACTTACCTCCCGTACCATACGGGCGAAGAACCGCTGAAGTCGACTCGGGCCACGACTCCTATGTCATGTACGAACCCGAGGGGCCGAGGCGATATCGTAATCACCGTCCTTCTCTGCACACAATTTTTATTTAAACCAACCCTTCTGTAGGGTTTAAAAATAATAATGTCCCAGTCCAAAAATAAAGTCTAAAAAGTGTCCAAAAATAAAAAGAAAAATTACAAAAAATAAAACCCTAATTACAGTTTCTAAAAATAAACCAAAATAACTATATACAAAATCTTCTTCTTCACTCCTTTCGGATTCCTCTTTTCTTTCCTTCTTTGGCGATGCTTTCCTTTTATAACACTTTTTCTTTTCCTGTAGCTTCGCTCGAAATCTGAAAAGAAACAAAAAATACCAAAGGCGTAAAAGAGAACAAAAATTCTAAAAGAAATAAAATAAATCTAAAACCTAAAACCTAATACAAATCCGCGTCGGTGGCGCCAAAAATTGATATAGTTTTTAAGTGGTAGTAAAGTCCGTTCAACTCGGATTATGTAGACTCGATTTTAGACTCAAATTAAAATAGAAAACTTAAAAATAAATTGTATTCAAGTTTATAAAAAGCACTGAGACTTTGGATTCCACCAATCTCCAATTTTTATGTGATTTAATCTAGTCAATATTTATGCAACTCTTTACGTTTAAAGTGATTCTAATATTTTCGCCTAGACAAGTAGATTCTCAAAACAATAGTTGTAAATCGAAAGCATGGACCATCAAAAGATTTAACCTAATCATGACCCATCAATTGAGAACACAACCACTTAATCAGAATCATATATTCGATTTCAGTTCAGTGCAAATAATCATAAAAGAATTACGAAAATTAAATTAAATAGAATTTACCACATAATAATTGGAAAAATGGCTTCCTCTGTCGCCTCAGCAGTGGGGTTTAGCTCCTCATATTAATCACTTGCTAAAAATATTTGTTTATGGTTCAAAAGTTGATTAACAGATGAAAAACTATAACTCTGAATGTTTGCAACGGTGTATTGGAGTCACAAAACGAATGACTGACTGTTACAAAGAAGTTACTGTAGCAGAGTTACAAATTTGAGACGATGTTCTTATTTGCAACGGATGTTCTTCAGCAGCAGCAGCAGAAATACGGGTTTCCTGCAACTTGATCAATTCGCCTCTGTAGTGTTACAAACTCCTCTGCGACTGCTCCAATAACTTCGTTTTCTTCCCTGGGACTTAAACACACCTTTTATACTACTCAGAAACCTAAAAATAGAGATTAATTCTCTCTTTTTCTTTTCGTGCAAGTCACGGAAATAATCTTCTCTGCCGACTTGTTTACGCGTTTCTGAGCTTTCCAAATCATCCCAAACTCTCTATTAGGTAAGTAGCTATCTCCGGAAAGATTATCTCCGGTTTAATCTCCCTGAAACTTCAAAAATCAGGCCAGCTGAGACCCGTGTGTAACTTCACCTCTGTTTTGCTCCAACTCGAATTCTAGCCTAATTCAATCCATTCCAGCGCTCATACCAAGCCTGTTATGCTAAATTACGTCCAGCCCAACAAATTCCCGCGATTGAATCTCCCTAAAACAGCCTAGAAATCCAACCCTAACTCTGGTATGCAAACTGGTTTTTTTCCCGCCAATTTTTTCTTTTGAATTTTTAGAAGAAAGTGGTCTCCCCCTATCCAGAGTGGGGGTGCGAATAGTAGATGCCCTGCAGGTATGCCCCTTAGTAATTAGGTTGCCCCTTATCCATGGTGAGAGTCCGAATATCAAATGTCCTCCGGGGGTGCCCCGCACAACTTTTCGAGCCGATTTTTCCAAAAATGTTTGTTGGCCAAAAATACCTACACACACATAAAACACCATAATAAGTACAAAAATGAGCACTATCAATATATAGAATCGAGACAAATTAGACACAAAAATGTGTCTATCACTTTGGTACCGTCCAAGTTATTCCTTGTATTTGATAAAGATTCGTTATTGATTTTAGCTTGAGTAAAAATCAAATCAAGAGAGAGATATTAACTCCTTGAGATACTTTTGCTAGATTGAGTCTGACTGTCTAGTTGATTCTCTAGCAAAGTATTTCGGAGTTAGTCCATACAGATTGCTAAGAGAAATATTGGGTGGTGTTGTTAGACCCCCACTTTTTAAATTGGTATCAGAGCAGGCAAACACGTTTAAGACCTAACAAGTCAGTGTTTGTAGCGATCTGACTCTATGGACAAGAGTACTATCTCTGACAACGCAACATCAGTACAGGACTACTCAGATAAGTTTCAAAGATCTGAAACCATTGAGGAAAACTCCTTCTCATCTCCTTCAGCCGAATCTAATTTCAATTGGAGGAAATCTCTTGATGAACAGTTGGATGATCTCTCGGATGATAGTGATTCTGAAGAAGGACAGAGTCTTGATGAGGAAGTTTCTCAATACATCAAGTTGTTTAATCGTGAATTGAAGGAAACAAGGACAACTGCTTGCTTGAGAAAGTATATGGGTCCTCTCTGTCAAGAAAACCGAAAGTTGAAAAAACTCTTCAAAGGTTATGATGGTGGATACAAACTATTACAATCTACCGTTAAAGATCATGAAGAAGAGGTTCGCTCCAAAAAATCTGAATGTGATAATCTTCTTCGTAACCTCTGTATATTAAAAGAGAGGCTTGCCGAAACTGAAGCAAGATGTGAATCTCAACAGAAGAGTTTCAATGACAAAGAACGCAGTCTTCTTATCAAAGAGAAATCCTTGGAAATCAAACTCACTGCTGCTCATAATAAGGTAAAATCACTGGAAGAGAATCTAAATAGGTTCGGTTCTAGCTCTACAAAACTGTTTTCTATGCTGGGAGCCTGTAAAGAACATCATGACAAACGTGGTCTGGGATATAAAGGAACATAGGCTCCTAACAGTGGCAAGACTAAGTTTGTTAAAGCTGTTAATATTTCTCCATGTGAAGAACCTGTGTCAGCTTGCAAAAACGAGGATTCTACTTCTTCTAAATCTGTTCAAAAGAGAACTACTGAACGTAAGTCCTTCAACTGTTATTACTGCGGAAACAAAGGACACTTTGAGCGAAGGCGTCGTCTTCGGATAAGGAATGAAAAACTTCACAACATTCTTAATTGGATGTCTAAAGAAGTTGTTAAACCTATATCACAGATTGGAATCAACCTTGTTCGACCTCAAGGGATATACTGTGATAAGGCTTTTCCTAGTTATGTCTTCAAACCGAAGGATGCCTATAATGGTGGAAGGAAAAACAACAAAAGTGTGACAGATGTTGCGAATTAGTCTAGAAGGAGAAAAAGGAACAGAAGAAAGAAAAACGAGTTAAGTTCCTCTAATTTTCTCAAAAAGGACTGTGAATCCAATTCAGATTTCTTACATGTCAACAATCGAGTCTCTGATCTGAAGATTCACATAAACAGACTAAGACGGAATATCAAGAAAACATGGAATGATGTTAACCCAGGTACTTCTAAATCGTCTCTTGATAATACTTCTTCAACTAAACCAGGTAGTTTGTTAAATACCGATGAAAAGGAAAAAGAAGAAGTAATCAATGATGAGCAAGATGCTCATCTTATTACACCCTGACATGTTCATGTTGCATTTTTTTTTTATTTTTGTCCTGTTAAAAAGGGATGCTCTTGAACATCTATTTCTTTTACTTTTCTTTGGGATTCCTGGTCTTTCATAAACCCGTTTCTCTAGTACACGCACCAACCCTCACGAACGTCATGTTTCCTAGGGTTTGATGGAATTCCTTATATATATAATGTGTTCCAGAAGTGCAAAAAGATTCTCTAAAAATCTTTTTGGTGCACAATGGAGGGAAGCAACAAGGTTGATGATGTTGAGATATGTCCTATTATATCTCACGCTTTCATGCTCTTGATCATGAAAACAAAGACAAACTGCCAGTTCAGATTTCTTCACAACTGGTAGGAAATCTTCTTGGAGACTTTAAGGTCGTATGCGAACAACTTTGTATCGCAACACGGAATTTAGACTACATAAAAGACGAACTAAGGAAAGCAATTGAGGAACTCCTTCTTTTTCAATCCCTGGTCAGATAGGATTTAGTTTTTTGTCTGATCTTGGGTCTAGTTGGTTGCCTAGTATATCTTCTTTTTGTTTTAGTTGGAAGAATAACTAGTGCTTTGAATAGCGATGATTGTGACTACACATAGCTATTTTTTTTTTCATCTTCTTATATTATTTTTTAGGTTTATTGGTTTTTAAATTCTAAAAATATTTGGAGGATGATGTTATTGCAGTATTGATCATTATGATTTTGTGATATTGCAATTTGATTATGGGATATATATTGTTTGCGTTCGTGAACTTGAAGGTCCCATATTGTGTGAAAAGTAAAGTCGTTCATAAATTGATATTCGTATTAATGAAAGGACGAATGAACTTTTGACAATTACAAAAGTTATGCCTATGCAGTCATGTATTTGATGGAAAATAGGATAAAATCTTTTGTTTGACAAGGATAAAATCTATTATGTCGCTATGATGGAAAATAGAATAGATCCTTGTATGTTATCCACGGTATTGATCTTCATGGATCCATTTTGTTATGTTTTACCGTGAAGGATCCATTGTGTGTCTTATGTTGAGCACGATACAACTAAGTCGATTATTCTTATTGGCTTTGTTGGTTATTCCATAAGATGTTATATGTTGAGCATTATGAACTAAATTAATCATCTTGGTTGGTTATTTGCTCCGAAAGTCTTCTTTTGTCGAGCAAATCCTTTGACAATTAAATTGATTACTTTTGTGATTAGATTGGTTGTTTTTATTCCAATTAGATTAATTATATGTTCTCTTGTAATTAGTCTAGTTGAGTTTTCATATATTTCACAAGTTCTTGTGTTGAGTATATGAACGGCTATACAAATCATGTTCTATTGGTTAATGTAGTCGTATATTCCGTAAGTATTTTCCTTATGTTGAGTATGTGAACGATTAAGTTAGTCGTCTCCGTATGATTATCTTAGTCGTAGCTCCGTAAGTTTACTTATGTTGAGCACCTTCAATTAAATTGATCACTTTTGTGGTTTGATTTAGTTGCGTATTCCAATTAAATTAATCATGGGTTTTCTTGTGATTAATTTGGTTGAGTTTTGGATATAGAAAATCATTTCTATAGTTTTTGGTTTCCAATTTAAAAATCCTTTTTTTCTTTCGAAATTAAGGTCGCTCTTGTTGTTCTTTCGGGAATGACATCAAATGGGGGAGAGTTCTTTTGAACTTGTGCTTAATGGTAAAATCTTGCGGGGTGTGCGGCTGTGGAATTTTATAGGGGTTATCTTGTATCTTAAAACTCCTTGATGAATGCATTTAGCTTCGGCTTTATGATTGCATCTAAATTAAGTTGGTATGTATTTTTCTTTTAATCTATGAAATGTCTCTTGCGAAAATTTCATTATGATCCCGTTCTTGTACCTTTGCCAATTTTATTGAAAAAAAAGGGGATAAATATTGTAGTTCACACTACAAATACATATGGTTTTTGGATCATTGTGTAAGGGGGAGTGGTTTCCATGATCGAGATGGAGTATTGACTAAGGGGGAGTGATACATATCACCATAGTATTATTTTTAAAGTCGTGATACAATTGGACTTTGATATTACATAATAATACTATGACACTGTATAATAATGATCGAGAATCTCGATTTCTCTCATTGTTATAGCTACGGATCTTCAACAACGGTGATGATAAACTTACAACCTTTGGGATCATTGGAGTACTTGGAAGGACGAAGATTTCAGGGAACGTTGAAGATTAGACTATGGAATAGGAGCCACTAAAGTTTATCTTTTTTGTATTCCATATGTATTAATAGTTTTGTCACTAAAATTGACAAAGGGGGAGATTGTTAGAGCATAGCTCGGTCGACCTCGCATGCGTTGCTATCTCAAGCATGTTTGTCAATGTTAGTGATCAAAATTATAAGTCTTGATTTCTAACATACATAGCTAAGTCTCGGACTAGGATAGAAAAGTGTAGTTGAGCTCAAGGACTTCAAGGCGATTCATCATACAACGACGAAGATCTACTCAAGGAACCGTGGAACTTCATCAACAAAAAGGTATGTGGAGACTTGAACTTATCTATCACTCAAAAGTCTATCTCTTCTATCTCCTACTTCTTATGAGACAAAAGTCGTATGCTATATAGACTGGATCATACACATTTGATATTTCGAGCCGAGTATATCTCGCCTATCGTTATCTCGAAATCATGTGTTGGTAAAGTGTTTCGCTTTGATCAAGTTTATCTTCACCTAGTGACGAAAGTCATGAAAAGTTTCAATTACTTTGAGAATTTCTCTGACGCGAAACGGTTTGTGAATAACGTCTATATAACGTCCTCTAAGAATGTCTCAATGATTGGAATGAGAGTTTAGATTAAATAACCATGTATTCCTTAATCCGAAGTTTTCGAACTTTGTTGATTGAGAGAAACCGGAGGAATTGGCTTTGAAAAGTCCGCGAACTCGGTCCGAGAACTGACGGAAATTCTTGTACCGAGAATTTCTGCTGGGATTTTCCAAAAACTCGTTTGCGTGTAAGTCCGCGAACTGGCGAAAGTTTCTTTTCCGAGATTTTTTGCTGAGTTTGGAAAACTCCATCGGTTGTCTTAAGTCCGCGAACTTGTTTGTGAGCTTAAGTGGTTATGATCTAAATATGTGCTCTGAACATGAAACTTAAATTACTAAGGAATGCTTTATGCAAATCGTGGCTATAAAGTTCATGAGCCGATTCAATCGAATCATCTTTGTTTCAATTGTGTCTTGTGTAGTTACATAAGATCTCATAGCAATTGAACAACTCTTTAACTAGTTCATTTGAGTCAATTGAACTAGTTATGGTGAAGAAGAACAAGGTTAATATGAAATTCTCATATGGTTAAACTTTTGGGTTACTATGTTGAACCAACATACACGTACACGTTTGGGAATGGTTTTCACAAACCCAGTAAACATCCACCCAAGTGTGTGTGAGAAGCAAAGTTTTCGATCCAACGGTTGAGAAATATTAGCTTGAATCTAAATCAGGTTTTCATCTAACGGTGAATATGGATTGCTTTGTAACTAAGGCAAAACCCTGATTTGAAGGCTATATGAAGGAGAAATCTAACATTGTGAAAAACTAATCCCTACACGTCTGTGTGATACTAGTGCGCTCGCTAGAGTTGATTCTCCTTTAACCTTTGGTTTTCTTCTCTAAAACCAGGTTAACGACTTAAAGACTTCATTGGGATTGTGAAGCCAGACCGATACTACTTTTATCGTAGTTGTGTGATCTGATCTTGCATCTTCTATCGTACGAGTACAATCTTTGATTGGCTTGAGATCGTGAGAGTTCTCCGATAGGCAAGATAAAGAAGTCACAAACATCTTCGTCTCACTGTTTGTGATTCCTCGACAAACCGCCTGTGTAGTCAGGAATGATTGTAGAGAGGTGATTGATTAATCTAGGCTGTACTTCGGGAATATAAGACCGTATTATCAATTGGTTCTTGTTCACCTTGATTTCATATCTTAAGACGGAACAAAACCTAGGGTTTATCTGTGGGATACAGATTTATCCTTTGATAGACTTTTATGTGTGAGACAAATTTTTTTATTATCATGTCTGCGATTTTGGGTTGCAACAACTCTTGGTTGTGGGTGAGATCAGCTAAGGGAATCAAGTGCGCAGTATCCTGCTGCGATCAGAGGCGTAGGAATACAAATGTACCTTGGATCGGTGGGAGACTGATTGGGGTTCAACTATAGTCCAGTCCGAAGTTAGCTTGGAGTAGGATAGTGTCTGTAGTGGCTTAATACAGTATGTATTCAATCTGGACTAGGTCCCGAGGTTTTTCTGCATTTGCGGTTTCCTCGTTAACAATACTTCTGGTGTCTATGTTATTTCTTTTCCGCATTATATTTTATATAATTGAAATAATACAGGTTGTGCGTTCATGATCATCAATTGGAAATCCAACCTTTGGTTGTTTATTGATATTGGTTGATCCTTGGACATTGGTCTTTGGTACCGTCCAAGTTATTCCTTGTATTTGATAAAGACTCGCTATTGATTTTATCTTGAGTAAAAATCAAATCAAGAAAGAGATATTAACTCCTTGAGATACTTTTATCTAGATTGAGTCTCACTGTCTAGTTGATTCTCTAGCAAAGTATTTCGGAATTAGTCCATACAGATTGCTAAGCGAAATATTGGGCGGTGTTGTTAGACCCCCGTTTTTTCATAAGCAACCTCCCCAATTCTTTGTAAAACTTCAAAAAGGACAAAGTATTTGGCAGATAACTTGAAATTCTTTCTGATAGCCACTGAAGTTTTCCTGTAAGGCTGAAGTTTCAAGTACACTAAATCACCCACTGCAAATGTCATGTCAGATCTCTTCTGATATGCAAAAAAATTCATTTTGCTATGTGTTTTTGAGAGTTCTTCTTTAAGTAATTGCATCATAAGATCCCTCTCATGTAAGTAATTATCTACAGTGACAATAGATGTAGCAGTAGGAATAGGGAAGATCAAATGAGGTGGAGCATACCCATATAAAGCTTGAAAATGAGACATCTTCAAGCTGGATTGATAGTTGGTGTTAAACCACCATTCAGCTAAGGCTAACCACTGGACCCATTTTTTAGGGTGAGAGCTTGCTACGCACCTTAAGTATTGTTCAACACAGACATTGGTTCTTTCAGTCTGACTATCAGTTTGTGGATGGTAAACAGAACTGAGCTTCAAGGTGGTACCTAAAGTCTTGAACAATGTTTGCCAGAAATTGTTGATGAAGATTTTGTCCCTGTCACTTACAATGAGCTAGGAAGGCCATGGAGCTTAAATACATGTGCAAGGAACTCTTTAGCAACTGTAACAACAGTGAAGGGATGGCCAAGAGGAATAAAGTGACTATACTTAGTCAGTCTATCCACAACTACTAAGATAACATTCTTCCTAAAATACATTGGAAGCCCTTCTATAAAATCCAGAGATACGTGTTGCCATGCAGTGTCAGGTATAGGAAGGGGTTGAAGTAGGCCACCTGGGAGTGAGTTTTCTCCCTTATCGCATTGGCACACATCACAAGTGGTGACGAGCTGAATGATATCAGCCTTCATATTTGGCAAAAATAATGAGGTTCTAGCCCTGTGGTAAGTACCATTGATTCCAGAGTGGCCTCCTACATCAGAGGCATGTAAGGAATGTAATGTAGAAGATCTGAGTGCAGTACCTGAGCCAATATATAGTCTCCCCTTGAACCTTAAGAGGCCTTGTGCATAAGAATAATTGCTCTAGTTAGGAGTGACAATGAGTTAAGTAATAAGTTTTTGTGTTGTTGGGTCTGACTCATAGCTGGCATGAATATCTTGAATCCATTGTCGTTGAGATAAAGATAATGCTGAGGAAGAGGCAGTTGGTAGTCTTGATAATGCATCAACAGCCTTATTATCTAACCCTTTTTTGTACTTGATAACATAGTCAAAACCCATCAATTTGACCAGCCATTTTTGTTGTAATGCAGTATACAATTTCTGATCCAGTAAATACTTCAAACTTTGATGGTCTGTATGTATGATAAACTGTTGGCTGCTTAAATAGTGTTTCCACTTTTGAACAGCCATAACTATGACCAAAAATTCTTTCTCATAGGTAGATAAGTCCAATGCCTTAGGACCCAATGGCTTGCTGAGGAATGTAATGGGTTTACTATTCTGCATAAGTACAACACCAACTCCTCTTGAACAAGCATAAAATTCTAGAGTGAAGGGCTGAGAAAAATCAGGTAAGGCCAAAACTGGTGCAGATGTCATGGCCTGCTTGATGGTGGAGAAGGCAAGAGTGGCAACATCATTCCAAGAAAAAAAGTCTTTCTTGAGCATATCAGTCAGTGGCTTGCAGATGTTGTCATAATCCTTAATAAATTTTTTATAGTAGCCGGTAAACCCCAAGAATCCTCTGAGTTGCTTCAGTGTATGAGGTTGTGACCAATTAACCATTGCGGCAACCTTGTCAGGGTCAGCAGCAACACCATTGTCAGTAATGATATGACCAAGGTATTCGAGTTGTGGCTGAGCAAAGGCACATTTCGACATCTTTGCGAATAAAGAATGCTTCTTTAACAAGGACAAAGTAAGTTGAAGGTGTTCTATGTGTTCTTCAATGGATGGACTGTAGTCTAAGATGTCGTCGAAAAACACAAGGACAAACTTACGGAGATATGGTTGAAACACCTCATTCATGAGGGCTTGAAAGGTTGCAGGGGCGTTAGTAAGCCCAGATGGCATAACTCTGAACTCTAATGGCCCTGATGAGTGAGAAAAGAAGTCTTGTGGATATCAGGTGCATAAACCCGAATTTGGTAATATCCAGAACGAAGATCAATCTTGGAAAATACCACAGAACCATTCAACTCATCCAATAATTATTCAATAAGAGGAATAGGAAATTTATCTTTGACCGTAATATCATTAAGCCTTCGATAATCGACACAAAAACGCCAAGTACCATCCTTCTTCTTGACTAAGAGAATAGGAGCAGCAAATGGGCTATGGCTGTGTTGGATCACTCCACTAGATAGCATTTCAGAGACCAATGACTCCACGACAGACTTATGTATAAATGGGCATTTATATAGTCTTTGAGAAGTGGAGTTAGACCCATGTTTGAGTGGGATATTGTGGTCAAGTGATCTAGAGGGTGGAAGGCCAGTGAGCTCTGCAAAAATATCTGCAAATGTCTCTAATAATGTATAAACTGCATGTGGAGGTGGGAGTATAGGAGTTGTAGAAATAGAGAAAAACTGGCCAATTAGGGCTGGTGTATTACTCTTAATAAACTTCTTCAATGAAGAACCACTAATCATGCTTAGAGAAGGTTTATAAGTGATACCCTGAAGTGTGATATGACTGCCTTGATGTAGAAATGAGATGCTCAATTGACTGAATTTGAATGTAACAACACCAAGTTGGCGCAACCAATCCTCTCCTAAAACAATGTCACAACCGCCAAGAGGAAGAGCTCGTAAATGTGCAGAGAATTGATGGCCTTGCATATCCCAATGTAGGTTGTGGCAGATACCTTGGCTGATGGTGCTATCTCCATTAGAAACTATGACAAGCATTTTTCCAGTTGGAGAAACATGTAGACCCAACTTTGAAGTTAAAACAACATCAATGAAATTATGTGTGCTTCCTGTATCAATAAGGACAATGACAGAGTGCTTATTAAGATGACCAACAATTCTAATTGTGTCAGGGAAAACATTCCCTGTCAAGGCATGTAAGGAAATCTCAATGGGAGAATCAGGAGTCGAAGGAGAGTCTTCAGAGACATCTTCAGTTGATAATGACTCATGTCCTTCAAGGTCATCATCAGCAATCAACATAAACAGTTGTTGATTTTTACATTTATGCCCTTGTGTGTAAAACTCATCACAATTATAACAAAGACCTTTGGCTTTCCTAATCTTCATTTGTGCATGAGTGAGTCTTCTAACAGGAGGAAGAGAGTTGTCTGGGGATGTTTTAGTGGGTGTACTAGGATGAGTCACAATGAGAGATGATGATGATGCATTTTTCTTAGTAAGTGTAGAGGATGGAGTGAAAAAAGGTTTGATGGTAGATGGTGGGTGGGAAACAGAAAGTGGTGAGGGAGCAAATGGTTTAGAGAAGGATTTAGTTGATTTAGGTTGGTGATGCATAGAAGCTTGCTGCAATCTAGCCAAGTAAAAAGCTGCTGCAGTATTATCAGGTTTAAACATTTGCACCATAGTACGGATCTCCTCTTTTCACCCACTAATGAAACTCAAGGTATAAAAACTCTCAGGAAAAGAAGGATTGTTAGCAACCATGAAAATTTTATAATGTTCCCAAGGATCATAATAATCCTCAACACTGGTGGTCTGGTAAAGCTTATTGAAGCTACCTACATAATTGTCCTGAGCAATATCCTCAAATCGAATACATAAATCCTCAACAAAAGTATCCCATGGAATGAAATCTTTACCCTGTTGGTAATTTAGAAACCACAGATCTACGGAAGAATCGAAGTGAATAGCAGCGATCTCAACACGTTCATTATCAGGAATATTATGTAAATGGAAGTATCTTACACATTTGAGAGCCCAACCACGGGGATTTGTACCATTGAATTGAGGAAAATCTACTTTAGGAGTACGAGAGAACTTACGATGTTCATTATGAGAAAGATTGTGAACCAGCTTCTGAAAGCCTGCAATTGAATTTTCCAGATTCGTTTGAGGAATCTCAGATGCAGAAGGATCTGGAGGTGAATTTGAGCTCGGTGCAGCCTCAGGTAACCCAATGATAATGTTCATCTTAGTACTCAAAGACTGGATTTCAGATTTAATCTCGTTAATTGAATCTGTGTGTTGAGAAATGGTTGATGAAATCTCCTGAAGATTTTCTTTGGTGGACATAGCTATAGGTTCCAGGATGGAGTCTGATACCAATTGTAATGTATCTAGTACAACTACAAGATGAATTTGTTGGATAAAAATGGTAGCAAGCTACCTTCTCTTTGATGAACAGAGCCTAAACTTCAGTTGAAGTCAAATCTGATTTCCATTACCTAATTCAGGAGAGAAGAATGATTGGCCTTTAATAGACCAATCCTTAACAGTTGCATCAACGGCTAGAATTGAATCATAACTCAGTGCTAGACTCGAGAAGGGACCCTGGATTAATACACCCAACTCAACTTAGTTACACCCGCTCATGAGTTACTCAGAATTACAAGGTATGTGGAATGAATATCCTGTGAACATGACATTTCGTCTGGCTTCACAATCCCAATGAAGTCTTTAAGTCATTAACCGACAGGGTCTCGAGAAGAAACCTACGATTAAAGGAGAATCGACTCTAGCAAAACCAACTAGTATCACAGAGGAGGTGTGGGGATTAGTTTTTCCAGTTGCTAGACGTCTCCCTTATATAGTTTTCAAATCAGGGTTTGCAATCTAAGTTACCTTGGTAACAAAGCATTCAATATTCACAGTTAGATGAAAAACCTGACTTATCCAAGCTAATATCTTTCAACTGTTAGATCGAAACTTAGCTTGTCTCACACACAAATGAAAAGTATTCATTTAGGTTTGAGTAACCGTACCTAAATGTGTACATTGGGTTGGTTCACAAATAGTTAACCAATGGTTATCCATATGAGCATTTTCATATTAACTATATTCATCTTTCTCATAACTAGTTCAAATGACTCATAAGAACTAGTTCATGAGTTGTTCAATTGCTTTGGTCTTTATACTTAGACACAATTGAAACAAAATCGATTTGATTAACTTGAATCAATTCATGAACAATATAGTCACGATTTGCAAAGATTGCATTCCTTATTGATTTATTGTTTAAGTTCATGAAACTACTGATGTGAGAAATATAACCAGCTTAGGTACGCGTATGGGTACGTGTACCATAGTTACCGGACTTGAGTTTGGAAACTCAGCAGAAATTTTCGGTTTGAAAATTTCCGTGGGTACGTGTACGGGTACGCATACCTAAGGTGACTGGTTTTCAGTTTGCAAACTTCACAAATTACAGCAGAAAATTTCGGTATGAAAACTTCCGCCAGTACGCGTACCTAACCTGTCTCCTTCACCAATATCGCATGTACACATATGCACGCTCTTGGTTTCCGGCACATAGATTTATACACTAATGTGAGAACACACTATATATGCTTATATATATAGTTTGTTACGTAATCTCAACTCCACATTTCAATCATTGAAACATTCTTCTATAATGTCATAATAGTCGTTAGACAAAAAGAATCGACTATCGTCATCAAAGCTATTTTCAAGATTGAAACATCATCATGACTTTCGTCATGGGTAAAGATGAAAATGGTTAAATCAAATGGTTACCAACACATATTTGAAAAAAGATAGGCGAGTAAACTCGGCTCGAAATAACAAATGTGTATGTATGAAAACTATCATACTTATACGACTTTTGTCTCAAAAGTAGGAGATAGAGTAGATAGACTTTTGAGTGACAGATGAGTTCAAGTCTCCACATACCTTTTGGTCGGATGAAGTTCCACTGGTTCCTTGAGTAGTTCTTCGTCTTCGTAAGATAATCACCATGGAGTCTGGAGCTCAACTATACCTAACTATCCTAGACCGAGACTTAGTCATAAGTAAACTAGAAATCAAGACATATAGTTTTGATCACTAACATTGACAAACATGCTTAAGATAGCAACGCATGCAAGTTTGACCGAGCAATGCTCTAACAATCTCCCCCTTTGTAAATTTTAGTGATAAAACTATCAATACATATGGATTACAAAATAGATAAAACTTTGTTGCTTCTCGTCCACATGCTTGATCTCCTTGGTGCTTCAACATTACTGGAAAACTTCGTCTTTTCCAAGTACTCCCATGATTCCATAGATGTTCAATTCAGCATCATAGTTGTTGAAGTTCCGTAGCCATAACAATGAGAACACAAAAGCTCTCAATCATTGTTATACGATGTCATAGTATTATTACACAGTATCAAAGTTCTTATATCACAACTTCGACAACAATACTATGGTGATATGTATCACTCCCCCTTAGTCAATACTTTCGTCTCAACATGAAAACCACTTCCCCTTACATAATGACCCGTAAAACACGTAAATCATATGTATTTGTAGTGTGAACTACATATTAATTCTCCCCAGTTTTGTCAATAAAATTGGCAAAGGTACGAAAACGGGATCCTAATGAAATTTCCATGAAGACACTTCAAGACCAAAGAAAAGTACATATCAACTTATTTAGATGCAATCATAAAGCCGAAGCTAAATGCATTCATCAAGGAGTTTATAAAGATACAAGATAACCCCTAAATAATTCCACAACCGCACTCCCCACAAAGATATGGCAATTAAGCGCAAGTTCAAAAGAACTCTCCCCCATTTGATGTCATTCCCGAGAGAACAACAAGAACGACCTTACTTTTACAAGAAAAGAAGGATTTTATTGGACACCAAAAACCATAATGAAATGATTTTCTATGTCCAAAATTCTTAATTAAACTAACCACAAGTAAACCCATGATTAATTTAATCGGAATACTCAATCAAATTAAACACAAAAGTGATAAATTTAATTGAACATGCTCGACATAAGAGAACTTACGGAGCTACGACTATGTTAACCATAAAAGAATGATTAACTCAATCGTTTTATGCTCAACACAAGAAAACCTTATGGAGCATTGCAGTATACACATAAAATATGGATCATGGAAAGATCAATACTGCGGCACATACAAAGATTCATTCTATTTTCATCACTATTTGCATAACGACTTATACTAGACATAATCTTTGTTAACAAAAATTTTTAACCTATCTTCCATCAAAATTTGACATAATAGGCTTAACTTTTGTTTGTCAAAAGTTCATCGATCTTGTATCAATACTTGCATATCGACATATAAAAGAGATAACTTTTAACATCGTATGGGACAATAATAGTTCATGGACGCAAACACACATATCCCATAAGACATTGCAATATATAAAATCATAAAGATTAATACTGCAAAAAATCATCTTCCAAAACACCTTTAGAATTTAAATAAATAAATCTAAAAACATGAAGATCAAAACGTTGGACATAGCTATGTGTACTCACAATAATGGCTATTCCAAACTCTAGTTATTCTTCTAAACAAAACACGAAAATAGAAGATTTACTAGACATTAAGATCTTTGAAAAATTCCTGGTCGTTCCCGAACTCCTTGTCGTCAACAACCATTGGAACATATGGTTCATGGAGGAAGGAGTCAATACCAATAAACCTTCTTGGTTGATGATGTCAAACCAGGGCCTTCTGAATTTCCAATGATCTTAAAACACAAGCCTTTATTTGCTGAATCTCTTTTCTTGCCAGCTTCAACTCTTCAAGAACATCAGTAAACTTCTGAGGGTTTGAAGGAACAACTCTTGGCTTTCTCACATTCCTTCTTTTTCTTCTTAAAGTTGGAGGTAATTTAGATTTCTCTTTTTCCTTAGTGATTGATGGCTTAACAATCATATTGACATCTTTTCCATCAGAAGACATGATGCTTGGAGTTTCCATGAAAGCACGGTATTGTGAGAGGGATTTACAATCAAAACTCAACAAGCAGTCTTAAGATATAAAGAGTATCAGAGAAGGAAAAAGGAATGTAGAGTTTCGAAACCTTTAAATAGGTTCGTACACGTTCAACTCACACCCCTATAAAGAGTAGAATTGTCGATAATAACCCTCTTCTTCTGGCAAACAGGTCCTTTTCAATATCAACAATGATATGAAGGACTTCCACAAACTAAGCAACACAAAGCTAGAAAACAAAACAAAAACTATATAATAATTTTTCTTATTTTATTTTAAAGCCTGAGGTGTGCAAGATCTTGTCTCTTTTGAACAGGCGCATGAGACAAGATGCACATTACAATACAATCAAGTTGTGTTGTGGTGAACAATAATTTGTCCACCATGACCCTTTTGGTTGGAATTCATGGAACCCTACCTTTCCGTATGTTTAGACCATGTTTTCTTCTCTAATGGCCTAGTTCTATCTTTGGAAACTAATCTCTTCGAGGAAGATAATTTCTTACATACCTCAGCTATTTTCTCCGCGAGTTTAAGCTTGGTGGCTAGACGATCTGCTCTTTGTTGAAGCTTGTTGACATATCTCATCTTGTGTTTGTACTTGAAACACTTTGAAAACTCACGTCCCTTGAGAGAACAATAGGAGCGTGTCAATGCAAAATATGATTCAGGCGCCTTTGAAATGCAAGCTTCTAGGCACAAGGTAGATCCTGAAATATTAAACGAAGGGTTTCCAACAGAGGGTTCAATTGATTCCTCCATCTTGATTGGGCTCTCTTCTAAAAGATTATCAAGATTGATGTATGTATTGCTACAATTATCAAAATCAATATTTTCACATAGAAGAGCAACACTTTATTTGTTGTCTTCATCAGAATCATAATTGTCAGACATCTCATCAAGTGTCGCAACAAGACCTTTCTTCCCAGTGTATTTTCTACGATTTGGGCACTCGTTTGCAAAATGATCATATCCTTTACACTTAAAGCACTGAGGCATATCCTCTTCATCAGTTTCATCCATTTCCCTGTTTTTAGGAGGAATATTATTATGAGGTTTGACTGATGCTTTAAGATTATCTCTGGAGAACCGTTTACTTCTCTTCAATAGAAGATCTCTAAACTGTCTTGTGATCATCGAGACTGATTTGTCAAGATATTCATTTGATGAATCCGTCTCAGAGTGATTATCTTCAAAGATATACACATTTGTACTTTTATCAAGTAATTTTGTGTCTTTCAGTACTTTGAACGCAACATCCTTTGATTTGAACGAATGTTCGTGATCAAAGATCTTAAGCTTCCCAACTAGCGTATTTTTGGAGGGGTTATCAAGGTTATTTCACTCAACGATGGCATGCTTCTTAGAATCGTATCTAGATGGCGCGATCTGAGAATTTTCATCACAATATCCTTTTCAGGAATAATCTTACCCAATGCAAAAGATGAATTAACAATTTCAGAAACTTTATGATTAAACTCATCAAAAGAATCTTCATCTGCCATACGAAGGTTTTCCCAATCGGAATTAAGGTTTTGAATCCTAGCTTCCTTTTCACTGGTATTTCCTTCGAATACGGTTTCTAAGATATCCCACGTATCTTTAGACCTAGTGCAATTTGACACATGGTACTGAAGATTTGGGGTAATGGCATGTATGATAGCATTCAAACCGTCGAAGTTTTTCTTTGCAGCAAGTATCTTAGCAGCATCGTGTTCGCCAATATTTTTTGGAACATTAACGTTACCTACTGCAACAACGGGAGCATCATAGCCATTAATAACATTTACCCATGATTGAAAATCACGCGCTTGAAGAAAAGCTCGCATAAAAATTTCCACCATAAGTAATTGGAGCCATCGAAGACTGGAGGTACGTTATTAGAGATAACACCTCTGTCCATAGAGTCAGATCGCTACAAACACAGACTTTTAAGGTCTTAAACGTGTTTGCCTGCTCTGATACCAATTGAAAAAGCGGGGGTCTAACAACCATACCCAATATTTCGATTAGCAATCTGTATGGACTAACTCCAATATACTTTCTAGAGAATCAACTACACAGTCAAACTCAATTTAGAGAAAAGTATATCGAGGAGTTAATATCTCTCTCACTTGATTTGATCTTTACTCAAGCAAATAAGAATTTGCGAGTCTTTATCAAATACAAGGATAATGAACTTGGATGGTACCAAAGACCAATATCCAAGGATCAATCAATTTACAATCAACAACCAAAGGTTGGATTTCACAATTGATCGATACAACGCACATCCTGTGATATTTCAGTTATATAACAAAATATAATGCGGAATAGAAATAACACAAACACCAGAAGTTTTGTTAACGAGGAAACTGCAAATGAAGAAAAACCCTGGGACCTAGTCCAGATTGAACACCATACTGTATTAAGCCGCTACAGACACTAGCCTATTACAAACTAACTTCGTCCTGGATTGTAGTTGAACCCTAATCAATATCACACTGATTCAAGGTACAGTTGCGCTCCTTACGTCTCTGATCCCAGCAGGATACTACGCACTTGATTCCCTTAGATGATCTCACCCACAACCAAGAGTTGCTACGACCCAAAGTCGAAGACTTTAATAAACAAATATGTATCACACTGAAAAGTCTATGATAATAGATAAATCTGTCTCCCACAGATAAACCTACAAGTTTGTTCCGTCTTTTGATAGAAATCAAGGTGAACAGGAACCAATTGATAAACCAGACTTATATTCCCGAAGAAAATCCTAGTATTATCAATCACCTTATAATAATCTAAATCGTATGGTAGCGAAACTAGATATTGCGGAATCACAAACGATGAGACGAAGATGTTTGTGATTTCTTTTTGTCTTTCCCTATCGGAGATATAATCTCAAGTCAATTATTCAATTGAACTCGTACGATATAAAATGGCAAGATCAGATCGCTCAACTACAAGAGAAGTAGTTTCGTCTGGATTCACAATCCCAATGAAGTCTTTAAGTCGTTAACCGACAGGGTCTCGAGAAGAAACCTACGGTTAAAGGAGAATCGACTCTAGCAAAACCAACTAGTATCACACAGAAGGTGTGGGGATTAGTTTTTCCAGTTGCTAGATGTCTCCCTTATATAGTTTTCAAATCAGGGTTTGCAATCTAAGTTACCTTGGTAACAAAGCATTCAATAATCACCGTTAGATGAAAAACCTGACTTATCCAAGCTAATATCTTTCAACTGTTAGATTGAAACTTAGCTTGTCTCACACACAAATGAAATGTATCCATTTAGGTTTGAGTAACCGTACCTAAACGTTTACATTGGGTGGTTCACAAATAGTTAACAAATGGTTATCCATATGAGCATTTTCATATTAACTGTATTCATATTTCTCATAACTAGTTCAAATGACTCATAAGAACTAGTTCAAGGGTTGTTCAATTGCTTAGGTACTTATACATAGACATAATTGAAACAAAATCGGTTTGATTCACTTGAATAAATTCATGAACAATATAGCCACGGTTTGCAAAGATTGCATTCCTTATTGATTTATTATTTAAGTTCATGAAAGTACCGATTTGAGAAATATATCCAGCTTAGGTACGCGTACGGGTACGTGTACCATAGCTACCGGACTTGAGTTTGGAAACTCAGCAGAAATTTTCGGTTTGAAAACTTCTGTGGGTACGCATACGGGTACGCATACCTAAGGTGACTGGTTTTTCAGTTTGCAAACTTCACAAACAACAACATAAATTTTCGGTATGAAAACTTTCGCCAGTACGCGTACCTAACCTGTCTCCTTCACCAATACCGCATGCACACATATGCACGCACTTGGTTTCTGGCACATGGATTTATACACTAATGTGCGAACACACTATGTATGCTTATATCCATAGTTGGTTACGTAATCTCAACTCCACATTTCAATCATTGAAACATTCTTCTATAATGTTATAATAGTCGTTAGAAAAAAAGAATCGACTATCGTTATCAAAGCTATTTTCAAGATTGAAACGTCATCATGACTTTGGTCACGGGTAAAGATGAAAATGGTTAAAGCAAAAGCTTACCAACACATATTTCGAGAAAAAGATAGGCGAGTCAACTCGGCTCGAAATAGCAAATGTGTATGTATGAAAACTATCATACTTATACGACTTTTGTCTCAAGAGTAGGAGATAGAGTAGATAGACTTTTGAATAACATATGAGTTCAAGTATCCACATACCTTTTGGTCGGATGAAGTTCCACTGGTTCCTTGAGTAGTTCTTCGTCTTCGTAAGATAATCACCATGGAGTCTGGAGCTCAACTATACCTAACTATCCTAGACCGAGACTTAGTCATAAGTAAACTAGAAATCAAGATATATAGTTTTGATCACTAACATTGACAAACATGCTTTAGATAGCAACACATGCGAGTTCGACCGAGCAATGCTCTAACAAGGAATATCTTTGAATAATAAAAGATAAGCGTTACTGCACATGTTCAAAGTATGTCGACATCTTAACTTAGTAAATCATCTTTCATATTTACTATCTTGGAATCGATTTTCCATACTTCCAAACAAGTTTAGAATTGGTTCATCTGACTTCCAAGAACTATGTGATTTATTAAGAACACTAAATCACCAAACATGGGATTAACGGTTCTACCAAAACAAGTTTCGGTTCTACCTCCATGTGGGTACTTGATTTAGTCACACTAGCTTTCCAAAATTCGGTTGACTAGGTACTAGGATCGGTTCCCACATATATATGGTATCTAACTTGTATTTGTTGCACATGTCCATAGGATCGGTTCCCAATATCTAAAAACGTGTTGCACATGTTCATAGGATCGGTTCCCAATATATAGAAATGTGTTGCACCTCTTACAAGGATCGATTCCCCTCTTGTGATCGGTTACACCTCTTACTAGGATCAGTTCCCCTTTGCCCAGAGTTGGTCATACCAATAACACTAAATCGATCATACCATCTCAGGTGATTACTTAAGATCGGTTTCACTAATAAAATTCATACCAATACAAAAGCCAGGCCTTGTGAACAGTTTTACCAAGAACATAAACAAGTCATGAGCGGTTATACTAATCACACATATTGGTAGTTCAAAAGATATGCAACGAATAAAAATACCAATAAGCCTAGCGATTTCCCTTTCGATTCACAAAACAATTTCATGAATTTACTTCCTTTAAACGAATGTAAAACATTATTTCCTAAGATGGAATCTTCACCTCATACCCATACATAATCACAATAGAATTCAAACGATTATTTTGATGTCTTATATACGAAGTTCAAAAGATAAGTGTTATACTTCGTATTGTATTCCTTAATACTACGTCTAACTAGAGTGTAATCATTCATGCTTCACAGTTATGTTTTCAATATGCACGACTTGAAAGATACGTTAGGGAATGAAACAGTTCAAGTCAAATATTACTAACCTCAAGTGGAAGGATGATGTCGTCGTTGTAGCTCCTTACTTCTTCACTTCTTCAACTCTTCACGTAATACTTGTAATATCTCATATCCTAATACTTTCAAGCTAACCTATACGAAGTTGACTCTAGTACATAATCAAGTGACTCTTTAAATGATTTTTGGTTCACTAAAATATGACAACCAAACTTGACATACCAACGCTTGGTGGGTTCAACCGAGCTATGCTCTAACATCATGTACTGACCAAATCAATTCGCAAACATCAATGTAATTTGATGTCTCATAACAACTTCTTTGGAAATTATGATGTATCGAACAATAAATTGTTCTCAACCTATTATGTGGTATAGTCCTTTAGAAGTTCCATTGATTGAATTTATATTTCGAGATTTGTCAAGTACTTGCTTGAACTCAAAATTTCTTCTTTGCAATTTTCATCATTATACTGAAGTTATACAACATTGTCTCATTAGATAAAATGGTAGAAAATATGAGTAAATATGATGTTCACTCTTCACATACCTCTGTTGATGAACTCCTCACATTTCTTCAGCGTCCAATCTTCAAGGTTAATCGATGAATTTCGATACTCAACTAACATGCTCTATTCCTAGTCCGAGACTGACTTTAATAGACGAAAAATCAAGATATAGTTTTGATCAACTAAATTTGACAACAAACTTGACATTCCAAAACTTGTGAGTTTGACCGAGCGATGCTCTAACACTAGGAGTACTTTAGAATGTATATAACTTAGCTACTATATTCCCCTTGAAGAGCAGCACATCACTAAAAAGGTTATCTCTGAAGACTATAAAATATGTAACCTTGACATAAGGATCGCACCCCAACTTGAAGATTCTAGCGATGAAGTGCAAGTTCTCCCTCTAAGTGTATTTTTACGTATGTTTTATTTTGGTAGTGCGTTTATCTCTATTTCAGTGTAGTGATTAGCTTTTAAGCGACTACATAAAGTAATTGGACTTGTACGTAAATAACATCTTGGTAGATCATGTAATCTTTTCTTCAGTGAACTTTGATTATAACCAAGATCACCTTGTTGAATAAATCTTTAATACTTATAATATAGAAAAATATTATCAAGATGTGTGTGATGTATTTAATTACAAAATAATTATTGGCGTAGTCGGAACCCTCATTTTTTCAGTTTGTGAAGGGGGGAATTGAAGTCTCTTACTGCCAAGTTGACAAGAGTGACCTAGAATCAAATCTTCCAGGTAAAAATGAAATATGGTTTTAATTTTATAGTGTGTTGACAATTTGATGAGCAAGGTATCCCAATCTTTTATGCCAGATAGAAGATGAGCAATGACAAAAATACATCGATGGAACCCGGATTTAAATGTTAAGACCAATACAAATCAATTTATAATAATATATTCGAAAAAAAGAATTATGCTTTGAAAAAAAATATGATTGTTAAAATTTAGTAAAAGAGTTCTAATCAAAATTAAGAAAAAAAAGATGTGCACGAATCATCTCAATGGCATTTAGGTATAAACTTCTTTGTTTTTTTGATTTAAAAAATCATCTATGATCTAATCTAATATAAATATTACCGTGTTTTTTTTTTTTTGTTTTTTTTTTTTGAATGTATACACTAGTAAAGAGTTCTAATCAAAATTAAGAAGACAAAGATGCGCACCCCCTCGAGTATATCATCTCGATAGCATTTCGGTATAAACTTCTTTATTTCCTTTGATCTCAAAAATCATCTATGATCGAATCTAAGATAAATACTCCCGTGATTTGTTTTTGAATGTACACAAGTAAAACGCCATTTAGAAAGTCATTATCCATCTGTTCGTGAAGTCGGGTACTTAGGATACGCATAACAAAAAATGATTCATTTATAAGTTTATATAATAATTAATGTTGAGTGGTCATGACTCTGCCACATACTGGATGGATACATAAGCCTCTTGATTAGGAGAAGTTAAAGTTATGGGATATAAGTTGTGATCAATAACACCCGCCACAAGTGTGTGCTTAGTATCCGAATCTAAAATTTCAAAACCCCAAAGAGAGAAGCCTAGGGTGCAAGTGCAACTCTGTTCTCTTATAAATAAACCAACAAAGAACAAAGATGAAATTTCGGGTTAATTGTGAGACAGACAAGACAAAGGGTAAAGTAAACGGAAAATGGGTCATTTGTCCAAATATTTTTAAATCACGGTTTAAATGGACAGGTAAAAAATAATTTAGGTGAAATGGCCAAAAAAAATATAGTCTTAAATTTAAAAAATAGCAAGGATGAAACTGGATACATTCTGTTCAAATTAAAAATAAGAAAAAATATTTGAAAATAGACACGATGAAATTGGTTACATCCTGCCTATTTTTACATTTTTGGTCATTTAAACAGTATCAAAATCTAACTGTCCATTTCACCCAGGAATTGTTGATTTTGGTCTTTTTAAGTGTAAAGTAAATGAACCAGTGTAGGGTTGCACATGGGACGGTACAGTCCGGGTTTCTTATGAACCCGGTACCTGTACCTGGAGTTGACCGGGTCTTCATTTTGAGGACCGGTACCAGTACATGTACTTGTACCTGTACTTGTACCGGTTATACAGGTTCGGTTCTAGCCGGGATCGGGTTTTTACCCATACTTCAATTGAACAGAAAATCAAATCACAAATTAACCTTAAAACCAACTCACAAATTTATCCATACTTCAATTGAGCAGAGATACAATGGAATGATTATTTGCATATAGAGACATAAAACAGAATTAAACCCCAAATCGAGCAATCATCTTCAAGAACTCCGTCTGAATCCATTTGCACATCTGATTAAAAACACACAACTATTCAATTTGTGCAATACCAACAACAGTAAACAATACCCTTCTGCAACTCAATTAATTTGTGCATATTTTCGCCTTCTGGTAGCAATTTTACATGAACAACAACTACTATAGTACATCAATACACAAAATTTCACTTCTTCAATTTCATTTCTCTATCAAGAACTGTCAATACCAGAGCTTCAATTTTATTACTCTTTCCTAGTCGAGGATGGATGTGAATGCATTCTCTAATATCAGAGCTTCAATCTGCACACAAGTAAAAAACCCTAAATCAATGTCAAATTAAACCCAAAATCAGACATCTCAATCAGAAAGTCAAATACAAATATGAATGGAACCAATATGAAATTTCAATCCCATCTAAAAAAAACCTTTCAATTCTCATTTAACTGATTCAAACCAAACATGCAATTAAACAACAACATAAATCAATTATATGAATTACCTGTAGAAAAAAAGAAGTAACAGAAGAAAAACTAAAGAAATAAAAGATGAAAAAGAAATCATTGAGAACTAAATGGAGATTATTTTGGATTCGTGGTGGTGGTATCCCTCTCTGTGACGATGAGTATGGCGAAGAATAAGAGAGAAGAGTTTCCGTCTCTGTAAGGAAAAAGAAGAGATAATGAAGAAGAAGAGATAAGAAAAATATATGAGGTGGTGAAAGGTATTTATCCTTACCCTAAAACCAATGGTCCAGATTCATTTATATAGATTTTATCAATGGTTTATATACACCGGTTCTTTGGGTACCGGTTTGGTCGGGAATCTTAGTAGAACCGGTACCTGTCCCGCTCTACACCGGTTCTTATATTCTATTCTCAGTGTCTGTAGCGGCAACTCCGGGTCCGATACGGTACAAGTCCGGATTTTTCGGTTCCTAACCGGTACAGGTACTTTGGACCGGGTCTTGTGCAGCCTTAAACCAGTGAGTGTGTATAGAACTGAGTCACCAACTAGGGAGATAGGAATTTGATGTCCATTTCTTACCATGACCTTTTCTAGACCAGTGCAAGGAAATAGATTGATAAAAAAGAGATGCATCATGAGTTATATGAGTAGTTGTTGCAGAATCATGTAGCCAACATGAAGTTGCTGGATAAAGTTTTCATTAATGCAATCAAAACACTAATTTATTGAGCATGCATTGTACCTTCAAGATATACCGCGCCGAATCACTTAACTTTATTGTGCATTAAACCAATATCATCCAGCTCTTATTTTTTCCTGTCTACAACTCTATTCATACTATTATTATAGGGATAAACCCAACCATGAATATAAACCGTACACACTTATTTAACGTGCATAGGAATACAGACTATAATACCGCCATTTACCACACTTCCGTCCACATTTCATCAAGTAGCATGCTTGCTAGAATCATAAACATACATGGATAATTTTGAGATCAGATCTAGTGGCATATGGAGAGTTTGTACAAAAATAAATAGAAGAAGATCCCCTCACACTCTTATTTTCACATTATCTCAGGGACGGACCTAGCAAGGAGCTAATCCGGGCTATTGCCCGTCCCATGTTTTGGTCGAACAAAAAATTTGTATGCAAAATTTGGGTGAATATGTGTCCAGCCCACCCAAAATCAGAGTTTGATAGTGTAGTTTCTAGCCCAAGTAAATTTTAGCCCATAACAAGATAGATTTAAACAAGAATTCAGTTTAAAACATGACTCTTCTTCTTCTCATTCACTTATTTTTCATTGTTTCTTATATAAACTACTATTTATTCTCTCTATTCATGTTTTTTTCTATGAATTTAGTTCATGTTGATATTTATTTGTCTAGTCTCTTATAGGAAAACCTCGACTTTCCCTAATTGTGCGGTTTGTTTTATGAAAATTTTTCGGTGCCTTTGGCCGCATTGGAAATGAATGATTTAGCCCTGCCCAACAAAGATTTTTGGGTCCGTCCATGCGTTATCTCACATTTTAGACGTCTTTATTGTGACTACAAATCAAAAGATAACGTATTGGAAGCTAAGATTTTGGGGATATATTCGTCTTACAAAGCTTTACATACATGCCCACCAAAATTGAGCACATTCTGAAATATCAAACCTCATCATCTACCAATCTTAATTTGAACGGTTGAAAATTCGTTGATTTTCGATGGCTGATTTTCAAAGTAGTAGATGGTGGAGTTATAAGTTTCAGAATTGCTCATTTTTTGTGGGTATATAAAACTTTGTGAGGTGAACATATCCTCAAAATATTAGCTTCGAATACGTTATCGTATATTACTGATTCACAAAAATTACGTGTAATATGTGAGATAATCTGAAAATAGTAAACCTTTTTTAAGGAAAATGAAAAGAAGGTAATGGAAATTATGGAATGGGAAAAAAAACCGAAAGCAGAAAAAAAAAATCAGTTAAACCCATGGAAAGCACGTCACGCATCATCTCCAACAGAATAGCAATTTCATTCACGCAATCAAAGCACTAACTATTAACTTAATTGTTTCGTTACGTTACAAACATACTCGGTCTAAAATCTCTCAAGTCTCAACACACTTCAGTTCAGTCGAGTTCTGTTTGGTTTCCAACTTTGCAAGTAGCTTGCCCCACTTATCCAATTACTGTGATTCCGACTTCACTTTTCCCTTTCTGTGTCTCAAATAACTAAACTAACACATGTCACAATCCAAATAACCTAGTTCAAATCCATCGGTCAGCCGCTTTTCTCGCACTAAAGTTTGACCCACAACTGAAAAATCAATATAAATACAAGACCAAAAACATTCCATCAAAATCACAAATAACATCAAAATCTCTCGGTATGAATCAAATCAACTCCCTTCTTCTTGTTCTCGCTATCTTATCATCTCCAATCTTCTTCATCTCTGCAAGCTCTTCTGAATCATCATCTAATGGTGAAGCAGAAGACATTTTGATTCGTCAAGTTGTTTCTAACAACTACCACGATGACCTAATTCAAAACGCATAGCGTCACTTCAAAAACTTCCTCAAGAAATTTGGGAAAAAATATGCTGATGAAGATGAACATTCTTATAGATTTTCTGTGTTTAAATCTAACTTAGAACGTGCTAAACGTCATCAGAGTCTTGATCCTCCTGCTGTACATGGAGTTACACAGTTTTCTGATTTAACACCAACTGAATTTAGGAAATCTGTGTTAGGGTTGAGGAGTTTGAAACTTCCTACTGATGCTCAGCAAGCTCCGATTCTTCCGACTAATGATCTTCCTACGGATTTTGATTGGAGAGATCATGGGATGTTACTGATGTTAAGAATCAGGTATGGTTGAAATGGGATGCCCCTAATTTGTTTTGATTGGGTTAGAATTTCTAGTGTTTGATTTAATTGGTTGTTTGTTTTGGTGATTTTTAGGGTACTTGTGGGTCTTGCTGGTCATTCAGTACAACTGGAGCATTAGAAGGAGCTAATTTTCTTGCTAAAGGGAAACTTGTTAGCCTTAGTGAGCAACAACTTGTTGATTGTGATCATGAGGTTTGCATTTTTGTTTTGGTTAATTCATTTTTATGCTGTTGTTTCCGATTTAAAATGGGTTCTTATTAGTAATTACTGTCAAAAATATTCTTCAATTTGGTACAATATTAGTTCGATTGCTCTGTTTTATGTACACAAATCGGAATCCAAAGAGAAAACCGGTTGTCCATAATTGAATTAGCAGCAGTGAACAATGACGAATCTGTTTAGGCTTTCAATTATAGAAAGAACAATGGGTTTTCAGTATTAACTATTAATTTCTTACGGCGAGAGGTGTTTGTAGTTTTTCAAAGTAATCTGTGAGTGTCATAGAGTTTCTAACTTTGTTTGAATGCTGCATTGGTTTGGATAGTTGCCAAGGTCTATTGTAACTTCAAGAATTGCCACATTTGCTTGTTGTCTTAATTTGATTGTAATTCTTCAACATGTTCTTTAGATGCATTAACCGAACGGTAGGGTCTGAGTGTTACTTCTGCATGTTGTTGGTGTGTAGCTTCTTACCCATGATATATATATGCCGGTGTATCATGAAAAATGAATGACTTAAAAGTTTACTCTTATAGCCACCAGCATTTATTACTTAGCAAGTTAGCATGGGCTCTGCTGCCTGACAATACCATTTCGAAGGAGTTCCTCTTTTTTAACTTAGGTTTTTATGAAGTCCAAGATTGGTAATCTCTCCTTTGATGGTAAATTCAAGCTTCGTTTCTTTTTTTTTGTTGGCCAGTGTGATCCAGCAGAAGCCGGTTCATGTGATTCAGGATGCAAAGGCGGGTTGATGAATAGTGCATTTGAATATACACTCAAAGCTGGTGGACTTCAACGCGAGGAAGACTATCCTTACACTGGAAATGATCGCGGTCAATGCAAATTTGACAAGAGCAAAATTGCTGCATCAGTAGCGAATTTTCAAAAGCATAAGAGGAGCCTGAGATTGATCCAACGAGTTATAGAAGAAATGTTGGATGCCTAAGATACTTATTACACACAAGACCAGATTTGGCTTTCTCTGTGGGAGTAGCAAGCCGTTATATGCAGAGTCCACGCAAGTCTCATGGTGATGTAATAAAGCAGATATTGAGATATCTAAGAGGAACAATCAGCTGTGGATTGAAGTATGGTCGAGGAGGATCAAAAGGAATTGTTGGGTATAGTGACAGCAGTCGTAATATTGACCAAGATGATGGAAAAGGTACAACTGGTCATATATTTTATCTAGGTGAAGCACCTATTACATGGTGTTCACAGAAGCAAGACATTGTGGCCCTCTCATCCTGTGAAGCTGAGTTTATGGCTGCAACAGAAGCAGCTAAACAGTCAATATGGCTTCAAGAACTGTTGGGTGAAATCAAAGGAAGAGAACCTGAAAAAGTTCTCATCAAGATTGATAATAAGTCTGCAATTGCACTTACTAAAAATCCAGTGTTTCATGGGAAGACGAAACACATTCACAAAAGGTATCATTTCATACGAGAATATATCGAGAAGGAGATCATCAACGTTGAACACATACCAGGAACTGAGCAGAAAGCAAATATATTGATAAAGGCATTAGCTCGGATCAAGTTTGAAGAAATGAGACAACTGATTGGAGTACAAGATATGTCACAGGTAAGGTTGAAGCTTAACGGAGAGAATGTTGGTTAAACTTCAACATAGAAGTCACTAACAAGCTGGTTAGGACAAGATTAGGAAATTGATGTAATCCTAAGGGAATTAGAAGTCATCTAGTTCTAAGAAAAGGAAAGACATGTAATAAGATAATAGGACTAGGAAAAGGAATTCATAGTTCTATATATATATGATCACCAAAGTTGTGGTTGATTATATGAGGAAGATTAGAACTTGTGTTTAGTTTTGAGAGATTTTCTAAACATCAATAAAGAGAGTTGTCTTTATATAAACTAAGTTTCATCTTACAGTTGCCATTAAACCTTACTCATTCAAGACTCATTGTTGAAAGTGAAACAGGAAGCATTTTGCACTTCCAATGCTAGTCTCAGAATTTAAATATGAAATTACAATGTTTTTCAGGTTTGCCTTGGATATCTTCCTTGTTCGATTCATTTAGCTTTGAAACAACACAAACTTTTTCAAATTCACATCTTTACTACAGATCTTGTTACAGAGATTCTCAAACTCAGTAGACTTCAAACCAGAAATCTAAGTAAACAACTAAGTAAGAAACCAGACAATATTTAAAGTAAGAACATTAAAAAAAATAAACTGAAAGAATAAGCTCAACCCAGTTCCTTAGTAAAGGTTCTGATTAACAATGATTTTAAGCAGTTTCTGATGGCTTTTGCATGCCATTGTTAACAGTTGGAGGATTAGTGATCTTAGGATTGGCAGTAACTTCTATCTTTTCAAATTTGGATATGATGATATCGGTGGTATTGACATCGATCTTGGCACTCGACATTATCTGCACATTCAGGTTTTGGTTCGGTGATATCGGTGACAACTGAACTGGCATTGCTCTTGCCACTTGCATAATCTATCATGAAGCGCTCAAGATCATCTATATATCCATTTTGTCGTTCCATGTCGGTGAACATCTCTTTCATGTCCCTAGCTTTGATCTTAAACTTCTCACTCTCTTCACCCACCATTAAAACCCTCAACGATCTGGTCAACGACTCCCTCGTGGCAAGGGAGGCAACATACTCCCCATTTGGATAACGGGCTTCTTGTACACGACATTTTTAAGTAGCTCAAACCACTCTCCTTCAAACTCAGTACAGCTCCGAACGAACACAGCATCCGTGTTCTTGAGAACACTCCCGAACCGTAACGAGTCGGACACACCAGAAGCATTTTCCACGATATCAAAAGCCTTATTGGCTTCAAATGGACGGAAAACTATGTCAGAAGGAAATGGAACCCATGGAGGAGGAACAGTAAAATGTTCAGGAAGTGATCTGGAACCTCCATCTTCACCCATCAAAACTGCTGGCGGACCATAGAATGTCATAGACGATGCATTGAAGACACTCAAATAAGCACACGGAATGCCGAACTTTGCAGCAATTGGGGTAGGTAACAGTGATGAGCAAAATCATGAATGATCCAGTCAGGTGAAGTTTCACAAGTTTCCAAGTACTGAGCAAATGGTAAACTAAGACCATCAAATGCAACCTTGAGATACTGGATTTTATCATGAGGACAATCTGTTGTGGCTTCTGCATGTTCAGGCAGGTTTCATTTTCAGGCAAAGGGAGTGTAACTGAGTGTATTGATGAGATAAATGTGAAGGAATTTTAGGAAGTCTTTGAAGATTTCTAGGTGTAAATGAATGAAAGGAATATATCTATGCCCTGTTTGAGCTAAACATTTTGAGAGCTCAAGGAAAGGAATGATATGACCAAAAGCCAACCATGGAAACATAACAATGTTAAGAGGTTTCTTATTGAGATCAGCCATTATGGAAAGCTCTGAAAAGACTAGGGATGAAGAGATATGAAATGATGCTTACAAATTTTTGTTGAGTGATATGTTAGATGCACCAAATGCGCATATATATATATATATATATATATATACAAGATTATTATTTTAGAGGGAAAAAATACGGTTTAGTCCAAAATCCCATCCAAATATACTATTTAGTCCTAACCCATTCAACTAGGTATAAATTAGTCCTTTTTTATGGAAAGTACACAAATAACCTTCCTGGTTTACAATTTAGTCCAAATATTTGCAGTTTCGTTCAAAGTGACTCATGACGATAACAGCGGTTTTAAATAATATAAAAAAATTAAAATCAATTTATCTTTCGAACCGTTTGTCCAAAATTCGCAAATTTTATATATTCGAAAAGTTTTTCCGAGATAAAAAGAGTACCCATACGACTATAATTCTCATTTTTGAAAAATCTTTGTTTATGCTGGTGTGCAAATATGTACACATCTACAAAAATTTAAGGAGAGCAAAAACGGATTTATGGAGTGCAAAAATCGTAGTTGACTCGATGATCAGATCGATTTCTATATATACGTATGAATCGGACATTTAACCTTAATAACCATACAAACGCTCACCCTAACAACATCAAAAGAAGACTTAAACTGTGTCACTAAATCCTAATCCTCTCTGCCATTAACTAAAAAACATAAACCACATTGCCAACCCCCAACGTTCTCTGCCATTAACAAATGTCTTATTTAAAACATATCTGTTTGACCCTTTATAAAAATGCGTGTGATGCATCACTGAGAAGGGATTTCCTATTATTCATATTGATGTTGTTGTATTATAATGAATGAGGATTTATTTTTTGTTTTCCTACTGTGATTGAAACTGTTAGTAGTAAAAATTGTTACAACCAATCTGGCATCTGCCCAAGTGAAGGTTTGGTCTCGATTAAGTTGCAGATGAGATAGTCTCAAATTTAAAAATAATTTACTCAACCAATCTCTGCAATTAGTCGTGATACTCATCATTTCCCTATTCATTACCAAAGATTTCTTCGGCACTTCTAAAATGATTACGCATATCATCTCTTGGTTCTGTTTTTAGATTAGACTGACGAAACAATGCAAGAATAAGACTCGTCGCCATTAGCGGAAGTTTCAGTTTTGATGGAATGTTTATGGTTAACCAGTTTGGATTTTGGAAACAAGTGCGTGTTTTTGAAAATTGTGTCTGCCAAATGAGGATAATTCTGTCTGATTTATACAAATATATAAAAACGGTTGTGAGTACCGAGTCGACTTTGATTTCTGCATTCCTCGAATCCGTTTTTGCTCTCCCTCTAACAAAAATCAAATCCAAAGATAAGACAAGACGAGGTGCACCAGTTTGTACACAACATACAGCTTGAATCGTCCACATAAGCACTAACAAGCATGCTATTAGAATCTTACACATAGCAAGTACCTAATAACATAGTAAGCATGCTATTAAAATCAGAAAATCCAGAAAAGCGTTCATCTACAAAACCTGTTCATTGTTCTTCTCCACTTTTTTAAGCTCCTTCGAAAAGTACCCAAACACATAACAAGCATGTTATTAAAATCATTTCACGATATCGAAAAAAACAACTTATGATTTCATCAAGAATTAGTTTTTTCTTTTATATTTTTGAGAGAGCACAATGTTGTGCAATTATGTACACTCCTACAAAAATCTAATATCCATACCCACAAAACAGACCATATATTATTGAGATAGCACTATGGTGTACAACTATGTACACACCTAAAAAATCCAACTAATCCAACATCCATACACACAAAACAGGTCATATATATTATTGAGATCGTATAATGGTGTCCAATGGTGCACACACACACAAAAATCATAGATATTAACGGTGTTCTACCGGTAATTTAGTCTTTAGAGAAATATTCAAGGAAGACTCACACTACAGTTCAGTTATACTTCTGTCATCAAAATTGAAATGCATCCAAAAGTCCTAATGTCCACTAGCCGATCGTCGTTGTCGATACACTCCAGCAGCTAGACAGAGGTTCGAATGATTCAAGAATGAAAATAACCTTCAAATTAAACAACAAACTTGATCTGAAAATGAAATGAAGCCACTCTAAACCAAAAAAATATACGTGCACACATTCTATAAAAATGGAAATACAACTAGTAACATGAGTCTGTTCAAGTGAACTATGTGTTGATATGAAATGTAATGAGGTGAGAAGTTAAATTGAAACAACTTTGTGCACATCATAGTCTGTTGCTCATGAAGGCAGGAGGCACCTGCAATAATGGAATTTGCAGCAAAGATGCATCTGTATAGCAATGTCATTAATCAACAGGTGTACAATTACGTACACATTGAAAATGAACAGGTGTACAATTATGTACACATTGAAAATCCAACCCATCATATGCTAAATCAGAAAACTTATTTGCCTTTGGAGCTCTATTCAATACACTTTTATTGAAAGAGATGGGAACTCCACTTCCCATATATAAAAAAATTAAACTCGGGTTAAAATTAGGCTGCAAGGCATTTTAAGAAATGACATCGTACACAACAAATCTTTACCTAAAATGAATCTTTGGAAGAATAGGATGCACACAACTAATAAGTTTTCTTTTTTTTTTATTTACTATAAAGGTTTTAGATCGTGCTAACGATAGTTTTATGACCAAACATAAAATGAACAACAGTGGACCAAGCATATGCCACAGCTTAAAAATAAAATCTTTCGTGTACAAACATGCATTCATAGATTCTGTGTTATACATTATATCTTTCAAGACACTACCAAGTCTCTAACTTAATAATAGGCATAAGTCATTTCATCTTAAGGTTCTTGCAGTCGGGAATACAAAATAATCTACCAATAATAAAGCAGCAGAGCATCTTTTCAAGAGAAAAAGATAGCTCTTGATACTCTTAGTAAGTTCTCAAGTTCACCTTCCAAGATAAGGGGCACCATCCATGTTGACCCTGGCATACAAAGCACTGGGACCAGGTTTTCCATCTACTTCCTCGCTGGTCTTTGTAGTAGTCGCCAATGTATTTTTATGTACACATTATCAATCAACATGTGTACAACTAGATACACATTATCAATCATCAAGTATGTGTACATGTATGCATCAAGAATCAATATGTATGTGTACAAGTATGTGCACATTAATAATCAGCATGTGTACAATTATGTACATATTATCAATTATCAAGTGTACAACTATGTACACCCAAAACATGTGTGGAAAAAAGACTCTAAATTGGATGATTTGGACCATCCCGTCTAATATCACTATGTACACGTTAGCTTAAAAAGTATGAAACTAACTATAGAAGTATAGCATCGTTGATGCCTTTCTAGTAAATTAGTAAAGTCATCCAATGTGGAATCCTTATGTTATACTTAAGCTTGTGAAATTAATATTTGTTGGTTTACATAATCACCCCAGAGGCTAAAAAAATGTTGCACAAGACGGGGCAACCAAAACAAATGCCATGAGCCTATCAGTTACTATTGTCCTACAAGTGAATAACGCAAACCACAATGAAAAGGAACAAGCGGAATAGTATAACTATCAAAGAGATGAACTGGAAAATAAATCATCAAAGAGATTTAGATACTAAGAATATTGTGGTTTAGACATGAAACCATGAAACTATAAAATGCTATAAAATGTCGGCACTAATATGTATGTGATATACTCCTAGGGAGCAGATTCCACCTTGAAGATACAAGCTTGTGGTTTTACATTCACCGAATCCCCATCCCTATCTTTCACGTGTATGATCTTTTGCTACTGACTGTAGTGGAATCCCACTATCCACCTTAACACTCCGTACTAGTTTATTACGAGCAATAGGTAGTTAAAGGTCATCTTCATTTATTTGCATATTTTCTAGTTCCCTATTGTAACACCAAGAATTAAATAGTTAAATAGTTACCATGATATATACACACGGAGCATGACGATCCAGAAAATAAGTTGAGTACCTTCGAATGTTGGATCTCCGCTCCTCCTTGGAAAATGGATACAATGCATCAGAAAGTGACTGTATAAAGAAATTTTGAACACTGTTTAAATTACGACTCTTTCGGTAAATCATTAGACCCAATCTATTTAAGCTAGTAAATATTAAGCATATCTGCCTATTAATAAATCCAACAGTAAACTAAGTTGTGAAAGTAGCTTTTTGGCCATGAGTTTCATTAGTCAAAGCACAATGTAGGGAGATAAGATCACTTGCTGCAAACAAGTCGTCTAGTGTATTCATTCTTCTTGCAGCAAGAGGGAAACTAACAAGCACCATTCCTTTTCCCTACACACAACGTATACACTAGTATAGATCGTTAAAAGAAAAGTAATACGCTCTCAACTAGATGTAAACAAACCCGGACACGAGAAACTAATGGGAGTAAACCAAATTTGATAAGGAGACCACATCATATAACCGGTGTACAAGCATATACACCTAATATAGCATGCACAAAAAAGGTGCACTCTTATGTGCACCCATATAACGGGTGTACAAGAAAATACACCGGTTAATTTTTACTTTTAGGATTAAGCAATATCACTAGACTGGGCAGTGAACCTCATAAAATCTCATGTCCACTCAAACAATTGGTTATGGACCACTTAATCTACATGGTCATGGTGATAGGTGAAAATTTTGATTACGATAATTAGTAATTTAATAGCACCTCATCTTCAATCAGTGACATATATAAGAAAAAAAATTCATTTATTTTACAGGTATTAGTTACTTACCGAAAATCAAAGTCAGCTCATATATAAAGTCACAAGTTTCATTTTAAGATTAATAATTAACAAACTTAAAAACACATGACAATGTGAACGGGTTGAAGATGGATTTTTCCTTTCTACGTGCTATAAGCAATAAAAACCACTTGTTTGTAGTAACTGATTAGAGATTTCGTAAACGACATACAATAATAAGTGTCTAGCTCTCTACTTAGCCAATGGATGTAGTTACATATATATCCGCAAGAGTATGAATAGTCATGATAATGTCCTTCTACTGCTAGTTTGTCCACATGCAAGAATACTCGTTGAAGCTGATGGTTTTTAGTAGAAATTTTTTGAAAGTATCACACAAAGTTGAGCAATCTCAATCGGGCATATAAAAATAAGAGATAAGCTACTCACCAGAAAGAAAAAATTTGCTGCTTCCTTGTACACTTGCCTGATATTGCAATACTTTCTCTTCTAAGAAACACAGAGAAGAACAATGAGAGAGGGAAATAGAGACAAATTATCATTCATCTCACGACCAACAAAATTTCCATGAAAATCAATCATGAGAAAATAAATAAATAATCCGATTAAGCACCTAAATTTGGAGGACTTAACGAGGAACCCTGCTCACAGATTCAAGGATTGTGCTAGTGGCGTGCAAACCTCAGCTACCTAAAACAACAATCCTTAGTCTGTTGGGAGATTAAAACCAACGACTAATTGCAAAACATTATTAGGGAAATAAAATGGCTTAATAATCGAATCACCGAATAAATCTGAAACTAAAACATGAATCAAAGGGAACGGAAAAGTGAAATGAGATGGAGCAAAAACCTAATTGATGATGAAGATGAAGAAAAAATTAGGATTCCATCAATAATTGTTATTCCTAAACATTTTTGTTGATGAATCTAACGATTCAATCGTTGTTGGTTATTTCATCAACCTTCCACATCAATTTCAAGTTAATTCTTCAAGAACAAGTGTCGATGATGTCTCTTGCTAAATCAAGTGTTAATTGGTACTCAAACTTAGGTTTCGAAGATGGTGATTGAAATCGATTTACGAATTGTAACGCTGCTGATGTTGATGCATATGAAAACTTGTTGAGATTTGTTCATAAATGAATTTGTGGAGAGAGAAATGTGAAGAAATGAATTAGCTAGGAACAAACTGCTCCGGATTTTCACAGGAGGGTTGTTTTTGTCATCAAAACATTTGAATTTGGATTGAATCGTTTCTAAAAGGATTAACTCATTCTAGATTTTGTAAATTTGGACGTCCGAGTACAAGGCGTTAGTTGACATGACTACAGTGTCTAAATCTCTTCTAATATGGGATTAAATGTTAATTTCTACTTTTAGAATCCTATTATTGAGGCTGTAAAACGGCTTGGATTTTGGGGGCTTATGAGGTCACGAAATAACAATGCATAGAACACCTAATCCTGGTATTTTATGTATTACCTAATATACTCTTAACATGGTTAGTACTAATTAAATTAATTAAGCTAACTAATCAGTATTAGTGAATAAATTAGACAAATCAAATGATTAAATTTTGGGAAATCAAAACTTGATTTCCCTTGATTTTGAAGAAGGAAAAATGGTGATTTTGGTGAAATTTTTTTGAAAAAATTTCACCAAAATTGATGAAACCCTTCGTCACAAAACTCGGGATAACCTTATAATCAACTCCCGGTATCAATTTTATCGATTCAAATTCGTTAAAAATCAGAGAAAAATCTGAAAATTTACTTGTTACGGCTGGGATATTGTGTCGAACCAGCCGTAAATAAGCTATTACGGTTGGGATATAAGGAATTCCAGCCGTGAACAAGAAAAATGGATGGGAAGTGAAGAACTACTAGTCGTATATTCTTCCCAGAATCTCCTGAGTCTGTATTACGGCTGGGATAACATATATTTCCCGTCCGTAAATGAATATGTAAGTTGAGGAATTCTGATTTTCAACATGAATACATACTATGATTGAAAATTAGTAATACTTTCATTACTTAGATCACAATAAAACCCATTACATACTTAATAAATCCCCATTACAAAATTGGTTTTAATAACATCCATTTCGATGTATCAAGAAGTGTTTGATGATGGCGAATTGAGCTTCGAAGTTGAAATTATAACATTTCCATTTTCTCTGTTCCTTCTTAGCTTGAGCTATGACTTCTCCATCAGTCTCACCTCTAAGTCGAAGTTGCTTGCACATACGAAGTAAAGCCATATATTCTTCCACTTTTTTTCGTATGTCTGAAAATCGAAGATACAATTCAACCCCATCGCGGTTGTTAGTGTTACCTGTTTCACTATAAAAAATTTCAAAAATCTTACTCCAATACGATTGACTTGGTAAACCACCTTTCTTTCGTTCTTCTCCCCTCTTTGGATAGCATAGTACAATTTTTTTGCAAAGAGATAAGTCTTCTTCCAAAGTAAAGTTGGGTTTATCCTTTGAATACATTGCATTGAGTTTGTAGGAGTTTTGGTGGAGATTATTGATGTAGAAGGTGTGATTTTGATTTGGAATTGGTGGTTATATGGAGGTGGAGTTATTTTAAGTTTAAATAAGTGGTTGAACAGCTAGAACCTTCTATAGATCAGTATTCAAATGGATATATTTTTCAAAATTCAAAAAACTAGCCGAATGATGTGGTACAAAAGGAAATTATAGGTGTTTACGGCTAGGAATTCGAAAGGAAGACCTAGCCGTAATTCGGTATAAACCTGCAGGATTTTGGTGTGTCAGATTTACGGCTAGGTATATCTGGCCGTAAATAAGAGTTGTTAATTTATGTCAGAATTACGGGCTGGATATGTAAACATAACAAGGAACCATTTTCTTTTTGGGTTATGAAAGTGATATACGGCTAGGTAATTCCCAACTGTAAAAAAGATTAAGGATGTTTTTCCTAACCGTTTTTGTGTTACGGTCAGGAACTTGGAATGTCGACCAAGCCGTAAACCAGAGTTGCAAATTTATGTCAAAATTACGGTTTGGAGTCTTAACCGTATAGTTATACACATCCCGGATATGTAGTCGTAACAATGAGCCATTTTATTTTTGGGTTATCAGAGTAATATACGGCTAGGTATTTCTTCCTAACCATAAACTATTTGCGGAAGCATTTCCTAACCGTTTCAGTTTTACGGCCGGGAATTTCTAACCGGAAAACTGTGCAAGTTTATTTGACAAGAATTATATGTATTTTCGGCTAGGTTATGTGAAGCATCGACCTAGCCGAAAGTGCACAAAAAAAATTCAATAATGTTGATTTTCTTAGATTAGACAAACGGAAATATTTACATTCATTAACTAACATGCAAAGTTATAAAAATTCATCCATCCAAAATCATAACCAAACAACGAAAATAGTAAATAGACAAAGTCTTAGATAATAAAACATCCATGAAGTAAAATAATAAAAATCGATGAAATAATCATTCACTTGATTCCTCCTCCGAAGACGAGTGCATAAACGCATCCAAATCGTCCTCTTTCTCCTGTTCCACAACTTGTTCTACAAATCTAGATTTTTTACCTCTTCCACTGCCACCTTGAATTGGAGTCTTTTTACCTCCACCACGAGCACTTGTTCCAACACCTCCACCACGAGCACTTGTTCCAACACCTCCACCACGAGCACTTGTTCCAGCACGTCCACCTCGAGCACTTGTTCCAGCACAACCACCTTTTTCACCTCAACCACGACCACCTTTTTTACCTCCACCTCGACCGCCTCGACCACTTTTTCCTTGCTTAGATTGAACTTGCTCACCGGAGGGAGTGTCTGAGTCGTCCCTTTTATCTCTCCTTGGTACGTCCTCTTGATAAGCATATAAACCTCCTTTCTCAGGGATTATTATGCCTTTAACTCGATTATGGAGTAATCTTTGTTCAGGTACCGTTAAGTCCTCACCAGAATTAATCATACGGGTGGTGTCCTTGACCACCCAATTAACTCGTTTAACCTTTTTTTTCATATCAAACACACATACTCTAATTATTCATAGATAATTAAAAAAAAACATATACAAACATAATTAGTAGTATACGTACCACCATCTTCTCCCAATCATCTTCTTCATTCATTGATGCCTTTGATTTTGAACTCTCTTTCTCTGCATTGTTGAAATGTCTTTGCGCCTCCGGATCCAAAATTTCCACATAAGGATGAGCCCACTCTTGATACTATTCTATGTAATTGGCATCCGCTTCGTAAGTCCTATGAGAAGCTTTAAGCGCTCTTCTACTCATTTGGTTTTGTTGTTCGGAACGAGCATTCCAATGCTCGATCAACGGTGCTGGTTCATAGGTCAATTTGACATCTTTGTCCTTAAATTGGGAGTTGTTACGCTCAGTGTAAAATGAGAGTCTTCTGGTAGATTTTTTTGCACAATACCAAATTGGAGGAGCGTTCTACGAGGATCTAAAATGACGAACCTAGTTGAATGAAACAAAGGTCCCATATAGGTCGCCACATTAGAAAAAACTCTATCACCAACTTCATCTTCATCCTCATCAAGTTTCAAATATGGATCAAAAACCACATCATCAATTGTTAAAGCATCCAAAATTTTCCTCATATCGACCATTTCCGTCTCTTTGGCCTTGTGTTGGGTCCCTCCAAAGGGGTATCTTCCTCCTGTAGGTTCCTCTTGATGAGTGCCAAATATTGTATATATTTATCCCTTTTTGTTGGCATTTAACTCATCTTTTGTGCAGTAATTCTACATTTTATCCCATATTCTGTATTTTCATTGTTTTAAAGAATAAATATTTTTCTTACTTAATTTTGTATTTTTAGGTAATAAATAAAGTCTGGATAACTTGCGGAGCGGAAAAGAGTTGAAGAGTAGTGAAAAGCCGGAAGAAATTACGCAAGGAAGCCGCAAAGAATGGTGCGCACAAGACCAAAAAGCTAGGAATGGGCTCAAGAAGGAAGAATTGTTCTTAAAGAAGATATGGGCTTGGCATACCCAAGGCCCAAAACCCTTACCCAAACCCATTTTCTATATCCATACCCGCCTCCATTCTCAGCCGTTAGATTGGATCCATCTCATCATCCAATGGTCGCTTCTTCATCGTGCATCAAAATCTGAAGTCCCTGCAAAACACCATAGTGCCTAAATTCCAAGCCTTCAGATTAGATCACATTTAGATCCTACGGTCGCTCCTTTGCCTGCGCATCAAATCTCGATACTTCCGCTTAACACTACAGTACCTAACATCATCTACCACCGTTGACTTCGTTGTGTTTCAAAATCCAACGGTTGCGTCGATTCATCTCTCATCTCACCGTTAGATCTACCAACCATCTTCGCATCCCGCAGCTCAGAGTCACAAAACATCAAAATTTGATGAAGCCGCTCAACACTCTAAAAACCTAATACCTATACCCAAAAAACAAACAAACCCTAACCTATTTTCTATCGGGCTCCTTCTTCTTCCTCCCCTCTTCTTCACTGCAAACCCCATGACCACCACCTGCTCCGCCACCCACTCCATCTGCCACCACCACCAGCTCAATACGAGCTCTCAAATCACTCAACAACCCTAAACCACATCATTACTTCCCCTTTCACCAACTCTATGTCCTCCTAATCACTCAATTTCACGCCTCTCCCATGTCAGGAACCCTAGAGGTGAAATTGACAAATTAGGTGAAATAGAGTTGCAATTGGAGGCGTGGATAACATCAGGAGAACAATTAGAGGCGTGGGTCGAAGTCAGTAGCGTGTAATCACATCACTATGGGTAAGAATTACCAAACCCTAAATTTTCTGATTTGGGGGAATTTATTAAAGAACCCTAAGTTTCTGTTAGGGAGAGCATAGGGAAGCTAGAATAGGGATATGGGTATGGTTGAATTAGGTGAATTAGGTAAAACCAAACCCTAATTGTACTGTTTTCAATTTGGGGATTTTTTGGGTAGAAACCCTAATTGTATAATTTAGGGATTTGGGTATAAATAGCCTTGTGGGTGTGTTGTAAAGGTATGCTTGGAATAGCCAGCATCCAGGACTTTCATGTCCTGTTAATGTTTTTAATTTCAGTTCAATTTCATTTATGTTCATGATTGTTATGTTCCTGTTGATATGCATACTTTTATTTTCCTGTTAATGTGCTTATGTTAAATGTGTATGTTTTAATTTCTTGTTTTCAATTCCTGTTAGTGTTGTTCACTGTTAATGTGTGATGTTCCTGTTGATAGTTATCCTCATTGCTTTGTCACTGTTAGTGCCATGTCTAGTTTAGTGTTAAGTTTGTGCACTGTTAGTTTGATGGAATGCTAGGCTAGATACATTTGAAGCTTTGATTTGATTGTGCAATGGAAGAAATCAGTGCTCATAGCAAGCTAATTCTCTTCCCATTCTTTTAGTATGCCTGTATTCTTGCCTTAGTTTTCCTCACTTTCAGTTTCTCCACATCCTTGCCCTTGGCCTTGCATTGTCACCATTTCAGTTTCACTATCATCCTTGCCCTTGGCCTTAGGCCTTGGTTCATTTGCATTGTTCTCTGCTTGTTTAGTCATTGTCTTGTAAATTTTCTCCATTGTCTTTCCTGTTAACTGCCTTTGTTCTTCATTGCCTTGTGTTGCCCTGTGTTGCTTTTGTTTGCTATTTTCTCCTGCTGTGCATTTTCTTCCTTGCTTGTGCTACTGCTGCTGTTGTTTTCTTGCACTTGCCTTGCACTGCTGCTGTGCACTTGCCTTGCTGCATTGCACTGCTGCATTGCACTGTTTTCTTCCCCTGCACTGCACTGTGCACTTGCAGTGCTGCTGCTTTCCTTCCTCTTTGCTGCAACCCTGCTGTTGCTGCTTTCCTCTGCTGTGCAGTATTGCCACTGCTGCTGCTCTCTTTGCTCTGCTGCTGCTGCTTCCTCTCCAAAGCCCAGCTTTCAAAGCTCAAGTTCAGTCCAGTTCAAGGCCTAGTTCTCAGTTCACTACCAAGCCCAATTCAATCAACTGTGGGCTTAATCAAAAGCCTAAGTTTAAGGCCAAAGCCCATTTACACTTCAAAGACTAGCTGAGCCCAAGCTCAGTTCATTTTATTGTTATCAAACCCATTTGTACTCAAAGCCCAATTTAAGCCAAAAGTCTTCATAGCCCAATAGCAACTAGAACCCAAAATAGTTAGAACACTACAAAACACTCCCGATCTCTGTGGATCGACCCGTACTTGCACGAGCTACAACCGACGACCGTGCACTTGCGGTATTACTGTAGGCCCCCGTTTTCATTGCGCTTAATTTTATACATATCTCCGGGTCCACCAAGTTTTTGGCCGGGGATAATTTTTAGGACCTTTTACAAGCCTACCAAGTTTTTGGCGCCGTTGCCGGGGATTGGTGCTGTGTTTTTCTTGTAGTTTTTCTTAGCTATTTTGCATTTCACTGCGTAGCATTTGCATCTGCATCTGCTTCACTTCATTTGCTGTTGGACCTGCTGTTCTGAACCTGTTTTTCCTCTGCTGGGACGCCACCAAGGAAAAGAACCAAAACCCAACTGGGTTTTTGCAACAATATCAGAGCAGCTGGGCTGTGCTAAAAAGGTAAGCCTAAACCCATTCCATTAAGAGAACCCAACCTGTGGGCTTCCAAATTTCTTTAATTGTGGGCTTGTAATAATTAACCCAATTTTTTTGGGCTTTTTATTTCTCTATTTTGGGTTTGTAATTAATTATTTTTGGGCTTGTTTGTTTAATTTGTGGGCTTGTATTTATTTTGTGTGGGCTTGTTTAAATTCTTCCATTGGACTTGTATTTTGGACTCTGGGTTTAAACCCAGCTGAGCTTATAACTGATTGTGGGCTTGTTTCCACTCAAGAGTGGACCTCGAAACCAAAGTTTTAAAACAAACGTCGGGCCTTAACCAACTGGGCCAAATTCAACTTTCAAAGTTAAAACTTAGTGTTTCGTGAGCCGCAGCCTTCCATTCCATTAGAGGACAAACAGTGGGCGTGCTCCCATTCAAAAAAAACCATTCTATTTTCTTCATTTTATTTTCTTAAAAAAAAAAAAAAAAAAAAAAAATTCTTTTAAAATAAATATTTTCTCTCCAATTTCAAAAACCAAAAATTTCCCCCATCAAAACCAAAGTTTTCCAAATGTTTCCCTAAAAAAACCAAAAATTTTCTTTCCCATCAAAGCCAAATGTCTCCCGACAAAACCAAATTTTTCCCAAAAAGTCCAATCCCATTAAAAACCAAATTTTCTTAGTTAGAATTCCTTTTGTATATATTTTGTGCTCATCCATTGTGACTCCGAATATGTTGGAGTTTTGCCTTGGATAACGGAGTTTTAATTCTGCTTTCGCCGAAATCGGGTATTCTCTCTCCTTTTACTCTACTCAGCATGTCCCTTTCCATATGTTGCATTCTAATTCTTTCCATATTTTTAAACATTGAGGACAATGTTTAGTTTAGGTTTGGGGGTATAGAGTAGATACCACGATAATATGCCATAATTGAAAACAAAACTCCATCTTTTTGAAAAAATCGAAAAAATTCAAAAAAATTAAAAAATGAAAAATCATAAAAAAATGGATCTCATTTACCTTGAAATGTTGACTCTTGTGCAAATATGTATAATTATTAGGAGTCTTAGTCTAGATATTTAGGCACCCTGATTCTAGCACAATTCACATAGTGATAAGAAATTTGCACGCGCACGATCTACCAATACATGTATGGCCTCGATCTTCAAGGTGTTTGATAGGAAGTTACGATTGCCAATCACTTTAGAATACTGAACGAAACTTGACTAGCTTGTTCTTTGGTTGGTTGGGATAGAAGGTGGAGGTTACATTAAGAAAGACAACCATCGAATTTAACTGGGTGCATCAAAAAGGGCTACCTCTTGCAAAGTGTCATGTAATCTTTTGTTTCCTTTTGTTTTGTATCAAAAGTGTTTCCTTTTCAAAAAAAAAAAAAAAAAAAAAAAAAAAAAAAAAAAAAAAAAAAAAAACGATGTATATATTCAGAAAAAAAAAAAAAAAAAATCAAGTATTTATCAATTCCATCATCTCTTGTTCCAAAAATAAAAGAGAATAGTCAATGTAAATAAGAGTCATGTAAAGAGTCATCTTTTGTTGTTTTTTTGTAATAAGCAAGGAGGGTGTATGCCATTGATGTACAACGCGAGTAATTGTGAAATACCTCCAACTCATTCACAATTCTCGTAAAGTCCGGACAGCTAGCTAGATTTCGACCTCAGTTCTTAGCCTGAGAAACTATCTCTTGGTGATTAGTAGTCATAACTTCAGATCTTTCTTTACACATGTGTAGATACACTTTACACTCTTATCACATGTCTTTATTTGTTATCAGTGCTAGGATTGTGCCTTCGATAGCTAGATTGACATCTCCATTTTGCTGTGAGCTTAACTGTTTTGCACATGTCACATTTGATGGAATCTGAGCTTATATTTTGACCTAGAACTTTGTAGGTACGTTCTAAGCAAACCTTCACGATACTTCAACTCGTCCACTAGGGACACTTAGTGGTTTAAAAGGCTTAGTGCATACGCTAAATGCATTCGAGAGACCAGCGACAGTGGTATAGTTAGGATTTCCTTAGTTTTGTTTTACTTGAGGACAAGTAAAATTCAGGTTTGGGGGTATTTGATGAGTGCCAAATATTGTATATATTTATCCCTTTTTGTTGGCATTTAACTCATCTTTTGTGCAGTAATTCTACATTTTATCCCATATTCTGTATTTTCATTGTTTTCAAGAATAAATATTTTTCTTACTTAATTTTGTATTTTTAGGTAATAAATAAAGTCTGGATAACTTGCGGAGCGGAAAAGAGTTGAAGAGTAGTGAAAAGCCGGAAGAAATTACGCAAGGAAGCCGCAAAGAATGGTGCGCACAAGACCAAAAAGCTAGGAATGGGCTCAAGAAGGAAGAATTGTTCTTAAAGAAGATATGGGCTTGGCATACCCAAGGCCCAAAACCCTTACCCAAACCCATTTTCTATATCCATACCCGCCTCCATTCTCAGCCGTTAGATTGGATCCATCTCATCATCCAATGGTCGCTTCTTCATCGTGCATCAAAATCTGAAGTCCCTGCAAAACACCATAGTGCCTAAATTCCAAGCCTTCAGATTAGATCACATTTAGATCCTACGGTCGCTCCTTTGCCTGCGCATCAAATCTCGATACTTCCGCTTAACACTACAGTACCTAACATCATCTACCACCGTTGACTTCGTTGTGTTTCAAAATCCAACGGTTGCATCGATTCATCTCTCATCTCACCGTTAGATCTACCAACCATCTTCGCATCCCGCAGCTCAGAGTCACAAAACATCAAAATTTGATGAAGCCGCTCAACACTCTAAAAACCTAATACCTATACCCAAAAACCAAACAAACCCTAACCTATTTTCTATCGGGCTCCTTCTTCTTCCTCCCCTCTTCTTCACTGCAAACCCCATGACCACCACCTGATCCGCCACCCACTCCATCTGCCACCACCACCAGCTCAATACGAGCTCTCAAATCACTCAACAACCCTAACCCACATCATTACTTCCCCTTTCACCAACTCTATGTCCTCCTAATCACTCAATTTCACGCCTCTCCCATGTCAGGAACCCTAGAGGTGAAATTGACAAATTAGGTGAAATAGAGTTGCAATTGGAGGCGTGGATAACATCAGGAGAACAATTAGAGGCGTGGGTCGAAGTCAGTAGCGTGTAATCACATCACTATGGGTAAGAATTACCAAACCCTAAATTTTCTGATTTGGGGGAATTTATTAAAGAACCCTAAGTTTCTGTTAGGGAGAGCATAGGAAGCTAGATAGGGATATGGGTATGTTGAATTAGGTGAATTAGGTAAAACCAAACCTAATTGTACTGTTTCAATTTGGGGATTTTTTGGGTAAAACCCTAATTGTGTTGGGTATAAATTGGGTTGTGGGTGTGTTGTAAAGGTATGCTTGGAATAGCCAGCATCCAGGACTTTCATGTCCTGTTAATGTTTTTAATTTCAGTTCAATTTCATTTATGTTCATGATTGTTATGTTCCTGTTGATATGCATACTTTTAGTTTCCTGTTATTTTCCTGTTATGTGCTTATGTTAAATGTGTATGTTTTAATTTCTTGTTTTCAATTCCTGTTAGTGTTGTTCACTGTTAATGTGTGATGTTCCTGTTGATAGTTATCCTCATTGCTTTGTCACTGTTAGTGCCATGTCTAGTTTAGTGTTAAGTTTGTGCACTGTTAGTTTGATGGAATGCTAGGCTAGATACATTTGAAGCTTTGATTTGATTGTGCAATGGAAGAAATCAGTGCTCATAGCAAGCTGATTATCTTGCCATTCCTTGTGTATGCTTAGGTTGCACTGTTGATTGAGCATTGGGAGAAATTAGTGCTCATAGCAAGCTAATTCTCTTCCCATTCTTTTAGTATGCCTGTATTCTTGCCTTAGTTTTCCTCACTTTCAGTTCTCCACATCCTTGCCCTGGCCTTGCATTGTCACCATTTCAGTTTCACATCATCCTGCCCTTGGCCTTAGGCCTTGGTCATTTGCATTGTTCTCTGCTTTGTTTAGTCATTGTCTTGTAAATTTTCTCCATTGTCTTTCCTGTTAACTGCCTTTGTTCTTCATTGCCTTGTGTTGCCCTGTGTTGCTTTTGTTTGCTATTTTCTCCTGCTGTGCATTTTCTTCCTTGCTTGTGCTACTGCTGCTGTTGTTTCTCTTGCACTTGCCTTGCACTGCTGCTGTGCACTTGCCTTGCTGCATTGCACTGTTTTCTTCCCCTGCACTGCACTGTGCACTTGCAGTGCTGCTGCTTTCCTTCCTCTTTGCTGCAACCCTTCTGTTGCTGCTTTCCTCTGCTGTGCAGTATTGCCACTGCTGCTGCTCTCTTTGCTCTGCTGCTGCTGCTTCCTCTCCAAAGCCCAGCTTTCAAAGCTCAAGTTCAGTCCAGTTCAAGGCCTAGTTCTCAGTTCACTACCAAGCCCAATTCAATCAACTGTGGGCTTAATCAAAAGCCTAAGTTTAAGGCCAAAGCCCATTTACACTTCAAAGACTAGCTGAGCCCAAGCTCAGTTCATTTTATTGTTATCAAACCCATTAGTACTCAAAGCCCAATTTAAGCCAAAAGGCTTCATAGCCCAATAGCAACTAGAACCCAAAATAGTTAGAACACTACAAAACACTCCCGATCTCTGTGGATCGACCCGTACTTGCACGAGCTACAACCGACGACCGTGCACTTGCGGTATTACTGTAGGCCCCCGTTTTCATTGCGCTTAATTTTATACATATCTCCGGGTCCACCAAGTTTTTGGCCGGGGATAATTTTTAGGACCTTTTACAAGCCTACCACCTCTAGAGGCTAGTTTGTATTCCGAGAAGGCCTCAAGCATTTAAAATGGTCGTAAGCCCATGACTATGGGAAAAAAAAAGAATTATAAATAAGATATTACACACAAACCAATATATAAAAGTAAAATAAATAAACATTTGTTATAATAAAACAAAAGAATAAGATACCTGGATAAGAGCAACAGATCCCGTAATTTGCGTTTCGTTCCACCTAGAAGCTTTGCAAAGACTGTCCATCAAACTAGAAAGGAGGGAGGTACCCCAAGAGTACCTAGGTACTTCGTTTGTTTCCGGATCGAGACTAAGAGTATTTAATCACTGCAAATGACAAGCATTTACCTTATTTCCTGAGAAATCAGAGAATAAGACGGTCCTAGAGCGTGCAACAAGTAAGTTATAGCCGTATGTCTAGCTCTTTCTGCGTCCATCACCACTTCTCTACTAGCAGTCTTGCGGTTAGAATCTCCAAACTTTTCCCTCAGAAGAACCAAATTAATCTTCCTTGCCATATTAAAGGTTTCACCAAGTTCACCCGGTTGACTAAATTCCCTTTTATCTCAAGGGGCGGCTCCATACCCTATCTCAAACTATTCTACCGCTTCATCTTTGCCCCATCCAAGACAGTCTTTCGCCAAGACACAAAGCTGATCAAAAGGAATAGAATTGTTGAAACCCTCAAACACGGCCTTTCCTTCCAAAGCAAGACCGCTGATTTGTTTTGCATCATCCGGAGTGATAGTCATCTCGCCGAACGGGAGTAGAAAAGTCATGATTTCGGGACAAAGTCTTTCTCTAAAACCACAAACTGTCACAACATCATATGTCTTCTATAACGCCTCGATTCTAGACCATAACCCCGAAGATTTTACCAAAGATGCCACATCTGGATGCTCTTTATCCAACGGCCAAAATCTTCCTTGTTGGTGCTTTAGTTTGGGACCGCTTTATCAGGAAACTACAAAGAATATAAACTTGTTACAATTAAATATCCATAATAAAATGAAAATATTAAGTTTGATTTATTACCTTTGCGGCACAGACCCTAGCAGCCCGTGATGAATGGTAACCAAACAAGACAGATTTATCATTTGTCTCACCCAAAGGTCTCTCATTCCTCTTGGGAGGTAAAAACACCATAGCATAAATGATTTTTCTTGCAATTTGTTTTGGTGGATACTTCTTCTTTACCTCCTTCTTATCCTCCTCATCTACGTCTTTACTTTTATCAATAGCAGCACCACTAGAAGTGCCAACTTCAGTTCCTCCAGTAACAACAAGTACACCTTCACTTCCTCCAGCAACTCCAACTTCAGTTCCTCCAATAACAACAACTCCAACTTCAGTTCCTCCAGTAACAACAAGTACAACTTCACTTCCTCCAGTAACAACAACTCCAACTTCACTTCCTCCACCAACTCCAACTTCACTTCCTCCACCTGTGGAAACTACAACTTGACTACCTAAAGCAGCTCCAACTCCATATCCTCCACCTTCATTTTCTCCACCAGTCACAACTCCACTTGCATTCCTTGTGTTTGCACCCAATGGTTTTGTGTGACGAGGTTGCGGAGTTGGGTCACTACGAGGTGTTACTTCTTGTGATCTTTTCTTCTTCTTTTTTTTTCCTCTGTTCAAAGATAAACAAGGCCAAAAACCAAAAGTAGATAAGTAAAAACGGCTGGGAAATTTTGATAAAACCAAGCCGTGACACTTAAAACGGCTAGGAAAAATGGATAGTCCTAGATGAAACCAAAATTACGGATGAGACATTAAGTAATCGACCTAGACGTAAAATAAATAACATCTAGGAAACATAATTTGCGGCTTGGTTACTCCTATCACGGGTAGGAAAACATATACATGAAAATACAGTTGGTTTAATATTCAGCACAGTAACACTTAAGGCTAGGACAAACCAAGTTTTAATATAAAATCGGTTAGGAAACTAATCATTACGGTTAGGAAACAAAATTACGGATAGAAAGACCAAGACGTAGACACTACCACTGGAAAAAAAATCGAACACAAGAGAATATCCCTGTAAGTCCTTTCCTTTTTTTTAAATTGAATTTTTTTCATCATCTTCGATCAATTCGAAAAACTTATAATCGTTGATTGAAATTTCTATTAAAGATGCGAAAGAAACAAATTAACAGAATTATGATAATCAACAAACCAATTCCGTTTGAAACTGTTAAATCAATTGAAATCACTAGAAAAAAATTGGTTTACATAATTGATTACGGCTAGGTATTCTTAATTTCCTCATCGTAACTTGTTATCTGAAGCTGTTACGGTTAGGAAACTAAAAATTCCTAACTATAAATAAATAAAATGGTTATTACTGTTAGCTTTGTAACCGTACATGGATTTACGGTTGAGTTCGAATGACATGATACTTAACCGTAAAAAGTCCTGCATTTAATTACAAATAAACATATTTTCTGGTTAGTTTTTTATTTCACTTTTAACTACTGGTAAAGAATTTACACCCTAAGGACTAGTTGTTTATCGATATGTGTAAGCGTAAAAAGAAAGATTTATTAAAATTTTGTAGGAGAAATAAGAATCTAAAGATTTGATAGTCTTGTCTAAATAAATAATGAAAATAATTAGTATTGTTGAGGTTTTTTTAGGAATAATAAATCAAAAACCAAACACATTTTGAATTTTCAACGAAATCTTAAATATTCTTTGTGCCAAAAAACTAAACACGTTTTACATTAACGGTGGGTTTGTTTGCAGAGTTCACAATTTTGAGGATTTATAATCCCATGGATTAAAAATTATTGAATTAGTGTGAATCCCTCTTGTATTTGGCAACTCAGTTAAAAAATCCTAGGATTTATAAAATTATCTTGTTTTAAAGTCCATATACTGTTTGACATTATCTTAGAACCTTAAAATTATATATATATATATATGGGAATTAGAGTAAAAAAAAAGTGGATCCATAAATCCCTTTAGAAGTTTCCCAGCAAACATTAAGAGGGGGGACTCCATGTGGAGGATTTTCTGGAAAAGTAATTGCCATGGGAAAGATTCAAGGGATTTGGACAAACAAATGTACCGAGGGAAACGTAATTCCATCAAATCCCCTGGATCCATAAATCCCACCTTTAAATTTTTACATCCAAACACACCATAAATATTTTATTTACCCATTAAATACTCATTAAGAAAATTTTTAAAATATAAATTCTTTCTTTTTATCTTCCAAAAAATTACTAGTAATATATATTGGATTCGCTAGATTTGGGGGAAGACTAAAACTCTCAAATACCCTGAGGAGGAAGAGTGGTGATGAGAAAGAAAGCGAAAACAGTAGGAAGATAAATATTTACGGTTAATAAAATAATAACCTAACTGGCCGTAAGTAGATTTAAGGTTGGTTGTTTCCTTTAAATACCCAATCGTAATATTCTTTTTGGAAATTGTATATTCCAAGTTTGTTAGTTACGGTTAGGAGTTCATCTTAACCACCTAACTGTAAATTTTTATTACGGTTGGTTACGCTGAAAAAAACTCAACCGTAAATTGGTTTGAAAACTTTAAAATTCAATATTTTTACGTAACTTAACATATTTGATTTCTCTTTATAATTTAAGGATTCACCTACCTGAAATCTCTCACTGAAATCAATCATTTTAAGTTGGGTTAATCAAAATTTAGGTTTTTTACAAAAAAAAAATATATATTTTCTTCTCTTTTTTTTCTTCTACTTTTCTTCCCCCAAACCCAAAACACCAACTCTAGTTTTCTATGTCTAATAATAAATCAAGATCAACAATCTAATCTAAAAAAAATGACAATCAAAGGCAAAATTTTATTAAAGAATCAAAGAGTCACTAAAACAGTGACGAAAGATATAAGAAAATAAACAAAAGGTTAATTGCGTAAGACAGCATCCCAATTGCAAATGATAGTTGAAAGCGAAATATCTTTGAATAAATCAGTGTGAATCGACCAGTTGAAAAGAGAACACTTCACTGCAATTACGATTTGCTTCGCAGACCTAGATCTATTGTTAAAAACCTTATCATTCCTCTCCTTCCACACATTCCACCAGATTGCAAATGACACCATACCCCATAATCTTCTAGCTCTTTTACTACTCTTCTTTGGACCCCATTCCCACATAGCATTTTTTACACTATTCGGCGGCACCCACTTAACACCAAAACTATCTAGAAAATAATCCCAAACTTACTTTGTGTAAGTGCAATGAAGAAAAAGGTGTTCATTAGATTCAGTCGCAGACTGACATTGAAGACACCCAGCATCTTGAACTTTACCAATTCTGTAAAGGTAATGCAAATTGGAGCCCCTTGAAAGCATAAAGTCCAAATTAGAAATGAGACTTTTGGAAGTATTTTTGGGTTCAAATATGTTTACGGCGGAATCTCAGATAGCCATCAGTATGTAAGATTTCATAAACATTGGCTACAGAAAAATTCTTACCTAAATTCCAAATCCTCAAGTCTTCTCCTTCCGAGATCACCGTAGAAGGGTCTCCCAATAGTTGAAGAAGCCTTACTACCTCCCCGAGCTCCATTTCATTTAGATTCTTACTAAAACTGAAGTTCCACTCTGAATCAGTAGAAATCATATCTTTTATAGTTGCTTTCTTGTTTTTAAACAACTTAAGTGAAGGAAAATCAAGCTTAAGTGAATCTTCACCAATCCATGTATCCAGCCAAAAATAAACCCCTACACCATCTTCAATTTGAAAAGAGGTATTATTAGTCACTACCTCTTCGGAGTTAAGGATACCAACCCACAAACTAGAGGCAACTGTCATTTTACTATCATTTGGGAAAAGAGCATTAGAATTACCCCCAAACTTGTCCCGAATGATCTTCCTCCATGATGCCTTTTTCTCACTGCCATATCTCCAGATCCACTTGGCGTGCAAAGCCTTGTTAACCAACTTCAACTTCTTAATCCCAATTCCACCCCTGTATTTTGGAATAGTTGCTCTCGCCCAACTGACCCAACTCTTCTTCTTTTTAGTATCTTTGGACCCCCATCGAAAATCTCTCATTATCTTGTCCAACTCCTTTACCACATATATTGCCCTTTGAAACATTGTCAAGAAATATATCGGAAGACTTGAGAGTACACTGTTTATCATGATTAATCTTCCTCCCTTTGACAGATAAGTTCTTCTCCAAGATGATAATTTAATTAAATGTTTAACACAAATTAAAATGAGGGTTGTTTAGCCATTATGAAAAATACGTAGATTTTTTGAAATTACTAATTGATATCTATTTTTTGTCTTATTAGTGAAACCCCTCTATTGAAATGTGAAGCCCCTATATTAGCTTTCTTCATTAAACATACAATTCTTCCAAACAATTTCATACAATATATCACCAAATATTGTTTGTGTACCCAGCAAATAAATAAATTAGCATACCTTTGCGATTGAACATCCTTTAGCTGTTTTCTTCTGTTTTTTTTTCTTTCTTTCTTCTCTCCATAATTATTTGTGCTCTTTTCTTAGAGCTGTGAACTGTATTTTTAGGGCCAGCCCTCTTTTGTCATCTCGGGTTAAGACTCAAGTGTATTCATAGGGCCAGCCCTCTTATCTCATCTCGGGTTAAGAACTTCCACTTTCCACTTCTCCGTCCATCTTCTTTTTAAGGAAATTGAATAGAAGGTAATTGAATGGGAAATACAAATAGAAAGTATTTCCCCTAACATCAAAATCTCTCAGAATGAATCAAATCGATTCCATTCGATCACTTTTTCTTCTTCTTCTCACTGTCTTCTTCTTCTTCTCTGCAAATTCTTCATAATCATCATCTAACGGTGAAATAGAAGACATTATGATCCGTCAAGTTTTTTCTAACAACTACCACGATGACCTAATTCAAAATGCAAAGCGACACTTCAAAAACTTCCTCAAGAAATTTGAGAAAAAAATGCGCTGATGAAGATGAACATCGTATAGATTTTATGTGTTTAAATCTAGCTTCGAACGTGTTAAACATCATCAGAGTCTTGATTCTTCTGATGTAAATTATATTAGTGATTAATTGGAGTGACTTGTTTTTATATCCTTAGGCTTTGTTTGGTAAAGTTTATGGTTATAAATAATCATAAATTGATAAATGATTTTGATAAAATCATTTTTAAAATTAAACTTTTCCAAACACATTTTTTTTTCAAATAATTGATTATCTTAAATGATGATTTCAAAAAGGAGTGGAAAGAACAATGATCAAGGATTTTTTTTTTAGTCATGTGTTATCTTTTTGTCTCTCTCTTGATAGTTTAGGGAAATAAGAAGAAAAAGTTCAATTTGAGTTTGTTAGAAAAAATAATTGATTATAATAAATTTTTAAAACAACATGGAAATAATGGATTTTTTCAATTTTTTTATTGAAGGAAACAGAACTTTTATTATATTAATCCTCAAAATTGAGGCGTTGCATAATACAACTAGGTGGTTCATCATGAATCCACCATCTGTTTAAAAAGTTTGAAATTGCAAATTGAACTAAGTCATGAGCAATCAAATTATCGTCTCTAGGAATAGCTGTAAAACTAACTTCGATGAATTCCTTGACGCGGTCTTGAATTGAAAGAACAGTGGAACGAATACTCCAAGGAATATCATTCATGTTCCTTGTTATTGCTTTAGGAATCTCCTCAGCATGCCCTTCAACAATGATTTTTGAGACTTGTAGTCTTCTCGCTAGTTGAATACCAAGACCATATGCTTTAGCCTCTGCCACCATTGAGGAGAAAGAGTCAAAACAAAAAGCACCACTTCCTAAATACATGCTAGAATAATCTCTAGCTATTGCTGCAACATCAACTTTGACATTGTTATACGCAGCATCTACATTAATCTTAATGTGGAATGATGGAGGAGGTTCCCAATCGATTGTGTTTAACCATTGGATATGAACTGAAGAACAAAAATTCAAGGCATGATGTAAATCGAAAACCTTGAAATCTTGCAGAGCTTTGTGAATACAAAGAGGCACCGAAGGTTGAGTATTATTGAAGATTCGATCATTCCTCATTTTCCATATATTCCACAAAAAAATAAAAACCCAGATTTAACATTATACCTTGATCTGCCTGACCTAAATATTGTTGGATGATGTCCATCGGGATAGTAACATCTGAGATGTCGATGAATAATGGACTTTCCTGAAATACTGCCTTTGAGAACTGACAGGATAACAATAGATGATGAACCGATTCTTCTTCTGAGTTACAAAGAGGACAAACATTTTGAATATGATTATTAAACTTTGATAGATTACTGTAAACTTCCATCCCATTATGAAGAACCTTCCATATAAAAGTATGAATTTTTGGTTGAGTCTTCATCTTTTTCCAAAACAACTTCCACGGAAAAGAAGAAATAGTTGAACTTGTTGCTGCTAAGAGTTTATAGCAAGAGTTTATAGTGAAGGTTCCTGACTTCGTTTTTAACCAAACAAGTTTATCCTCTACAGACTCGTCTTAAGGAATATAAATACTTGAGATTGCTTCCACATGTTCCACCGAAAATATTTGGAGTAAATGCTCAACGTTCCATGTTTTCTATCCCTGAACAAAAATATCTGAGACAAATTCAACCTGAATATGTATTGAATTACCTGAGCCGATAAACCAACAACAATTATTTATAAAGATCTTTCTGACAGATAACATGTCTTTCCATGTTTTTGAATCTCCAGGTTTTGGATCACAATCCCAAAAAGAGACTGACTGAAGATATTTAACCTTGTATAATTTTACCCAGGTAGCATCAACACTTGTTAATAAATGCTCTAATGCGATCAAGGATTAACCTGTTCCATATTTCTTAAACTTAAACCTCCATCTTCCTTAGATCTTGCCATTTTATCCCAATTAATGAAGTGACATTTTCTTGTACTTGTATCATGTCCCCACTAGAAAGCTCGTTGAATCTGTGATATCTGATTAGTCACACCCTTTGGAAGTTGCTAGTACCCATCGAATAGATGGGAATTTCAGAGAGAACATTCTTGGACAAAACTGTTCTACCGGCAGAGTTAACAAAGAAAGATTTGTACCCTGATAATTTTCTTCGAAACTTTGCTATTAAGGGCTTATGTGTTTCAATACTGTAGTCAGACTTCAGAGGAAAAAATCCCAAATACTTTAAAATAATCAATTATTATAACGGTTACCAAACACATATAAAATTCATTATAATCTGCATAATGGATTATGGGCTAATAATCCATTAAAATAATGGCTACCAAACAGCCACTTAGTGTAACTGACTAGGTATGTTCTGACATTTCTGTAGAAAGTGGATTCTTATTGGGTTTCTTAGCTTATTAAGAAATGGATTTCTTTTGATGTTAACCAATTTACAAATCATGGTCCATCTGTTCAAATTCTTATTCGCACTCTATTTGTTTGGATTATAGGAACATCCTGATAACTGGCGAGATAATGTTGTTCCTGCTCAAAGAGTGTTGGCAGATGTGGCTACTGCACTGGCAAAGTTTGTGCCTGTCACTGTTTGTGCAAGTGCTGCTCAGGTAGGTAGAAGTCAGGGTTATCATATCCCTTTTCATCAATTATGTCGTTCTTATTCTAATTTTTTGCTTTTTAAACTTTAACTTGGTGTGCTCTAGTGGGAAAATGCACGTACTCAGATCCCAAATCATATCAGAGTGGTGGAGATGAGTTTGAATGATTCGTGGTTCCGTGATACTGGTCCAACTGTGGGTTCTTTATTTTTTTCCTTACGGTTTATCGTAATACTTTCTATCTTTACTCATCTTTACAGTTTGACTACATTTTTACTTTCCAAGTTTGCTTGATTGATTCATGGCATAATCGATGTAAAGCATTTTTAGGCATTTTTAAGCTTGCTTACGAATCTTTGATGTCCATTTCACATAAACATAATCCTTTTTAGATGGTATTGGCGTATTGCAATTATGTTTTCAGCTTGGAAGTTAGCTCAGAACTAATTCAAATACTTTACTTGATTCAAAACTTATACTCCTTCCGTTATTTTTTAATAGGCCAGTTTTTTTTTGAGAAAATTAAGAAAATTAAAAGAACTAATTATTGAAAATGATCCTCTAGACACTTGTCAATAAAAGAAGTGAAGTGAAATGGTCCACATAACACTTGTCATCAAAACAAGTTAAAAGAAAAGTGGTCCCAGAAAATTAAAATAACATTTGACTTTCCCAACTAAGAAACTGGCCTATTTTTTTGAAATATTTCTTTATAGAAACTGGCCTATTAAAAAGTAACGGAGGGAGTAATTTTTTAGCGTTGAGTAAATTGAGGTGCTGGTAAGCTTCATTTTGGAGACGCAGTACAAAAATCCTTGTAACTGCTACAAGACCCCTAATCTGTTCTCTTTGGTGTATCCTGATGTCATGCTTCATACATGCTCTAAACATAGATTTTGACCGCTATTAATACTTCAAATGCATCAAATGAATATTGAATACGAGCTTTTTTACTTCATATCTCTTGAGGGAAATTTGGTTATTTCTATGTAGGTCATCAGAGTCTTGATTTTTCTGTTGTACATGGAGTTACATAGTTTTCTGATTTAACACCAACTGAATTTAGGAAATCTGTGTTAGGGTTGAGGAGTTTGAAACTTCCTACTGATGAGCTCCGATTCTTCCGACTAATGATATTCCTACATATTTTGATTGAAGGGATCATGGTGCTGTTACTGATGTTAAGAATCAGGTATGGTTGAAATGGGATGCCCCAAATTTGTTTTGATTGGGTTAGAATTTCTAGTGTTTGATTTAATTGGTTGTTTGTTTTGGTGATTTTTAGGGTACTTGTGGGTCTTGCTGGTCATTCACTACAACTGGACTACCGGAGCATTAGGAGCTAATTTTCTTGCTAAAGGGAAACTTGTTAACCTTAGTGAGCAACAACTTGTTGATTGTGATCATGAGGTTTGCATTTTTGTTTTTGGTTAATTCATTTTTATGCTGTTGTTGTTGGATAAACTTCAACATTAAGCCCAAGATAATCTCTAACAAGTTGGTTAGGATAAGAAAAGGCAATTGATGTAATCCTAAGGGAATTAGAATTCATCTAGTTCTAAGAAAATGAAAGACATGTAATAAGGTAATAGGAGTAGGAAAAGGAATTCATAGTTTTATATATATATGATCACCAAAGTTGTGGTTGATCATATGAGCAAGATTAGAGCTTGTGTTTAGTTTTGAGAGATTTTCTAAACATCAGTAAAGAGAGTTGTCTTTATATAAGCTAAGTTTCATCTTGCAGTTGCCATTAATTGGTATCAGAGCTTGTTTCTGAGCCATGGAAAATGAAACCACCATTGTGGGTGCAAAACAGTTCAGCCACCATCAATACAAGTTCTAATCCTCAACGCCACAAACTACACAGTATGGGCCATGAGAATAAAGGTACTGATGAAGATCTACAAAGTTTGGGAAACAATTGATCCTGGTACATTGGACCCAGACAAAAACAATGTTGCCATTGGATTACTCTTTCAAGCAATACCAGAATGTCTTGTTCTACAAGTTGGTGAACAGGAAACTTCAAATAAAATTTGGGATGCAATAAAGGCACGTAATCTCGGAGCTGATCGAGTTAAAGAAGCCCGTCTGCAAACCTTAATGTCTGAATTTGCAGGAAAGCTATCAGAGATAGCCTCAAAAGCTGCGTCACTTGGAAAATCCATTGATGAAGATAAACTGGTAAAGAAGTTTCTCAATAGTTTACCAAGATCCAAGTATATTCATATCATAGCTTCTCTCGAACAAGTCTTAGATTTAAAGAAGACTAGCTATGAAGATATAATTGGAAGATTGAAAGCATATGAAGAAAGAATCCTTGATGAAGAAAACAATGGAGAAACTCAAGGAAAACTCTTGTACACAAACTCTTACCAACAAAACTCTGCGAAAAGAGGAAGAGGTCGTGGAAGAGGTGGTAGAGTAAACAGAGGCCGAGGAAGAGGAGAAAGGTTTAACTCACAAGATAGAACAACAAGTCAGAATGATCAAAACCAAGGGAAAGAAAAGAATGATAGATCAAACATTATTTGTTACAGATGTGATAAACCAGGACACTTCTCCTCTGTATGCCCTGAAAGAATACAAAAGATGGAAGAAACAAACAAGAACGAAACAAGGGAAGCAGATACAGCTCTTTTCATGCACGAAGTTGTATTCTTAAACGAAGGGAACCTAATACCAAATAACTACGAATCAAAGGATGGAGAAGAAGGAATCTAGTATTTAGATAATGGAGCCAGCAATCACATGACTGGTAAGAGACACTACTTTTCTGAACTCAATGAGAAAATCAAAGGACAAGTGAAGTTTTGGGATGGATCTTCTGTAGAAATTGAAGGGAAAAAAACTAATGATGGACCAAGTAGGGATCCAGGAATGTTTCACATGAGATGGGGTCAAGTAATTGATGAAGGCGAAGGACCCATAATCATCAATACCAATGGAAACAATGATGTTAATCAAGAAGAAGAAGAGAATAATGAAAACACTGAGAATAACGAAGAAGTAGAAGAAGAAGAAGAAGAAGAAGAAGAAGAAGAATAAGAATAAGAAGAAATCGATGAAATAACTCAACCCATTTCACTGCGAAAATCAACAAGACAGATACAAAAGCCACAATACCTGGAGGATTATGTTCTTCAAGCTGCAGAAGAATGTGGGATTATGCTACTTTCTGTTAATGATGAACCAAGGAATTTTCAGGAAGCAAAGGTCTCGACTAAATGGACACAAGCATGTAGAGAAGAAATTATTTCAATCAACAGAAACAAGACTTGGTTTCTAGTTGATAAGCCAGGTGGGGTAAAAGTGATTGGTCTTAAGTGGATCTTCAAAATAAAACAGAATGTTGATGGTACTGTCAACAAATATAAGGCAAGACTTGTAGCTAAGGGATACGTTCAAGAATCAGGCATAGACTTTGATGAAGTTTTCGCACCAGTTGCTAGACTAGAGACAATTCGTCTCTTAATAGCAGAAGCAGCATCAAACTCATGGGAAATTCACCACTTAGACGTTAAGACAACATTCTTACATGGTGAATTGCGAGAAGATGTGTATGTTGAACAACCAGAAGGTTTTGAAGTAAAAGGACAAGAGCATAAGGTTTATAAGTTATCAAAAACTCTATATGGTCTAAGACAAGATCCTCGAGCCTGGAATACAAAGTTAGATCAAATCTTAAGAGAAATCATATTTGTTAAGTGCTCTAAAGAAACATCAGTATACAGAAGAAAAGAAAAGGGAACGCTTCTTGTGATTGCAGTTTATGTAGATGATCTATTTTTGAATGGCAACTCCCTTAAGGTGATCAATGAGTTCAAGAGAGAAATGTCATCAAAGTTTGAGATGTCAGACCTCGGAAAACTCACTTATTACCTTGGCATAGAAGTCCATCAAGGAGTAGATGGGATTCAGATTAAACAAGAAGCTTATGCAAGGAGAATTCTGAAAGAAGCAGGACTTGAAACTTGTAATCCAACTAAGATACCAATGGAGTTTGGACTTAAAGTTTCAAAGGCACAAGAAGAAGCTGAGATTGATCCAACGAGTTATAGAAGAAATGTTGGATGCCTTAGATACTTGTTACACACAAGACCAGACTTGGCTTTCTCTGTGGGAATAGAAAGCCGTTATATGCAGAGTCCACGCAAGTCTCATGGTGATGTAATAAAGCAGATATTGAGATATCTAAGAGGAACAATCAGATGTGGATTGAAGTATGGTCGAGGAGGATCAAAAGGAATTGTTGGGTATAGTGACAGCAGTCATAACATTGACCAAGATGATGGAAAAGGTACAACCGGTCATATATTTTATCTAGGTGAAGCACCTATTACATGGTGTTCACAGAAGCAAGACATTGTAGCCCTCTCATCCTGTGAAGCTGAGTTTATGGCCACAACAGAAGCAGCTAAACAATCAATATGGCTTCAAGAACTGTTGGGTGAAATCAAAGGAAAAGAACCTGAAAAAGTTCTCATCAAGATTGATAATAAGTCTGCAATTGCACTTACTAAAAATCCAGTGTTTCATGGGAAGACGAAACACATTCATAAAAGGTATCATTTCATACGAGAATGCATCGAGAAGGAGGTCATTAATGTAGAACACATACCTGGAACTGAGCAGAAGGAAGATATATTAACAAAGGCATTGGCTCGGATCAAGTTCTATATATATATGATCACCAAAGTTGTGGTTGATCATATGAGCAAGATTAGAGCTTTGTGTTTAGTTTTGAGTGATTTTCTAAACATCAATAAAGAGAGTTGTCTTTATATAAGCTAAGTTTCATCTTGCAGTTGCCATTAATTGGTATCAGAGCTTGTATACACCGAGCCATGGGAGACGAGAGCACCATCATACGTGCAAAAGATTTTTCACAAGCACAGTTGAAGCTTAAGGTGGAGAATGTTGGTTAAACTTCAACATAGAAGTCACTAACAAGCTGGTTAGGACAAGATTACGAAATTGATGTAATCCTAAGGGAATTAGAAGTCATCTAGTTCTAAGAAAAGGGAAGACATGTAATAAGGTAATAGGACTAGGAAAAGGAATTGTTGGGTATAGTGACAACAGTCATAATATTGACCAAGATGACAGAAAAGGTACAACTGGTCATATATTTTATCTAGGTGAAGCACCTATTACATGGTGTTCACAGAAGCAAGACAATATAGCCCTCTCATCTTGTGAAACTGAGTTTATGGCCGCAACAGAAGCAGATAAACAATCAATATGGCTTCAAGAACTGTTGAGTGAAATCAAAGGAAGAGAACCTGAAAAGTTCTCATCAAGATTGATAATAAGTCTGCAATTGCACTCACTAAAAATCCAGTGTTTCATGGGAAGACGAAACACATTCACAAAAAGTATCATTTCATACGAGAATGCATCGAGAAGGAGGTCATTAACGTAGAACACATACCTGGAACTGAGCAGAAGGCAGATATATTAACAAAGGCATTGGCTCGGATCAAGTTTGAAGGGATGAGGAAATTAATAGGAGTACAAGATTTTTCTCAAGCACAGTTGAAGCTTAAGGGGGAGAATGTTGGATAAACTTCAACATTAAGCCTAAGATAATCTCTAACAAGTTGGTTAGGATAAGAAAACGCAATTGATGTAATCCTAAGGGAATTAGAAGTCATCTAAGAAAAGGAAAGGCATGTAATAAGGTAATAGGACTAGGAAAAGGAATTCATAGTTCTATATATATATGATCACCAAAGTTGTGGTTGATCATATGAGCAAGATTAGAGCTTTGTGTTTAGTTTTGAGTGATTTTCTAAACATCAATAAAGAGAGTTGTCTTTATATAAGCTAAGTTTCATCTTGCAGTTGCCATTAGTTGTTTCCGATTTAAAATGGGTTCTTATTAGTAATTACTGCCAAAAATATTCTTCAATTTGGTACAATATTAGTTCGATTGCTCTGTTTTATGTACAAAAATCGGAATCCAAAGAGAAAACCGGTTGTCCATAATTGAATTAGAAGCAGTGAGCAATGACGAATCTGTTTAGGCTTTCAATTATAGAAAGAACAATGGGTTTTCAGTATTAACTATTAATTTCTTACGGCGAGAGGTGTTTGTAGTTTTTCAAAGTAATCTGTGAGTGTCACAGAGTTTCTAACTTTGTTTTAATGATGCATTGGTTTGGATAGTTGCCAAGGTCTATTGTAACTTCAAGAATTTCCACATTTGCTTGTTGTCTTAATTTGATTGTAATTCTTGAACATGTTCTTTAGATGCATTAACCGAACGGTAGGGTCTGAGTGTTACTTCTGCATGTTGTTGGCGTATAGCTTCTTACCCATGATATATATATGCCGGTGTATCATGAAAAATGAATGACTTAAAAGTTTACTCTTATAGCCACCAGCATTTATTGCTTAGCAAGTTAGCATGGGCTCTGCTGCCTGACAATACCATTTCGAAGGAGTTTCTCTTTTTTAACTTAGGTTTTTATGAAGTCCAAGATTGGTAATCTCTCCTTTGATGGTAAATTCAAGCTTCGTTTCTTTTTTTTTGTTGGCTAGTGTGATCCAGCAGAAGCCGGTTCATGTGATTCAGGATGCAAAGGCGGGTTGATGAACAGTGCATTTGAATATATGGTGGACTTCAATGCGAGGAAGACTATCCTTACACTGGAAATGATCGCGGTCAATGCAAATTTGACAAGAGCAAATTGCTGCATCAGTAGCGAATTTCAGTGTTGTTTTTATAGATGAAGATCAAATTGCTGCCAATCTAGTGAAAATCGGTCCTCTTGCAGGTAAGTTTAATTATAAGATCAAGCTTATAGGCTCATACTATTAGTTCAATGAATACCAATATAAGCAAAATCATTACACTCATAAACCATAATAACCCCATTGGTGTGTGTATGCAGTGGCTATCAATAAAGTTTACATGCAAACCTACATTGGAGGTGTTTCATGTCCTTACATATGCTCGAAAAATCTGGATCACGGTGTATTGTTGATGGGATATGGTTCTGGATCTTATTCTCCCATCCGCTTGAAGGAGAAACCATACTGGATCATTAATAATTCATGGGGACCAACCTGGGGAGAGAGAGGATACTACAAGATCTGCAGAGGTCCTAGTGTTTGTGGAGTTGAGACCATGGTCTCAACTGTGGCAGCTGTTCATGTGAATCATTAGTAAATCTCAAGTCACAGTTCCCTGACATTCGTTGGTGGCACATCTAGCTTTCTTGTAAATAATAAAAATGTTGATGTGTATGTATATCACAAGTACCATCTCAGAGTCTTATCCTTGTTGGTTAAACTTCAGCATAGAAGTCACTAACAAGCTGGTTAGGACAAGATTAGTAAATTAATGTAATCCTAAGGGAATTAGAAGTCATCTAGTTCTAAGAAAAGGAAATACATGTAATAAGGTAATAGGACTAGGAAAAGGAATTCATAGTTCTATATATATATGATCACCAAAGTTGTAATTGATCATATGAGCAAGATTAGAGCTTGTGTTTAGTTTTGAGAGATTTTATAAACATCAATAAAGAGAGTTGTCTTTATATAAGTTAAGTTTCATCTTGCAGTTGCCATTAATTGGTATCAGAGCGTGTTTCTGAGCCATGGAAAACGAAACCACCATTGTGGGTGCAAAACAGTTCAGCCACCATCAATACAAGTTCCAATCCTCAACGCCACAAACTACACAGTATGGGCCATGAGAATGAAGGTACTGATGAAAATCTACAAAGTTTGGGAAACAATTGATCCTGGTACATTGGACCCAGACAAAAACAATGTTTCCATTGGATTACTCTTTCAAGCAATACAAGAATGTCTTGTTCTACAAGTTGGTGAACAGGAAACTTCAAATAAAATTTGGGATGCAATAAAGGAACGTAATCTCGGAGATGATCGAGTTAAAGAAGCCCGTCTGCAAACCTTAATGTCTGAATTTGAAAGAGTGAAGATGAAAGACACTGATACTATTGATAGATTTGCAGGAAAGCTATCAGAGATAGCCTCAAAAGTTGCGTCACTTGGACAATCCATTGATGAAGATAAACTGGTAAAGAAGTTTCTCAATAGTTTACCAAGATCCAAGTATATTCATATCATAGCTTCTCTCGAACAAGTCTTAGATTTAAAGAAGACTAGCTATGAAGATATAATTGGAAGATTGAAAGCATATGAAGAGAGAATCCTTGATGAAGAAAACAATGAGAAACTCAAGGAAAACTCTTGTACACAAACTCTTACCAACAAAACTCTGCGACAAGAGGAAGAGGTCGTGGAAGAGGTGGTAGAGGAAACAGAGGCTGAGGAAGGGGAGGAAGGTTTAACTCACAAGATAGAACAACAAGTCAGAATGATCAAAACCAAGGGAAAGAAAAGAAGGATAGATCAAACATTATTTGTTACAGATGTGATAAACCAGGACACTTCTCCTCTGAATGCCCTGAAAGAATACAAAAGATGGAAGAAACAAACAAGAATGAAACAAGGGAAGCAGATACAACTCTTTTCATGCACGAAGTTGTATTCTTAAACGAAGGGAAACTAATACCAAAGAACTACGAATCAAAGGATGGAGAAGAAGGAATCATGTATTTAGATAATGAAGCCAGCAATCACATGACTGGTAAGAGACACTACTTTTCTGAACTCAATGAGAAAATCAAAGGACAAGTGAAGTTTGGGGATGGATCTTCTGTAGAAATTGAAGGGAAAGGATCAATTCTATTTCAGAGCAAGACCGGAGAACAGAAGCTTGTCACAAACATCTACTTCATCCCAAACTTACAAAGCAACATTCTAAGTTTAGGACAAGCTACAGAAGTTGGATGTGATGTTAGAATGCGACAAGATTATCTAACAGTTCATGACCCAAGTGGAAGACTTTTAGTTAGAGTCTCACGCTCACAGAATAGACTCTACAAGATAAGTCTCATGATTGGAAGGCCACTGTGTCTGAATATGAGACTGGAAGATCAGACATGGAAGTGGCACGCAAGGTTAGGACACATAAGCTTTAGAACTTTAAAGGCAATGTCTCAGAACAAGATGGTTCGAGGACTACCACAGATAAATGATGAAGCAAAAATATGTGAATCATGTTTAGTTGGGAAACAAACTCGTCAAGGTTTCCAAAAGGCAACAACATTCAGAGCCTCAAATCCATTAGAGCTTCTTCATGTTGATTTATGTGGTCATATTACACCACAAACCCTTGCAAATAACAAATACATACTTGTTATTATAGATGACTTCTCAAGATATATGTGGTCTATTTTTATGAAAGAAAAGAGTGAAGCATTTGACAGATTCAAAGCTTTCAGAAATCTGATAGAAAAAGAGTTAAAAGAGGAGGTCAAATGCTTAGAACTGATAGAGGAGGATAGTTCACTTCCTTAGAGTTCAACAAGTTCTGTGAGTCAAATGGAATCAAAAGGCAACTCACAGCACCATATACACCACAACAAAACGGAGTGGTGGAGAGGAGAAACAGGACTCTAATGGAGATGACAAGAAGTTCTTTAAAGGCTATGCAGGTACCTAATTATCTATGGGGAGAAGATGTACGACACTCCACATACCTAATAAACAGGATACCTACGAAAGCTCTGAAAGACATGACTCCATATGAAAGTTTGCGAAAGAGAAAACCAAACATAGATCATTTAAGAGTGTTTGGTTGCAAAGCATACGCAAAAGTTGATTCTGCAACTCTTAAAAAACTGGATGATGAATCTCAGACTCTTGTGCATCTAGGAATTGAGCCTGGATCCAGAGCTTACAGATTATTCAATCCAACAACGAAAAGAGTGATAGTAAGTCGATATGTGGTATTCGATGAAAAAGCAAACTGGAACTGGAAAGAAACTAATGATGGACCAAGTAGGGATCCAGGAATGTTTCACATGAGATGGGGTCAAGTAATTGATGAAGGCGAAGGACCCATAATCATCAATACCAATGGAAACAATGATGTTAATCAAGAAGAAGAAGAGAATAATGAAAACACTGAGAATAACGAAGAAGTAGAAGAAGAAGAAGAGATCGATGAAATAGCTCAACTCATTCCACTGCGAATATCAACAAGAGACAGATACAAAAGCCACAGTATCTGGAGGATTATGTTCTTCAAGCTGTAGAAGAATGTGAGATTATGCTACTTTCTGTTAATGATGAACCAAGGAATTTTCAGGAAGCAAAGGTCTCGACTAAATGGACACAAGCATGTAGAGAAGAAATTATTTCAATCAACAGAAACAAGACTTGGTTTCTAGTTGATAAGCCAGGTGGGGTAAAAGTGATTGGTCTTAAGTGGATCTTCAAAATAAAACGGAATGTTGTTGGTACTGTCAATAAATACAAAGCAAGGCTTGTAGCTAAAGGATATGTACAATAATCAAGCATAGATTTTGATGAAGTTTTCGCACCAGTTGCTAGACTAGAGACAATTCGTCTCTTAATAGCAGAAGCTGCATCAAACTCTTGGGAAATACATCATTTAGACGTAAAGACGGCATTCTTGCATGGCGAACTAAGTGAAGATGTGTATGTTGAACAACCAGAAGGTTTCGAAGTAAAGGGACAAGAACATAGAGTTTACAAGTTGACAAAAGCTCTCTATGGTCTAAGACAAGCCCCTCGAGTGTGGAATACAAAGTTAGATCAAATCTTAAAGGGAATGAGATTCATAAAGTGTTCTAAAGAAACTTCTGTATACAAAAAAGAAGAAAAGGGGACACTACTAGTAATTGCAGTCTATGTAGATGATCTATTTGTGACTGGCAATTCTCTCAAGGTGATCTGTGAGTTCAAGAGAGAAATGTCATCAAAGTTTGAGATGTCAGACCTCGGAAAACTCGCTTATTACCTTGGCATAGAAGTTCATCAATGGATAGATGGAATTCAGATCAAACAATAAAGCTATGCAAAGAAAATTCTACAGGAAGCAGGACTTGAAACTTGTAATCCAACAAGAATTCCAATGGAATTTGGACTGAAATTTTCAAAAGCACAAGAGGAGCCTGAGATTGATCCAACGAGTTATAGAAGAAATGTTGGATGCCTAAGATACTTATTACACACAAGACCAGATTTGGCTTTCTCTGTGGGAGTAGCAATCCGTTATATGCAGAGTCCACGCAAGTCTCATGGTGATGTAATAAGGCAGATATTGAGATATCTAAGAGGAACAATCAGTTGTGGATTGAAGTATGGTCGAGGAGGATCAAAAGGAATTGTTGGGTATAGTGACAGCAGTCATAATATTGACCAAGATGATGGAAAAGGTACAACTGGTCATATATTTTATCTAGGTGAAGCACCTATTACATGGTGTTCACAGAAGCAAGACATTGTAGCCCTCTCATCCTGTGAAGCTGAGTTTATGGCTGCAACAGAAGCAGCTAAACAGTCAATATGGCTTCAAGAACTGTTGGGTGAAATCAAAGGAAGAGAACCTGAAAAAGTTCTCATCAAGATTGATAATAAGTCTGCAATTGCACTTACTAAAAATCCAGTGTTTCATGGGAAGACGAAACACATTCACAAAAGGTATCATTTCATACGAGAATATATCGAGAAGGAGATCATCAACGTTGAACACATACCAGGAACTGAGCAGAAAGCAGATATATTGATAAAGGCATTAGCTCGGATCAAGTTTGAAGAAATGAGACAACTGATTGGAGTACAAGATATGTCACAGGTAAGGTTGAAGCTTAACGGGGAGAATGTTGGTTAAACTTCAACATAGAAGTCACTAACAAGCTGGTTAGGACAAGATTAGGAAATTGATGTAATCCTAAGGGTATTAGAAGTCATCTAGTTCTAAGAAAAGGAAAGACATGTAATAAGGTAATAGGACTAGGAAAAGGAATTCATAGTTCTATATATATATGATCACCAAAGTTGTGGTTGATTATATGAGGAAGATTAGAGCTTGTGTTTAGTTTTGAGAGATTTTCTAAACATCAATAAAGAGAGTTGTCTTTATATAAACTAAGTTTCAGGCAAAGGGAGTGCAACTAGAGTGTATTGATGAGATAAATGTGAAGGAGTTTTAGAAAGTCTTTGAAGATTTCTAGGTGTAGAAATGAACGAAAGGAATATATCTATGACCTCTTTGAGCTAAACATTTTGAGAGCTCAAGGAAAGGAATGATATGACCAAAAGCTAACCATGGAAACATAACAATGTTAAGAGGTTTCTTATTGAGATCAGCCATTATGGAAAGCTCCGAAAAGACTAGGGATGAAGAGATATGAAATGATGCTTACAAATTTTTGTTGAGTGATATGTTAGATGCACCAAATGCGCATATATATATACATACAAGATTATTATTTTAGAGGGAGAAAAATAGGGTTTAGTCCAAAATCCAATCCGAATATACTATTTAGTCCTAACCCATTCAATTAGGTATAAATTAGTCCTTTTTTATGGAAATTACACAAATAACCTTTCTGGTTTACAATTTAGTCCAAATATTTGCAGTTTCGTTCAAAGTGACTCATGACGATGTCAGCCGTTTTAAATAATATAAAAAAAATTAAAATCAATTTATCTTTCGAACCGTTTGTCCAAAATTCGCAAATTTTATATATTCGGAAAGCTCTTTCCGACAGCTATAAAAAGAGTACTCATATAATTATATAATTCTCATTTTTGAAAAATCTTTGTTTATGCTGGTGTGCAAATATGTACACATCTATAAAAATCCAAGATTTTTGTAAGAGGGAGAGCAAAAACGGATTTATGGAGTGCAAAAATCGTAGTTGACTCGATGATCAGATCGATTTCTATATATACGTATGAATCGGACAGATTTACCCTTAATAACCATACAAACGCTCACCCTAACAACATCAAAAGAAGACTTAAACTGTGTCGCTAAATCCTAATCCTCTCTACCATTAACTAAAAAACATAAACCACATTGCCAACCCCCAACGTTCTCTGCCATTAACAAATGTCTTATTTAAACACATATCTGCTTTGACCCTTTATAAAAATGCGTGTGATGCATCACTGAGAAGGGATTTCCTATTATTCATATTGATGTTGTTGTATTATAATGAATGAGGATTTATTTTTTGTTTTCCTAATGTGATTGAAACTGTTAGTAGTAAATTGAAACTGTTAGTAGTAAAAATTGTTACATCCAATCTGGCATCTGCCCAAGTGAAGGTTTGGTCTCGATTAAGTTGCAGATGAGATAGTCTCAAATTTAAAAATAACTTACTCAATCAATCTCTGCAATTAGTCGTGATACTCATCATTTTCCTATTCGTTACCAAAGATTTCTTCGGTACTTCTAAAATGATTACGCATATCATCTCTAGGTTCTGTTTTTAGATTAGACTGACGAAACAATGCAAGAATAAGACTCGTCGCCATTAGCGGAAGTTTCAGTTTTGATGGAATGTTTATGGTTAACCAGTTTGGATTTTGGAAACAAGTGCGTGTTTTTGAAAATTGTGACTGCCAAATGAGGATAATTGTGTCTGATTTATACAAATATATAAAAACGGTTGTGAGTACCGAGTCGACTTTGATTTCTGCATTCCTCGAATCCGTTTTTGCTCTCCCTCTAACAAAAATCAAATTCAAAGACAAGACAAGACGAGGTGCACCAGTTTGTACAACACATACAGCTTGAATCGTCCACATAAGCACTAACAAGCATGCTATTAGAATCTTACACATAGCAAGTACCTAATAACATAGCAAGCATGCTATTAAAATCAGAAAATCCAGAAAAGCGTCCATCTACAAAACCTGTCCATTGTTCTTCTCCACTTTCTTAAGCTCCTTCGAAAAGTACCCAAACACATAACAAGCATGTTATTAAAATCATCTCACGATATAGAAAAAAACAACTTATGATTTCATCGAGAATTAGTTTTTTCTTTTATATTTTTGAGAGAGCACAATGTTGTGCAATTTTGTACACTCCTACAAAAATCTAATATCCATACCCACAAAACAGACCATATATTATTGAGATAGCACTATGGTGTACAATTATGTACACACCTAAAAAATCCAACTAATCCAACATCCATACACACAAAACAGGTCATATATATTATTGAGATCGTACAATGGTGTCCAATGGTGCACACACGCACAAAAATCATAGATATTAACGGTGTTCTACCGGTAACTTAGTCTTTAGAGAAGTATTCAAGGAAGACTCACACTACAGTTCAGTTATACTTCTGTCATCAAAATTAAAATGCATCCAAAAGTCCTAATGTCCACTAGCCGGTCGTCATTGTCGACACACTCCAGCAGCTAGACAGAGGTTCGAATGATTCAAGAATGAAAATAACCTTCAAATTAAACAACAAACTTGATCTGAAAATGAAACGAGGCTGCTCTAAACCAAAAAAATATACGTGCACACATTCTATAAAAATGGAAATACAACTATTAACATGAGTCTGTTCAAGTGAACTATGTGTTGATATGAAATGTAATGAGGTGAGAAGTTAAATTGAAACAACTTTGTGCACATCATAGTCTTTTGCTCATGAAGGCAGGAGGCACCTGCAATAATGGAATTTGCAGCAAAGATGCATCTGTGTAGCAATGTCATTAATCAACAGGTGTACAATTACGTACACATTGAAAATGAACAGGTGTACAATTATGTACACATTGAAAATCCAACCCATCATATGCTAAATCAGAAAACTTATTTGCCTTTGGATCTCTATTCAATACACTTTTATTGAAAGAGATGGGAACTCCACTTCCCATATATATAAAAAATAAATTCGGGTTAAAATTAGGCTGCAAGTCATTTTAAGAAATGACATCGTACACAACAAATCTTACCTAAAATGAATCTTTGGAAGAATAGGATGCACACAACTAATAAGTTTTCTTTTTTTATTTACTATAAAGGTTTTAGATCGTGTTGACGGTAGTTTTATGACCAAACATAAAATGAACAACAGTGGACCAAGCATATACCACAGCTCAAAAATAAAATCTTTCGTGTACAAACATGCATTCATAGATTCTGTGTTATACACCATATCTTTCAAGACACTACCAAGCCTCTAACTTAATAAAAGGCATATGTCACTTCATCTTAAGGTTCTTGCAGTCGGGAATATAAAATAATCTACCAATAATAAAGCAGCAGAGCATCTTTTCAAGAGAAAGAGATAGCTCTTGATACTCTTAGTAAGTTCTCAAGTTCACCTTCCAAGATAAGGGGCACCATCCATGTTGACCCTGGCATAAAAAGTAACGGAGGGAGTAGTTTTTTAGCGTTGAGTAAATTGAGGTGCTGGTAAGCTTCATTTTGGAGACGCAATACAAAAATCCTTGTAACCGCTACAAGACCCCTAATTTGTTCTCTTTGGTGTATCCTGATGTCATGCTTCATACATGCTCTAAACATAGATTTTGACCGCTATTAATACTCCAAATGCATCAAATGAATATTGAATATGAGCTTTTTTACTTCATATCTCTTGAGGGAAATTTGGTTATTTCTATGTAGGTCATCAGAGTCTTGATCCTCCTGCTGTACATGGAGTTACACAGTTTTCTGATTTAACACCAACTGAATTTAGGAAATCTGTGTTAGGGTTGAGGAGTTTGAAACTTCCTACTGATGCTCAGCAAGATCCGATTCTTCCGACTAATGATCTTCCTACGGATTTTGATTGGAGAGATCATGGGGCTGTTACTGATGTTAAGAATCAGGTATGGTTGAAATGGGATGCCCCTAATTTGTTTTGATTGGGTTAGAATTTCTAGTGTTCGATTTAATTGGTTGTTTGTTTTGGTGATTTTTAAGGTACTTGTGGGTCTTGCTGTTCATTCAGTACAACTAGAGCATCAGAAGGAGCTAATTTTCTTGCTAAAGGGAAACTTGTTAGCCTTAGTGAGCAACAACTTGTTGATTGTGATCATGAGGTTTGCATTTTTGTTTTGGTTAATTCATTTTTATGCTGTTGTTTCCGATTTAAAATGGGTTCTTATTAGTAATTACTGTCAAAAATATTCTTCAATTTGGTAAAATATTAGTTCGATTGCTCTGTTTTATGTACACAAATCGGAATCCAAAGAGAAAACCGGTTGTCCATAATTGAATTAGCAGCAGTGAACAATGACGAATCTGTTTAGGTTTCCAATTATAGAAAGAACAATGGGTTTTCACTTCAGTATTAAGCTATTAAAACTCTTTCTTATGGCAAGAGGTGTTGGTAGTTTTTCAAGCTATGGGTCTTTGTGTTGGCCAAAGTAATTTGTGAGTGTCACAGAGTTTCTAAGATTTTCCCTTCCTTTGAATGCTGCATTGGTTTGAATTCGATTGTAACTTCAACAATTCCTGCATTTTCTTGTTGTCTTAATTTTAATTTGATTGTAAATCTTCAACATGTTCTTTAGATGCATTAACCGAACGCTAGGGTTTGAGTGTTATTTCTGCATGTCGTTGGCCTGTAGCTTCTTACCAACGATATATATGTGCCGGTGTAAACGCTAGGGATAAGTTTACTTTTATAGCCACCGGCATTTATTACTTAGAAAGTTAGCATGGGCTCTGCTGCCTGACAATACCATCGAAGGAGTTCTTTTTTTTTTAACTTAGGTTTTTATGAAGCCAAGATTGGTAATCTCTCCTTTGATGGTAAATTCAAGCTTTGTTTTTTTTTTTCCTGTTGGCCAGTGTGATCCAACAGAATCCTGTTTGATGCAGGGGCATAATATGTCTCTGCAGAGTTTTTTTTATTTTAGGATACTTTTGCTAGTTTGTCTCTCAAGAAACGGCATCTCTGTCCGAGTATTAGTTTTCCTTATTTAGGTTTATTTCTAGTGCTTTCTTTCTAGTATAAATAGGTTGCTAGATCGTCCAAAGAGGACAACTTTTTATATACTTTTACTACGTTTTATAATATATTGATTATATCAGAGAATTAGGTTTTATCCCTAAACTCAATTTATCTGCGTTCTTATTGATTCAACCTAGGGTTCTAAGCGTTTATTGTTGTTCAATTACCTTAATTTATTGTTTTGATCTCTAGTTGTGCATTAATTGGCGCTAGAACAAAACAAACCCAAACCCTAACTAAAAGTAATGGCAGGAAGAGGTAGAGATAGAGGTAGAGGTGGAAACAATGATTATACTGAGTTACGATCCTTGATTGAAGGCATGTCGCTGCGGTTGCAAAACCTAGAGCGACAAGAATGTGCTGACGCCCATATGGAGAAACTGGAGGGCAGACGCAACCCTTTGGATTCACTAGAAGGAGAATCTGAAGATGATTAACTTAACGAAGATGAAAATTCTTTTCATGATCGTGTTGTTCATGGTCCACAACATGACAGATTGGAAGACAGGTTGATTAAGGCCCTGGATTTGAATTCTGGTGGCGTGAAGGTTGAAGTGAGTGATATGTCTGGAAGGATGAATGCTGAAGATTTCCTAGATTGGGAGACTAGCATAGAGAATTATTTCGAGTAGAAGCCTATGGCTGAAGCTCGTAAGGCGTTGTTTGTGAAGTTGAAATTGAAGGGAATGGCTTTGCAGTGGTGGAGAAAGATGGAAGAACAGCGTACAAGGCAAGGCAAAGAGAAGATCATGACATGGGATCACATGAAACAGAAGTTGCGAAAGCAATTTCTTCCACCTGATTATATGATGACGTTGTATGAGAATTTTTACAACTTTCTTCAGCGTGAACTCAGTGTTGAGGAGTATACAACAGAGTTCTATAATATGTTTTTAAGAGTTGGCTTGACTGAAACACCCGAGTAACTCGCAGCTAGATATATTATGGGTCTAAACATAGTCATTCGAGAACAGTTTGGTCTCCTAAGGATTACCAACATTGAGGATGCTTATCAATGTGCATTGAAAGTTGAGGATAGGGTGAATCGCCACTCTAAGATCAGGAGCTCTGCGAGCCGAGTGAAAACTACACCCAACTGGGGAAGATCTACATCAAAGGCAGCAACTTGGAGTAACAAGAGCAAAGAAGGCACCGACACCTCAACAGCAACTCCAAATGCAAGCGGAGTGCAAAAGGTCAGTACTCGTTTGGCAGCCAAGTATTACACATGTGGTGGAGACGATCACCTGACATACACTTGTCCAAAGCGGGTTAACCTAATTGAAGATGGTAGTGATGAAGAAAACTTTGGGGATCCAAAGTATGATGAATCAGAAGGTGAAGAAGAATACTTGTTGCCCGTAAAATGAGAGAATCTGGTGGTACGAAGAAATTCTTACATTCCCTAGTGTTGAAGACGAGGAGGAAGACTGGCTTCGGAAGAGTATCTTTCGCACACAAGTTTTCTATGGAGGTAAAGTTTGCAAACTGATTTTAGATGGTGGAAGTTGTGAGAGTATAGTATCTCAAGAAGTTGTAGATAAGTTAAGTTTGTTAACCAAAAAACACCCTCACCCATATAAGATTGCTTGGTTTAAGAAGCGAAACGCAGTACCAATCACGAAAAGGTGCTTAGTTAAGTTTTCTATCGGCAATTTTGAAGATGAAGTGTGGTGTGATATTGCACCTATGGATGCTTGTCATATATTGTGGGGCAGACCTTGGTTGTTCGACAAGAAGATGACACACTTGACTGAAGCTAATACTTACAGTTTTGTGAGTAACGGTAAGAAGATGACGTTGCATACTATGAAATAAGACGTGCAAGGAGGGAAAGAAGATAAGGGACAGTCAGCAAGTTTTTTTTAACTTGTAAACAGTTTCAGAATGAATGCAAGGAAACTGGTGTGATCTATGCGCTAATGTGTAAATCAACATCCAATGTTGTCCTGGACAGTCAGGAACAACCTTCTGAAATCACTGACTTGTTGAAACTTTTCGAAGAACTTGCACCTACAGAGCTACCTAATATGCTTCCTCCTATGAGAGACATACAACACGCCATTGATTTGGTGCCAGGGAGTGCGTTTCCTAACTTGGCAGCATATAGGATGCCCCCTGCACATCGATTGGAGATGCGAAGGCAAGTAGAGGAGCTATTGCAGAAGGGTTTTGTCAAGGAGAGCAAAAGTACGTGTTTTGTACCTGCCTTATTGACTCCCAAGAAAGATGGTTCTTGGCGAATGTGCGTCGACAGCCGAGCAATCAACAAGATCACTATCAAGTACAGGTTTCCTATACCCAGATTAGAGGATATGCTAGACATGTTGGCTGGTGCTAAGTTTTTCTCGAAGTTAGACTTGCGAAGTGGATACCATCAAATACGTTCGCGTTGGGGATGGATGGAAAACAATGTTCAAAACGCCGGATGGCCTCTATGAATGGCCTGTAATTACTTTCGGCCTTTCCAATGATCCCAGTACGTTCATGCGCATGATGACTGAGGTACTACGTCCTTTTATTGGTTCATTTGTAGTAGTATACTTCGATGATATTATGGTATATAGTCGTACCAAGGAAGAACACCTAGTTCATCTCAAACAGTTGATGGAGGTTCTTTTGAAGGAAAAATTGTATCTCAATCTTAAGAAGTGCTCTTTTTTGCGGGAAGAAGTAGAATTTTTGGGATATATTGTTTCAGATAGTGGTTTAAAGGATGATCCTATGAAGGTGAAAGCGATTGTGGACTGGCCTGTTCCTGAATGTGTAACTGATGTGCGTAGTTTTCATGGATTAGCTACCTTCTACCGGAGATTTATAAAGGGGTTTAGTACTATTATGATCCCTATAACTAAATGTCTTAAAGGGACAACTTTTCGGTGGACAAAAGACGCATCATTTGCATTCGAGAAGATCAAGAAGTTAATGACTGAGGCCCCAGTTTTGGTTCTTCCTGATTTTGAAGTTATTTGTGATGGAATGTGACGCTTCTCATGTGGGAGTTGGAGCTGTCTTGAGCCAAGAAGGAAGACCTGTGGAATTCTTTAGTGAGAGAAGCTCATTGAAGCGAAACGTAAGTACTCCACTTATGACCTACCGTTTTATGCTTTAGTTCGTTCTTTACAACAGTGGAGAAATTATCTTGTTCACAAATATTTTGTGGTTTATTCGGATCATGAAGCTTTGCGCTACTTACAATCTCAAAAGAAACCGAAACCTCGACATGCAAAGTGGATCGACTATCTTGAAGAGTTTACTTTTTCCCTAAAACATAAATCTGGAGCAACAAACAAGGTAGTTGATGCTCTTAGTCGTCGACATGTGCTGGTGACAACAATGCAAGCTCGTGTAGTCGGTTTTGAGGTGATTAAGGACCACTTTACTGATGACCCTTATTTTGGTCTAGTAGTACAACAACTAAGTATGTCTCCAACAGCATCAGGTATATCTTTTGTACTTCATGATGGTTATATCTTTCGTGGAAACCGTTTATGCATTCCTGTTGTCTTCTTAAGAGAGATTATTGTCCGAGAGCTTCATGGTGGAGGGTTAGCAGGACATTGGGGACGAGACAAGACCCTAAAAGCGGTAAAGAGCCGTTATTATTGGCCTTCAATGGAAAAGGATGTTGAGAGATTGGTCAAGAGGTGTCGAGTGTGCCAATTACCAAAGGGACAATCCCAAAATATTGGATTGTATACTCCATTGCCAGTTCCACATTCTCACCGGGTACACCTCAGTATGGATTTTTTGTTAGGATTGCCGAAAACTGCAAGACAACATGATTCAATCTTCATTGTGGTAGATAGGTTCTCTAAGATGACTCACTTTATTCCTTGCTCTAATACTGTTGATGCTTCCAATATTACGTCTCTTTTCTTTAACGAGGTGGTACGTTTACATGGAGTCCCTTCTTCTATCGTGTTTGATCGTGATGTCAATTTTTTGGGGAATTTTTGGAGGACTCTATGGAAGAAGTTAGAAACTGATTTATGCTATTCTACAACTGCCCACCCTCAAACTGATGGACAGACGGAAGTAGTGAACCGGACTTTGGGAAATTTACTAAGAAGCTTAGTGGGAGATCATATTAAGAGTTGGGATCAGGTTTTATCTCAAGATGAGTTTGCATATAACAACTCAGTTAGTCGTACGACTAAGAGAACACCTTTTGAGGTAGCATATAGTTTTCATCGGCAACATGTTGTAGAATTGGTACCTCTTCCGTTGAATACCCAAATCTGCAGCGAAGGTGAAGCTTATGCTGACCATATAAAGAGTATACACCAAGATGTGCGAGCAACTATTAACAAGAGTAATGAACACTATATGAATGCAGCTAATGCTAATCACAAGCATAAAGAATTTCAGGAGGGTGAGACGGTGATGGTGTTCATGCGAAAAGAAAGGTTCCCTAGGGGCAGATATCATAAGTTGGCTTCAAGGAAGATGGGTCCATATAAGATATTGAAGAAGATCAGTTCCAATGCTTATGTTCTTGAGTTACCTGATGACTTACAAATAAGTCCCGTTTTCAATGTTGTTAATTTGTATACCTTCTATGGGTTCGATGGAGATGATGATGGTGATACACCAGGTGATCAGCAGAAATTGACCAACAACCCACCTGATGTGATCCAAGAGGTACTTGACGTAAAGAAAACTAGATCCCAACGTGGAAATCCATATCAACAGTTCTTAGTAATATGGCTTGGAAAGACAGCTAAGAGTAGTACATGTGTAGATGGGGAAAAACGATTTGCTGGTTTTTAAGGAATTGAGGAGACGAACGTACGGAGGAGACTCCTCGAACCGAGCGAAATGGTAAACCTCACGCAGATGCACCGCTGCAAAGGGGGTGCTTTAGATTCGAGAGATCAATCTGTAGTACTCCGGCCTAAATCAAGACAATGACCATTCCAGAGTAAATTCGGTCACAAGAGAGGATGGGTTGATCTGTAGGAGGGAAGCTGGGAAATGTGTGGAATCAATGGTAATCAAAGATTGTGGGTGTGTGAATTATGAATATGATAAGCTCTGAATGATTGAAATTGCTCAATTGAGAGTAGTTGCTCAATTGATGAGTTGATGATCTCGTGTTGTCGATGAGACGTGAGATTGATGATACTGTTGATGCTCATCCCTCAATCATGATTCAGAGACTTATTTATATTGCTGGAATTTTAGACACCATGACCCCATGAAGTGTGACAGTTGATGGAATCAAGGAGTGGGGAAGTGGAGATCGTGTTTGAAACCAGTTGCTCAACGTGTATAGACTTGGTCGATTTTCCACCCACTACCTCGTGAATTCCTTCAACTGATTGCACGACTTGCTCACATTCCATCGTGTGTTTGAACACACGTGCCATAGACCTCCAGACCAAAACCCTAAGTGATATCCCCCAAAGTGACACGATTGACGTCTCGTGGTATGTTAGTCAATTGATGACTTCGTGGTTTGATGGGACAATGATCCCATGTAGTTGCTGAGTTGAACATGATGTTCTGAAACTCATGAGTTGAACATGTCATGAGACAGAGGTATAGTTCTTACGATGAAGCGAGCAAGTATTGCTCATTCGATGGATCGTTGAATATTGATTGTTGAACCAATACTCCTTGGTTTGAGAAAATTTATCATCTGAGCAAGTGTTGCTCATGGGATGAATTGTTGAATATTTGATCGTCTGAGCATGTGTTGCTCATCTGATGGATTATTGGCAGCGTACCAAAAATATTAATTAGAATATTGGTCGTTGAACCGAGCATAATTAATAAAATTCATGACCATGAGGTCGTCGTAAAATTATTAAGGTTGGAATCTGGAATGATGATCCTTGGATTCAGAAACCCTAATTTGATCAATTGATGATTAATTCATGGTTCGTCAGAATTTTAACCATGGGACGAAAGAGGGAGCGACTACATAGGACCGTGGATCAACCATGTAGTGTCCATATGCTCACGTAAGAAAATACAAAGAACTCCTGAAGATTTGACGATTTGTTGGTGAAAGAATGATTAAATGCTGGTTTAATCATTTATTTGAAAATGCTCATCTGAGCCTTTGGTGAGAAAACCTAACTAATTATGACGGAGTGAGGGACCGACCATGGGGTCGTGAAACCGTCCCTGGGTAGTCACGTGACCGCCCGATGATCACTTCATGAAAACCCAAAGTGTTTGGAAGAGTCTTGGACCTAATACGTGCAATTGTGCAAATTAGGTCAAAACTGTGAAACTTGATGGGACCGGCTTCTGTAAGCCAAAGATCCAATCTTGGTAGATCAAGATAGCGTGCTCGTGTCCCCAAGGCGTCCGCGTCTCAGTCCTGAGAATTTTGATATTTTCTGGCGTGCAATTGAGCATCCATTCGAGAAAATATGCCAAAATTAGGGTTTCGACGAAACTGAGGAAAACACCATGAGATGATGGAAAATAATTACAAAATAAGGAATAAGGAGGCGTGGGACCGCCGAGGCCAAGGCATGGCCGGCCGGTCGTGACCACGGTCCCGTGGTGCCATTTTCTTTAATTTTATAATATTTTTGATGATTTTATGAAGAATTCATGAATTTTAAGAAATTTGATGAATTTAGGGAGTTTCCATGAATTGAAGGAGTTTTCATGAGTTCAAGGAAGCAAAAAATATTAAAATAATAAAAAAACGGGCGTGAAGGACCGTGGGGGCATGGTCGGCCGGTTAGGGGCCCAGTCCCACGAGTTTTCATGATTTTTTATATTTTTTAAGTATTTTTCATGATTTGAGGGAATTTTTCCTAATTTGAGAGAAATACCATGAAATCAAGGAATTTGATGAATTCAAGGAAAAATAAAATAAAATAATAATAAAACAAGGGACGTGGGGACCGGCTAGGGCATGGCCGGCCGACCGGCTAGTGGCCCGGTCCCACAAGTTTTCATAATTTTATTTATTATTTGATGATTTGTGCAAAATACCATGAAATCAAGGAGTTTTTTCATGAAATTAGAGAAATAATAATAATAATAAAATAATAAGGAACAGTGAGGTGTGGGGCCGGCTGGGACCAAGGCATGGTCGGTTGGCCAACGGTCACGCCCCACACTTCTTTCCTTAATTTTATATTATTTTTTACGAATTTATGAAAATACCATGAAACCGAGGAGTTTCCTCAAGACGAAGGAGATTTGATAAAATGAGAGAATTTTCATCAAATCATGGAAAATAATAAAAATGCATTAAAAATATAAAACTGGCGTGGGATTGACCACGACACGGTCGGTCGGTCGTGTGTTCGTGCTCCCAGCACCCTGGTCAATATTTTTAATTATTTATTATTTTCCTATCTATTTTGCATAGGTTCATCGTTTCGTTGTATTTTGAAATACTCACTCGTGCGGTGACTGTTAGTGTATCGTCATTGAATACACCTTCACCATTTGAATCGGGGCTTACTTAGAGGTAGCTCAGACACCCGGTTGTTAATTATTTATTACTAATTGTGGAATTCGGTGGTAAATGATTCACAAAACTGAGTAATAAGATGTTTATTATTAATTCATAAGATCAGCTGAGGATTCGACTACGAATTCAGAATAATAAAGTGAGCATTACCATTCCATGGGATCGTAGATTCGACCATAGAATCAGAGTAATTCAGATTTATCTATTACCATTTATGAGACCAGTTGTGGATTCGATCATGAAATCGGAGTAATGAGATAATATAGTTATTGCTATTCTATGAGATCAAGTCGTGGATTCGATCATAGAATCAGAACAATTGTTTATTGCCATTCCATGGGACCAGTCGTGGATTCGAGCATGGAATAGGAGCAATTGTTATTTCCATTCCATGGGACCAGATGTGGATTCGACCATGGAATAGGAGCAATAATAGATTATTCTGGGAATTCAGTAGTGAATGTCACGGCAGAATTAATCTTAATTAGGAATAATCAACTTTGTGCCTTTATACTAGTAGAGCAAGCTGTCTAGGAGCATTAATTATCCCGATATGAGCTTGTCGGTAAGTCATATCCTTTATATAGTCAGGGTAAGCTCATTGTTTGTTCCTGAAGACGTTATCGCTCTATACTTGCAGAGCAAGTTGTCTAGGAGCCGTCCATATCGTGATACTATATAGAAATAATCACTGAAAGTGTTCAGTATTCATGAGATATGTCGTTGTCCAGTCGTGAGACTACTTATCTACATGTACTCTGAGAGAAAGTACTCCCCGTTGAGAATTCCATGAGAGACCCATGTCTCAATACTCACGTCTGATTGTTGGATCAGAGCTTTGTATAATTATGAGTTTACGATTTTAGCCCTTGTCGAAAATCCACCATCTACATGAAGTCCCCTGCTTACTGAGGAAAGTTGTGTTCCTCAGTCAGCACTAAATGGTGATTTTCCGGCCATAAATAATAATACCAGTAATTGAACTTAGTCGTAAGTTGAGACGTTTCCGGATTTAGAGAGCATGAGAAAACCATGACTCGATGAAGGCTTCAATGTCATGATTGGAGCATTGTTTGATGAGCATAAATTGGTGTTGAACCGCTGGTTTGGACGACATGACCTTGGTCGTTTTAGGATTCGCGGGTGGGCCCATGAAAACAAATCCTTGTTTTATGAATAGACGCTCGTTCGTTCGTTAGTTTAAGGAACAAACAAAATAGACCTGAGTCTAATGATATAAAATTAGTCTATGAGATTTCACGAAAACCAGAATTTTATATTTTAAATATGTGAGATTTCACAAAGTGGAATAAACTCTCGTTTCAAATGTGGATGCTCGTACGAGAGAAAAGTTTGTTTTTTTTTGATAGACGTGCGTCTATTAGTAATAAAATTTTGTTTATGAGCCTTCATGAAAATGTTTATCTTCGAGCTTTCGGAAATATTTGAAAATATACTCTCGCTTCAAAGACAGATGCTCGTGCGAGGGAGCAAAAATATATAGATATATTTTTCAAATTTACGTGAGTTTCACGTTGAATATATATATTTTGTAAAATCAATGTTTTGATTTTGAACAACTGTTGAAAGTAGACAATTATACATGGTGAAATAATGTCTATATGTGAGTTTTCACAATTGTAGAATGGACGTCTGTACAATTTTTGAAGATCAGTGAGTGTTCACATAGTAAAAATTTACGTGGGTTGTTCACGGCTTTATGAAAATCAAGTCATGATTTTTGAGCAATTGCTGAAAGTAAGCAATTGTATACGTGAAATAATGTATGTATGAGTTTTGCGATTTTATAGTGTATGCACACATGTAGAAAATCAGCGAATGTTCACATGAAAGGTTATGTGAATTATTCATAGTTTCACGCAAAGTCAGGTGTTGACTTTAAATAATGAATTTTGCTCGTCTTGGCAAGTTTGAAGAAGCGAGCAAGTTTTTCGAGGTTTTTACGTTATTATCACTAGGTTCTTGAAACCGTAAATAAGTAAGAGTTGAGGATTACCATTTTTGTTGCGTGTTTGTTATTGGTATATCCATGACTCCATGCCTTGCGCCTCAGATAGTGGTGACTTCTGGTTACAGCCACTCTTCGGGATCTTCCGTGGAGCGCTCCAAAAATATCAAGTCAAAGATGAAGACTTCTGCGGATGCTCATACTGAGGAAAATCAACCTTTCAGAGACACTGGAAGCTGACATATTGTATGTCTCTCGATCATCCGAGAGTCGTCCCTCATTAGCAGAAGCACCGCCGACTTCAGCAAGTGAGACTATCGGCTGAAGATGAAGTTCGGCTTTGTGTTGATGGTGTAGCTCCTGATTGGATGAATGAAGAATTTCGTCATCAGAAAATTCAGAAGTTAGGTCTTCGTTGAAATTGTTGTAGAATCTTCGTCCGATGTCGGATTTTCGCGGTCGACCCATGTATCCTCATGCCCAGGAAATTTCCAAACTTTCTCAAAGAAGCCTTTTGAGTTCCGAGCATGTTTAGGATGTGAAATCGACGAAACAGTAAACTTCCAGGAGACCTTCAGAAAATTTTCAGCTGGCATGTGGTCCAATGTTTTGGCCACAACTCTTTGCTCGTTTCTCCAATTTTTTGAATTTTGGATATGTTGTAGAGGACCTTCATACGAAGAGAATGGTATATGACCCATCCCTCGTTTCACCAATTGCTCCCAGCTCGTCGGTTTGTACAGGACAGTGTAAAATCATCTCAGCCGAGCTTGCTGTAAAACACTCATGTTGTGTTCTTAGACCATTCGCTTGTGTCTTGAACGGTTGGTGAAGGATTTTAATGTCGTTGATTCGTTTGAGATCAGGACCCCTTGATTGATACATGATCATGGTGCTTGCAGCGCCATCTTGCTTCTGTCAGTCGTAGAAACATCGCTTCTGAAACCCTGGTCATGGGACCATAGCTGAGGTTGCTCTTGAGAGGGGATGATGTAATGACCACCCGATGGTAGCATTACTTTTATGATGAATGATTAGCACATGAGAGTCTGGTGCCACGAGTCTTGGACTGTGAAACTGGTCGTCATGATCAGTGGATCGTCAGTCCCCAGTTTTGGTTAGATCTCTCCTCTTCGTTTTCTCTTCTTCTGGCAAGACTTGGATAGAGGACCCAGGTAGAAAAATTGATGTAAAGACCTAGATGGTCGAAGTTGGAGGTACCTTGATGAAGTACTTAGTGGAAAGACCTGGTGGACACCGATCGACTGTGGAAGTCATGAATACCGTCTAAGAATTGCTGCTTGCATATTGTACGCTCTGGAAGATGTAGGAACCTCATACGACGTCGGAATTTGATGCTTGACCCCAACTTTTGAAGCTAAGAGACTGAGTTATCCCATGAGACAAGAATCACTCAATTTGGAGTTGTAGAGGTCATCCAACGAAGCGTGCACATTTGTAATTTTTAATCCCGTACAAATTTTTCAGATTTCGTAGACCTGACGGTAAAGGCCATATCTTTCAGCTCGTACGTCCGATTGATGCGCCCTTTTGGTAGGTTGTATAAGAGACATAGACGAACATCTTTTGTTGAGGAAGTATTGTCTCATTCCTCACTCGTTGGTACGTTTTTGTAAACCCATTTGCTGAAGTATGTTGTATCTCATTTGTAGAGGTGATGAGAACATCTTGTAGAAGACTTTGGTGTTGTGCCCGCCCATCGTGCAATCTTCAGAAAGACTTTCATGTGAGCATATTTCATGTCTACACGCCTTGATATGAATAATTAGTGCTTCGAGAAGTCCGTTTCCTCGAGCAATACTTCAGAGAATGGTTAGTTGATGGAGCCTTGTCATGAGGATGTTGCTCCTGAGACCGTTGTTGGTGCTGAGACCATGAATTATTATGCTCCAGATATCCTTATCGATGCTAAGATCATGGATAGTGTTCCTCTAGAGATTATTGTTGATGTTGATACCATGGTTGAAGTTGCTCTAAAGACCGAAAAGGATTATAGATATAATTTTTGTTCCTTCATCCAGTGAGCCTTTTACGTTCACGAACTAGTTAGTGAGTTGAGAATCCGGTATACTGGGAGTTCAACCTGAGTGCTCTTGAAAGCATGACTGTATCATGAAGCGTCTTTGTAAGTGAATCCACGTTGTTGTGGAAGATAGCAGCAGAAATCTCCGTTCTAGATCGGTGAAGGGAACAAGTTCCTCAGTCATGTAGGGTTTTGTGATGTAGAGAAGTCCCGTCGATGAAGTTTCACGGAATCACCTCAGGTTTCCCAGTGTATGTTGAAGGAGTTGGTAACATTCATGTGTGAATGATGTTGCATCTGCTTCAGAAGTCTTATAATGAGATAATGAAGACTTATCGAATGTAGTGCCGTGCTGGTGTTGAATCAGTGTCGAGATATTTGTGTTGAAGCCAGAGGCGCCATTATCGAAGGTGTACTCTTTGATTGGGAGTACAATTTTGAAGGCTTCTTAGATGATTGAGCGTTGAAGCGTCATACCCCTTGAGCATGTCTTAGGTTTGATCGTCTGGGCCCCGACTTTCTTCTGTTGATTCAGCATTCCTTTCGTTGCAGCAGTGGGATTCAACACTTGTGCAGAAGTCAGAGCTTTCTAATTTTGTGGCACACATGGACGCTCCTGCAAGGCTATGTAGAAACTCCCAAAGTGTTCTTTGCCATGTTTGGACATCATCTCAGCAATGAACGTCTCAGTGATCGATTCAGAGAAATGTCAGATTCAACCACTTGGTAAAATACTAATGCGGTGAAGTTACCATTCATAACGTCTTGCAGATTCCGACGTGGAAATCCCACCTGATGTGATCCAAGAGGTACTTGACGTAAAGGAAACTAGATCCCGACGTGGAAATCCATATCAACAGTTCTTAGTAATATGGCTTGGAAAGACAACTAAGAGTAGTACATGTGTAGATGGGGGAAAACGATTTGCTGGTTTTCAAGGAATTGAGGAGACGACCGTACGGAGGAGACTTCTCGAACCGAGCGAAATGGTAAACCTCACGCAGATGCACCGCTGCAAAGGGAGTGCTTTAGATTCGAGAGATCAATCTGTAGTACTCCGGCCTAAATCAAGACAATGACCGTTCCAGAGTAAATTCGGTCACAAGATAGGATGGGTTGATCTGTAGGAGGGAAGCTGGGAAATGTGTGGAATCAATGGTAATCAAAGATTGTGGGTGTGTGAATTCTGAATATGATAAGCTCTGAATGATTGAAATTGCTCAATTGAGAGTAGTTGCTCAATTAATGAGTTGATGATCTCGTGTTGTCGATGAGACGTGAGATTGATGATACTGTTGATGCTCATACCTCAATCATGATTCAGAGACTTATTTATATTTCTCATGACCCCATGAAGTGTGACAGTTGATGGAATCAAGGAGCGGGGAAGTGGAGATCGTGTTTGAAACCAGTTGCTCAACGTGTAGAGACTTGGTCGATTTTCCACCCACTACCTCGTGAATTCCTCAACTGATTGCACGACTTGCTCACATTCCATCGTGTGTTTGAACACACGTGCCATAGACCGCCAGACCAAAACCCTAAGTGATATCCCCCAAAGTGACACGATTGACGTCTCGTGGTATGTTAGTCAATTGATGACTTCGTGGTTTGATGGGACAATGAGTCCATGTAGTTGCTGAGTTGAACATGATGTTCTGAAACTCATGAGTTGAACATGTCATGAGACAGAGGTATAGTTCTTACGATGAAGCGAGCAAGTATTGCTCATTCGATGGATCGTTGAATATTGATTGTTGAACAAATATTCCTTGGTTTGAGCAAATTTATCATCTGAGCAAGTGTTGCTCATGGGATGAATTGTTGAATATTTGATCGTCTGAGCATGTGTTGCTCATCTGATGGATTATTGGCAGCGTACCAAAAATATTAATTAGAATACTGGTCGTTGAACCGAGCATAATTAATGAAATTAATGACCATGAGGTCGTCGTAAAATTATTAAGGTTGGAATCTGGAATGATGATCCTTGGATTCAGAAACCCTAATTTGATCAATTGATGATTAATTCATGGTTCGTCAGAATTTTAACCATGTGACGAAGAAGGGAGCGACTACATAGGAGAAATACCATGAAATCAAGGAAAAATAAAATAAAATAATAATAAAACAAGGGACGTGGGACCGGCTAGGGCATGGCCGGCCGACCGGCTAGTGGTTCGGTCCCACAAGTTTTCATATTTTTATTTATTATTTGATGATTTGTGCAAAATACCATGAAATCAAGGAGTTTTTCATGAAATTAGAGAAATAATAAAATAATAATAAGGAACAGTGAGGTGTGGGGCCGGCTGGGACCAAGGCATGGCCGGTTGGCCAACAGTCACGCCCCACACTTCTTTCCTTAATTTATATTATTTTTTACGAATTTATGAAAACCATGAAACTGAGGAGTTTCCTCGAGACGAAGGAGATTTGATAAAATGAGAGAATTTTCATCAAATCGTGGAAAATAATAAAAATGCATTAAAAATATAAAACTGGCGTGGAATTGACCACGACACGGTCGGTCGTATGTCCGTGATCCCAGCACCCTGGTCAATATTTTTTAATTTTTATTATTTTCTTCCCTATTTTGCATTGGTTCATCGTTTCGTTGTATTTTGAAATACTCGTTCGTGCGGTGACTGTTAGTGTATCGTTATTGAATACACCTTCACCATTTGAATCGGGGCTTACTTAGAGGTAGCTCAGACGCCCAGTTGTTGATTATTTATTACTAATTGTGGAATTCGGTGGTGATAATTCACAAAACTGAGTAATAAGATGTTATTATTATTCATAAGATCAGCTGAGGATTCGACTACGAATTCAGAATAAAAGTGAGCTTTACCATTCCATGGGATCGTAGATTCGACCATAGAATCAGAGTAAGTAAGTTTTATCTATTACCATTTATGAGACCAGTTGTGGCTTCGATCATGAAATCGGAGTAATGAGATAATATAGTTATTGCTATCCTATGAGATCAAGCCGTGGATTCGATCATAGAATCAGAACAATTGTTTATTTCCATTCTATGGGACCAGTCGTGGATTCGACCATGGAATATGAGCAATTGTTATTGCCATTCCATGGGACCAGTCGTGGATTCAACCATGGAATAGGAGCAATAATAGATTATTCTGGGAATTCAGTAGTGAATGTCACGGCAGAATTAATCTTAATTAGGAATAATTAACTTTGCGCCTCTATACTAGCAGAGCAAGCTGTCTAGGAGCATTAATTATCCCGATATGAGCTTGTCGGTAAGTCATATCCTTTATATAGTCAGGGTAAACTCGTTGTTTGTTCCTGAAGACGTTATCGCTCTATACTAGCAGAGCAAGCTGTCTAGGAGCCGTCCATCTCGTGATACTATATAGAAATAATCATTGAAAGTGTTCAGTATTCATGAGATATGTCGTTGTCCAGTCGTGAGCCTACATATCTACATGTACTCTGAGAGAAAGTACTCTCCGTTGAGAATTCGATGAGAGACCCGTGTCTCAATACTCACGTCTTATTGCTGGATCAGATCTTCATATAATTATAAGTTTACGATTTTAGCCCTTGTCGAAAATCCACCATCTACACATGGATAACAGAAGAAGAGTTGAAACGGCGTCACCCACAAGTATATGTTGCAGCCGCCGCAGCAATCTCGTCAGAGCCGAGTTTTTTTCAAGCTGGGGTGGTTGATGCAGGGGAATAATATGTCTCTGCAGAGTTTTTTATTTTAGGATACTTTTGCTAGTTTGTCTCTTAAGAAAGGGAATCTCTGTCCGAGTATTAGTTTTCCTTATTTAGGTTTCTTTCTAGTACTTTCTTTCTAGTATAAATAGGTTGCTATATCGTCCAAAGAGGGCATACTTTTATATACTTTTACTACGTTTTATAATCTATTGATTATATCAGAGAATCAGGTTTTATCCCTAAACTCAATTTATCCGCGTTCTTATTGATTCAACCTAGGGTTCTAATCGTTTATCGTTGTTCAATTACCTTAGTTTATTGTTATGATCTCTAGATGTGCATTACAGTTCATGTGATTCCAAGTCTATACCAAATGATACACAATCCATGTAAGATGTTACTCGGCGATTTTCACATGATCATCTTTTGACTTTCGTCAAGAATATAAGATGAACTTGGTTGAAGCAAAAGCTTACCAACACATATTTCGAGAAATATGTAAGCGAGATAAACTCAGCTTGAAATCTCAAATGTGTATAATCGACAACAATATAGTAATACGACTTTTGTCTCAATATAGGAGATAGAGTAGAAATATATTTTCCAAGTGATAGATGAGCTTTAGTCTCCACATACCTTTTGTTGATGAAATTACACAAGCTCTTCTTAGTAGTTCTTCGTCTTCAATTGATAAACGCCGTGAAGTCAAAGGCTCAACTAAACAATCTATCCTAGTCCGAGACATCATTATAAGCAGACTAGAAATCAAGACTTATAGTTTTGATCACTAACATTGACAAACAAGCTTGAGATAGCAACGCTTGCGAGTTCGACCGAGCAGTGCTCTAACAACGAGCATACAAATTTTTCCGACACTTGAAGAAGCTTATTATTAATAGGAAAACAAAATAACAACAAAAGCGTGGAATAGTGGTCTAGTAAATCCTGAAGTCAAGGGTTCAACTTCGACCATTCCTGTTTGTAATTTTTCTTTATTTAAATTTTTTGTATAATGCACCTGGGAATACCACACCTGGACAGATGTGGGACTCATATGGTTTTTGCAGATGTCACTGTGGTACAGTGGTAAAGTCGTTGGATGATGATACCAGCGACCTGAGATCGAAACTCGTCAGTATCGGGGGTGAGGTTGGGGGTGGGGGATTTTTCCTTTTTTCTTTTCCTAGCTACATGTGCTTGTAGGTAGTAAACCTATTTCGGGTTTAAACTTTAATATAACCTTTGGCATTTGACCCAATTTTATTTTTATTTTAAAATAGGAAAACATAATGCTGCAGTTTTTTTAGACCCAGTTTGTGCCAAGGTAGTCAATATTGGTTGTACAGGCCGATATTAGAGGTTTTTATCGGGTATTGGAAAATACCTATATGATATTGAAAATATCGGCGATACAAAGACGGAGCGATAATTATCGGTTGTACATGCCGATATAGACGATATATCGGTTTTACTTATACACTGATAATATCGTTTTTCATCAATATGCATTTAGTTTTTACAAACAAATACAACGTCAATTGGAGAAGGTAAAAAGTCTTAATATATTTACGATATAAAATCAATGACTATATGGTAGAATATAAGATGAAAACAATATTTCGATTGCAAGGAAGGGAAATGTAAAATATAAAAGTGAAGGATAATATGAAAGATTTACCGGCATAATGGGACAACAATCACAACTCTAGATGGTAAACCACCTTATATTTTGAAAATTCGAAATATATTATGATTCTTATTATTTTTTACTATGGTTTTATAAATATTTGAGATTCTAGTTGTAATGATGTATCACCGATAAAAACTGATATTATCTTTTGTATAGGTGTATCGGACCCGGCCGATACGAGACCGATACACGATATTAACTACCTTGGTTTGTGCACAATCCCTTAAATCCCTTCCAGCCCCAATAATCGGAATTGCATGACGTACCTAATGTTTAAGATAGTGTTTATGAAAAATTTAAGCAGCTCATAAATTTGGAAATCACAAAAACAGTGTTAAGACGCAAACAACATAGTACACATAGCATATGTTCAAATTCTCCTCAGAGATGAGTCATTTTTTTAAAAAAAAAAACTGATAGTAATAACATGAGGGGGAAATAAATGCTAATCTTCCCAGACTTCAACTTATCCCCGATTTTTCCTTCCTGATGATACTGGCACATTTTCCTTGTTGCTTTTGTTTACGGGCTTCTTGGGAGCTTCAGTGCTCTTTTCTTGTTTGCAACCACATTTCTTTTCATTCTTGCAATGAGCCAATCTCTCTGCAACGATAGGCCTTACATCATCTGAAACAGCTAACCTCTCTAAGAAAGGGAGTAGTACAAGAAGTTCTTTATCTTGCTGGTCAAAATACCAGCTTTGAATCTTAATACCGTTGTCTTTTTGTAAGCGAAAATTATCTGAACAATTATCAACCAATACAGCTTTAGCAAGATCGACCCCAAGTCTGCGTAGATCCTTGACATAGATGCCATGATAATATGAACCTGAATTGCAATAATAACGTCTAATAATCAGCTTGGCTTGAGGGTCAAGAAAATCGAGTACTTGATCTGCATACTCTTGGTCACTTGCAGTGACGATGACCACATTAAACAACTCATACACCCTTTCTAAGAACTTGTGAACATACGGCCTCAAATAGACATAATAAGTGTTGGTTAAACTTCAACATAGAAGTCACTAACAAGCTGATTAGGATAAGATTAGGAAATTGATGTAATCCTAAGGGAATTAGAAGTCATCTAGTTCTAAGAAAAGGAAAGACATGTAATAAGGTAATAGGAGTAGGAAAAGGAATTCATAGTTCTATATATATATGATCACCAAAGTTGTGGTTGATCATATGAGCAAGATTAAAGCTTGTGTTTAGTTTTGAGAGATTTTCTAAACATCAATAAAGAGAGTTGTCTTTATATAAGCTAAGTTTCATCTTGCAGTTGCCATTAATTGGTATCAGAGCGTGTTTCTGAGCCATGGAAAACGAAACCACCATTGTGGGTGCAAAATAGTTCACGCCACCATCAATACAGGTTCCAATCCTCAACGCCACAAACTACACAGTATGGGCCATGAGAATGAAGGTACTGATCAAAATCTACAAAGTTTGGGAAACAATTGATCCTGGTATATTGGACCCATACAAAAATAATGTTGCCATTGGATTACTCTTTCAAGCAATACCAGAATGTCTTGTTTTACAAGTTGGTGAACAGGAAACTTCAAAGAAAATTTGGGATGCAATAAAGGCACGTAATCTCGGAGCTGATCGAGTTAAAGGAGCCCGTCTGCAAACCTTAATGTCTGAATTTGAAAGAGTGAAGATGAAAGACACTGATACTATTGATAGCTTTGCAGGAAAGCTATCAGAGATAGCCTCAAAAGCTGCGTCACTTGGACAATCCATTGATGAAGATAAACTGGTAAAGAAGTTTCTCAATAGTTTACCAAGATCCAAGTATATTCATATCATAACTTCTCTCGAACAAGTCTTAGATTTAAAGAAGACTAGCTATGAAGATATAATTGGAAGATTGAAAGCATATGAAGAAAGAATCCTTGATGAAGAAAACAATGGAGAAACTCAAGGAAAACTATTGTACACAAACTCTTACCAACAAAACTCTGCGATAAGAGGAAGAGGTCGTGGAAGAGGTGGAAGAGGAAACAGAGGCCGAGGAAGGGGAGGAAGGTTTAACTCACAAGATAGTACAACAAGTCAGAATGATCAAAACCAAGGGAAAGAAAAGAAGGATAGATCAAACATTATTTGTTACAGATGTGATAAACCATGACACTTCTCCTCTGTATTCCCTGAAAGAATACAAAAGATGGAAGAAACAAACAAGAATGAAACAAGGGAAGCAGATACATCTCTTTTCATGCACGAAGTTGTATTCTTAAACGAAGGGAAACTAATACCAAAGAACTACGAATCAAAGGATGGAGAAGAAGGAATCTGGTATTTAGATAATGGAGCCAGCAATCACATGACTGGTAAGAGACACTACTTTTCTGAACTCAATGAGAAAATCAAAGGACAAGTGAAGTTTGATGATGGATCTTATGTAGAAATTGAAGGGAAAGGATCAATTCTATTTCAGAGCAAGACCGGAGAACAGAATCTTGTCACAAACATCTACTTCATCCCAAACTTACAAAGAAACATTCTAAGTTGAGGGCAAGCTACAGAAGTTGGATGTGATGTTAGAATGCGACAAGATTATCTAACAGTTCATGACCCAAGTGGAAGACTTTTAGTAGAGTCTCACACTCACAGAATAGACTCTACAAGATAAGTCTCATGACTGGAAGGCCATTGTGTATGAATATGAGACTGGAAGATCAGACATGGAAGTGGAACGCAAGGTTAGGACACATAAGCTTTAGTTCTTTAAAGGCTATGCAGGTACCTAATTATCTATGGGGAGAAGCTGTACGACACTCCACATACCTAATAAACAGGATACCTACGAAATCTCTGAAAGACATGACTCCATATGAAAGTTTGCGAAAGAGAAGACCAAACATAGATCATTTAAGAGTGTTTGGTTGCAAAGCATACGCAAAAGTTGATTCTGCAACTCTTAAGAAACTGGATGATCGATCTCAGACTCTTGTGAATCTAGGAATTGAGTCTGGATCCAAAGCTTACAGATTATTCAATCCAACAACGAAAAGAGTGATAGTGAGTCGAGATGTGGTATTCGATGAAAAAGCAAACTGGAACTGGAAAGAAACTAATGATGGACCAAGTAGGGATCCAGGAATGTTTCACATGAGATGGGGTCAAGTAATTGATGAAGGCAAAGGACCCATAATCATCAATACCAATGGAAATAATGATGTTAATCAAGAAGAAGAAGAGAATAATGAAAACACTGAGAATAACGAAGAAGTAGTAGAAGAAGAAGAAGAAGAAGAAGAAGAAGAAGAAGAAGAGAAGATCGATGAAATAACTCAACCCATTCCACTGCGAAAATCAACAAGACAGATACAAAAGCCACAGTATCTGGAGGATTATGTTCTTCAAGCCGCAGAAGAATGTGAGATTATGCTACTTTCTGTTAATGATGAACCAAGGAATTTTCAGGAAGCAAAGGTCTCGACTAAATGGACACAATCATGTAGAGAAGAAATTATTTCAATCAACAGAAACAAGACTTGGTTTCTAGTTGATAAGCCAGATGGGATTCAGATTAAACAAGAAGCTTATGCAAGGAGAATTCTGAAAGAAGCAGGACTTGAAACTTGTAATCCAACTAAGATACCAATGGAGTTTGGACTTAAAGTTTCAAAGGCACAAGAAGAAGCTGAGATTGATCCAACGAGTTATAGAAGAAATGTTGTATGCCTTAGATACTTGTTACACACAAGACCAGACTTGGATTTCTCAGTGGGAGTAGCAAGCCGTTATATGCAGAGTCCACGCAAGTCTCATGGTGACGTAATAAAGCAGATATTGAGATATCTAAGAGGAACAATCATCTATGGAATGAAGTATGGTCGAGGAGGATCAAAAGGAATTGTTGGGTATAGTGACAGCAGTCATAATATTGACCAAGACGATGGAAGGAGTACGACAGGTCATATTTTCTACCTAGGAGATGCACCTATCACATGGTGCTCACAGAAGCAAGACACAATAGCTCTCTCATCCTGTGAAGCTGAGTTTATGGCTGCAACAGAAGCAGCTAAACAATCAATATGGCTTCAAGAACTGTTGGGTGAAATCAAAGGAAGAGAATCTGAAAAAGTTCTTATCAAGATTGATAATAAGTCTACAATTGCACTCGCTAAAAATCCAGTGTTTCATGGGAAGACGAAACACATTCACAAAAGGTATCATTTCATACGAGAATGTATCGAGAAGGAGATCATCAACGTTGAACACATACCAGGAACTGAGCAGAAAGCAGATATATTGACAAAGGCATTAGCTCGGATCAAGTTTGCAGAAATGAGACAATTGATTGGAGTACAAGATATGTCACGGGTAAGGTTGAAGCTTAACGGGGAGAATGTTGGTTAAACTTCAACATAGAAGTCACTAACAAGCTGGTTAGGACAAGATTAGGAAATTGATGCAATCCTAAGGGAATTAGAAGTCATCTAGTTCTAAGAAAAGGAAAGACATGTAATAAGGTAATAGGACTAGGAAAAGGAATTCATAGTTCTATATATATATATGATCACCAAAATTGTGGTTGATCATATGAGCAAGATTAGAGCTTGTGTTTAGTTTTGAGAGATTTTCTAAACATCAATAAAGAGAGTTGTCTTTATATAAACTAAGTTTCATCTTGCAGTTGCCATTAATAAGTGCACTTTACTCCAGGAAATGAGTGTGAATATGATTCTTGAAGTGATTTTCTAACGTGGACGAGGGTTTCGTCCAAGTCCAAAATCAACAGCTCTTTTCCTGGATTTTGTTTGGCGGGCTAGAACTAGTTTTGCCGTTATGCGCGAGACCACATGACCTTCTGATTGATTTGGTGGAAGCCCTTGCTGCTGCTGCAAAATTATAAACATAAAGTTATGGCATGACAGAATAAATCAAGGGCTTTTTAATAAAGTAACCACCTTTTTGAACCATATTTAAGAAACTGGCCGTTTTTTTGAATCTTTATATAAACTGGCCGATATTGACATTTTCCATCCCGTTTTTTTCAAAAAACGGATTTAGGTAGTTAACTGGCTATGTGGCAGTTAACCTGCTAGGTAAAAGACGACTTAACCCTCGTCTGAGTTCGTAACCAAACCAGTATCGAGTCAACTCGGTGACTCATTGCAACGGTCGGATTTGTAACGGTCAGATTCAGCTTCATTCATATAAATTAGGCCCTGCAGAGAAGAACCATAGTATTTGTCATACTCAACAGATCATAGCATACCTCACTTGTACAGATTGTGACGGTTTTAAATGGGTCTCAGATGAAGTCTTCATTGCTGCAAAAAACAGAATTATGCATTCAAGTTTACAACTTAATGCTATATGTAAGGAACTCAACAATCTGAAAATGTAACCTGCAAATGTACTAATAAACAACCTGCCACTTTTGATTCAGCATTAATTCAAGTCTACAAAAGAAAAAAATATTGTCTTCTTAAACACAAAAAAATCAGAAAACGGATCTCAAATCATTTGTTGTGGTTAGTAACATTTCCACATTTCAACCTCAACATCAATTTCCAGCGCCAGGTTCATGCTCAACTGTATCCATCGCAACCGTAACTAGTTCATTTTGCAAATTCTCTATGCTTCCCGAGGGTGGCAGGCAATCTTCTCTTCTTAGCAACTCCACCACAGTCATCAACATATGCAAGCATGAGGTTATCATACCATTATCTAGCAAGAACAACTGCAACAAGCGAAACCCAACATCGAAAACAGTTAATGTCATCTACCAATTGAAGGAATAGAGAATCATAAACACTAATTTCATCAAATGAGCAACCAAAAACAGCTAACTAAAAGGTTCAATGCCATAACTTGGTATTATGCTTAAAAAATATAAATTAACCATTTCATTCATAAACCATGCGTCCCAACATATGAGTGGCGCAGGATCACCAACATATAAGTGGCGCACGCATCTAGCATCATTACACAGATTACAAACTGATCATAGAAGGTACGTTGGACAATATGACATACCTTAACTTACTTATGTAAAATCCATAGCAAAGCACATTTCTTTTATGACCAGATAATATAACAACACCTTTCCTATTCTCATATCCAAGGCACTCAACCAACTGCATTAAGAGTTTTCCTAATCCTTTCCGCTGCACACTCAAGCTACATTCTATCTTCCTTCAACAAAATGATACTGTAAAATACAAAAAAAACGATTCCCATCTAGACTGCAGTATGTTAATTGGTTGTCCTACATGTAGAAAAACAAACATCTCCTAGATATCGAAATAACTTTGAACTGTCAGATAAAAAGGATTGCGAGAACTTACTTCAGCCCTTGTATGAATATCGATCATCTAAAATACGATATACTAATTGCCAGATGTAGGAAAACAAACATTGGCAACATCAATATGATCAGAAGTGAATGCACCATTAACCATCAGTAGGACCGAATCCGTAAATCACACTTGTAACACCCTTGGGAAGCCAACCTGAAAGGAGAGATGCAGAACTAAGAAACTTAATTCAAGAAAAGCCATTCTAAATGAAGACTAAATTACTAAAATGAACGGACCGAAGTAATTGGCGATATTTGTCACAAAAATATGTCTCCTCCTCTTTATATTCTTCAGTAGGTGCTTCTGTCCTCCTAGAAACCATTCATTTGAAAATTCCCACTTCTCTGAATCAACCTTTCGAAAACCCTGCAACCATTACACACCAAAGTCATCAACATATGCAAGCATGAGGTTATCATACCATTATCTAGCAAGAACAACTGCAACAAGCGAAACCCAACATCGAAAACAGTTAATGTCATCTACCAATTGAAGGAATAGAGAATCATAAACACTAATTTCATCAAATGAGCAACCAAAAACAGCTAAACCCCATAAACCCTAGAATTCACAACAAAATATGATCAGCTTAGAACCGCTAAAATATCATCATTCAAGAAACCCACAAACAGAATCATTAACTACAGACACCAAAGGTGCAATTCAAGCATTTTGAATACCTAATCCCTAAAACCCATGGCCAAAATATCAACAGAATACATATAAGACTGGAAACCGAAGCAAACCCCCAAAATCAACGAATCAATCAAATTCAGTTAAAAAGAGAGAATCGGAAAGTAACAGAAAGAATTTATGTTGACAAGATCTATAAATAGAAGCGAAGAAGAAGAAAATAAAACAGTGTGAACGGAAATCTTAGGGTTTCAGGATCGTACCTATGTTCATCAAAAGAAACCCATTAATGCAAGCACTTGTTAGATCGTCGACAACATCAATTCATACTATCTCTGAATCCCTAAATATGTAGAACTTTTCTTCCAAATACACTCTGGTCTTTCACTAACATCTATGTTTTCAACAAAAACAACTTCAATAACATCAGTTTTCTTTTTCTTTTCAAACAGCTTCAATACCTAACCCTAGTTTCAGAACTCGGAGAAGAGAACGAGGGAGAAGAGAGGACGAAAGAGAAAGTGTGGTGAGAGATTACATCACACGGGTCTTTAAATGGGCAAGGGCACAGTCGTAAATTCTCCTACCGAGTTTGACTTATTCAACACAGCTGACCGATCTGGTGGGCCCAGGTATCAACTCTAACAGAAAGGCCAGTTTCTAAAAGAATTTAAAAGCTTGGCCGATTTATTAATTATATGGTTCGAAGCAGGACACTTTATTAATTTGCCGCCCATAAATCAAAGGTAAAACATAAGAGAATATTCGATGAATTTCACTTTTTAGTCCCATAATCATATCAAAGGTAGTGATCCAAGATTTGAATAGACAGACTGATATCAAAATCGAAGATAAATACGTAAAAACAAAAGCAAACCCTTAATCGGCATATAATCGTATCAAAACGGAAAACAAGATCTTGAATCAGCATACACAAAATCATAGCCAAAGGGAACCCTAAATTAGCAAATAATCATTCATATGAACAAAAACAAGAGGGAATCATAAACTTGCATATAAGCATATATCCAAGGTAATCCTAAATTTGCATACACGAAAAACAGAAGGAAACCTAAATCAAATTAGCATACCTTTGCGATTGGACATCCTTTAGCTGCTTTCTTCTTCTTCTTCTTTTTTATTTTTTTTTTATATATTTTTTCTTTCTCTCCACAATTATTCGTGATCCTTTCTTAGAGTTGTCAAGTGTGTATTTATAGGGCAGCCATCTTCTTTTTAAGGAAACTGAAAAGAAGGTCATGGAATTGGAAATACAAACCATCGGCCATCCATCGGCTCTTTTCGCTCTAAAGTTTGACCTTACACCTAAAAAAACAGGATAAAGTTTGACCCAAAACATTCCATCGAATCAAAATCAGAACTAATGGTGAAGTAGAAGACATTATGATTCGTCAAGTTGTTTCTAACAACTACCACGATGACTTAATTCAAAAAGCAGAGCGTCACTTCAAAAACTTCTTCTTCTGCTGTTCATGGAGTTGCACAGTTTTCTGATTTAACACCAACTGAATTCAGGAAATCTGTCTTAGGGTTGAGGAGCTTGAAACGTCCTAGTGATGCTCAGAAAGCTCCGATTCTTCCAACTAATGATCTTCTTACAGATTTTGTTTGGAGAGATCATGGTGCTGTTACTGATGTTAAGAATCAGGTATGGTTGAAATGGGATGCCCCTAATTTGTTTTGATTGGGTTAGAATTTGCAGTGTTTGATTTAATTAGTTGTTTGTTTTTGGTGATTTGTAGGGTACTTGTGGGTCTTGCTGGTCTTTTAGTACAACTGGAGCACTGGAAGGAGCTAATTTTTTTGCTACAGGGAAACATGTTAGCCTCAGTGAGCAACAACTCAGTTGATTGTGATCATGAGGTTTGGGATTTATTTCTTCAGTACATTTTTATGTGGTTATTTCCAATTTAATTTGGGTTCTTATTAGTAATTACTTCCGAAAAAATTCCTCAATTTGATGTAATTTGTTATGGCTATAATAAGGTTTAGTCTGTTTGTCCGAATTCTCTGTTTTATGTTTACGAATCAGAATGTAAAGAGAAAACTGATTGTCCATAATTGAATTAGCAGCAGTGAACAATGACGAATCTGTTTTGGCTTTCAATTATAGAAAGAACAATGGGTTTCAGTATTAAGCTATTAAAACTGTTTCTTACGGCGAGAGGTGTTAGTAGTTTTTCAAGCTATGGGTCTTTTGTGTTGGCCAAAGTAATTTGCGAGTGTCACACAATTTCTAACTTTGTTTGAATGCTGCATTGGTTTGGGTAGTTTCCAAGTTCTATTGTAACTTCAACAATTGCCGCATTTGCTTATTGTCTTAACTTGATTGTAATTCTTCAACATGTTCTTTAGATGCATTAACGGAACACTAGGGTCTGAGTGTTATTTCTGCATGTCGTTGGCCTGTAGCTTTTTACGCGCAATTTGTATGTATATGCCGGTGTATCATGAAAAGTAAATGACTTAGAAGTTGACTCTATAGTAAATTCAAGCAATTTCGAAGTTGGTGTGCTGCCTAACAAAACAATTTCGATGGAGTTCCTTTTTTTTAACTTGGGTTGTTTGAAGTCCAAGATTGTTAATCTCTCCTCTGATGGTAATTCAATCTTCGTTTATTTTGTATTTGACCAGTGTGATCCAGCAGAAGCCGGTTCATGTGATTCAGGCTGCAAAGGTGGGTTGATGAATAGTGCATTCGAATATACACTCAAAGCTGGTGGACTTCAACGCGAGGAAGACTATCCTTACACTGGAAATGATCGAGGTCAATGCAAATTTGACAAGACAAAAATTGCTGCATCTGTAGCGAATTTCAGTGTCGTTTCTATCGACAAAGATCAAATTGCTGTCAATCTCCTGAAAAGCGGTCCTCTTGCAGGTAAGTTTAATTATAAAATCGAGCTCGTACAGTTAGCTCAATGAATACCAATATAAGCAAAACCAATACACTCATAAACCATAATACTTACACTGGTCTCATGCAAACCTACATTGGAGGTGTTTCATGTCCTTACATATGCTTGAAAAATCTGGATCACGGTGTATTGTTGGTAGGATATGGTTCTGGATCTTATTCTCCCATCCGCTTGAAGGAGAAACCATACTGGATCATTAAGAATTCATGGGGACGAACCTGGGGAGAGAAGGGATGCTACAAGATCTGCAGAGGTCCTAGTGTCTGTGGAGTTGAGACCACGGTGTCAACCGTGGCAGCTGTTCATGTGAATCATTAGTGAATCTCAAGTTACAGTTCCTGTAAATGTGAGATTGAGAATGGGATCCTGATGGTTAGTTTGTTGGATATCCTATTGGTCGAGAAGTTGAGTACTTTACCCTAGAAATTATATCATTAAGTGTTGTGACAAAGCAAAATGGTGGGGCAACTTGTGCATAATGAACAGCTTAGCTGATTGCAAGGCAACTGGAGCTACTAGATTGCGCAATGCGTGAGCTTCCTAATCCCAGCATATGCTGAAATAAACAGTTATCTATGCATTCTAAATATCTGTGTGTTTCTATAAACAAAGTATGGGAAGGTTATCGATTTGTGTTTTACTTTTTAATTTTGCCGTCTCTAAGACCTTTCAAGTAATGTATACTAATTTCAATGTTTAGTGTTATTGTGTATTTGGTGTAGCCTGCGATAGAAGATAAACCTAGTTGGGTTTGATTGTTCTTTTTGTTTTGTTTTGTTTTGTTCAAAGCAGATCGCTGTTCAGTTGGCTGTTCTAATCTCAAAAATTGCTCGCATTGATTATCCAAAAGATTGGTAAGTCTTCCATTCCTTTTCCTTCATTGTGATTACACTCTACTGCATGATAAAACAAACTTATTGAAAATTGGTGATGCTTGCTGAGCTTTTGTTTCACTTTCTTGTGAAGTATTAGCACAACACAATATTGACAATTAATCTGGTAGTGCGAATGTGATTTCGTTGGATTTCTGTAACATGCGAGTGTGAGAACTTATTGAAAATTGGTGATGCTTGCTGAGCTTTTGTTTCACTTTCTTGTGAAGTATTAGCACAACACAATATTGACAATTAATCTGGTAGTGCGAATGTGATTTCGTTGGATTTCTGTAACAGTCATCTTTCTAGTTTGTTGTATAGCCTTAAAATTTACAGCTACATGATTCCGTGGAAACTTTTGAGATACGGGTACCTGAGGCTATTGATTCATGATATGTTAGTATTTATCTTAGTATTAGACAACATAATGATAGTTACTGTAAGAGAAAAAGACAAGATAAAAATTAGAATCATGTTATTAGACAACATAATGATAGTTACTGTAAGAACACAGAAACTTAGAATCATGTTATCAGGTTTGCCCTGGATATCTCCATTTCTATTCCTGTTCGGTTTGTTTAGCTTTGAAACAACACAGAAACTTTTTCAAATTCATATCTTACTGCAGAGCATTTTTTACAGAGATAAGTTCTCAAACCAGAGATCTTAGTAAAAAAACAACTAGCAAACCAGTCATTTAAAGGAGGAACAGAAAACAATAAACTGAGTAAGCTCCACCCATTCCTTATTAAAGCTTTTGATTAGCTACAATTTTAAGCAGTTTCCAATTTCTTCAGCATGCCATTGTTAACTGTTGGAGACTTGGTGATGTTAGAAATGGCATCGACACTGACATCTATTTTTTCAAATTTAGATGTGGTGATATTGGTATCAGTGCCATCGATCTTGGCATCCATATCTTCTTTTAGATGGCACTCAACATCATCAGTAAATGCAGTTTCTGGTTCAGTGGTATCAACGACAGCTGAACTGGCATTAATCTTGCCATTTCCATAATCTATCATGAAGCGCTCAAGATCATCTATGTATCCATTTTGCCGTTCCATATCGGTGAACACCTCTTTCATTTCCCTAGCTTTGATCTTAAACTTCTCACTCTCTTCACCCACCATTAAAATCCTCAATGACTCGGCCACCGATTCCCTCGTGAACGATCCATCTCGTTCATCCCTAGGTATCTCCAGACCAATTTTCCTACTATGTACCAACCTAGCAACCAATCCCTGATCATACAGCATAGGTAAAAGAAGCAGAAGTTTTCCCAGACCAAGACCCTCAGTAGTTGAACCCCAACCACAATGTGTCAAGAAACCACCAACTGAGAGGTGACTTAAAATCCTAAGCTGAGGCACCCAACCTTTCCACAGAATTCCACGATCTTTGACCCGGTCCTCGAACCCAGATGGCAACATCGTGTTAAAATAATCCTCCTGAGTTGAACCCAGTGGTTTTCTTATCACCCAAAAGAAAGGCAAATTGGACGATTCTAATCCGGTTGCCAACTCGTGCATTCCTTGTTGAGTTAGTGATGCTTCACTACCGAGTGCAACATAAACAACAGATCCTTCCTTTTGTTTTTCTAGCCATTGTTTTATTTCCACCCAAGCTTCATTCTTTTCTTCTTCCTCTGAAGGCAAGGGAGGCAACATACTCCCCATTTGGATAACGGGCTTCTTGTACACGACATTTTTAAGTAGCTCAAACCACTCTCCTTCAAACTCAGTACAGCTCCGAACGAACACAGCATCCGTGTTCTTGAGAACACTCCCGAACCGTAACGAGTCGGACACACCAGAAGCATTTTCCACGATATCAAAAGCCTTATTGGCTTCAAATGGACGGAAAACTATGTCAGAAGGAAATGGAACCCATGGAGGAGGAACAGTAAAATGTTCAGGAAGTGATCTGGAACCTCCATCTTCACCCATCAAAACTGCTGGCGGACCATAGAATGTCATAGACGATGCATTGAAGACACTCAAATAAGCACACGGAATGCCGAACTTTGCAGCAATTGGAGGTAACCAGTGATGAGCAAAATCATGAATGATCCAATCAGGTGAAGTGTCACAAGTTTCCAAGTACTGAGCAAATGGTAAACTAAGGCCATCAAATGCAACCTTGAGATACTGGATTTTATCATGAGGACAATCTGTTGTGGCTTCTGCATGTTCAGGCAGGTTTTCATTTTCAGGCAAAGGGAGTGTAACTAGAGTGTATTGATGAGATAAATGTGAAGGAATTTTAGGAAGTCTTTGAAGATTTCTAGGAGTAGAAATGAATGAAATTTTGTGACCTCTTTGAGCTAAACATTTTGAGAGCTCAAGGAAAGGAATGATATGACCAAAAGCTAACCATGGAAACATAACAATGTTAAGAGGTTTCTTATTGAGCTCAGCCATTATGGAAAGCTCTGAAAAGACTAGGGAGGGATGAAGAGATATGAAATGATGCTTACAGAGATGCACCTAAAGCTCATATATAGACAAGATTTTCTAAGTGTATATGTATTTAGGGTGCATCTTTAATATCACTTTTAGCAAGACGTAATAATGAGTTCAAAAGATTTGGTGAAATCCCACGTACATCTTGCTAGTAGTAATAATAATAATGTAATAAACAAGTAAAACATAACAAGACTTTTAAATGTAAACGAATATTGTATCTTTTTATAGAAAGTTTGTCGTCATTTTTTCTGTGATCGGCTGGGGAGTGGGGAGTTGTTATCTATGGACTACCGCGTGACTAATTTGGAGTACAATGAGATCACCATTTTCACCACTAGTTGTGTCTCCTTTCTCCTAAGCAATTTTTGTTGGTACTTATTTACTCAAAATTTACTGCATCAGATTATGTTACCATCTCTTGGTGCTAAACAGTCCGGCGGTCCATCCCACAAGACACAAAAACAGGGATCTCCCGACCCGGCGGATTTGCTGGGAGTGGGTTAAAGGCGGGACCCACCCCCTCTCTCACAATCCCACTTGTCGGATGGCCCGCGGGATGTTAATAACTTCCGGCTAAACAGTTGCATGCAACGGACGCTACGTGATGGGGAGAATGACAGGAACGCATTAAACTTGCTGGTCCATCATCCATGTGCAGCGTAGGGGTGTAAATTCGGGCACGCCAGGCCACCCGGCCCAAAAACTAAGACAGGCCGGTCAGGCCAGGCTTAACATTTGTGAGTCCGTAAATAAATTCAGGCCGGGCAGGCCGGGTAAAAGTAGATAATTTGCTACCCAAAGATCGTCCAAAGCCCGTTTTTATACGGGCAGGCCAGATCGGGCCAGGCCATTATTTTGAATTTTTTTTTCTTTTATTTTAAATTTAAATTTTCGAATGAATGGTATTAAATGTATTTATTTTTAATACAATATCCTTTCCTTTCTAACATTGCATACCGTAAATGATAGTATTATTTTATATTTAAATTACAATGACAAACTTTTAATTTCAGCCTATAATAAATAATTAATTAGAGTACAATAAACTTTCTAATAAGAAAATTTATTACCATTAATGTTTTTAAAAGGCTAATTATAAGTAAAAACAACTATATATTTTATTTTTCTTGACAGAAAATTGACAATTATAAAATGGTAACTTCTAAGTCTTTTTAAGAGGATATTAAATGATTAATGGCACATAGAAGGTTTTCAGGCCGGGTATCAGTCCGGGCATCATAATTAATAGCAAAGCCCGAGACCGCCCAATAAATTAATCCAGGCCAGGCCCGGTGGCCCATAACGGGCCATAACAGGCTTTGGGCTACTTCGGGTACATGCGGGGTCAGGCGGGTACAGGCAGGCCGAGTATTTTCGGGTATTATTTACACCCCTAATGGAGCGTATAGAAATGTTGGAGATATATGGACGTATAGTCTGCCATGTGTAGGGAGAGATGCGGCACAATATTTGAGAGATATTAAATTGCATTTAAACGACAAATCTACCCGTACCTAAATTTCTCCACATGCTATTTTGGTGAGCAGCACAAACAGCAAAGGAAGAATTAGGCAATTCTCATCTCATTTTAACATGAGCCAAGCCATCTAGGCAGCACTTTCTCAGTTCTACTCGGGACGAGAGGCAGGATAGTGGGTGGGGGGTAAGTTGGAAAATGTTTCAACACAAAAGTTAGAATCTCCACAAAACAAAAAACGGGGCGTCTTTGTATTTCAATCCTTGGAGTTGTTTGTTAGTACCACACGGCCTTTCGATTATGACATATGCCTCTCAGCGGAGCTGTCGGCTAATACCGCAAAAACAGAAAACAAATTGTACAGAGAAATGGGAGCTTACCTACCCACCGTAGACTAGAGAAGGCCTTTCCTCCACCACTATCAAGTACAGAACCCAAACTTACATTACACCCCCTTACGAATTAATCCGCCGTAAATTAAAGGGCATAACAGATTAATAAATTTCGTGGGTTTTGAATCGGGGACTAGGTGTTAAGTTAATATATCATCTGTTTAGACAACTCAAAACAATCCTCTCACATAACTTCCAATCACGGGGCCAACAAGTGGACCCCTGTTAACTCTAAGAATGGAGTGACCCATCCTATGTGAGGAGCTTGTTTTTGTGTTCTTTAAAGAGGCGGTATTTATGAACTTAATAAAAAAACTCAGACTTTCTATAGGTTTTCTTACGATATATTGCTTATAATCACTCTCGAATTTACATAAAGTTACCTTTTTATATTTATGTAAATTTGGTAAATAATGATTCAATTGTGATCTGTTTTTTCTTTTTTAAATTTATGTCACATTGAATATCATCTCAGATTTTTCTTAACATTAGAAGAGTTCTTGGTATTGTCGTTTGGTGATGCAATAAAATAACTATTCAATGTCTTCACAGTTTCGGTAGCTTTTTTACGTGAAGGTGGCTCTATAACCACATTTTTGTCTTCGGCTTCCACATCATCACTTTCCTTACTTCCCATGGTATTCTCAATTATTTTCCTGTCGGTAAAAAATTTGAAATAGTATTCTCTTTAGAGTATTTTAAAAGGTATTCAACATCCATTCCATTGCGATAATTCAATCACTTGAATAAGGTTTGAAGTTCTCTAGTGCCTTCATTATTTGAGAAATTTTTTGATGGGGGCGAAATCGGATGGGGCATGGGGGACTAATGAAACACCGCCATTTGTCGTTCTTAACTAACTGATTTTAGTTAGTTAATTTTTTAAACAAGGTATCTTAGGAATTCATTACTAATAAATCTTTCTTGAAAGTGCTAAAAATTAGGATATGAAAAGTATTAATCTTAATCTTAAGATTGTAATTCTTCGGTTGATTAGAAAAACCTAAAGATTTACTAATTTTATTAATGATATTCCCAGACTTCGATAGTCCCAAAACTCATGTAAATCCAACAACAAAAATCGTTCAGTTTGATTTGATAAGATTCAATGGCTAAATGTAGAAGAAAAAAGTAACTTCTGGTTCTTTCCCTGTTGGCGATGCTGATAAGATTCAATGGCTAAATGGAAGCAACTGTTTATTTGCTTTTGTTGTTACAAGGACCAATCGCAAGCACATTAGTCTTTTATATTTTAGAAGTAAAAGTATGGTTTGGTATTGGTCCAAAAATAACCAAAATCATGAATATCAAAGATCTGTTTATGATGCAATTGCAATGGTTTGTGTGGTTGGTGACTATGACGATTCGGGTTTCATTAATATGAAAAAGTACCACTCAAAGGATTCGATGGAATCCGAGAAATCGTGTAAACATTAGGTATTCTTGTTATCCTGAATTAACATCACATGTGGAGACATGTTTTCTGTTCCATGAATGATTCTTTCAGATTCTTTTTCATCGGTATAAAAAGAAAAGAAAAAAAAACTAATGAAGGATTATATTTCCCTAATCACCCTCGGTGCAAAAATCAGAAGACTGATTAGTTAATGCCAGATGTCGGTGTTTCATTAGTCCCCCATGCCCCCATCCAATTTCGCCCCCATCAAAAATTTTCTCTCATTATTTAGTATATTACTTGAATTCTCTGATGCGGTGCCATCCATTGAACGAATATCTTTTTTCTAAGCTGAAATTGTAAGGTTTATCGCGTCTAAAAATTAATCTTCTCGGAATTTGGTTCTCTTGTTTCATAACCCTTTAATAAACAATGATAGAATCGATGACGATAATGTATCTTGAAAGTTCTTATAATCCCTGCATCATAAAGGTTGAATGTTTAATTTGATGTAGTATTTAATGTAAAGAATTATACAATATTTTGTCGGTCCAGCCGAGTTATATTGTAATTTATTTATTTTTTTAAGATAAAAAGGATAAATATATTAAAAAGAAAAAAGTATTTACAGGAGTAATAGGATAACAAAAACCTCCCGGAAAGTGCAAAGCAATTACTTATTGACTATCTCATCCCATTGAAATAGAACTTGATTAGCCGAGTAACCATTAAAAACACCAATTACATAACAATAGGTTGAAATCCTCTTTTTTTATATCCATTGATAAAGTCAAGAGCCTTTTAAAGAACGATTTTCTGGCGACGTTGACCAAATTCAAAATCTAGGTTGTCGTGTTTTCTTCATTAATCTCAAGTGGCTTTTGTATTAATTTCAGGTAATTTCCGTCTGAATTTTACAAATTCTTCTCGATTTAGTTTCGATGATAGGTGTTGATTGAATTATTATGGTTTTTGATTTCTGAGAAAATGATTTTTGATATTTGTGGTGAAAATGAATGGATTTAGATGAGTCCTCCTTCCCAACAACGAATGGTATCTCAAATTGATACTTCCACTCTTCCTAAAGATTGAATAATGGGTAATGATCCTTCAATAGAGTTACGTGAGGAGTTATTGGAAAGTAGTTTGAAAGAATGGAAGTTTAGTTTGATTAGAAGGTTAGACTTTCAAAATCTAAATTAAATGAAGTTGTTGTTTCTCTTACGGAGCAACATAAACTTACTTGAGATTGTCAACTAATTCCGCTAGGTAAACGTTTTTTATCATAAAGTTATCAAATGTGGTTGACAAAAAAAATATGTTTGGAGAGATAAAATATGGTGGATTGGAAATTAAATTGTGAGTATCAGGGATTGGGAACCTAATTTCAAACCTGAGGATCAAAAGATAATTAGTGTGAGAGTTTGGGTTAAATTTCTAGGATTGTACATTGAGTATTGGAAGGAGGAGATTATTCTTTCATTGGATAAAGTTATTGGTAAACCTATTAAGGTTAACGAAACCAAATGTATGAAGTGGTAGAATATTATGCTAGTATATTAACAGAAGTTTATTATGCAAAATGAATTCTAGAAAATATTTCGGTTAAAACTAAATATGGTGTTTCTATCAACCAATCGAGATTCTTAAGGTCCAAAATACTATAATCGTTGCAGGATTATTGGTCATTTAGTATGTTGATGTAGATTACTTTGCAGAAAACTCCATGAAAATGATGCAGTATTGGTAGTTCATGTTGCCCAGAATAGTAAAAGGAGGAATATAAACAAAGACAAAGAAGAGACTGGTAATAGCAATATGCATGTTAGTGAAAATAATATTTTTAGTTTACATGAAACTGGTACTTCACATGGAGTGTCTAAAACTTTGGTAGATACTACGACAATAGTGGAGGGAAATATTATAGTTATTCCTAGCATTCTTACTACTAACGGCAAGTTTCAAATACGTATCAAAACTGACAACGTCGGAGATGATTCTTCTTCTGATGAGGAAATTGAGGTAATTCTAAATACATCTCAACTTTTGAATACATGGGAATCATCCTTTGTTGAAATTCTACAAAATAATGATGGTGTAATTTGTGAAAGAAATAGTAACGGGATCAGCAAGTAAACAAGCTCATGGAGTTATTATTGAAGAAGTAAAAAGTCCACCGGATAAAGATACTAAAGTTATAAAGTCCCAAGTTGTCAGTAGAAGGCAAGAAAATAAATCAAATATTAGAGTTGATTCAGAGAAGGGGAGCTCTACTACTTTCCAATCTTCTAAATAGATGAAAGTGATATATCGTAATGTCAGAGGTTTGAGAAGATTTAAATCCACATACAAACTTTGATCACTAGTTATACAAAATAGTCCTTCTTTGTTTTGGGTCTCTGAACCTAAAGTTTGATGTAGTGCAGACTTTAGAAGAAAAAAAAATACCAGGTATGAGTCATCTGATAATTTATAATTCAAGAGATACAATAAAAGGTAACATTTGGCTATTTTGAAATAAATCAATATCAATTCCTCAGGTAGTTTCAATAACTAGTCAATGCTTAACAGTTGAAGTGAGTGGTATTCTAGTATCTTGGATACATGTTGCAGTTCTTACTGTTGATAAAGATAATTATGAGAGGAACTGGAATCTAGTAGCTCAGATAAACCTTGGCTAGTAATAGGTGACTTTAATGTTATTTTGTCAATTGATGAGAAATATGTGGAAGAAATCCTTTAAGAATTTCAATAAGAGAATTTTAAGGAGTTTTAAATGTGTGTGGGCTTATTCAAATTCCTAAACGTATAGCTGAATTTTCTTGGTCTAATGGCAAGGTTGGAGATAAAAGAATTATCTCTAATTTAGATAGAGCCGTTTATAACATCAAATGTGTTAATACTTATAGAGGATGGAGTTACAAGGTTGGTTCTATAGAAATTTCTGATCATAGTCCTTTAGTGGGGTGAGATACGGATATTCTACACCAAAAAAACATACCCTTCAAGTTTAGAAAATATTGTTATCTCATCAAGCTTTTCTTCATATTGTGAAAGATGGTTGGGAAGAAGTTATTAGTAAAAATCCGGTTAATATTTTACGCAAAAACTCAATACCTTAAAATGTTTTAGAGAAATGGAGTTGGGAGATTTTTAGATATCAATGTTAAACTCAATGAAACTAAAAAAAAAAAATAAAGACAATGATTCCATTTGACACTGATCCTTCCAATATGTAATTATTCAATGACAATATTATTTCCAAAGGTCAACATGAAGTTATGACATTGAAGCATTATATATTTCTTTGCCAGAAATCAAGAACTCAGTGGGATAAGAATGGAGCTGCAAAATCGGACAAAAAACTAAAATATGACAATAACCATTTAACATTGCCCGTTCCAGAGTCTTGATAACAACAAGGACTTCTGCTAGATAACGTCTAAAGAGAATATATATATATATATATATACTGGAATGAGCCCCTATTGCTATTACTTTAAGATGAACCAATAGATCTAAAGAGCATAATTCATGGGTTTCCTTTGGAAGCTCCATCACAACAAAGTAAGATTCCAGGAGATGGAAGTTTAGATGCAAAATCTATCATTTGTATACTTTTGATACTCCTACACCCCATTTTAAAATTCTTCAAAATCAACAAAATCATATACCTCATTCCTCGTATGACCTTTCATTCTGATACTAGTATACTACATTCAGAATTATCCTCTTCTGAATAGATGGGATATTTGGGATCCATTTTATAAAAACCATCTTATTTCTTGAGAACCAAATTTTTCTCCATGAGGCAAAAAAACTGTAACCATTCATATCTATTTCATATATTTTACTATTGAACTTTTATTTTCACAGAAAGTAAGAACAACAGTGAAAGAAGTAGGATTTAAATAGTAGAAGATGCCACCAAGCCAATTCTCATACATTTGAAGAGATATATGGATGGAAATATGTAACCAAATTTGTTTGAAAGCATTAATAACATGATATTTTCTCCTTATATTGTGATAAGCAAAAGCTATGTCGCACAGACACGGACACGGTTACGACACGACTCGGTTACGGGAACACGTCAAATCTCAAAAAAGCTGATTACGGGGACACGTCATATGTATTACACACACCATTAAAATGAGATTCTACAACAATCTACTCAACATAATAATTATACTTATTTTCAAAATACTTGATTACTAATATAAGAAATAAACAATAATGAAACTATGATCAGGTTTTTCATTAGTAACGTTTGGATTTAACTAAAAGGTGTATAAATTAGCTTCACATTTAGTTTACTTTGATTTTTCAAACCAAAATTAATCATTTATGGCGTGTCTTAAAGTGTCCCATTAGTGTCCTCAAAGTGTCTAATGTTGGTTTTTACGGGACACGTGATATGACGTGTCCGTCGCGTGTCGAGAAGTGTCGTGTCCGACACGATTACGTCATCTTTCTAGACGTGTCCGTCCAACATAGAGCAAAAGCATCATCTAAGTCTTCCAACTGATTTCCACACCAAGTTATTTTTTCTTCACCATCATAAAGAACATGTAACATTTTCACAAAGATAAATTCAGAAAGTTCATCACGAATATCCACCGTCCATTTAGAAATAAATTAAAAAATTCCAAGTTTGCATTTTGTCTTATGAAAGAATTGTCTTCTCCAGTAATAACAATGAGAGAAATGTCATTGATCCAAATGTCATACCATACAGAAACTTGAGTAACTTTCCCCACTATCCATCTTGCATTTTCTTCTAGTTATTGCATCACCCACTTAATGCCATACGACACTGTAGATTTTTTATACGCAGATATCCCTCTGCCATCTTCATTTTTAAATTTTTCTCTAAGAAATCTAGCCCAATCTCCCTCTTTATTTTGTATTTTCCAAAGAAGTTTCATCGATAAATATCTGGTTATATCTTTAAGACCTCTGATTCCCAAACCACCTTCTGCAGTCAGAGAACATACTTCTTCCCCTTTTAATGTAATGATTTCTTTACTTAGTTTCTGGGTCACCTGACCATAATAAATTTCTGATTTTTTTTTCACAATCACTTAGGGAAACTCCTTTGGTATTGACGTTAAAACATCCACATCTTAAGGAGAATCCATATAAACAGGGATGATCAGAATTTTATGGAGATATATTCCACTATAGAGATCTAGATAAATATCCACTAATTGGGACCCATATATTCTTTTTCTCGTTTTAATTATATAAATATACTAAAAAAACTTGTTATCCCGTTAACCAATGATCGGATGAGGAGAAAAAGAAAAAAAGAAAAGATATACATTCGGTCACTAAATGACCGGATGAGAAGGAAAATAATATATATATATATATATATATATCCAGACATTAAGTGTCCGGATGGGGTATCCAGTCATCCTATGAACGGGTGGACTCTCCATAGTTACCTCCACATATTTGAGGGGTCCCCATTGGACTTCACACACATATGGATGTTTAAAATCATTCGTAGTGGCATTTTTTTGTCCATAAAATGTGGATCATCACAAAGATATGGATTAATTTTGGCTCCATAAGAGTTACTCTTATAACACTTTTTAGCCACTAAATAGCCATACTGAAAACATGAACAATGCAAAGCACACGTTTGATGAAAGTTACTCTCGGTTGAAAAGATAATTGCATACCCACCCAATGAGCTAGTTTACTTTGTAACATTTCCACATAAGAAGAAATACGAATAGATTTAACCCTTCCTGGTATGAGAATTACGCCTAAATACTTGTTAGATAAAAAAAGCAAGTGCCATAACTAAATTTCTTATTATTATGCTTCTTCTCCCTTGGATTACTCCCCCATTTTTTTGTTTTTGCTTTTTTCTCTACTCAGAAGAAGATTGGTCATTATTTAATATTTTCAATAGATTCCTTAAACTTCTTTTGTTACCATTACAGAAAATGAAATATCATCTTAGACTTCTTTTGTTATCATTGCAGAAAATGAAATATCATCTGAAAATAGAAGATGATAAGAATGCTCACCTCTTTGACACCATGGCTTAAATTACTTCGTCATTTATTGTTTTTGATAATCACCTGCTAAGTACATCCTCAGCTATAACAAATAGAATAGAAGATACATGATCTCCATGATTTAATCTTCTTCTCACCATGACTTGGCCGAAACTTTTGTCCCTTCTGGGATATCCAATAAAACTGAATGATACAGAGAAGATTAGCATGACCTCTTCACATGAAAGAATTTTTTCCCTTTTGTCCATTCGAGGACATCCGATAGAATTGGAACGATACAGAAAAGATTAGGATGGCATGCAAATCGAGAAATGGTCCAAATTATATCAATTGTTCAAGTCTCGACTTTAACAAAAAATTATTATTATTACTTGTAACCTTTTTTTCTTGGCAAAAAAAAGATTTGGTAATATAGAAACCTTAGCAGAAGTGAATAATTTCAATAACCATGATTTTTTTTTTGGAGAAACCAAAGTGTTTCAACACTTCTAAAATGAATTCACAGCTGATTGTATCAAAATCTTGAGTGGTATATATATAAATGGTTCAGTCAAGAGAAGATACATTTTCATTAAGCTAGAGAAAAGATACAAACACGCAGTTTATACTCGACAGAGTTTACATGACAGACAGAAGGTGTGACCTACATACACCAATCACCGAATAACACGTACATAATTACAGTTGTAAAGAACAATGACTTCGAAGGGGATGTTTGGTTACTACCCTCCCGCAAGCTGAAGAGGGGAGTAAACTCGAATCTTGTGCTTTAAAAACTCAAACCGAGGAATGGCAAGGCCCTTAGTGAAAAGATCTGCAGCTTGATGGAGGGAAGATATGTAGATCACCTGAAGATGCTTGGACCGAACCAGTTCAAGAACAAAGTGGTAATCAATAGCTAAGTGCTTCAACCGGCTATGAAAAACAGGATTTGAAGCTAAGGCAATAACACTTTTTTGTCACAATCTATGGATCGAGGATCAGAAATAAATACATAAAGATCTTTCAACACTTGACAAATCCATAAAAATTCTGTTGAGGTGAAAGCAAGAGATATATACTCTGCTTCAGTGCTTGATCGACACACAGTTGGTTGTTTCTTGGATGACCAAAAAATAAGAGTATCACCAGAAAATACACAGTACACACTGGTGGATCTTCCATCATCATGACACCCTATCCAATATGCATCCGTGAAGCCTTGTAGAGTTGTAAAACCTTTATTAAAGTACAAACAATATCATATAGTCCCCTTGACATATCTGAGGACTCTCTTAGTTGAAGTAAGATGAGCAGATGTAGGAGCATGCATAAAATTACATATCTGGTTTACAATAAAACTAATAGATGGCCTGGTCCAAGTGAGGTACTGTAATGATCCTACAAGAGATTTATAAGAAGTAGTATCTGTCAGAGGGTCACCATCTGTGGCTGACAATTTGAAATTTGCTGGACAAGGTAAGCTGCAAGGTTTCAGTCCAACAAGATTGGTTCTCTAAATTAAGTCAATAACATATTTGGATTGAGAAAAAAACAATCCTTTAGAATTTCTCTTCACCTCCAAGCCCAAGAAAAAATGTAAGTTACCCAAATCTTTGACAGAAAATTTAGAACTAAATGTGCAATGATAGAATCACAATGATCTAGATCATTCACTGTGATAATAATACCATCAACATAGACTAAGATTGTATAGTCAGTTTAGCACCAAAACGCTGGACAAATAAAGAAGAATCAGCAACAGAAAGTTTGAAATCCAATACAACTAGAACATCAACTAATTTCTCTTTCTAGGATCTTGTGGCTTACTAAAGTTCATAAAGAGGTTTGTTTAATTTACAAACATAGTATGGTTTGGATGGATCTTGATAACCAGGAGATTGAGTCATGTAGATAGTTTCCATGAGATCTCCATGTAAAGAAACATTACTCACATCAAGTTTTTTGGTAGGCCAGTCAAAATTAACATCAATAGATAGAACTAGTCTTTTTGTGACTGATTTAATCACATGACTGAATGTGTCAGTGTAATCAAGTCCCTCAAGTTGATTAAACCCTTCGCAAACTAATATTTCTTTGTGCCTCTCAATAGTACCATCAGCATGATGTTTAACTTTGAAAACCCAATTGCAACCTACCATATTTTGTAAGGGATCAGGGGGTACAAGAGTAAAGGCGTCATCATCCGTAACTGATTTATGTTCTTTATCCATGGGAGTTTTCCAAACTGGAATTTTAAAAGCTTGGGAGTATCAAGTGGTATTGGTGGAGTAAGGGTAGTAATCAAAGAAGCTGGAAGTACATGTTTGGTTGAAAATAGAATTTTAGGTTTATAAATGTGATTTTTTGACCTAGTGGTCATGTTGTGAGAACTGACAGAACCATGAGGAGGTGTAGTGGTGGATGTAGAAGTTGTAGATGTGGAAAAAGATGAGGTGGAAATGACAGGTGGAGACCCAGAAGTAATGACTGGATGAGTGGAGGATGAAGTATCAAGTAGAGTGACAGGCATGTCAAAGTACAATCAGGTACATTGGAGTTGACTAGAGTAGAATAAGGAAATGAAGTTTCATGAAAAATGACATGTCTGGAAACAAGAGTTTTGCCAGTGGAGGTGTTGAAGCATATGTATCCCTTTTGAGCAGCGTTGTAGCCTAAGAAGATACATTGAGCACTTCTAGGATCCAGTTTAGTAGATGTATAAGGCCTAAGCCATGGGAAGCACAAACAACCAAAGCTTTTAAGAAATGAGTAATTAGGTGTCTTATTGAAGAGTTTCTCAAAAGAAGATAAAAAAATAAATTTATTTGGTAGGGAGTCTGTTGATAGTGTAGCTGGAAGTACTTAGAGCCTTATACCAAAAAGAGATCTGGGGAGAGGCATGAATAAGAAAAGTTCTAGTAACATCTAAAAGGTGTATGTGCTTTGATTCAGCAACACCATTCTGCTCTGGTGTGTGTGCATAAGTAATTTCATGGGAAATACCAAAAGTGGAGAGAAAGGATTTTAATTCATTGTTGACAAATACACCACCTCCATTAGTCCTAATAGTTTTTATAGTGCAAGACAATAGATTCTCAATATAAGACTTGAAGTCAAACTTAGCTGTAAAAGGGAAAACGTAACAAAACTTTGAAAAATCATCAGTGATGTTCACATAAAACTTAAACCCAGTTACAGAAGTGACAGGAGCAAGGCCTCAAACATCCATATGAAGAAGTTGTAAAGGTAAAGTGGACATAGAATTAGACATACTAAATGGTAATTTGTGACTCTTGCCTAACTGACAAGCAGTACAAAATACCAGTTTTGACTGAGCAGTAACAAGCATTATAGACTTACAGACTCTACTAAAGGAATAAAAGGAAGGATGTGTCAATATCTTATGCCACACTTCGGATGAAGCTTTAACACGAGATATGGATGAAGCTGATGAAAGAGTTATAGCTGAATTTCTTGGGAATGGATAAAGGCCATTGTCATTGGGTCCCTGGAAAAGGATTCTGATCCCTGATTTGAGATCCTTGACACAAAAATGAGTAGAGGTAAAGGTTAAAGAACAGTTGTTGTACTTTGCAAACTTATGAAAAAGATCAAGTTATGAGAGGCTTTAGGAACATGAAGAATATGATGCTGATAAAATTTGTGATTGGCATGTGAATAGTAGATGTACCATGGCTAACAATAAACATACCTTCTCCACCAGCAGTGTCTATGTGATCATTCCCAACATAAGGAGTAGAAGTAGTCCAATCAAAATGAGTAATATCATATGTTAAGTGTTGATTAACACCACAGCCCATAAACCATGGATTTTCCCCAAAAATATTGGCAGAGGAAAGCATAGCTTGAAGGTTTCTTGGTGGTTCTGAAAGCTTCAGGCTCATATTGGTCATGGGACTCTGTGAGCTCGAATTTCACGTTGTTCCTCAGTAGCCCAGTGGTAGAGCGGTCGGCTCTACCTTGATAAGAAAAGTTCATACGATTCCAACATTTATCTGCATAGTGACCAACTTTATGACATATCTGGCAAGATGGGCGATCATTGGAAAACAAGTGAGCAGGAGGTAGAATAGATGTTGGTGATGGTAAAATGCCTGAAGTATAACCAGAACCTATACTATACTGTTGTTGAAGGTTGGTGTATACAAGAGAAGATACATTTTCATTAATATGGAGAAAAGATACAGACACGCAGTTTATACTCGGCAGAGTTTACAGGACAGACATAAGGCTTGACCTACTGTTGATGGTGGTTTTTAGTTCAGGGAAAAAATTGTGAAACACTGTATTTAATGTGTCGTCATTCTACAAAGAAATAGAGTCATTTAAAAGTGACGAGAGCTTAAGCCTCTTTACTTACATATGTATTGAGCAATTCAGTATACTTGTATATAAAGTTCATCCAGAATGGTGCATGTAGCAACAATCCCAAATATTCAGTAAATTTTATTAATCTCCTGCGTGCATTATTCATTAATGTATGACTTATTGAGTATTTTTCCTATGTTATGTTCCCCGGCTGAACTCTTAATATTGATATGACATGACAATTAGTGTTCACTCGCAGCTGAGTAACATGAATTTCCCGAAGTATCAAGATTAAGATCTGCATGAAAGTACTCAATCAGAAAGCACGCTGGCTGTTCTCTGAGAATAAAATTAAAGAATTTTGTGTCAACACACACAATTCATCAAATTTGATCAATTTTGTGATAGCTCACAAAATTCAAATTTTAACCTAATTAATTTGCAAAAATTTGGTTTTTGCGGCCTCCGCAATATCTCGAACCCTGTTGGTCGAAACTAAACCTATGCAAACGAGGGAATTGGTCCATCATGGAACTAGTAGGATTCGAATCCTACCAAAATTGGGAAAAGGGGAATTACGACAAATAAAACTAGCCGTAAAAAAGGCGTGGTTGTGCCACTTAAACTGGTCGGTTTACCCCAATTTGCACCGTCCATGCCCATATTATTGCTTGCCAGCCACTCTTTCCCATTAAGAAATCAAATCGCTCCAAAAGTGTCGCATACACTTTTAATTAAAACTGGAAGTTGGTTGGTCGATACACCTAATTCCTTAAGGAATCGAATAAAGGCTGGTCATGACAGTCTCAAACTCATCGCATCCCTCCAACGTAGTCGGCCTAATTGGATGGCTTGGATTTTGTTTGGAGCGACCAATGAGGTGCCGATATGCTTACCGGTGACTTGCCTTCAACCCTGGCCAATCAAACTGCCCACGACATGCCAGCAACACATCAAACCGATGGCTCAAAGATGGTTGGTTGCACGGCTTTGAAAACCCTAATTTATGTTACCAGCAGTACATTATTGCCGCAAAATGATCTCGGCCGTCCAACTTCGCTAGCCGAATCGACCGGCCTAGATCTGGCTTTAAACAACCAACAAGATACGGCTACGCTCACTGGCGGGCCTGCTATCATTCCAACCGATCGGAATTCTTATGGCACGCCGACAACAACCTTGATCGCCAACTAAAATATCCCATCCGCGCGGATGAAAATGGTTCAATAGTATTAAGACCGCATATGGAAGTCTTAAATCAATCATGGTCGTCAAACTTCGCCGGCCTAATTGGACGGCCTAGATTTAATCCTAAAAGACGGGGAAAGTATGGGTAAGCTCACCAGCGACCCGGCTACAAACCGGCCGATCGAACAACTCCCAACTCACAGCTAACACCAAAATATTTAGCTCAAAATAGGTTGGCCACGCGGTCATCATTTCGCATGCGGCAGAACATTACTGCCGCAAATCGTCTCGGTCGTCCAACTTCTCTAGCCTAATCGACCGGCCTAGATTTAATTTCAGGTGACCAATAAGATGTCGTCGTGATCACCGGACACCCCCCTTCCGTGAAGAACGATCGGTCAAGCCGCGTCTTGCCCATATGGCTCCCAAACGATCGCCCAAAAGTGGCTAGTCGCGCTACCTACAAGTTATTTTAATATTTCAACGACAGCTATTAATTGCCGCAAATCATCCCAGCCACTCAACTTGGCTAGCCAATTTGACCGGCCTAGATTTATCTTGGGCCGACCGATAGGATGTTAGTTAGGCTACCATCCCTCACTCCTATAGGGACCGATCGACCTACCTTTGGTATGCGTGCATAGCTCCTAGCAGCTCCCTGAAAACGGCTGGTTGTGCTCTTTTTTAAGACATTAAGCTCCGCGACTAACATAAACGAGCTTTACACAACGATGCTTCATGAACATCGATTATCTTGAGCTGCTTGCTTAAAAGCGATGCTTTATATGTATCGATTACAAACGATGTTTTATAAATATCGATTCCACAAATAATTTAATCTAAGAAGTATTGCACGTTATTTCTTGCGGCAAGTCTCATGACTTGTCACATATGATCACCTGTTGCGCGTGATGGGTCAGAATAATTAGGTCTTACAAGCAAGACCCACTTAGCAACTTGCTTCATATTTTCTACGAAAACACTCGAGACATCAAACATGTCACAAACTGGGGGATGTTCACCAGGGTATTGGTTTGGCGGATTACAACATGCGGCGTGCAACACGCCCATTACAAGAAAGTGACAGGAAAGACGGACGGTTGATAGCAGTAGAGGAGTAGTGGGTCAAAGGCTGATCGGTCTTCCCTCATGATAAAGACGTGATTGTCACCACTTTTGCACGATCCCCACTCCTCCACTACTTAACTGCATCCACTTCCTATGAGATCAAGCTGCGCTCAATCATAACTTGTATAAACAGGATTTCGACCTATTTCGACAAAAAATAAGTGTTATCAACACAAGTATTCAGAAAAACACCAAGAAGTGATAGCTTACATTCTGCGAGCCAGTTCCATATTCGGATACAAGTCATAAAACAGCCACACCTTCATAATTCGACATTCTGATCTCACTTTATTCGCTTCCCTCCCTAAGATTAACCCTTCTCCTTCATTTTATTACCGAATTGAATCTGGAACGGCCATTTCTTGATTTAGGCCAGAGTCTTACAGATTGATCTCTCGAATCTAAAGTTTTCCTGTGCGATACATTTGTTTAGGGTTTGAATTCGTTTCTCATCAACACACCCAAATTTACCAAAACCAGCAGAATCAATTTTTACCCCAAAACACCTACACACCAATCACAAAATAACACGTAGACAATTACAGTTGTAAAGAACAACGACTTCTAAGGAGATGTTTGATTACTAGTATCCACTTTAAAATCCATGTTTCCAACTTCTCTTTTGATAGACATCTCATTTACTAATTCAGATGCTAAAAGAATATTTCCATGTATGCATCTATCTTTTGATGAAAGCCAGTTGTTGAGGTGATACAGGTTTATGCATAAAAGAGTTGAATCTAGATGTAATTATCTTGGTGAAGATTTTAAAACAGAAGTTGGTGAGACCTACAACTTTAAATTGAGCAGCTTTCTTTGCACCATTTACCTTTGGAAGTAAGACTAAGAAGTTAGAATTGATACATTTTGAGATGAATTGAAATTGCCAACAATACTGAATTGCAGAAAGCAAGTATCGACTGATAATTTGTCGTGTTGCTCTATGGAAACATCAAGAGATAATTTGCTTGTGGTAGTGCAAGTTGTGTGAGGCTCGGACAGGCCGGCGTAAAATCTATGTTCGACTCTTAGGAGATATTCTCTAGCCAACCCGGCACTTGCTAATGGAAAAGACTTTGGATTTGGCTCTATGGAAACATCAAGAGAAAATCGGGACATGGGGAGCTGTCTGCTTTCAAATCAAAGATTGCCTTTTTGATCTCCAGTTCATCAGGAACGTGTTCCATTAGTTTGTTGTCATCAAAAGTGAAATATTATCCGCAATAGTAACATGTTGAAATTTAAATTTATTTTCAAAGTGATTGATAAGAACATTACCAGTGTCATGTTGATTTGTCATAATGCTGTCATGTAAATCCTCAAGTTCCAATCAGATTCTGAAGCTGTGATTTGTGCTCTTCTTTGTAATTTTTCTGCCTTGGATCTTTCATGCAAGATGGATCAGGTTGAAATCAATTCTGCAAGTACTTCATTTACATGGTTCCGTGAGATAAATTTTTCAGCAAATCTTCTACTACTGAAAAAAGGTTGCAACTAAGAAAGCTAAGAAAAGTTGCAACTTAGAAAATGGTTGTCAGTCTGTTTACTCCACTAGGCCTTTTATGTCAAGAATGGAATGACATACTGAGAAGTACTCGATTCTAATGAGTCTTAGTTTACTGGCTTTTTGGCCTCTTGATGTATTTTAGATGCAACTTAGGTTTTAAATTGGCAATAAAAATTTAATAAAAAAAAATAATAATCAAATAGACATCAACAGACCATGAAAAATAATGTTAATTCTTACAAACATACATCAGCCAACCTCACTCTGGGGACTGTTTTATTAACTTGAAAAACTACAAGCAAAACGATTTCATAAATTACAAGGAGTACAGGGCCGAACACAACCTCACTCCCCAAGTTACTGACTGGGAACACTATATTATCCCATTTCATTTCCATCTCTAAACGCCCTTTTGTTTGAATAAATGAATAGACGGATTTTATAACATTTTATAACACAAATGTGAGACAGAACTCAAACAACAGCACGTCACATCTCATTCGTCTTCATCGCCAGTCAATGCAAATGAAAATGGGCTGAACTTGTAACCATCTCCCTCATAAAACTTGTTCTGGAACTCGACCCAATGAAGACGTAAAGCGTGCAGGAAAGCACTCAATGTTTCCATGACAAGCAAAACTCCGACAGTTGCAAATATAAATACAAGGACACCGATGGCAAGAATAAAAATGTTGTTGTACCTATGCATTAGAAAGAGAACAGAACGAGGGGTCAAAATTCTACTTCTTTTTGTTCCATCAGATTGGCTAAGATTCAAGCCGGTATTAAAAGTTCGATAATAAATTAGTGTTACTCACCCCCATGCAAGCATTAAAACCTTCTCATAGAAAACAGTTGACAACTCCGAATGTGCAAGACTGAAATCATTTCAAACCAAAATAAATACATCAGCAGTATATAGCGAAAGAGGAAAAAATGCTAGACGACTACTCTCTTTTTTTCGTTTTTGCTGACTCGGAAAGAAAGACAAAAAATTCGAGATTGGACGAAAAGAACCGTCTGTACCTAAGATATTTATCGAACTGCAAAATAGTCTCTACTGGTATTATCAAGTGGGAAATTGTGCCTACCTGAGAGCCCATAATCGAAGATATGAAGCAGTATTTGAAACCGCCCCGAGCACAAACTCTATTGTATGGATGAGCTGGTGGACAAATATTTCACTGAATTCAAATTCCTCATGGCCATGACCATGTGAATCATGACTTGCCTCTACTGCGACAGAATCGTCATTGCTGTGAAGAAGTTCATAGGATTCACCCTGGTGCCTCTGAAATAAAACCATCACAATTATGAAAAGATGAAACCAATGCATTATAAAGTAATGTAATAATCAAGTAGGGTTTAAACAAAATAATCAGCTAACCGCTTCATGTTGTTTCTTCAAAATAAATGGTTTTGGCAAAAGCATCCATGGTACAGCAATAAGGGCCAACCCTAGCAACACAAGCTGGTGATTAACAGAAGAAACGAATCAGTATCCTGTACGAGTCTCAAAATACAGGAATAAGGCAACAGCTGGGGAGAAAGAATCGAGTGAACCTGAAGATTTCTTTGGTAAGGGAATAGCTGGTTCTCCCCAAGATCGTCTGTTGGGCTCAAGAACATATATATCATAAGATGGTACAAATCGGCTTTGGAACCAGTGCACCACTTCACAATGATAAGGACCGAAAGGTACCCAAACAGACTGTTTAAGAATATCATCTGGGGAATAAATTGAAACCTGGAAAAGTACAATGTGTCATAAGAGAATGGAACGACAAACAAATACCGAACTGTTTGTTCAACATGCATGTATGGATCCAAGCCCAACTTACCAAGTATTCACACTATTCTTAAAGAACTTAGCATTAGTGTAGCTCATTATAATTCCAAGATTCATTTGGGCAACCCCAAGAAGAATAGACATTTTCATCTTCAATGAGTTCAGGAATGGCAATTCAGATCGAGAACCATGCCACTCTGGATCCACACCGAAGGGATAGGTGTCGCGCACCTTGATCAAGCCCCACGTAGTAGTATCACTGCAATAACAAGGCCGGGATGGGACTGGGATAATAAATAATTGCAAGAGTTTTGCAGCAAAGACAATTTAAGGCACCTAGAGAGTTGGCAAAAACCTTAATATTGAAAAACTCAGTTCACTTCCTAAATGACTTTAAACTAGATAACAACTTATCCAGACCTGCAGCTGGCATCCCGGCATGCATAGGCAGAAGGTCCAAAAAGCTCAAATGGCACAGAGAAAAACTCATTATAGATCAATCCAGTGTAAATTGAGAACACCGACATCATCAAAATAATATAGCGACCGCCAAAAGTCATTTCCATGATATCTCCAAGTTTCTGTTAACATAATATAAGAAACAAAAGTGAGTACTGAAACCCTAGAAATTGTCGACATTCATCTGCATCAGAAACCTTGTTCACTGGACAAAATGTCGGAAATCATATGCAAAATTTATCTAGTAAATTTACCTGACTAGAATACTTCTTTTCTCGGATTATTAAGAATAATGATGCGAGTAACAAGCAGATTCCATGGCCCCAATCACCAAACATGACCGCAAACAGAAAGGGGAATGTAACAATAGTGTATAGACCAGGGTTTGCTTCTTGATACTTAGCCACCCTACAATGACAAACAATACGCTATCAATGAGGTTCTCGTTCAAACTGCGGCATTAAACTCTACAATAAGATAACGGGAGGCAGAAAAAGAACATCTGTTTATAGGTTGCACATGTTCCCATAATGAAAAGATAAGACTACAGATGAGCTAATAAGAGACCAGAAATGTTTTCTATATGTGTTCCCATTATGGTTTCATGCAGCTTTAATAAAACAAAGAAATTTATTTTATACAGCATTATAGATTTGTAATGTATGATGCATTCAATCATAATAAATTACTCCCATCATAACTATTACCAGAACAATGACTTACCCATAAGCATCGACAATTTCTTGAAAAGAGCTAGTAAATTTATTTGTCCTGAAGTATGTAGGGGGAGATTCCTTCGTATGCAAAATTTGAAATACTGCTCCGACTTGTGAATTGCTGTCAAATGACGCTCGCTGCAATGCGTCTTGAATCTGCATAAACAAGACTACATTTGCTCAGAAATATATAATAATAACATGCTTGCTTCTGGTGTGTTTACAAAAAAGACAAAGTCGACCAAGATTATACAACTACAGTATCAGGCAGCATACCTGATGAGTTGCAAACACAGGGCTCCATCCCTCTGCTACGAGACATTTCTTCGTCACGTCAATGCTGAGCATGTTTAGAGTGTGGTAAATGGATTTCTCCTTCCTCACCTTCACAATTTTAGAAGTTTCATGGGTGGACATACAAATAACGGTTATGCATTCCATAAGCTTTAAATCAACATTAACTTACCAAAAGATTCCACTGCTCATACTGACTGCCAATGGATGACAATAAATTGTAACGATGCATTAGCCCAAGATCAATGGTAGTTTTCAGCTCTGAAGTTCTTCCCGAAACCTACAAGTAAGTTAATCGTATTCACATTTGAACATGAGAGTATATCAAATATTTCAACAGTTTCAACCAAGACAAGGTTACAGCAAGTGAAGCACAAATGTAAGATAGTAAAGCCAAAGAGGGTACCAGAACAGGTATCTTTTAACTAATCCATGAAACATAATAAGTTGCAGTCAAATGGACAGTGTAGGTAGAAAGTTACTAAATATTCTGATGCATACCTCTGCTATCATCTGGGCTTGTTTTCCCATTTCCTCAGTGAATGGGTAACGGTTTGCTCCAAATGCATCACATATCTTCATGATTTTGGCCTTAGCTCTTTCTCCAGAATAGAAGACCACAAAGACATTTTTCTCAACCTACAAATGGATAACAATAATCCATGAGCAAGTACAAACACCTCAAAAATAGTTGAAACAATAATATAAAGTAGAATTTTGTGATAATCTACTCAGCTATAAAGCTTTGTTAAACTTAAATTACTGCCACAGAAAGTTGAATCACTGACCTTCTCCCCAGAGACGGGATCGGTGACAGGATCTTCAATCGTTGTTTGCTTAATGAATACGTTACCCCTGGTAGCGCGAAATAGAATCCTTTCGAACGCCATCAATTTATCCCTTGGTATAAGGCCACTGACAAACCCCAGCTTAACTTGTTTAGCATGATCTGCTGACATTTCCTGGACAACAACCAATATCAGAGCATTATTGAAGGGGAAACAAAATGTTTCAGCTACTGAAATAAACAAAAATTATAAGGTGTGAAAATCTTACTTGCTCCAACAACAATGGGCTATCCAAGGAACCTTCACCAAATTGGCGGGCCTCAATTTCTCTTTGCTGTGCTGTAGCACTACTTCGGGCTGTGTAGAAAAACTCACCGGCCTACAAGGTGAGAGGAAAAAATGCATGAGAAAAATAGCATTTTGTCCAGTGACATTGTATTATTGTATACTCACTAAAAGCTATTTTACGATGACAGGCGTGAAAAAGACTAACTTATGATAGTATTTGCTATAAGGGACAAAAGATCTATGAGCTTAAATAGTTAAAGTGAAAACATATAGGTAAAAGACAATCGTGAAAAAGATTCTAAGCTTGTGATAGTCTTTGCTTTAAGGGACATAAGATCTATGAGAATGAGCTTGAATAGTTAAAGTCAGAACGTATAGGTAACTGCTGAAGAACCCAGGGAACTATAACCACATTGCAAATACTCCTACAGTCCTGCTTTATCACTAACTCCGCAATAAAAATTGAAATAGTAAAATCAATGAGACAATATGAACGAACAAATCCCCTGCTAAATCGAACCATGAGAATAGCTACAAAAAATCTGTGTACAGTAAAATTATGAGCGTGGTCATACCTTTTGCAGAACAAGCTTATATTCAACAAGCTCACTATATGCACGTTGCAACTTGTCACTGTTCCCGTTGATTTCTATAAGCTCAGATTCAAGTTCTCCAAGTTTTATCTGATGTCATGAGAACAGACAGGTTAACACAATAAAAAATGAATAAGCTATTCTTGGAACTTGGTTAAGAGCAGTTATACCTCCAAGTCATCCATGTCAATATCAGCTCGGGACATAGCCCTTGCTGAAGGTACCACGCCACCCTTTGACATTTGTTCCTTGAAAAATCGTAGCTTCCTTGCCATCTCTCCACATCTTTTGATCTGCAAAATATTGTAATGTAAAAAACACATATAAATGAACGATCAGAATCACTGACATTCATGACTAGAAAACCAGCAAAAAAATTGAAGGCTAGGTCGATCCTCAAAAAAATATACCCTTTTTTGAAGGCTTATAACTTATAAATGTAAGTAAAAACTCTGGAGCGGAGACGGAATAAAATTCAACCCTGAAACCTTGCCCCGGATGCCAACAAAAGCAAAAAAATGTAAACATTGAACTAGGAAAAATAAAAATTACTTACCTGGGAAGCATATGTCCGCTGGAAAGGACTTTTATCCGAATTCAGCTGGAATTAAGAAAAAAAAATGAAATCAACAGAACTGTTAAAACTAATGAATCCATAAAGAAATCAATGAAGTTATTAAAAACCACGACTCTAAAATTACACAAATTCGACATACAGAACAGTGTAAAGATCCAAACTTTATGTTTCCTGATCCATAAGAAGCTGAATCTAAGTAAAATTAGCAACTCAATGACCAAACCCAAATTAACTTATCATCAAACTAATCGAATCCCAGTAACCTCATAGCTTAAGCAATAGACAAATCAACATCCCCCTCTCGGAGCTATCAATTGAATTCTACTCAGAATTAACTTAAAAACCCAATCGCATAAACAACAAATTTACGGATCCGTAATGCATACTAAATTTCCAGTAAAAACATCAAACACATTTGCTCAAACCCCTAATCAGCTGAATTATTCATTGGAAGATACATAAATTGAGCGAAAATCAATAATTCTTTGCAAATTTCAGTATCACCAATCAAATCAACCGAATTACAAAGAACCCAATAAATTGCAGAAGAAATTGTTAGAATGAGAGGAAAAAAGCTTACATCTTTGAATTGAAGAAGACCAAGGTCACCAAGGTAAGAAACAGTTTGATGGGCGGATTCAATTGGAATGATAAGCTGTACCAATTGCATCGGTTCCGACCGAAACAGATCCATTGACGGAATACATCCGCCTTCTCCCATCTTCTTTTCTACTTCTTCTTCTTCTTCGACTCCGTTTCCTTCCACTACTTGTGAATTTTCTCGATCAATCAATCAAACAAAACCAAAACCCTTGGATCGGCTCTGTTTGACCACTCAAAAGAACAACCTTTTTAGATCTCTCAAGCACCTCTTTTATTACTCTCTTGCCTCTCCCATTACACGTAGGCCATAGAAATTGTTTTTCTCTAATATTAATTATTGTGTCAATTCTGGATATAATAATTATTTTTCCAATCCCAAATTCCCAATCGGTATATCTGTAACGTAACGTGATACATGTTGGTTTCGGTGATTTACTGGCTTTATGTAGTTTTGTTCACTCACGTCTCTCGATCTGGATTCTTGATCAATGGAGATGGGTTCTGGCACCTGACGTTATCTCAAGAGGGTGTTTGGGACCTTTGGGTACTCTTTTTAACAGTTTTTTCCGTTTCAGAAGCAAAAAAAAAAAAAAAATCAAAAATAAATAGAGTGTTTGTATATATAATGAGAAGTTGCTCTTCAATTTATAGAAGTCGAAAAATCAAGAGTTAGTTTGGCAATAATTTTCCAGAACGATTTCCTTTATAAGTTAACAAGTCAATTTTTTTGTGAAGCAAAATAATTTTACTTCTGGCTTCTGTTTCTGGAGAAGGAGAAGCACTTCTGCTTCTGGTACCCAAACGTTTTGGGAACAATATATGAGAAGAAATTCTTGGAACAAAATAGTTAACTTTTCAGATTATGGTATCAAATGCCCTTTAAGGTCAGTTCCTATATACATTTGTAAGAGCAGTGTTATTCTTTGTAAGAGCGGTGTTATTCTTGAAGATTCAAAGACAACATCATGTCTTCAGAATTTTTCACTTATAAGAGCAGTGTTATTCTTTTCAAGGAATTTAAACTGTTCTTGAGCCAAGAGGAGATCAGATTTGACATTTTCTTTCTCAACACGAAGTTCATTCATTTTTGATGAGTGAGTCTCAATTAGATGTTTCTCTCGTAGCGCATCTTCCCTGACAGTATCCTCGAGACTACTAACCTTTTCCCGATTAATGTTAGTTTCTTGTACGAGTCTTTTAATATCGTCAGTGAGAGAATTGATCATGTCAAAGAGACCACGTTCTCTATCTAGAGACTGTTGAAGCTCATCAGTATACTGAGCCTTTTCCTTTTCAAGATTTCTGATTCTAGAAGCTTGAAAACCAATAATCTCAGCAGCCTTTTTTAAACTTCTGGTAAGCTTCAATTCAGGTTCCGATATGGAACCATTTTATGTGCTTGGGAGTTGTATCATCAGAACCTGACAATATAAGTTTATCTCCTCCGAATTCGGAAGAATCATTCAAGGAGTTATCCTTTGAGGAACGTCCCAAACACTTGGTGTAATCAAAATCATTAGGAGACATGCTGGTACGTGAATACAGATTCCTAGAGTGTTTCAAACACAGACTTATTAGGTCTTAAACGTGTTTGCCTGCTTTGATACCAATTAAAAATGTGGGGGTACCAAAATACACCACCGACTTTTTCTTAAGCAACCTGTATGGACTAAACTCAAATATAATTCTGAAAGTTCAACTTAATGAATCTCAATCGGGAAAGATATGAAGAATTTATATCTCTATCTCTCACAATCAAAATGCTACAAAAACTAGTATGTGAACCTGGTTATACCGTGAGAGTACTTGGACGATTCCAAAGATCAATATCCAAGAATCAATCAAGTCGTATCCAACAAACAAGGAAGGATATATCTACTTTGATTGATTTATGTGAAACCCGTGATATTTCAATTATAAAGATAATCAATATAATGCGGAAAAGAAATAACACAAACACAATAAATTTTGTTAATGAGGAAACCATAAATACAGAAAAACCTCGGGACCTAGTCCAGACTTGAACACCAAATTGTATTAAGCCGCTACAGACACTAGCCTATTATCTGAACTTCGGACTGGAATGTAATTGAGACCAAATTAAACTGTCACATCAATTCAGTTACAATCGCGCTCCTCACGCCTCTTGAATCCGAACAGGACTCCGCACAATTGATTCCCTTAGTTGACGTCCTTTACATCCTAAGAGTTGTTTCAACTCAATTGAAGACTTTAAACAAATCTTCGTCCCACTTATAAGCCTATATGTGATTTTCGTTCTGATCAAAGATCAAGGTGAGGTAGGAAATCGATTGCAATAGACAAAGTCTAGCAAACCTCAAAATCTGGTTTTATGACTCCCGAAGAGCAGCCTAGATTATTATTCACCTCACAAGTCGAAACTTGTGGAATCATAAAGTCTGAGACGAAGACACTTTGTGATTTCTATTTATCTTGTTTGTTAGAGAAATCTCAACAAAACAAGATCAGGATACACGAATTATCAAGATAAAGAGAGTTGGACCTAGCTTCATCAATATTATAAGGGTTTTAAGGAGAGGACAACTCTAGTTTACAACTAGGACACAAAAGAATAGTGTCAGGGATTCAAGGATCCCAGTTGTTTGAGGTTCTCCTTATATGGACTTTAAGATCAAGATTTGCTTTAGGTTTAAGCTAAGATAGCTTTGGAACCAAGCAATCAATAATCATCGTTTGATGAAAAACTTGACTTGAGATTAACATAATAGAATATACACTCTAGTTAGGATGAACCGTAACCGAACCATGTATAATGACATGTTCATGAAGGTTAGCCGAAACGAGCCAATTGAACAATAAGCTTAATCATTTTCATATAACACTTTAAGACTTTCTTGAATCACACATATGGTCAAAAATGTCTAGATAGTGCTTTGAGAGAGTTGTTCAAATTCCGATTATCTCAAAAAAATAATTTTGATGCATCTGAAAATATTCGACGGGGTAAGTACGTGTACCTGGTACGTGTACTGTACCTGTTCGTGAATAATCTGTCATAGTACGTGTACCGGGTATGTGAACCTTTAAGACAGAAACAAGTTCAGAAACTCATGGATCTTTTATGGTATCATACCTAATTCGATTTTGAAATATCTTTCCCGATGTGGTACTAGGTATGCGAACCTTTCCTGGTTCACGAGTTCACAGACTTTTTGTGGTATGGATACCGGGTATGCGTACCACAAAGTCCCTTCCGAGTTATAGCTACGTCGGTACGTGTACTGGGTACATGTACTACGACTCCGGACCTATAACAGTTCTCCTAGTATGTCAAATGGTATGCATACTGTCCTATATCCAGATTTACAGTAGTTTTATATCTCTCTAATAATCGATTCGAAACATTCCCCGAATAACATCAATGACACATATCATTGTTCCAGACTATTTTCAAATAATTAAATCTTGAATCATAATTAGGTCATAAACAATAAATTTCTTTTCACAAAATTCATCAAGTATGAACAAATGTTTTTAAGCTTAGTCATATTTCGAGAACGATATTCATGATAAATTTGACTCGAAATTTCTATTATGCATGTACTGTCTACTTTAGTCATGCGACAATGTCTCATAGATAAAAAGGTAAAAACTTGAGAAATAGGTGGTTCAGTCTTCATTTACCTTTTGATGTTGAAGTTCTCCAAAGCTACTGTTGATCTTCTCCTTCGAACGGTAGAACGCAGTGATATCCGAATCTTAACTACACACTTATTTCTTAATCCGAGACTTGACTAAATGTAGACTAAAAATCAAGATACAGTTTTGATAACTAAATTTGACAACAAGCTTGAGATAGAAACACTTGTGAGTTCGACCGAGCAATGCTCTAACAGATTTTATATATTTAACATCTTCTCAACCAGTATGTATATAAACAAGAGTCTGTGAACCTGATTGTTAAGAAGAGTACTTGGATGATCTCAAAAATCAATATCCAAGATCAATATAGTCGTATTCAAATAATCAAATCCGAATTTTTCCAAGTAATTAAACTTGTGTATATCTTTCAAGATACGAATTCTACAATAAACGATTCTCGTCATCGATCACAATTAGATGGACATATCTACTAAGATTGAATACGTAGAACTTGCGTCAATCCAATTATAAAGATAAATAATATAATGCGGAAAAGGAAAAACACAAGACACGAGGAAACCGCAATAGCAGAAAAACCCCGGGACCTCCTCCAGATATAAACACCAAACTGTACTAAGTCGTTACAGACACTAGCCTACTATCAGACTCCAGACCGGAATGTAGTTGAGACCGGATCCACCCTCCAAGTGATTCAGTTACAGTCGCACTTCTTACGTCTCTTGAACCTTTCAAGGCTCTTTGCAATTGATTCTGTTAGCTGACGTCCTTTACAGCCTATGAGTTGCTTCAGCCGAAGTGAAGACTTTTGATGCCAATCTGCCTCTAACAGATAAACCAATTTGATTTCCATTTAGATCAAATATCAAGGTGAAAATCTATTTACAACAGACAAAGCTAGCAAATCTCACAAATCCGGAACTTACGACTCCCGAAGAGCAGCCTAGATTCTTAACCACCTCTCAACAACAATCTTCAAAAGATCAATTAAGATCAATTTTCTTATATGTATCTTGAAAGAGATTATGAAAACCTCGATAAAAGCAAAAACAAGATCAAGATACACAAACTATCAAGGTAAAGATAGTCGGACCTGGCTTCACGAATCCCTAAAGCGAAGGGTTTTAGTCGTAGACCTAATTATGTTTCTCATAGAAAACCTAGGTCTATAGAGGACGACTCTAAAATCAACTAGGACACAAAGTGTTAGAGATTTATTTTCCCAGTTGAAAGAGCATCTTGAATAAATAATAGAAGAATATACACTAGGAACGGGTTTTGGAATCGTGTACAATGATTGTTCAGTTTGACAAGTATGCCAAAGAACTAAAGCAATTTGATATTCATTTAAACACCTAAATTTAATCATGATGCACAAATATAAGTGTTTGAGTGATTAATGAAGTCTTTGAAGTGTTTGAGAGAGTTCTAAAAATGCTAAACGTATTTAAACAATAAGCCTCTGAGCATTTGCTAAAATATTAAACTGGGACGGTTGGTACAACGGTTCGTGAACCGTTAGGCTTGTTCAGGAGTCAGGGTGCAATGGTTCATGAACCGGGTTCGCCAACCTACAAGACTACCAAACTCAGTTGACTAAGACTCGTGAACCAGGTTCGTCAACGGCTAACCTTTAATACTAACTTTCAAGTTTCAGTTCACAATGGTTCATGAACTGTCCCCATCTGTACTTGCGGTTTGCGAATTGGTTCGCCAACCATCCTGTATTTATGAAACTCAGATATTTATGGTATGCGAACTGGTTCTTCAAGCTAACATGTGCAGAAATATCAGATACTTCAATATTTCTCTCATATGATGTTTAAAACATTCTCGCGTGATAAAATCATCTGCATGAGAAATTTTCAATTGATCCATAAATTAATTCACATAATAAATTGTTTAGAACTAATATTGTTAAGGATCGTTTAACATCTTTGCTTAAAATCATATTTCGGGATTTTAACAAGACAAGCTTGACTCGAAACTTCTTCTTTGCAAATCTAGTAGAAGTCATACGACATGGTCTCCAAAAGATATGATGGTAAGATAGTGAATAAAATAGAATGGTTCAGTCTTCACATACCTGACTCAAAAGTACCCCAAATGCCTTCGTCGATATCCAGTCTGTAAAAACGGGGGTCTAACAACCACACCCAATATTTCGCTTAGCAATGGACTAACTCCAATATACTTTCAAGAGAATCAACTAGACATTCAGACTCAATCTTAAGAAAAGTATATCAAAGAGTTATATCTCAATTTCTCAATTCAATCGGCAATCAAACAAATACAAATTTGCGAGCCCGATTGAATATAAGAAATAACTTGGACTGTGTCAAAAATTGATTTCCAAGTGTCGATCAATTTAATCAACAACCGGTTGGATTCACAATTGATTGAACTTACGCACAACCTGTGATATTTCAATTATATAAACAAATATAATGCGGAAAAGAAATAACACAGACACCAGAAATTTTGTTAACGAGGAAACCGCAAATGCAGAATAACCCCGGGACCTAGTCCATATTTGAACACCACATTGTATTAAGCCGCTACAAACACTAGCCTACTCCAAGTTAACTTCGGACTGGGATGTAGTTGAGCCCTAACCAATCTCACACTGATCAAGGTACATTCGCGTTCCTTACACCTCTGAATCCCAGCAGGACTCTACGCACTTGATTCCCTTAGCTGATCCCACCCACAACTAAGAATTTCTATGACCCAAAGTCGAAGACTTGATAAACCAATCTATCTCAGACATAAAAGTCTATTGAATAGATAAATCTATCTTCCACGGAAATACCTAAGAGTTTTGTTCCGTTTTTTGGTAAATCAAGGTGAATATGAACCAATTGATATACCGGACTTATATTCCCGAAGAACAGCCTAGAAATATCAATCATCTCAAAATAATCTTAATCGTATGGTAGCGAAACAAGATAATGCGGAATCACAAACGATGAGACGAAAATGCTTATGACTACTTTTATCTTGCCTATCTCGAGTAAATCTTATAGAAGATAGCACTCAATCACGATATAAAACAGCAAGATCAGAACATGTAACTACAGAGAAAATAGTTGGGTCTGGATTCACTATCCCAATGAAGTCTTCAAGTCGTTAACCTACAGGGTTTTAGAAAAACCTAAGGTTAAAGGAGAATCGAGTCTAGTCGCAACTAGTATCACGCAGGAGGTGTGGGGATTTGGTTTCCCAGTTGCTAGAGTTCTCCTTTATATAGTCTTCAAATCAGGGTTTGCAATCAATGTTACCTTGATAACAAAGCATTCAATGTTCACCTTCAGATGAAAACCTGATTAGACTCAAGATAATATCTTTCAACTGTTAGATCGAACTTAACTTGTTACACACAAATGAAAAGTGACTTCATTTAGATATGAGTAACCGTACCTAAACGTGTGCACCTTTGTTGGCTCAACAATATTTAAGAGAAGTTAGCCATATGAACACTTTCATATCAACCATATTCATCTTAACCATAACTAGTTCAAATGACTCAAATGAAACTAGTTGTAGAGTTGTTCAATTGTTTATATTGTCATATAAGTATACAAGATACAATTGAAGCAAAATCGATTTTGATTCACTCGAACCAATTCATGAACATTATAGCCACGGTTTGCAATATATTGCATTCCTTATTATATAAATATATTAGTTCATGAACAAACCGATTTTAGAACATAACTTACTCAAGTATGCAAACGGGTACGCAAACCTAAGTAGCCGGACTTAGTTTGGGTTCTCCAGTATGCGAACGAGTACGCATACCTTCCAAACTCAGCAGAAATTGTCGGACCTGAACCTCACGCCAGTACGCGTACCGGTATGCGTATAAGGTTCTCGGACTTTCACTAAACCAACCAGTACGCATACGGGTATGCATACTATGGTTCCCGGACTTGGACTACATATACGCAAGTATGCATACTATGCTTTATCCAATCATGGTTAAGTGTTATAAACTCCGTTTCAATCATTGAAACATTCTCGGAAGACGATAATAGTTGTCTCACACAAACTATTAGCTTCAAAGCAATTTTCAAGTGATTGAATGATCAATACGAAACATTCTGAGTCTACATCAAATGACTGTCTCATACAAATCATGTAAGATGTTACCAGGTGATTTTCACATGATAATCTTTTGACTTTCATAAAGAATATAAGATGAACTTGGTTGAAGCAAAATCTTACCAACACATATTTCGATAAATATGTAAGCGAGTTAAGCTCAGCTCGAAATATCAAATGTGTATAATCGAAGTCTATATAGCTATACGACTTTTGTCTCAAATATGAGATAGAGCAGATAGACTTTTGAGTGATAGATGAGTTCAAGTCTCCACATACCTTTTGTTGATGAAGTTCCACAAGCTCCCCTTAGTAGTTCTTCGCCATCAATCGATGAACGCCATGAACTCTAAAGCTCAACTACTCTTTTTATCCTAATCCGAGACTAAGCTATAAGTAGACTAGAAATCAAGACTTATAGTTTTGGCAACTAAACTTGACAAACAAGCTTGAGATAGCAACGCTTGCGAGTTCGACCGAGCAGTGCTCTAACAATCTCCCCCTTTGTCAATTTTAGTGACAAAACTATCAATACATATGGATTACAAAATAAATAAACTTTGTAGCTTCTCATCTAAATGCTTGATATCCTTGGTTCTTCAACATTAATCAAAATCTTCGTCACTTTCAAGTACTCCAGTGATTCTGAATGTGTTAAACTCATCATCATAGTTGTTGAAGATCTGTAACTATAACAATGAGAAAACAATAGATCTCAATCATTTTTATACAGTGTCATAGTATTATTACACAGCATCAAAGTCCAATTATATCATAACTTTGACAACAATACTATGGTGATATGTATCGCTCCCCCTTAGTCAATACTTCATCTCACATGAAAACCACTACCCCTTAAATAATGATCCGTAAACCATGTGTATTCGTAGTGTGAACTATACATTAATTCCCCCCCCCCCCTTTTGTCAATATAAATTGGAAAATGTACGAAAACTAGTGGGATCCTATTGAAATTTACATAGAGATACTTCATGACCAAAAGAGAACATATCAACTTTGTTTCAATGATTTCACATAGTCGAAACTAGTGTATTCGTCAAGGAGTTTATAAAGATACAAGAAAACTCCTACAATATTCCACAACCGCACTCCCCAAAAAGATTTGGAAATTAAGCACAAGTTCAAAAAGAACTCTCCCCCATAAAATGTCATTCCCGAAAGAACAACAAGAGCGACCTTACTTTCACAAGAAAATAAGGATTTCTTTGTACATTAACAAATCACATAAAACATGAATTTGTATCCAAAATACCCAATTAAGTTAACCACAAGAGAACCCATGATTAATTTAACCGGAAATTCTCAACATAGAAGAACTTAAAGAGCCGCACAATATATTCACAAGAATGGACCACGGAAAGATCAATACTGTGGAATATTCAAAGATTCGTTATATTTTTCATCAATATTTGCATAATGACATAATAGACTTAATCTTTGTAAACAAAATTTCATCTAATTTTCTATCAATATTTGCATAATAACATAATAGGCTTAACTTTTGTTGTCAAAAGTTCATTCTATCTTTTATCAATATTTGCACAAAGACATATGATAGACTTAACTTTTGAGCAAATATGGGACAATCATAGTTCACGGACGCAAACACACATATCCCATAACAAGTTGCAATATATAAAACCATAAAGATTAATACTGCAAAATAATTTTCCAAATAAACTTCAGAATTTAAATAAATAAATCTAAAAACATTGCAAGATGAAAATCATTAGCAATAGCTATGTGTACTCACAATAATGGCTATTCCAAACCCTAGTTATCCTTCTTAAAATACAAGAATAAACTCTCATAAGAAGTTTCCTAAACATAATGAAGAATAACAAGCAAAAATCAAAAGACTCCTAAACCAACAAAACCGATTATGAATGGAAATCAAAGACCACTTCCGGAACCCCCATGAGACTCAAGTCCTTTGAGCTTGTGATTGACAGCATCCACTGCTTCTTCAGAGAATATATCCTTATTGAGAAGATCTTTAACATGTGTCTTCATGAGAACAAAGTCTGAATTAACCTTTTTCAACTCAGTTCTTAACACATCAAGACCCTTCATAGTATCAACAAGTTGCAGTTTTGCTTCCTCAAAGTATTTAAGAAAATCATGAACCACTTCAGTAGAAACCATATCCTCATTCTCAACATCCTGATGGATATAAGCATAGTAGCATGGGGCATTAGGATTTTGATCATCATCTTCTACTAGGGTTATTTTCTTCCTCCCCTTTGACTCGAAACCAATACTTTTATCAAGAAGACCTCTTGCAAAACCACCAGTGCGAGAAGGTGAAAACATTCTTGACAAAACTACAAAAACCTAGAGTATGTGTACGTGACTCAATAGGTTCGGTATTTAAATGGTTTCTTAGGGAAGGTAACTTTTAGGGTTTCTAAAGACAGTTCGTGACAAGTAAGTCATGGGTACCCGTACGAACATAATCCGAACCCAAAAGAGAAACAAAACCAACACAAAACAAACTTTAAGACTCATCAGTATAATTTTGCTACATGAATATTTTCTTTCACAATTTTTTGACTCAAAATTTTATATCTCCATAGAGGAAAAATTTAGAGCACAAGAGTAGCAGGCAACATCGCTGCAATAAAAACCTTTTCAAAAACAAAATACAATCGAATTCTACAGCCTTACCTGATGGTTTTCAAATAGTGATTGTAGTAGTAGTGGTAAAAAGGGGTCTTTTCAGACTTGTGAAGAAAACAATTTTTTTTTTTAGATTTAAATTAAACACACAAATAAATAAAATAGTTCAAACCTTTAGAGAAAAACACCAAGACTTGGATTCCACCATTGACCCATTATTTGATAAATTCTAATAATTAATATTCATGCAATTTTTCTTTTAGAGTGATTCTAATATTATGCCTTTTGTAGATTTTTGAAGTAATAAATGTAAACACCAAGCATGAAACATCAAGAGTCTTAAACTAAGCATGCTCCATCAAAATGAATCACAATTATTCAATAAAAATCAATTTTTCAATTAAAATTCCATGCAAATAATCATGTAATAATATTGCAAATAAATAATAAAGTTAGAATTATACCATAAATAAGGACCAATGGCTTCCTCCGTCGCCTTGGCTAATGGGTTTAGCTCCTCATCCCAAAAACATGATCATAAGATGTATTCATGGCTTAATAGGTGTTTTTATTGATGATTATATGATGAAATAGGAATTAGCAACGCTGTAAAAGTGTTACAGCGTCACTGTTACAAAGAGGTAAGTGCTGAAAATTAAACGATACTTTTCTGTTGCTGTAAAACAACGACACCCCCTGCTGCTGTTGACGCTGCAGAAAATAAGACTGCTCTGAGCAGTCTGTTCTTCGTGTTCTTCAGAAGCTTTAATGGCAGCAGCAGCAGCAGCAATAACTCTCTGTAATCGCTTCTCCTCGGCTCTCCTGGACTCTAAACTCTCTCCTCAGGGTTTCTAAACTTTTCTATGACTTGAAACCACTCTTATATAGCCCTCAAATCCCAAATAACTCGTAAAAATTCCGACTTTTTCTTCTCTGCGCTGTTGAGAGAATAATCCCTTCTGTTGAGCTTTTTCACGTGTTGTTAGCTATAAAATAGCTACCAAACTCTTCCCTAGACTTGAATAAGACCATGTACATGTTAATCCATCGTCAAATTCCTCCAGAAATCTCTCAAAAATCTTTGAAAGTGCACAACAGGACACGTCTCTCTGTTTTAACTTTGATTGCTTCTCCCGGATATTCTAGCCCAATTAAGCCCATGAAATCATCCATACTAGAATTTTATATCCATATCACGTCCAGCCCAATCAATTTCCGGTGTTTAATCTCCCTAAAACAGCTCCAACAATCGGATCAAAAATCAACAGCGAAATGCATGGCTTTTCCCGCCAAAACCAGTATTTGAAATTTGAAGAAGACCTCCCCCTATCCAGTTCTGGTGTCCCTTTAGCAGCTGCCTGGAAATGGGTCACCCCTTAGTAATTAGGTTACCCCTTATCCAAAATCAAGGATCCGTATAGCAAGTGTCCTCTGGGGCATTTTCCGCACTTTTTTCGGGGTTCCTCCGGGGTATTTCTGGGGTACTTCCGGTACACTTCTGGGGCGCTTCCGGTACTCTATCAACGGAGGTCCAAACGCCGCATTTTCAGCCAATTTCGCCGCCGCAAATCCTTATTCTTCTAAAAACACCTACAAATAAATAAAATAACCAAATAAGTACAAAATTGAGCACTAACAATATATACAAATGAGCTATATTAGACACATAAATGCGTCTATCAAATACCCCCAAACTTATTATTTGCTAGTCCCGAGCAAATCAAAACTACAAAATAAAATCCTAACTCACTGTCGCAGGCATCGTCGATTGCATTTAGCGTATGCAATAAGCCTTTAAACCCCTAGGTGGCCCTAGTGGCCGAGTTATAGTCTCGGGAGGGCTTACCAGAGATATACCCACAAAACCTGTACTCCAGACCTTAGCTATCTACGCAGAACCTTGGAAGGCACTAAAGAATCTCCTTGGTTGGCATACTTATTGACTACAGGAAGAAGTACCCTGATGCGAAATTCCAATTGCTGTACACGAGTTTGCACTCAAGCATACTAAAATTCATATAAAGTGACAGAGCTCTACTCAGATAGTTGCACTATGGACATCATATTCGGAGTCAAAACTAATCACATGGATAGATCAAGAAGATGGATATAGAAAACATAGATGGTTTTGATGTTTACTAAGTGAACGACGTTTCCCATATCTGTCTGAAGGCCTCCGCCAAAATGAACCTATCCTAATGGATTGAGATACTAGTCTGACTAATATCAACACATTGGCATATACAAGGGTACCAGTGGTCGATAACCTAACTCTAGGTCAACACAACTGGCATATACAAGGGTACCAGTGGTCGACTTTATTGAATTTATTCCTTTTGGTCAAATGGTCTGGTCTCAATTTCTTTTTCTTTTTTTTTTTTTTTTTCTTTTTGGTAACTACCATTTTTTTTTTCTTTTTTTTTTTTTTTCATCTCTTTTCTTTTTCAACTTTTTTTTTTTTTTTTTTTTTTTTTTTTTTTTTTTTATGGTATCTCAATCACTCTAATTCACCCTAGCATTGGTAACAACTTGAATCGTGGGCCCCACCTATCACTTAGAGAAACATAGTTTAAAAACAAAATAAAATAAAAATAGAAGTGAAAAGGACTCAACGAGATATGGTGAAACTATCATGTTATTTCTAACACCTGAGCTCTGTGCTTTTATGAATAGACTCTTTAGATGTTTCCATCTAATCAGATTGGTTCCTCAAACTCCTACAATCAAAATGCTTCCATCCACTTAGATTAGTTAGTGCAATCCTCAATAGGCATAAATTTCTAGGCTCTGGAGTTTATTTATTGCAAAAATGTGACAAAAAGTGTTTCTTCCCCACCCCCAAACTTAAATCTACATTGTCCTCAATGTTCTAAGATGAAATAAAAGCATGAACAAGGAGAAACTATTACCACTGGAGGAAAAGAAATAAGGAAGGATATTACCGTATCACATGAACGCGGGAGCCTCCCAGTAAATGCTAAATTTATAGTCATTAGCTAGACATCAAATACCTCAAAAAGAATTGTCACCTTCCAAAGTCGTATACCAATAGTCGAAACAATTGTGGGTCCATAAGACCAAATAGAACTGCCACGAATAGGAGACAAATGCTCAAGATTAGAAAAATGAGCAGATAGAGCACAACCTGATCTAAAGTTTCTCGCAAGACAACTGGATTTATCTCGGGTGACCACTTGGGCTTCATATGACTGTCTCGGCAAACAGATTCATCCGAAAAACGGGTCTCTAACATTTGGATTTTCTCCTGGACATTATCAGGCGGATCAGGTTGTGGAGTCTGAATACACTCAAGCGATACCTCAGATGCACTAGGCTTGAGTCCCAAGTTAGGGACTTCCATTGGGGATAATTGACAATCTCTACCCCCAAACTTAGAATTTTGGGTGCCTCTACAATGACTAGTCACAATGTTCCTAATTTCTATACCATCGGGTTCTTGAAAAAGGTCAATTGCTTTCTCTAAGTCATAATCAGGTGGTTCATCCTCAGCTTGCTTCATATCTTCTATGGTCCACTCTAAGGCTTCCTTATTTTCTTGAAGCACGGTCTCTGGACTACTTTCCTGATCACTATCCAAATCGGAGGCTATAATCACAGGGAATGACTCGGGTGGGCCTAAAAGTGTATAATTAGACTCCAACTCAGGAGGCTCTTTTAAATAAGGTATTAAGATAGACTCAGAAGCTAGTAATGGTTCGAACCTATCTTTCCATATATCAATATCTAACATAGGAACAGAATCCAACAGAGCATTTACTTGTTCAATGTTACTATCATCGTCGAAATCCAAGCTAAAATGGGATAAACAACTCTCCAATGTATTTTCCGATACGATGTTTGGTAATGACTCCTGAACTAAGGTTCCTATCATGTTCACCTCTTCAATACATGTGCTATCTAGCTCAGAATGTAGCTTGTTTACATTAAAAATATTCAGCTCAATAGTCATATTACCAAAAGATAGATTCATAATACCATTTCGACAGTTTATGATCGCATTAGACGTAGCTAAGAATGGGCGACCTAAAATCACAGGTATTTGGTTCTCTGGGTCGGGGACAGGTTGGGTATCTAGGACCACGAAATCCACTGGATAAATAAACTTGTCGACCTCAATAAGAACATCCTCGATCACACCACGAGGGATTTTAACGGACCTATCAGCTAACTGGAGTGTTATCTGGGTAGGTTTCATCTCACCAAGTCCTAGCTTAAGGTACACATGGTATGGCAGTAAGTTCACACTGGCTCCTAAGTCAAGCAACGCTTTCTCAACACGGTACTTACCTATTGTACAAGAAATGGTAGGGGACCCTGGGTCTTTATACTTAGGAGTAGTGGTATTCTGAATAATAGAACTCACGTGACTAGCTATGAAGGCTTTCTTCTGGACACTGAGCTTACGCTTTCGCGTACACAAGTCCTTAAGGAACTTGGCATAAGAGGGAATCTGCCTAATTGCATCTAATAATGGAAGTTGATATTACCTGCTTAAAAACCTCCAATATCATTCAAGTTGGACTCCCTCTTAGTCGGAACTAGCAGCTGGGGAAACGGGGCTCTGGGAACAAAGTGAGGCTCAACAGGACCCTCATTGGTCTCTTTGGAGACTCTATCAGTCTCCTCATTTTCTGGCTCAGCAGGGTGAACTACAGCATGTTCACTATCAGGCATGGCGACCTTGTTGTCAACTTTCTTTCCACTCTTAGGGTTGTGACAGCATTCACATGATTGTACGATTTCTCTCCTTTGGGTTAGGATCAGTACGACTAGGGAACCTTCCATTTCTCTCTCACTTATAAACTTAGCTATTTGTCCTACTTGAAGTTCTAATTTGGCAAGACTCTGGGAATTATTCTTCAATTCTTGCCTAGTTTCTTGTTGAAAGCTCATGTGGTTCTTTGTTAGCATTTCATGGTTATTTGCTAACATAGTGAGAGTCTTCCTCAAGGTAGAGATCTTTTTCTCGGAAGTGTTCTGAAACTGGGTTTGACCTGAAGAGTTCTTAAAACCAAAACCTGGGGGAGGCTGAGAATTGCTAGACTGGCCTTGACTCTGGCCCTTAGACCAAGAGAAATTAGGATGGTTTCTCCAACCAGGGTTGTAGGTTTCTGAGTATGGGTCAAACTTCTGACGGTTCTCAAACCTAGAGTTGTTATAGACAGCATGGGCTTGTTCTTCACTAACTGACCTTCCCAAAATGAATTATCGGGCTCTATTCCACAACTAGAGACTTGAGAGGCTCTATTAGGTTCAACAAGGGACCTATTTTTAGACTGCCCATTTCAAAGCTTCTAACCTTCTGGAAAGCAGCAAACTTAGCATCTGACGCAAAACTCGTATCTACCATATTGGTGCTACTTCTATTGACCAAGAGTCTTTTAGGGGGTTCAACACAAGATTCCCACTGTTGGGATTTTTCAGCGATAGCTCCTAAGAAGGTAAAAGCATCATCAGCATTTTTACTAGTGAACTCACCAGCGCACATAGACTCAACCATGGCTTTGGTCGAATAGTCTAAACCATCATAAATAATCTGTACAAGTTTCATATTATCAAATCCATGGTGAGGACACTGAGATAGGAGATCATTGAATCGCTCTAAAAACCTATAAAGAGACTCTCCCTCTTGTTGCACACTAGCACTAATTTTCTGCCTAACAGCTGCAGTTTTATGCTTAGGGTAGAATTTCATATAGAAGGCAGCGATAAGTTCCTGCCATGTTTCTATGGATTCAGACGGTAGGTTGTTAAGCCAGGTCTTGGCTTTGTCTCTCAAGAAAAGGGAAACATCTTAAGTTTCAAGACTTCATCGGTAAGGTCCTTTATCCTAATTGTCCCACAGATTTCCTCAAAGTCCCTAATATGAAAATAAGGGTTCTCATCATCTTTTCCTAAGAATATAGGGATCATTGAAGAATACTAGGTTTTATCTCGAAATTAGCCGTAGTGGCTGGCAATTTAATGCATGAAGCTCGGTTGGTCCTAGTTGGGAACATGTAATCTTTCAAAGTTGCCATCGTTGGCACAAGAGTACTAGGGGTACTTTATCACTCAGAGACAGATTCTCAAAAGAAGTTTCCAAAAACAGGGCTCTCAAAGAAGATCTTCGAGCTCCCTGCTTAAATCAGAAGAACTACTAGGTTTTTCGCTAATCAATCGACCTAGAGTATCTCTTTTCCAAGCCCTAACAAAATCGGGCATACACTAAAAAGAATTAAAAAAAATAAAAATCCTAACAGGAAGGTTCTAGCAACACACAGCAGGCTGACTCGACTTTACCACAGCAAACCTAAAGATTTCTAGCAAACAACAAGCATGATGGCTCCACTTAGATTGTTTCTAGACCAGCTTCTAATCCTTCGAAAGGGAATTCGTTACAATTTGAGCAAACCCCTCTGGAATCAATCCGAGTTAAAGCAAGTTGAATCGAGGCGAGGGAAGCTCAGTGGAGCTTTGATACCCAAAACCTCACCGATCCAATGCGGCGCAGTCACGCATTCAACTCGCAGTAACCGTCAAGAACTTCGAGGTGTGCTTAAAAGAGTAACCAATATTTTTCGAATGATTGTCCTGTTAAGCTCGATACCCTATAGGTCTCTTTCTAGTCCAAATTTTAGGCTTAGGTTCGCTTTAGGTTTCGTTTTCCTAAGGCGGGCAAGAAGGGAGCGGTGATGAAATCCGAACCCTTATCTTATATGGTCCAGTCCTTGCCCTTTACTAGGAATTTAAAAACAGTCCATATTCAAGTCCTCAGCATATATTCACCTTAAGGAGTCCAGTAACCCGCTTGCAGGAGATTCGCGGGTGTTTAGAATTTTACCTCCCGTACCAGACGGGCGAAGAACCGCTGAAGTCGACTCGGGCCACGACTCCTATGCCGTGTGCGAACCCGAGGGGCCGAGACGATATGTAATCGTCGTCCTTCCCTGCAAACAGTTTATATTTAAGGGTACCCTTCCGTAGGGTTTAAAAATAAAAATAAAAATGTCCCAAAATTAATGTCCAAAGTCCATAAAAAAAAAAAAAAGAAAGAAAAAAAAAAAAAAATTACAAAAAAAAAATGTCTCTTTTTTTTTTCTCTCTTTTAAAAAATAAAGAAAATCTTCTTCTTTCGCTCCTTTAGCTTTGCTTTTCGCTCCCAAACTTTAAGTAAATCACCACAAGCTTTGGAAAATTTATCTCTCGCTCCAACTTCAAAAATCTGCAAGGAAACAAAAAAAAACCAAAAACGTAAAGAAGAACAAAAATAATAAAAAAAAAAATCTAAAAAAAATGCTAACTAAACACAGGTCCGCGTCGGCGGCGCCAAAAATTTGATGGTTTTCAAATAGTGATTGTAGTAGTAGTGGTAAAAAGGGGTCTTTTCAGACTTGTGAAGAAAACAATTTTTTTTTAGATTTAAATTAAACACAAATAAATAAAATAGTTCAAACCTTTAGAGAAAAACACCAAGACTTGGATTCCACCATTGACCCAATTTGATAAATTCTAATAATTAATATTCATGCAATTTTTCTTTAGAGTGATTCTAATATTATGCCTTTTGTAGATTTTTGAAGTAATAAATGTAAACACCAAGCATGAAACATCAAGAGTCTTAAACTAAGCATGCTCCATCAAAATGAATCACAATTATTCAATAAAAATCAATTTTCAATTAAAATTCCATGCAAATAATCATGTAATAATATTGCAAATAAATAATAAAGTTAGAATTATACCATAAATAAGGACCAATGGCTTCCTCCGTCGCCTTGGCTAATGGGTTTAGCTCCTCATCCCAAAAACATGATCATAAGATGATTCATGGCTTAATAGGTGTTTTTATTGATGATTATATGATGAAATAGGAATTAGCAACGCTGTAAAAGTGTTACAGCGTCACTGTTACAAAGAGGTAAGTGCTGAAAATTAAACGATACTTTTCTGTTGCTGTAAAACAACGACACCCCGCTGCTGCTGTTGACGCTGCAGAAATAAGACTGCTCTGAGCAGTCTGTTCTTCGTGTTCTTCAGAAGCTTTAATGGCAGCAGCAGCAGCAGCAATAACTCTCTGTAATCGCTTCTCCTCGGCTCTCCTGGACTCTAAACTCTCTCCTCAGGGTTTCTAAACTTTTCTATGACTTGAAACCACTTATATAGCCCTCAAATCCCAATAACTCGTAAAAATTCCGACTTTTTCTTCTCTGCGCTGTTGAGAGAATAATCCCTTCTGTTGAGCTTTTTCACGTGTTGTTAGCTATAAAATAGCTACCAAACTCTTCCCTAGACTTGAATAAGACCATGTACATGTTAATCCATCGTCAAATTCCTCCAGAAATCTCTCAAAAATCTTTGAAAGTGCACAACAGGACACGTCTCTCTGTTTTAACTTTGATTGCTTCTCCCGGATATTCTAGCCCAATTAAGCCCATGAAATCATCCATACTAGAATTTTATATCCATATCACGTCCAGCCCAATCAATTTCCGGTGTTTAATCTCCCTAAAACAGCTCCAACAATCGGATCAAAAATCAACAGCGAAATGCATGGCTTTTCCCGCCAAAACCAGTATTTGAAATTTGAAGAAGACCTCCCCCTATCCAGTTCTGGTGTCCCTTTAGCAGCTGCCTGGAAATGGGTCACCCCTTAGTAATTAGGTTACCCCTTATCCAAAATCAAGGATCCGTATAGCAAGTGTCCTCTGGGGCATTTTCCGCACTTTTTTCGGGGTTCCTCCGGGGTATTTCTGGGGTACTTCCGGTACACTTCTGGGGCGCTTCCGGTACTCTATCAACGGAGGTCCAAACGCCGCATTTTCAGCCAATTTCGCCGCAAATCCTTATTCTTCTAAAAACACCTACAAATAAATAAAATAACCAAATAAGTACAAAATTGAGCACTAACAATATATACAAATGAGCTATATTAGACACATAAATGCGTCTATCATTACCAAACATAATATGTGCGCCCCAATTCTCGTGCTTCCCTCACCGTATACATAACAGGGCATTCCTTGGTGAGGATGCACTTACAAAACAATCAAGTTGTGTTGACGTGAACAATGTCTTGCTCACCACAAGTGACTGAAACAGACTTTTCCGTAGCTATGGAATTTTCACCATCTATAGTTTTTGGCTTATTCTGTTTCATTTTTGGATTATCATGAAAGAGATCGCTTTAGAACCTTTCACATCCAAAACCATCTTTCCAAAGAACTTTGTAAGTTCCAACATCATGGATACTGCCTTCTCCACAGTCATGGAATTTTCTGGGAGATCACTCATTTTCACACTCAAGTATCATAGGCTTTCTTTGTTACCCACTTCTGAGTGCGTTTAGGAACAATATGAACCTTCTTCCCATTACTCTTTTCTAGATTTCTTGAAAGAGAATTGGATTGACTATTCTTTTGCAAGTTAGTCTTTCTCCAATCGGGAACATCAGATCTTTTCTTCGTCTTTACGAAGTTATCCTTTTGATAACCATTACGATTATGAAAAGGATTCGTATGATGTTTATAGGCAAATCTAGGTTTATCACAACACTGATTCCTTTTCCTAAAGGTTGGAAAGTTACAACCTGTAACATTAAGGGGATTAGTCTTAACATATGATCTTGGTTTCACAACTTCTTGTGATGCCCAAATAAGAACATCATGAAGTTTATCATCCTTATACGGAAATGACATCTCCTTTCCAGGTGACCTTTATTTCCGCAATAGTGGAAAACATAAGGAATGTTCTTACCTCGATTTTTGTGTGTTGAATTTGGAGGTTGATATACATTGATCTTTCGAACCTTAACCGCCGGTGAAGGTATTTCACTTTTTCCATCAGTGGAAACTTTTTGTTGAGAAGAATCACTAGCCTTGACAAATTTTACCTCTTTGGTAATACTTGAAACATCTATTCCCTTATAGCCCAATCCTCTTGTATCACGTTGATGTTTACTTGCTCCTAGCATAGTGGTTAATTTGCTTGTACTAGTGTTGAACTTTTTCAAGTCATCTTCCAACATCTTGATTTTATCAAGAGTAGCAGCTAAATCAGCCTCAAGACGTTTTTTATCGAGCGAGACAAGCGCTTTCTCTGTCATCAAAACTTATTTGCTGGGAATTAATCCTTGCTTCAGATTCTGCAAGTTTCTCTTCCAAAAAAAAATACTTTTGATAAAGATTATCACATTCAAGTGACTTTATACGTAGGTTTTCCTCAGAATCCTTGAGGATCGATTCGTTAGAACGATTCAAAACATAAACACCTAACATCTTCTCAATTTCTTGTTTTCTCGACAGAGAGGAGTCAGAATACGAGTGACATGAGAAGTTGTCATCTTTTTCTTTTCCAACGAATTCAAAACCTTCACATACTCTGAGACTTCCTCATCAAAATCTCTATCAATATCTGAATCACTTTCATCAAAAAGTTCATCCAACTTTTCTTCTAGGCGTGTTTCCTATTAATCAATAGTTTCTACATCAAGAGAATGGTTATATATTGACTTAGATGTGACAGTTCTCTCAGGTGAATCTAAGCTTTGAAAAACATCTGGTAATTTATGGACTGGTACGTTATTAGAGATAGGCTTGCCCATAATAATCATATTGCTTCAAACACAAACTTATAAGGTCTTAGCGTGTTTGCCTTCTCTGATACCAATTGAAAAAACGGGGGTCTAACAACCACACCCAATATTTCGCTTAACAATCTGTATGGACTAACTCCAATATACTTTCAAGAGAATCAACTAGACGGTCAGACTCAATCTTAAGAAAAGTATATCAAAAAGTTATATCTCGATTTCTCAATTCAATCCGCAATTAAACAAATAGGAATTTGCGAGCCCGATTGAATATAAGAAATAACTTGGACGGTATCAAAAACCAATATCCAAGTGTCAATTAATTAAATCAACAACTAAAGGTTGGATTCACAATTGATTAAACTTACGCACAACATGTGATATTTCAATTATATAAACAAATATAATGCGGAAAAGAAATAACACAGACACCAAAAATTTTGTTAACGAGGAAATCGCAAATGCAAAATAACCCCGGGACCTAGTCCAGATTTGAACACCATACTGTATTAAGCCGCTACAGACACTAGCCTACTCCAAGTTAACTTTGGACTGGAATGTAGTTGAGCCCTAACCAATCTCACACTGATCAAGGTACATTCGCGTTCCTTACACCTCTGAATCCTAGCAGGACTCTGCGCACTTGATTCCCTTAGCTGATCCCACCCACAACTAAGAATTTCTATGACACAAAGTCGAAGACTTGGTAAACCAATCTATCTCACATAGAAAAGTCTATTGAATAGACAAATCTATCTCCCACGGAAATACCTAAGAGTTTTGTTCTGTCTTTTGATAAATCAAGGTGAACAGGAACAAATTGATGCACCGGTCTTATATTCTCGAATAACAGCCTAGTAATATCAATCACCTCACAATAATATTAATCATATGGTAGCGAAACAAGATATTGTGGAATCACAAACGATGAGACGAAGATGCTTGTGACTACTTTTTATCTTGCCTATCAGAGATTAAATCTCGAGCAAATATTAGAGAAGATAGCACTCAACACGATAGAAAACATCAAGATCAGAACATGCAACTACAGAGAAAATAGTTGGGTATGGCTTCACAATCCCAATGAAGTTTTCAAGTCATTAACCTACAGGGTTTTGGAAAAAACCTAAAGTTAAAGGAGAATTGACTCTAGTCGCAACTAGTATCACACAAGAGGTGTGGGGATTAGGTTTCCCAGTTTCTAGAGTTCTCCCTTATATAGTCTTCAAACCATGGTTTGCAATCAATGCTACCTTGGTAACAAAGCATTCAATATTCACCATTAGATGAAAATCTGATTAGACTCAAGCTAATATCTTTCAACCGTTAGATCGAACTTAGCTTGTTACACACAAATGAAAAGTGACTTTATTTAGATATGAGTAACCTTACCTAAACATATGCACCTTGTTGGTTCAACAATAGTTAACCGAAGTTAGCCATATAAACACTTTCATATCAACCTTATTCATCTTAACCATAACTAGTTCAAATGACTCAAATGAAACTAGTTCTAGAGTTGCTCAATTGTTTATATCCTCATAAAAGTATACAAGACACAATTGAACCAAAATCGATTTTGATTCACTCGAATCAATTCATGAACATTATAGCCACGGTTTGCAAAAAGATTGCATTCCTTATTATATAAATGCGTTAATTCATGAACAAACCGATTTTAAAACATAACCTACTCAAGTATGTAAACGGGTACGCATACCTAAGTGGCAAGACTAAGTTTGGGTTCGCCAGTATGCGAACGGGTACGCATACCTTCTAAACTCAGTTGAATTTCCCGAACTTGAAACTCACGCCAGTACGCATATCGGTATGCATACTAAGTTCCCGGACTTTCATTAACCAACCAGTACGCATACGGGTATGCATACTATGGTTCCCGGACTTGGAATAACTTGCAACAGTTAGCATACAAGTACGCATACGTGTTATATCCAATCATGATTTTTGTTCTAAACTCCCATTTCAATCATTGAAACATTCTTAGAAGATGACAATAGCTGTCTCACACAAACTATCATCTTCAAAGCAATTTTCAAGTGATCGAATGATCAATATGAAACATTCCGAGTCTACATCAAATGATTGTCTCACACGAATCGTGTAAGATGTTACAAGGCGATTTTCATATGATTATCTTTTGACTTTCGTAAAGAATATACGATGAACTTCATAAAAGCGAAAGCTACCGACACATATTTCGAGAAATAGTAAGCGAGTTAAACTCAGCTCGAAATATCAAATGTGTATAATCGAAGTCTATATATCTATACGACTTTTGTCTAAAAAGGAGATAGAGTAGATAGACTTTTGAGTGATAGATGAGTTCAAGTCTCTACGTACCTTTTGTTGATGAATTTCCACAAGCTCCCCTTAGTAGTTCTTCGTCTTCAATCGATGAACGCTGTGAAGTCTAATGCTCAACTACACTTTCTATCATAATCCGAGACTTAGCTATAAGTAGACTAGAATCAAGACTTATAGTACTTTTGGAAACTAAACTTGACAACAAGCTTGAGATAGCAATGCTCGCGAGTTCGACCGAGCAGTGCTCTAACAATCTCCCCCGTTGTCAATTTTAGTGACAAAACTATCAATACATATGGATTACAAAATAAATTAAACTTTGTAGCTTCTCATCCAAATGCTTGATTTCATTGGTTCTTCACCATTACTCTAAATCTTCGTCATTTCAAGTACTCCAGTGATTTTGAACGTGTTCAAATCAGCATCATTGTTGTTGAAGATCCGTAGCTATAACAATATATAAAAACAAGATGTTTCCGTATTGTTATTGTTATACAGTGTCATAGTATTATTACACACATCAAAGTCCAATTGTATCACAACTTTGACAACAATACTATGGTGATATGTATCACTCCCCCTTAGTCAATACTCCATCTCACATGAAAACCACCCCCCCTTACATAATGATCCTAAACAATATGTATTTATAGTGTGAAATACACATTAATTCTCCATCTTTTTGTCAATATAAATTGGCAAAGGTACAGAAACTACTGAGATCATAATGAAATTCTCGTAGAGATACTTCATGACTAAAATAGAACATATCAACTTTGTTTCGATGATTTTCACATAGTCTAAACTTAGTGTGTTCATCAAGGAGTTTTAAAGATACAAGAAAACTCATACAATATTCCACAGCCGCACTCCCCATAAAGATTTGGCAATTAAGCACAAGTTCAAAACATTCCTTTTTATGTATTTTTAGGGATAAAGCAAACTCATGTCAATGGTTACTTTTAAGTACATGATTACATTCATTATACCATTCCAATGACGTTGTGTTGGCGCTGAGCTATGTCTAGCTAACAAGTTCCCTGAGGATGTAAAATTTAATCGAGTATATTGTTATACTAAGTACAATAATGCGTCTATTGTACTTAGATATGGGAATTTCATCCCCACACATCTTCGTCATCTTCCTTTAGAAGAAATGGTCACTTACTTACATTTGAACCTCGACTAATCATGTGAGTGCTATCAGAATGCATGTCTTTGTTAAATTGCCTGACAACTTTAGACCTATGCAAACTGGTGGAATAAGATACCACAAACTCAGTATTCGTTCGAGCTTTCTCCATATTTTTCACCTCAAATTCAGATTTCAAATAGATTTTAAGGTCTCTTATTACATCAAGAGTACCCATCATGTCGGTACCATTGACATAGATAGCTACAATTCCAAATCAGGAACTTTCTTGTGAATACGCAATGAAAATAACTTACTTGTCTATCCCCTCCAAATCAAATAGCCACTTAGACGGGTATACCACATCCGCCTGATTGATTCTATCTATAAGTGAGCGTTCTATCTAAGCTGTAAGCACGCTATGTGGTTTAGAGTCACTTGATTTGGGTAACAAAAGTCTATCAAGTACTTTTGTAAATATCTTCTATCTCTTGATTCTTTCAGAGATACGTAACAACCACATACATATGCTGCATTTCAAGTCCTTTTGAAATTACCAAGCTAACTAAGCAGCAGAACACTATAAAGTTCATTATAAGAGAACAATTCCAGGGCTTTGTGAGAAACCTCGCGCCACAAGGCGAGTCTTTATACTTTAAGACCGCTTCTCATTATGCTTTGTGGAAAATTAATCATATGTCCAATGGGCTTTACACTTGGTTGGTTAGCACTACCCCACCACATCATCGGGTTACATGAAACAATATCCTTTATATACATGTAGGAACAGAACCCTAAATACTATATTGGGCCTTACATTCATGGGCTACAAGCCCTATAACACTCCCCCTTGTGCGGTCCAGTAAAACTTCATATGTAGTGCTTCACAGTTAGTGCTTCGAATATAGTTCTACAAATGTCGTCCTCTCATTGACGACTTGTGCCGAAATCAATTGTCTCATTAAAAATTTGACAAGGAAAAATCCAGTGGGACAAAACCATGGTACAACTCTTCACATGTAGTACACATGGTGTCTCGTACTTTACATGTAGTTCATCACATGCAATACGATCTTCAAGGACCGACTAGTCTAAGTTAATTGCCTCGTTAAAACTTCGTCAAAAAACCCAGAGGGACAAAACTTGAACTAAAGAAAAGAGTACAATATTAAGAAAACTTAGAACATAGTTGGACTCGAATATGTTGCCTCATTAAAACCTTGACAAGGAAAACCGGTGGGACAAAACCTTGACGAAGGGAAAAGAGTACAACTTGACAGATGCAAGTAAAGGTGATCCGTTTCAGATGATCACTTTGCTCCGTTGAAGTTGATTAGTTGCTTCACAACTCCTAATGCTGAAATCCTTATCTATGTCAAGCGAGACAAGCGCTTTCTCTGTCATCAAAACTTATTTGCTGGGAATTAATCCTTGCTTCAGATTCTGCAAGTTTCTCTTCCAAAAAAAATACTTTTGATAAAGATTATCACATTCAAGTGACTTTATACGTAGGTTTTCCTCAGAATCCTTGAGGATCGATTCGTTAGAACGATTCAAAACATAAACACCTAACATCTTCTCAATTTCTTGTTTTCTCGACAGAGAGGAGTCAGAATACGAGTGACATGAGAAGTTGTCATCTTTTTCTTTTCCAACGAATTCAAAACCTTCACATACTGAGACTTCCTCATCAAAATCTATCAATATCTGAATCACTTTCATCAAAAAGTTCATCCAACTTTCTTCTAGGCGTGTTTCCTTAATCAATAGTTCTACATCAAGAGAATGGTTATATATTGACTTAGATGTGACAGTTCTCTCAGGTGAATCTAAGCTTGAAAAACATCTGGTAATTTATGGATGGTACGTTATTAGAGGATAGGCTTTGCCCATAATAACATATGCTTCAAACACAAACTTATAAGGTCTTAGCGTGTTTGCCTTCTCTGATACCAATTGAAAAAACGGGGGTCTAACAACCACACCCAATATTTCGCTTAACAATCTGTATGGACTAACTCCAATATACTTTCAAGAGAATCAACTAGACGGTCAGACTCAATCTTAAGAAAAGTATATCAAAAAGTTATATCTCGATTTCTCAATTCAATCCGCAATTAAACAAATAGGAATTTGCGAGCCCGATTGAATATAAGAAATAACTTGGACGGTATCAAAACCAATATCCAAGTGTCAATTAATTAAATCAACAACTAAAGGTTGGATTCACAATTGATTAAACTTACGCACAACATGTGATATTTCAATTATATAAACAAATATAATGCGGAAAAGAAATAACACAGACACCAAAAATTTTGTTAACGAGGAAATCGCAAATGCAAAATAACCCCGGGACCTAGTCCAGATTTGAACACCATACTGTATTAAGCCGCTACAGACACTAGCCTACTCCAAGTTAACTTTGGACTGGAATGTAGTTGAGCCCTAACCAATCTCACACTGATCAAGGTACATTCGCGTTCCTTACACCTCTGAATCCTAGCAGGACTCTGCGCACTTGATTCCCTTAGCTGATCCCACCACAACTAAGAATTTCTATGACACAAAGTCGAAGACTTGGTAAACCAATCTATCTCACATAGAAAAGTCTATTGAATAGACAAATCTATCTCCCACGGAAATACCTAAGAGTTTTGTTCTGTCTTTTGATAAATCAAGGTGAACAGGAACAAATTGATGCACCGGTCTTATATTCTCGAATAACAGCCTAGTAATATCAATCACCTCACAATAATATTAATCATATGGTAGCGAAACAAGATATTGTGGAATCACAAACGATGAGACGAAGATGCTTGTGACTACTTTTATCTTGCCTATCAGAGATTAAATCTCGAGCAAATATTAGAGAAGATAGCACTCAACACGATAGAAAACATCAAGATCAGAACATGCAACTACAGAGAAAATAGTTGGGTATGGCTTCACAATCCCAATGAAGTTTTCAAGTCATTAACCTACAGGGTTTTGGAAAAAACCTAAAGTTAAAGGAGAATTGACTCTAGTCGCAACTAGTATCACACAAGAGGTGTGGGGATTAGGTTTCCCAGTTTCTAGAGTTCTCCCTTATATAGTCTTCAAACCATGGTTTGCAATCAATGCTACCTTGGTAACAAAGCATTCAATATTCACCATTGGATGAAAATCTGATTAGACTCAAGCTAAATCTTTCAACCGTTAGATCGAACTTAGCTTGTTACACACAAATGAAAAGTGACTTTATTTAGATATGAGTAACCTTACCTAAACATATGCACCTTGTTGGTTCAACAATAGTTAACCGAAGTTAGCCATATAAACACTTTCATATCAACCTTATTCATCTTAACCATAACTAGTTCAAATGACTCAAATGAAACTAGTTCTAGAGTTGCTCAATTGTTTATATCCTCATAAAAGTATACAAGACACAATTGAACCAAAATCGATTTTGATTCACTCGAATCAATTCATGAACATTATAGCCACGGTTTGCAAAAAGATTGCATTCCTTATTATATAAATGCGTTAATTCATGAACAAACCGATTTTAAAACATAACCTACTCAAGTATGTAAACGGGTACGCATACCTAAGTGGCAAGACTAAGTTTGGGTTCGCCAGTATGCGAACGGGTACGCATACCTTCTAAACTCAGTTGAATTTCCCGAACTTGAAACTCACGCCAGTACGCATATCGGTATGCATACTAAGTTCCCGGACTTTCATTAACCAACCAGTACGCATACGGGTATGCATACTATGGTTCCCGGACTTGGAATAACTTGCAACAGTTAGCATACAAGTACGCATACTGTGTTATATCCAATCATGATTATTTGTTCTAAACTCCCATTTCAATCATTGAAACATTCTTAGAAGATGACAATAGCTGTCTCACACAAACTATCATCTTCAAAGCAATTTTCAAGTGATCGAATGATCAATATGAAACATTCCGAGTCTACATCAAATGATTGTCTCACACGAATCGTGTAAGATGTTACAAGGCGATTTTCATATGATTATCTTTTGACTTTCGTAAAGAATATAAGATGAACTTCATAAAAGCGAAAGCTTACCGACACATATTTCGAGAAATATGTAAGCGAGTTAAACTCAGCTCGAAATATCAAATGTGTATAATCGAAGTCTATATATCTATACGACTTTTGTCTAAAATAGGAGATAGAGTAGATAGACTTTTGAGTGATAGATGAGTTCAAGTCTCTACGTACCTTTTGTTGATGAATTTCCACAAGCTCCCCTTAGTAGTTCTTCGTCTTCAATCGATGAACGCTGTGAAGTCTAATGCTCAACTACACTTTCTATCATAATCCGAGACTTAGCTATAAGTAGACTAGAATCAAGACTTATAGTACTTTTGGAAACTAAACTTGACAACAAGCTTGAGATAGCAATGCTCGCGAGTTCGACCGAGCAGTGCTCTAACAATCTCCCCCGTTGTCAATTTTAGTGACAAAACTATCAATACATATGGATTACAAAATAAATTAAACTTTGTAGCTTCTCATCCAAATGCTTGATTTCATTGGTTCTTCACCATTACTCTAAATCTTCGTCATTTCAAGTACTCCAGTGATTTTGAACGTGTTCAAATCAGCATCATTGTTGTTGAAGATCCGTAGCTATAACAATATATAAAAACAAGATGTTTCCGTATTGTTATTGTTATACAGTGTCATAGTATTATTACACAACATCAAAGTCCAATTGTATCACAACTTTGACAACAATACTATGGTGATATGTATCACTCCCCCTTAGTCAATACTCCATCTCACATGAAAACCACCCCCCCTTACATAATGATCCTAAACAATATGTATTTATAGTGTGAAATACACATTAATTCTCCATCTTTTTGTCAATATAAATTGGCAAAGGTACAGAAACTACTGAGATCATAATGAAATTCTCGTAGAGATACTTCATGACTAAAATAGAACATATCAACTTTGTTTCGATGATTTTCACATAGTCTAAACTTAGTGTGTTCATCAAGGAGTTTTAAAGATACAAGAAAACTCATACAATATTCCACAGCCGCACTCCCCATAAAGATTTGGCAATTAAGCACAAGTTCAAAACATTCCTTTTTATGTATTTTTAGGGATAAAGCAAACTCATGTCAATGGTTACTTTTAAGTACATGATTACATTCATTATACCATTCCAATGACGTTGTGTTGGCGCTGAGCTATGTCTAGCTAACAAGTTCCCTGAGGATGTAAAATTTAATCGAGTATATTGTTATACTAAGTACAATAATGCGTCTATTGTACTTAGATATGGGAATTTCATCCCCAACACATCTTCGTCATCTTCCTTTAGAAGAAATGGTCACTTACTTACATTTGAACCTCGACTAATCATGTGAGTGCTATCAGAATGCATGTCTTTGTTAAATTGCCTGACAACTTTAGACCTATGCAAACTGGTGGAATAAGATACCACAAACTCAGTATTCGTTCGAGCTTTCTCCATATTTTTCACCTCAAATTCAGATTTCAAATAGATTTTAAGGTCTCTTATTACATCAAGAGTACCCATCATGTCGGTACCATTGACATAGATAGCTACAATTCCAAATCAGGAACTTTCTTGTGAATACGCAATGAAAATAACTTACTTGTCTATCCCCTCCAAATCAAATAGCCACTTAGACGGGTATACCACATCCGCCTGATTGATTCTATCTATAAGTGAGCGTTCTATCTAAGCTGTAAGCACGCTATGTGGTTTAGAGTCACTTGATTTGGGTAACAAAAGTCTATCAAGTACTTTTGTAAATATCTTCTATCTCTTGATTCTTTCAGAGATACGTAACAACCACATACATATGCTGCATTTCAAGTCCTTTTGAAATTACCAAGCTAACTAAGCAGCAGAACACTATAAAGTTCATTATAAGAGAACAATTCCAGGGCTTTGTGAGAAACCTCGCGCCACAAGGCGAGTCTTTATACTTTAAGACCGCTTCTCATTATGCTTTGTGGAAAATTAATCATATGTCCAATGGGCTTTACACTTGGTTGGTTAGCACTACCCCACCACATCATCGGGTTACATGAAACAATATCCTTTATATACATGTAGGAACAGAACCCTAAATACTATATTGGGCCTTACATTCATGGGCTACAAGCCCTATAACACTCCCCCTTGTGCGGTCCAGTAAAACTTCATATGTAGTGCTTCACAGTTAGTGCTTCGAATATAGTTCTACAAATGTCGTCCTCTCATTGACGACTTGTGCCGAAATCAATTGTCTCATTAAAAATTTGACAAGGAAAAATCCAGTGGGACAAAACCATGGTACAACTCTTCACATGTAGTACACATGGTGTCTCGTACTTTACATGTAGTTCATCACATGCAATACGATCTTCAAGGACCGACTAGTCTAAGTTAATTGCCTCGTTAAAACTTCGTCAAGAAAACCCAGAGGGACAAAACTTGAACTAAAGAAAAGAGTACAATATTAAGAAAACTTAGAACATAGTTGGACTCGAATATGTTGCCTCATTAAAACCTTGACAAGGAAAACCGGTGGGACAAAACCTTGACGAAGGGAAAAGAGTACAACTTGACAGATGCAAGTAAAGGTGATCCGTTTCAGATGATCACTTTGCTCCGTTGAAGTTGATTAGTTGCTTCACAACTCCTAATGCTGAAAATCCTTATCTATGTCAAGCGAGACAAGCGCTTTCTCTGTCATCAAAACTTATTTGCTGGGAATTAATCCTTGCTTCAGATTCTGCAAGTTTCTCTTCCAAAAAAAAATACTTTTGATAAAGATTATCACATTCAAGTGACTTTATACGTAGGTTTTCCTCAGAATCCTTGAGGATCGATTCGTTAGAACGATTCAAAACATAAACACCTAACATCTTCTCAATTTCTTGTTTTCTCGACAGAGAGGAGTCAGAATACGAGTGACATGAGAAGTTGTCATCTTTTTCTTTTCCAACGAATTCAAAACCTTCACATACTCTGAGACTTCCTCATCAAAATCTCTATCAATATCTGAATCACTTTCATCAAAAAGTTCATCCAACTTTTCTTCTAGGCGTGTTTCCTATTAATCAATAGTTTCTACATCAAGAGAATGGTTATATATTGACTTAGATGTGACAGTTCTCTCAGGTGAATCTAAGCTTTGAAAAACATCTGGTAATTTATGGACTGGTACGTTATTAGAGATAGGCTTGCCCATAATAATCATATTGCTTCAAACACAAACTTATAAGGTCTTAGCGTGTTTGCCTTCTCTGATACCAATTGAAAAAACGGGGGTCTAACAACCACACCCAATATTTCGCTTAACAATCTGTATGGACTAACTCCAATATACTTTCAAGAGAATCAACTAGACGGTCAGACTCAATCTTAAGAAAAGTATATCAAAAAGTTATATCTCGATTTCTCAATTCAATCCGCAATTAAACAAATAGGAATTTGCGAGCCCGATTGAATATAAGAAATAACTTGGACGGTATCAAAAACCAATATCCAAGTGTCAATTAATTAAATCAACAACTAAAGGTTGGATTCACAATTGATTAAACTTACGCACAACATGTGATATTTCAATTATATAAACAAATATAATGCGGAAAAGAAATAACACAGACACCAAAAATTTTGTTAACGAGGAAATCGCAAATGCAAAATAACCCCGGGACCTAGTCCAGATTTGAACACCATACTGTATTAAGCCGCTACAGACACTAGCCTACTCCAAGTTAACTTTGGACTGGAATGTAGTTGAGCCCTAACCAATCTCACACTGATCAAGGTACATTCGCGTTCCTTACACCTCTGAATCCTAGCAGGACTCTGCGCACTTGATTCCCTTAGCTGATCCCACCCACAACTAAGAATTTCTATGACACAAAGTCGAAGACTTGGTAAACCAATCTATCTCACATAGAAAAGTCTATTGAATAGACAAATCTATCTCCCACGGAAATACCTAAGAGTTTTGTTCTGTCTTTTGATAAATCAAGGTGAACAGGAACAAATTGATGCACCGGTCTTATATTCTCGAATAACAGCCTAGTAATATCAATCACCTCACAATAATATTAATCATATGGTAGCGAAACAAGATATTGTGGAATCACAAACGATGAGACGAAGATGCTTGTGACTACTTTTTATCTTGCCTATCAGAGATTAAATCTCGAGCAAATATTAGAGAAGATAGCACTCAACACGATAGAAAACATCAAGATCAGAACATGCAACTACAGAGAAAATAGTTGGGTATGGCTTCACAATCCCAATGAAGTTTTCAAGTCATTAACCTACAGGGTTTTGGAAAAAACCTAAAGTTAAAGGAGAATTGACTCTAGTCGCAACTAGTATCACACAAGAGGTGTGGGGATTAGGTTTCCCAGTTTCTAGAGTTCTCCCTTATATAGTCTTCAAACCATGGTTTGCAATCAATGCTACCTTGGTAACAAAGCATTCAATATTCACCATTGGATGAAAATCTGATTAGACTCAAGCTAATATCTTTCAACCGTTAGATCGAACTTAGCTTGTTACACACAAATGAAAAGTGACTTTATTTAGATATGAGTAACCTTACCTAAACATATGCACCTTGTTGGTTCAACAATAGTTAACCGAAGTTAGCCATATAAACACTTTCATATCAACCTTATTCATCTTAACCATAACTAGTTCAAATGACTCAAATGAAACTAGTTCTAGAGTTGCTCAATTGTTTATATCCTCATAAAAGTATACAAGACACAATTGAACCAAAATCGATTTTGATTCACTCGAATCAATTCATGAACATTATAGCCACGGTTTGCAAAAAGATTGCATTCCTTATTATATAAATGCGTTAATTCATGAACAAACCGATTTTAAAACATAACCTACTCAAGTATGTAAACGGGTACGCATACCTAAGTGGCAAGACTAAGTTTGGGTTCGCCAGTATGCGAACGGGTACGCATACCTTCTAAACTCAGTTGAATTTCCCGAACTTGAAACTCACGCCAGTACGCATATCGGTATGCATACTAAGTTCCCGGACTTTCATTAACCAACCAGTACGCATACGGGTATGCATACTATGGTTCCCGGACTTGGAATAACTTGCAACAGTTAGCATACAAGTACGCATACTGTGTTATATCCAATCATGATTATTTGTTCTAAACTCCCATTTCAATCATTGAAACATTCTTAGAAGATGACAATAGCTGTCTCACACAAACTATCATCTTCAAAGCAATTTTCAAGTGATCGAATGATCAATATGAAACATTCCGAGTCTACATCAAATGATTGTCTCACACGAATCGTGTAAGATGTTACAAGGCGATTTTCATATGATTATCTTTTGACTTTCGTAAAGAATATAAGATGAACTTCATAAAAGCGAAAGCTTACCGACACATATTTCGAGAAATATGTAAGCGAGTTAAACTCAGCTCGAAATATCAAATGTGTATAATCGAAGTCTATATATCTATACGACTTTTGTCTAAAATAGGAGATAGAGTAGATAGACTTTTGAGTGATAGATGAGTTCAAGTCTCTACGTACCTTTTGTTGATGAATTTCCACAAGCTCCCCTTAGTAGTTCTTCGTCTTCAATCGATGAACGCTGTGAAGTCTAATGCTCAACTACACTTTCTATCATAATCCGAGACTTAGCTATAAGTAGACTAGAATCAAGACTTATAGTACTTTTGGAAACTAAACTTGACAACAAGCTTGAGATAGCAATGCTTGCGAGTTCGACCGAGCAGTGCTCTAACAATCTCCCCCGTTGTCAATTTTAGTGACAAAACTATCAATACATATGGATTACAAAATAAATTAAACTTTGTAGCTTCTCATCCAAATGCTTGATTTCATTGGTTCTTCACCATTACTCTAAATCTTCGTCATTTCAAGTACTCCAGTGATTTTGAACGTGTTCAAATCAGCATCATTGTTGTTGAAGATCCGTAGCTATAACAATATATAAAAACAAGATGTTTCCGTATTGTTATTGTTATACAGTGTCATAGTATTATTACACAACATCAAAGTCCAATTGTATCACAACTTTGACAACAATACTATGGTGATATGTATCACTCCCCCTTAGTCAATACTCCATCTCACATGAAAACCACCCCCCCTTACATAATGATCCTAAACAATATGTATTTATAGTGTGAAATACACATTAATTCTCCATCTTTTTGTCAATATAAATTGGCAAAGGTACAGAAACTACTGAGATCATAATGAAATTCTCGTAGAGATACTTCATGACTAAAATAGAACATATCAACTTTGTTTCGATGATTTTCACATAGTCTAAACTTAGTGTGTTCATCAAGGAGTTTTAAAGATACAAGAAAACTCATACAATATTCCACAGCCGCACTCCCCATAAAGATTTGGCAATTAAGCACAAGTTCAAAACATTCCTTTTTATGTATTTTTAGGGATAAAGCAAACTCATGTCAATGGTTACTTTTAAGTACATGATTACATTCATTATACCATTCCAATGACGTTGTGTTGGCGCTGAGCTATGTCTAGCTAACAAGTTCCCTGAGGATGTAAAATTTAATCGAGTATATTGTTATACTAAGTACAATAATGCGTCTATTGTACTTAGATATGGGAATTTCATCCCCAACACATCTTCGTCATCTTCCTTTAGAAGAAATGGTCACTTACTTACATTTGAACCTCGACTAATCATGTGAGTGCTATCAGAATGCATGTCTTTGTTAAATTGCCTGACAACTTTAGACCTATGCAAACTGGTGGAATAAGATACCACAAACTCAGTATTCGTTCGAGCTTTCTCCATATTTTTCACCTCAAATTCAGATTTCAAATAGATTTTAAGGTCTCTTATTACATCAAGAGTACCCATCATGTCGGTACCATTGACATAGATAGCTACAATTCCAAATCAGGAACTTTCTTGTGAATACGCAATGAAAATAACTTACTTGTCTATCCCCTCCAAATCAAATAGCCACTTAGACGGGTATACCACATCCGCCTGATTGATTCTATCTATAAGTGAGCGTTCTATCTAAGCTGTAAGCACGCTATGTGGTTTAGAGTCACTTGATTTGGGTAACAAAAGTCTATCAAGTACTTTTGTAAATATCTTCTATCTCTTGATTCTTTCAGAGATACGTAACAACCACATACATATGCTGCATTTCAAGTCCTTTTGAAATTACCAAGCTAACTAAGCAGCAGAACACTATAAAGTTCATTATAAGAGAACAATTCCAGGGCTTTGTGAGAAACCTCGCGCCACAAGGCGAGTCTTTATACTTTAAGACCGCTTCTCATTATGCTTTGTGGAAAATTAATCATATGTCCAATGGGCTTTACACTTGGTTGGTTAGCACTACCCCACCACATCATCGGGTTACATGAAACAATATCCTTTATATACATGTAGGAACAGAACCCTAAATACTATATTGGGCCTTACATTCATGGGCTACAAGCCCTATAACACTCCCCCTTGTGCGGTCCAGTAAAACTTCATATGTAGTGCTTCACAGTTAGTGCTTCGAATATAGTTCTACAAATGTCGTCCTCTCATTGACGACTTGTGCCGAAATCAATTGTCTCATTAAAAATTTGACAAGGAAAAATCCAGTGGGACAAAACCATGGTACAACTCTTCACATGTAGTACACATGGTGTCTCGTACTTTACATGTAGTTCATCACATGCAATACGATCTTCAAGGACCGACTAGTCTAAGTTAATTGCCTCGTTAAAACTTCGTCAAGAAAACCCAGAGGGACAAAACTTGAACTAAAGAAAAGAGTACAATATTAAGAAAACTTAGAACATAGTTGGACTCGAATATGTTGCCTCATTAAAACCTTGACAAGGAAAACCGGTGGGACAAAACCTTGACGAAGGGAAAAGAGTACAACTTGACAGATGCAAGTAAAGGTGATCCGTTTCAGATGATCACTTTGCTCCGTTGAAGTTGATTAGTTGCTTCACAACTCCTAATGCTGAAAATCCTTATGGAAAAGACAATAGCCTTAGTTGGGAAATTACTTCCTGGTGTTTGTTGTTGTCTCATTAAAAACCTTGCCGAGTAACAAAACCCTGTGGGAAAAAGTAACCTCGGTGAAGGAAAATAGTTCAACACACCATTAAATGCTCCCCCTCTGTCATACAATTTTCATTAGTCTAATGCAGTCAAAAGGAGTTTATCACACTTTACTTTGGTGACTTGAATGTTTATAAGGCCCTGTTGTTGATTCTGGAAGTTACGTTGCTTAACAAACTATCAATTTTCATTTCTTTGATTCATTTATTTTCAGTAGATCAATGCGATATTTATGTCTTCGACGTTCAACATACTTGATGCTTTTAGTGTTGTCTCGCTGAAAACCTTGTCGAGTAACAAAACTCTTTGGGAAAAACTATTATTGATCGAAGGGAAAAAGAGTACAACACAACTTCAATTTCGAAGTAAAATATGTCGACATCATATCCTTGGATCCTCCCCCTGATGTCGGCATCTCCCCATGATTACTTTCAAAGTTGTTCCAGACAGTTCCTTTAGTCATGTATTTTTCGAAACTGGATATCGGTAATGACTTAGAAAATAGTCTACCATATCTCCCCCTGATTACTTTCGTTGGTGAAGATATTATTGTCCCTTCATAATCAACAACTTTTGGATTGCACTTTCATTATCATTCTTTTTTATGTCTTTGCAGGGATAAAACAAATTTATGTCAATGGTTACTTTTAAGTACATGATTATATTCACTATACCATTCCAATGACGTTGCATTGGTGCCGAGCTATATCTAGCTAACAAGTTCCATGAGGATGTAAAATTTAATAGAGTACATTATTATACTAAGTACAACAATGCGTCTCTTGTACTTAGATATGGGAATTTCATCTCCCAACACATCTTCTTCATATTCCTTTAGCCGAATTGGTCATTTATGTACATTTGAAACTCGACTAATCATGGGAGTGCTGGCAGGATGCATGTCCTTGTTAAATTGCCTGAAAATGGACATATGCAAACTGATGGAATAATATACCACAAGCCCGGTCTTCTAGTTCAGAACATAGATAAGATCGAGATTTCCCAGGATTTTCATCTCAAATTCAAATTTTAAATAGCTTGTAAGATCTCTTTTTCCATTAAGAGTACTTATCATGTCCATACCGTCGACATAGATAGTTATAATTCTGAATCAGGAACTTACTTAATACGCATGGCACAAAACCGTACTTGTTTATCCCTTCCCAATCAAATAGTCACTTAAGCGGGTATACCACATCCGCCTGATTGTTTAAATCAATAAGTGAGTGTTCCAGTGTAACTGTAAACACACTCCGTGGTTTAGAATCATTCGACTTGGGAAGCAAAAGGACATCATGCACTTTCGCAAATATCTTTGAGTCTAAATCTCCGGAGATATAACCACATCTACTATGTTTCAAGTTCTCTGAAAACTACCAAGCAAACTAATTAACTGAACATTATGATGTTCAAAAGAGCATGCGATCCAGGGGTTTGTGAGAAACTTGCGCCACAAGGTAATTCTTTATACTTTAAGACCTCATTCTTATCTCTATACTTTGTGACAAATAACCACATATGTCCCACATGATTTACACTAGGTTGGTTAGCACTACCACACAAATACCCGTATATTTGTCAATAGAACTAAGTTCTACCTGGATTGCGTAGGCCAAATATGCTATTTATTTGAAACTAATCAAAAAATAAAGCATGGTTCGATCTCATTGTGCTCTACTTCTGGAGCAACTAGTTATAGATTATATCATCAATTTGCAGGGATGATCCTTCCATTGACTCATGTGCATTCTCATAATCCGTCAGGATTTCATTGTTCTCTAGAATCATTTAAAACTTCGGAGCGTCCTCCCATTTGATTCATGGACATATTTAGAGACAATATTATGAGATGATTTCAGATGATATAATTAGGTTGTGCCTAACTCACCTATTTCCTTCTAGGTGAGCACTGATCGAACCTAGTGGTCTCTCCACCTTCCTTTATGGAGCCACGACCTCAACCACACTTCCATCAAGTGTAGTTGTAACACCTTAGTTTACGGTGCATATCCTTTATTAAGGATTTTTAACCTTACAGGAACATTTGCAGTTGGTATGTGTGATCTCATTAGTTTAGCGATATTAGTGTACATTCTAAATATCGACAATCCTTTTTTCACATCACATTTCCATTTGTGGAGTATATGAGTCTATATGAGACAAAATGGGAACACACCACGATATTTCTTATCGTTCCCTCAAAAAATAATTTTTCTTGTCTCCCTCTAACGATGGGAAGACTATCCCATTAGAGTGACTATCCGCAAATCAGCGGTTGAGAAATCGCCTGTCAAAAGGTTTAAAAATGCGAATAATTGTTGGAAATTCATGTCCAACATAGTCACTTAATCATTTTGATGACCTATCATAGTACGATGTGGAGTCGTAAGGGCACATATATAGTGCAACCAAAGATGCGTCATAACAAAAAAATGTCAGACTTATATCCAGTTACCAACTGGTACGCAAAGCATGGTTGACCAATTGTGGGTCTAAAACGAATAAGTGAAGATGCATGTAATATTGCATATTCCCCAAGCAGTTAAATGTAGGTTTGTATGCATAACCATGCTTTAGGAACCATCTGTAACCTTTGATGATAGACTTTGCGAGACCATGGGGTATAGGATGCTCTAATTGATCCTATTAAACATGCAATAACTATCAAGTCCTTTTGATGTATACTCTCTAGCATTTACAAGGTACGGTGAGTCCTTACATGTATAATATGAGCTAGTAATTTTCCAAACGCAAAATTTCTTGGGAACTATAACTAGTCCAAAATGTCGAAACATCCACCAGAGCCATAAGTCACTTTCATGGTCCGTATTCTGCATGGATATTTTTCTAAATATCACCTTATTTTCTTTGTAATATGGATTTTTTTCCATTTGCATCTTAGGATGGTCTCGATCCTGTTTTACTGAAGACTTTGTAAAATGAGTGATATGCTTTCTTACTTAAAATCACAATGGTGAATGGGGGGTTGTGCATCTAGTACTTTAGAAACCACTTACTGAGATATGTGCCGTCACTTTGCATTCTGTCAATCTTTTTCCCGTTATATCGTTCACTCAAATAAAGTGATGTTTGTGAGAGTCCTTTCAAAATAAAACATCATGTCACAACCAAAGTGTCGTTATGGTTATGTCAAAGCCTGTATGAGTCAACTCCCACATTTCATCTCAGGAGTCAATATGGGTTCAATAATCCAAATACTATAGTGATTTACATTTCACTAGATTGACTCATTATTTTCTCTAAAATATATTTTCTTCCAAATATATTAGAGACTATAAAAGATGCAATCAATTATATTCTCATCACTGTGAGGTTCCACATGATATCCATTTGCATGGGTTTCTTTGGAATTTAACAAGGTGTGATAATCTCTCGGTACATATAGAGATTTTGTGACGTCTTTTTTCTATCTTGAAAACAAATTTTGAATAGTGCTTCGCTCGATGATCCAATCATCATAGTCACGTTATAAGGTATTAGTTCAACAACTAGTGTATATTCCTTAAATTAGTGGAAGAAAAACCACTATTAGTTAGACATTGAGTCTTGGGAGATTTAATAAGTGGTGTGGCCTTATTACGTAACAAAAGTCGGATTCAACTAAATTACTTTAGAGTGAATACATGTTACGTTTCATCCAGATATATCTCAAGTTCTTTAGAGAATTTATTTCTATGTGAATGATGTACTTTTCATTCCATAAGCGCAAACATTGGATCTAGTTCAATTAAATAGTCAATTGGCTAGGCAAAGTTCTTCTTGTCATTAAAGTTGATGTAGAAATTGGTTGCTACTGTGATACACACATTACATTGCATATACCAACACCTATAACCAAGTGCATTTCCAACTCTTTCATTTATGATGGGAGATAGAATTACATGTTAGCTTCGTCCCATACTCAGTTGATACCTGTACTTTGGTGTTATAACTACCGTGGGGAAAAAATACATCTTCTTCTCATGATATATATGTCCCTTTTTACATGCTTTATATGAGTCGGTACGTCTAACCCTCATTACTTCGGAGTTTTTTCTATTTTCAATTTCTGCTACATTTAGCTTAATTTGAGAAATTTATTTATCTCAACAGGCCAAGAGAATCTCACCACACATGTCAACCACTTACTTTAGGTTGAATATATTACTAAAGATAGTTCTCTTATTGTCATACTTCAACATATACTGGTTCATGGATGAAGTAGAGAAATGGAAATTTTCTGACTCATATCATCTTTTGTGAGTTCTTCCACAAATATTGGAATACATGTGTGTTGATGGTGGATTTTAGTTCAGGGCTAAAATTATAAAAGCCAAATTTAATACGCTGACATCCTGCAGAGGATAAAGCTATTTGAGTGATGAATACTTCTTCACTTTACTAATTCACCTAGAATGGAGCATGTAGCAACAATCCCAATATTCTGTGAATGAAATACACCCAGAACGGAGCATGTAGCAACAATCCCGATATTCTGTGGACTTATAGCATTATTAATTAATGCATGATTAGCCTTGTATTTCCTGTGCTGTTCCCGCAGAACCCTCATTATTGGTGTGGCATGACGAGTGAGTGTTGCTCTTAACAGAGCAACACGAATCTCCAAGTGTCAATAGTGAGGCATGCAAGAAATACCCATAAAGGCTACATCTTTCGGTGTGTTATACTATCCCGATTGAGCCTACATCTCTCGGTGTGTTATACTTTCCCGATTGGGCATATATCTCTCGGTGTGTTATACTATCCCGATTGAGCATATTTCCTAAGGGAAATTTGGACTGCCCATGTCAGTCTCAGAAACGATCACGGCCACGCAAGTTGGCCGCATGATTTAACCAGCCTAGACGATCCTCAGCAGGAGCAGGCTACCACCTTGATGACCACCAGCGGGCCCGTTTTTCCCTGATCGGTCGAATACATACCACGCCTCCCAAACAACCACCGAACGCCAGCCTAAAATAGGATGGTTGGGCTGGTGTGGAGCATCTTGGAAAAGCTTGTACGCACAAGACTGCCAATGTCGGTTTCAAAACAGATCGCGGCCGTCCAACTTCGCTCGCATGGTTGGACGGCATAGATCGTCCCATGACCGGTTGGACAAGCGTTGTCCTGCATACCAGCAGGCCCCCTTTCTACTTACTTGACTGACCTTCTCACGACCTAGCCAGAGAGGAGCAAACGCTTGCTCGAAGTTCGGCTGGCGTAATGCTTTAAGGGTCACAGGAAAGTCCACTAGTGTCTTAAATTGATCACAACCATCCAACTTCACCGACATGTTTGGATGGCTTAGATCAAGCCAATGACCGTGGGACAAGTACACACATGCTCACCACCGGCTCAATGTGGGTCCTACATGGTCGGCCTCCCCAAAGGAGGAGCATAGCTTGCCAAACCGTTAGATTGAAGTCGTGTACACACGACCGATCCAAAACCCTAATTAGGGTTTGCGACATGTTACATGTGTCGCTAATCGATCACGAGCGTCCATCTTCACAAGCTTGGACAGAGGGGGTAGATGTAGACTTAAAAGGTCCCGAGCATGTCAACATGATCACCGTGGTCCCATCTATACGCATGACCAATCGACAAGGCCAATCATGGCTGAACGTCTCGAAGCGCGCACCCTAAGTAGGCATGTCGCGGACTTCCAACTCCTTTGCGGCAACGGATTTCTGTCGCAAACCGATCTCAACCACTCAACTTTGCCGGACAAATTGAGTGGCTTAGATCACATCTTCATGGGACAGTGAGGTACGGACGTGTACACCGGCAAGCCGTCTACACGCATGCCCAGTCGGTCCTGCCAAAAACGTCTCCCATGCTTGGATTCGACCAAGCTGAAGAGTGATGCTTGCACACCTCTTCAAAACCCTAAAACTTCATCAACGGTTGCAGATGAGCGTCATTTATCATCTCGTTCATCCAACTCTACCAGCTGGGTTAGGCAGCCCTGGCTAGGAGTTAAACGACCAAAGAAGCATCCCCATGTTCACCGTCCGCCACTCTTCCACATAGAGTGATCGGCCAAAGCAAGGCTCGCCCATGCAATATCCAAACGATCACTTGAAGATGGTTGGACGTGATGCTATTTTAAGACACTTGATCGTGACTTACTCCGTTAAGCCTTAAAATAGCGATGCTTCATACATGCTAGTCATATTCGATGCATTACATGCATAAAATACACACGATATTTCATAAATATCGATCTCCCAAATAACTTAGTTATTTAATATAGCATCGTATTCTACCTTCTGTGGGTCCCACGATCCACACAATCGAGACATCAAGCATGTCACAAACTAGGGGATACTTACTGGGGTATTGGTCTGGCGGTTTACAGCGTGCAGCGCGCAACGCGCCATCACAAGAACGTGTCAGGAAGACATGGACGGTTAGTAATGATGGGAGAAGTGGGCTTAGACCTGATCGTGTGACAATCACCAGCACGATCCCACTACTCCATCACTCCACTTCCTCCACTTCCTACAAGACAAGGGTTGTGCTTTATGACTTGTATAAATAGGTTCTCCTCCCTATTTCCACAACAGACAAGACAGAAACTAAGTGTTGATACAACGTATTCAAACACATAGAGCTTTGCTTACATTATTGCAAGCCAGTTCGGTATTCTGATACAAGTCATAAAACAACCAACACCTTCACGATCTCAACATCTACTTCGCTTCCCTCCCTAAGATCAACCCCATCTCCTTCATTTTATGACCGAAGCAAGTCTGGAACGGCCATTTCTTGGTTTAGGCCAGAATTGTACAGATTGATCTCTCGAATCAAAAGCACTCCCGTGCAGTGCATTTCTTTAGGGTTTAGATTCATTTCTCATCTACACACCCCAAATTACCAAAACCAGCAGAAATAGTTTTCACCCATAAACAATTGGCGATCACAGTGGGAGATTAATCTCTCAGTTATGAAGTCAATTTCTTCAATACCAATTCAATTTTACTGATTTCGAAACTGGTGGATTTTAGGTCTGGATCAGCAACCAATCCTGATGGGACTAGCGCTGACAACATTCTCGGTGTTGATATCCCAATCAGTGGTGTCACCGTGCAGCCAGTCAATACCATCAATGTATCTCGTGGAATTACTTCCTCTACTACCAGCACCAGCGGAGCAGGAGGAGATATTCCATTGGGCGTGACACCTCCTATCACCAGAGAGCCAGAGCAGCCGCAAACCTTGACTTCTCTTCAAGTGTAACGCCTCTAGCCGTCACCAGAGCAACTGCCACTCCTCCATCGGGACGAGGAGATGGAGGATCCAAGGGAGGACAACCCCCTATTACCATGGTGGATTTGATGGAGAGACAAGAGGTTCTCGCTAGGGCCCAAACATACATGGCTACAACTCAGAAAGAGGTACTCACTTTTCTTAAGACATTAACTAATCGATTGCCACATGAGCCACGACAGCCCCTGGAGCCAACAAGGAATGCATTCAACGCACCCGGAGAAAGTACTTCAACGAAGCGAGCCTACATGGACCTGATCAAAGAAGCGATAAACGGCATACTCGATCTCCTCATCAAGATGATATCAGATATGACCGATCCTGTCATGGATATTCCTACACTGGGGACTGATCCTCCTCAAGTCAATAGTTTCACTATGAACCAGAGTCCAGTGGATCAGGAAGCGGCTTCTCTAGTGGAAAGTTTATACGAACTTTTATAACTCTCGAAGATCAGCGGGCGGAGACGTTTGCTGCAATCAACCAGAGGAAGGTCACAACCGTGCCATACATGTTACCGCACGCATCAAGGATTCATAGTTCAAGAGGGCCCTTATCGACACAGGAGCGTCTTCGAATGTTATTACTCTCAAGACTCTCAGGACAGCCAAGGTTCGCCTAGGCAAGATCGTACGGAAACCTACTACAATGACAGACTTCGATGGAAACCAAACCAACACGTACGGGTATGTAAATCTGAATTTATCTTTAGGGCCCATCCAGTCGAAGGTGAAATTCGAAGTCGTAGAAAAATATCCAGACTACCACATGATATTGGGGAGACCGTGGCTTCATGACAGTAGGATTGTCCCTTCGACATATCACCAGTGCCTGAAGACTATGTTGAATAAAGAAGTCGTTCGTATCCCTGCATCGCTGTCTCCCTATGCACCGATATGTGGAGTGTAATTGTTTGAACCAAGAGAAGCTCCGCAGAAAGGATCAAACAAAGTTCATTGCATCCCACTCCCCACGTGGGCGTCAATTCAGGAGGAGGACCGACTCGCATTATTGAGGGATAAGCCCCACGATGCATCTTTGCTGACAAGGCATTCTTCTTCATCCGGTGAAGCCGCAACCCACGCTCACGCTAAGAGGGAACGAACTGTTGTGGAAGGTCGTGACTAGAAAAAGAAAACTGTATACTGACGCCGCTGTTAGCAATGAGCAGGAGAGACTGTTACCCAGTCTCCCCGCCCAACGTAATGCTACCAAAACGACGATCCACAGGAAGAGGTGATGGATGCTCCACCACAGCTGCAAGACGGCACCAACTCCACAACTGATGAGCTCAAAATCGTTAACATCGGGAATGAGGAATCTCCTAGGCCTATCTCCACCAGATCAACCTTGTGTACGGATGAATCGCACGAAGCTTGTACAACTTCTCAAAGAATACCATGACATATTCGCTTGGAAATATGAAGAAATACCCGGTCCCGATGAAAAATTGGCCACCCACCATCTACATGTCATACCTGGAGCCAAGCTGATTAAGCAATCTCCGAGGAAATTCAGGCACGAGTCAGAAGAGCAAATCAAGACTGAGATTCAGAAGTTGCTTGCTGCTGGCTTCATTAAGCTCATCCATCATCCGACCTGGTTGGCTAATGCGGTCCCGGTGAAAAGAAAAACAGACAGATCAGGTGTTGCGTGGATTTCAGAGACTTGAACAAATGCTGCCCCAAAGACGATTTTCCTCTACCTAACACTGCATGTTAGTAGACTCCATCAACGGACACGACATGTTCTTCTTCATGGATGGATATAGCGGGTACAATCAAATAAGGATGTACGAGCATGACGCAAGTAAGACATCTTTTCGAACTCCTCTCGGAAATTTTTATTATATTGTAATGCCATTTGGTTTAAAGAATGCCGGTGCAACGTATCAACGGTCTATGACGACAATCTTCCACTGGAGCCGATACCTTAAGGGAGCAGCCTCAAGAAGATAACGATGTCTGCGCGTCATGTCGAGAAAGATCCGGGCGAATCACTCTATCAGACGATGGTGCATGTCTATCGTGCTATGTTGGAGAATCTGCGCTTTTGGTCATCCTCTGGACTTCGTGAAGCTGTTGAACGCTCATCTATAACAACATCTGCCTTGCTAGAAAGAACCAGGTTTTCCAGTAATTAAGAGCCTCATGATGTTCGTTACTCAACATACATATCGCCAACATGCAATACAACCTTCAGCCTTCCGTAAGCTGTTTCGCTGAAGCAGTAAGCGGAAAGCCACCGAGATACAACATCCTGTGCGTCCAAAATTTCCAACTTTAGCTCTAGTACCACTTGCACGACTGCCACAATGATGAAACAACGTCCAAGATATTCCATATCTGGATCGACGGTAACTACATCAATGAGAGACGCTTTCAGAATTTGTCTTCCATGGAAGAAGTAGTTGCGTTACCAAAGGAGATTGCACTTGGGACTTAAGAGGTAAATACAAATCCTCCACGTCAAGAGCTTCATCATATTTGCAGAACCTATTAGTTAAGTCATTCGCATGAAGGAACTTCCCTACTCCTCAAAGACACGATCCAAAGATGATAATGGCAAAGGAGTATGATTGGGGACTGTATCCCTCTTATCTATTCCATGAGGAAACATCAAGAAAGCCATCGGTTCCAGCTTCTCCCTCTAATAACGAGACGATCTCTACCATTATATGAAGGGTGCCAAGTTCGTGCAAGTTGCCACCACGCCTCTCCCTTCCAGTCTCTTCTGATCACAACTGCTGCCAGGAACCCTCGTCGATTGATACCATCCAGAGATTCACCATATCAACGACCACTACGTACAAAAGACCCATCGGGCATACAAGATGGATCCACGCAGACCACTCTTGGGGACTGAGGCTCAGCATGAAATTCCTTCGCCGCCAGTTAAGAACTTCTTCAACACAAGAGAGATGGTCAATCAAGAAGCATGTAATTCGCAAGTGGAAACCAAACTGAAGAAGAGACCGCTTCAACACTCTCTCCAGCAGAAGCCGCTTCAACGCTCCCTCCACCAGAATCTGCTTCAACGCTCTCCGGGACCTGCTCGCTCCAGAAGCTGCTTCAACGCTCTCCGGGACCTGCTCGCTCCAGAAGCTGCTTCAACGCTCTCCGGGACCTGCTCGCTCCAGAAGCTGCTTCAACGCTATTTGCAGGACCCACATTCACTTTTGAGCACACAAAGTTCATTTTTGAGCAAAGCAGACGCATGATGAGTCCCACGTTCGAGCGAAGCAGGCAACAAGGCCGGTGTTTGGTCAAGGCAACAAGGCCGGTGTTTGGTCAAGATAGCAGGGTCGGTGTTTGGTCTAAGTAGCAAGGATGGCACTCGAGCAAGCACATCAACCGTACGGGAAAAACAGGCACAAGACAGGGCCAGCGTTTGAAACATGTATACGGTGGACCCGTGTTTGATCGAAGCATGCACAGTTTCCCATGTTCGAAGCAAGCATGCTCACATCGGGTCCCACGTTCGACCGAAGCAGGCACGCAGTGGACCCACGTTTAACCGAAGCAGGCACATCAAGCCCACATTCGATCAAGCAGGCGCATGATGAGTCCCACGGTTGAGCGAAGTAGGCGGGACCACATTCCTATCAAACATGTGCAACAGGGTGACGTTTGGTCGAAGCATATACATGGTGGGGTCCACATTCGTCCAGGGTTACATGCACGGTTTTCTATGGGAAGAGGAGCATACAAGTTCTATTCCCTTCTTGGCTCAAATACCCAAAAGAGGAAACCGGCCCAACCAAGGTCGTGGTCACACCTGGCGTACTCACACGGACGATTGCCAACATGGCCGGCCAAAGTCTCTCCAGGTAAACTTACTTTGTCTTTTCTTTTTATGTTGTATACGTCACCATCTCATGCCTACCCCACAATAACGCAACCATTATGTGCCAGGCATGGGACTTAATGTTGATGGTGGATTTTAGTTCAGGGCTAAAATTATAAAAACCAAATTTAATATGCTGACATCCTGCAGAGGATAAAGCTATTTGAGTGATGAATACTTCTTCACTTTACTAATTCACCTAGAATGGAGCATGTAGCAACAATCCCAATATTCTGTGAATTAAATACACCCAGAACGGAGCATGTAGCGACAATCCCGATATTCTGTGGACTTATAGCATTATTAATTAATGCATGATTAGCCTTGTATTTCCTGTGATGTTCCCGCAGAACCCTCATTATTGGTGCGGCATGACGAGTGAGTGTTGCTCTTAACAGAGCAAAACGAATCTCCAAGTGTCGATAGTGAGGCATGCAAGAAATACCCGTACAGGCTACATCTTTCGGTGTGTTATACTATCCCGATTGAGCCTACATCTCTCGGTGTGTTATACTTTCCCGATTGAGCATATATCTCTCGGTGTGTTATACTAGCCCGATTGAGCATATTTCCTAAGGAAAATTTGGACTTCCCATGTCAGTCTCAGAAACGATCACGACCACGCAAGTTGGCCGCATGATTTAACCAGCCTAGACGATCCTCAGCAGGAGCAGGCTACTACCTTGATGACCACCAGCGGGCCCGTTTTTGCCCTGGTCGGTCGAATACATACCACGCCTCCCAAATACCCACCGAACGCCAGCCTAAAGTAGGATAGTTGGGCTGGTGTGGAGCAGCTTGGAAAATCTTGTACGCACAAGACTGCCAATATTGGTTTCAAAATAGATCGCGGCCGTCCAACTTTGCCCGCATAGTTGGACGACATAGATCGTCCCATGACCGGTTGGACAAGCGTTGTCCTGCATACCGGCAGGTCCCCTTTCTACTTACTTGACCAACCTTCTCACGACCTAGCCAGGGAGGAGCAAACGCTTGCTCGAAGTTCGGCCGGCATGATGCTTTAAGGGTCACAGGAAAGTCCACTAGTGTCTTAAATTGATCACTACCATCCAACTTCACCGGCATGTTTGGATGGCTTAGATCAAGCCTATAACCGTGGGACAAGTACACACATGCTCACCACCGGCTCAATGTGGGTCCCATATGGTCGGCCTCCCAAAGGATGAGCATAGCTTTCCAAACCGTTAGGTTGAAGTCGTGTACACACGACCGATCCAAAACCCTAATTAGGGTTTGCGGTATGTTACATGTGTCGCTAATCGATCACGAGCGTCCATCTTCGCAAGCTTGGACGGAGGGCGTAGATGTAGACTTAAAAGGTCCCGAGCATGTCAACATGATCACCGTGGGCCCATCTACACGCATGACCAATCGACCAAGGCCAATCATGGCTGAACTTCTCGAAGCGCGCACCCGAAGTAGGCATGTCGCGCGGATTCCAACTCCTTTACAGCAACGGATTTCTGCCGCAAACCGATCTCAACCACTCAACTTTGCCGGAAAAATTGAGTGGTTTAGATCACATCTTCATGGGACTGTGAGGTACGGACGTGTACACCGACAAGCCGTCTACACGCATGTCCGGTCGGTCCTGCCAAAAACGTCTCCCATACTTGGATTCAACCAAGTTGAAGAGTGATGCTTGCGCACCTCTTCAAAACCCTAAAACTTCATTAACGGTTGCATATGAGCGTCATATATCATCTCGTTCGTCCAACTCTACCTGCTGGGTTAGGCAGCCCTGGCTAGGAGTTAAATGACCAAAGAAGCATCCCCATGATCACCGTCCGCCACTCTTCCACATAGAGTGATCGGCCAAAGAAAGGCTCTCTCATGCAGTCTCCAAACGGTCACTTGAAGATAGTTGGACATGATGCTATTTTAAGACACTTGATCGTGACTTACTCCGTTAAGCCTTAAAATAGCGGTGCTTCATATATGCTGAATATATTCGATACATTACATGCATAGAATACACACAATATTTCATAAATATCGATTTCCCAAATAACTTAGTTATTTAATCTAGCATCGTATGCTACCTTCTGTGGGTCCCACGATCCACACAACCGAGACATCAAGCATGTCACAAACTGGGATATTGGTCTGGCAGTTTACAGCGCGCAACGCGCCATCACAAGAACGTGTCAGGAAGACATGGACGGTTAGTAATGATGGGAAAAGTGGGCTTAGACCTGATCGTGTGATAATCACCAGCACAACCCCACTACTCCATCACTCCACTTCCTACGAGACGAGGGTTGTGCTTTATGACTTGTATAAATAGGTTCTCCTACCTATTTCCACAACAGACAAGACAAAAACCAAGTGTTGATACAACGTATTCAAACACACAGAGCTTTGCTTACATTATTGCAAGCCAGTTCGGTATTCTGATACAAGTCATAAAACAGCCAACACCTTCACGATCTTAACATCTTCTTCGCTTCCCTTCCTAAGATCAACCCCATCTCCTTCATTTTGTGACCGAAGCAAGTCTGGAACGACCATTTCTTGGTTTAGGCCAGAATTGTACAGATTGATCTCTCGAATCAAAAGCACTCCCGTGCAGTGCATTTGTTTAGGGTTTAGATTTATTTCTCATTCACACACCCCAAATTACCAAAACCAGCATAAATAGTTTTCACCCATAAAAATGTGATTTTATTTGAACGTATCTTTTGAAACTACTGACAGATTAATAGTCGAGCAAGTGGATTACATTCCACGGAACATTCAAATTTTTGGAAGAAAATATCAAGTATGCAATAATGGTGTTCAAGTACTTCTAAACCCCAAATAAATACATTGAAATCGAGTTGGTACAACCAATTCAACTAAATAATCGAGTTGGTACAAAAGACATCATTCAACTATAGCCAATATCACGAGAATAAAATAACATTAATGCTGGGTTTGGATGTAGAATTTTAAAGGTGGAATTTATGGGTCCAGGGGATTTGGTAGAATTACGTTTCCCTCTTTACGTTTGGTTGCCCGAATCCTTGGAATCACGTTTCCTACGGGATTCAGTTTTCCAGTAAATCCTTCATATGGAGTCCCACCCCTCCCCCCTAAGATTTGCTGGGAAACTTATCAAGGGATTTATGGACCCACTTTTTTTTAACTTTAATTCCCATATATATGCAATTTTAAGATCTGAGGGTAATGCCAAATGGTACAAAGACTTTAAAACAAGAAAACTCTATAAATCCTAGGAATTTTAATTAAGTTACCAAACGCACAAGGGATTTACATGAATCCTAGAATTTGTAATCCCATGGAATTATAAATTCCTGGAAACGATGAATTCTGCAAACAAACCCTCCATAAGACCAAAATTCTTAATGATCGAGATCAGCAATCATAATTCAAATTGACTGTTTATATAATATACAATATGGACTTATCTTGAGAAAAAGAAAAACAAAACTAAGCATGTTCTAAAAAACAGATAAATAAGCCCAATGAATATTCGGTGTAAAAACACTGTATTAGTTACATACCTCACGTTTTGGTTCCCACTGTATATAGGCAGAACTGGTGCAGCCTTGATCGGGCACGTCCCGGACAGGAGGACAAAACCAGGTTGGAACAGGGTTGGCTGGACCGAGTTGGCCGGACCAAGGTTGGACGGACCGAGTTGGGCGGACCGGGTTGGCCTGACCGTGTTGGGTTGACCGGGTTGGGTTGACCGGACATAAGACTTCTTTCACAGATTACCTTTTTTCTGGAAATCGAAGAGGCGAGATCTCGGAAAGCGAACACCCTTTCTTTCACGAACAGACTTTCCTTCATAGGTTAACGCAAATAGAGACGGATTAGCGTTTGTACAGTACAATATAATTACAATCCGATCAATCATCACAGTAGATTTAATAGCTATGATACAATCCGATCAATCATCATCGTAGATTTAATAGCTATGATGGCAAAAAATACAATACTACACAATTCAATACAATCAACCCATAAAAAAAAACGCGAGAAAATAAACTTAGCCTTATGATGATTGCATAACTGCCTTGATGTAAATCCAAACTCCTTTTTCTTATTTTTTTTCTTTTTGAACAACTTGTGTTTATCATCCATATAGGAATAAAAAATCACCCAATCCAATTTAGCTTTGCGGTATAGCTTCGTGCATGATAACGTGTTGTAGTGAAAACATAGATAAAGTAAAGAGGCAAATAGAGGTTTCTATTGATCAACATCATCGGGTTACATGGAACAATATCCTTTATATACAGGTAGGAAGAGAACCCTAAATACTATATTAGTCTGCACATTCATGGGCTACAAGCCTTACAACAACTATGCGTTTTTGTTTATGAGCGGAGGTAAGTATTTTTTTGGGCCGACTCTCGTGCTCATACCATCCCCTATGCAAAATCGTGCTCATACCATCCCCTATGCAAAAACTAGCTGAAAACAAAGCTAGCTTCTTAAATCACGAGCAAAACCAACCAAAACAACTAAAGCGCCCATTGCCCCATTAAGCAACTTGCGAGAAGCAGCAAGCAACGGGGTCTACCAAATTGAGATGGTTGTTCTATAGAAAGACTGAATATTTCCAAAGTGTTTTTTCGTTTATTTCCAAAGCTATTCAAGGTTAAAATATAGAAAGTGTTGTTCTTCATAATAGCTTGTTAAATTGGATTTTGGGGAAACTTATTACAGCATGTCTCTTGTCAGAATCTCAACTTGGTTTGAAATACTACTCGTCCTTGGAACTTTGTTTTCCTTAATGCTGTAATATTAGCATATACTTCTGATTCTGTCGCTCTGAGTATATAGCCAGGACGATTACGAACTTGCTAGCTCTCTTGAATGTTTTGAATTCTTGTGATTTGTTGGGAACTTTACAGCAGGAGCATAAGAGGGCATACAGACCAATAGTGATCTTCTTCATAAAAAAGGAAGGCATGTTCTCATGTGAAATCCCCTGGTAGAATTATATTGCCGCATGTCCCATTAAATTATAGCTCTATTCTTCTGAAGGTTAAGAGGATATGGAGTTGGACCAAGGTCTTGGAGAAGCTTTTGAGAAATCTGTTTGCTCAGGAGATAAGCCTTCGACCCAATTTGCACCAGAATGTATCTCACTTTTAGCCAAGGGCATCTCTCTTATTCTGTATCGATGGTTAAGACTTCAGGTGTTCGTTGCACACGGAAGAGTGTCGTTCTGCGAGATAGCGGAGTATCTCAGACTTAATTATGGGAAATATAAGCATTCAGGAGTGGAGAAAATAGCTGCGGATATGTTAGATTTCTTCACAGAACAAAAAGGTAGTTTTAGTTTTGCAGTTCATGATATCTTCACTAAACAATTGAATATAGCATTGAATTTTGTTTATTCTGATGTCATTTTTCCATCTTCCTCTTCCGCTTTCTTAGAGCCTCACGATGTCGAGTCTGTGCGTTCTCGGGTGATTAAGCTGGTGCGTGTTCATTTAAGTACGGTGTTGGACTTATGCAAGGCCTTTATGAGGTATGTCATATGTTTTTGGAACACTTGGTTTTATTCATCTCCCCAGTGATTGATTGTATCTTGGTTACACACTTACATGTTAATGTTTCCACAACCAGTCTTATACTTTCTATACGGTAAATTACAATGGGCAAAACTGAAAAAATCATCTCACACTCGAATTACTACTAGCACCATTATTAGCTTGTGCAGCATTACCATCTGCACCCATAGGCACACTTTACTTCTATTAGTATGTTTCAAGGAACCTTCATCTTTTGAGGGAAAGTAAGTTCTTTCGGACTCCTTTTGTCTCGAAAAGGATGGAATACTGAGTTTAGTACTACTCCAGTTCAAATTACTTTTCTAGAGTTTCTTCAGCTCTTTCTCGGATGCTTATACATTCTCTGCGTAATTCCACGCAGGTGGAGGATAAGTTATACAATATGCACCAAGAGTTTTTGCAAGGGAAGTATGATTCAGTGGAAGAACTTAGGAAAACCACATATTGGTTTGGGGAAGAGTATATGGAGAAGTTGAGGAAATCAGAAGAAGAAGAAGAACTGATTAGAGTACGTAAATACAATGCTGAACGAGGGAAGATTGCAAGACGCAAAAGGCTGAAATTCCGAGCTTTCTTTTTGTAAGAAAAATTGGTGAGCTGGTAGCTGTATACCTAGTGCTGAAGTCACATTCCAAGATGCCTTACTTTTTCAAAGCCGAGCTACAATACCAGCCAGCAAGAATTGTGCATCTTAAAAGTATTTTATTACTTTGGCTTCATAATTAGAATGAAGGTTTTGACAAAGTTTGGTGTAATTATTCAAAAACTAAAATCTCCGTTACCAATGGTTTTGATGGCCAGATTTACTTGGGCATACATACATTTACCTTTTGAATATACTGTTTTTCTAGTTCTTGCATTTACCCAGTTGTTTGCTAAATACTAACCCAGTTGTTTGCTAAATACAGTTGATATCTTGGTATTCAAAAATTGAGGGAGAACATTATATACTAGTCAATGGAAAGTCGCCAGATGACAAAAGTTGCAGCCATCAGCTGGCCTTGGTATCCAATTTGCTGCAATGTGGGCTTAGTCCTATCCAGTTATGACCATTACTATTATTACTAAGGCACCAACCTACCAGACACTAGTTTTGTTTTTTCAGCTTGAATAGAGATGGTTCTACAGTCTCTCTCAATCACCCTTCCAAAGTAATCACTAGCAGTTTTCGTTAATAAGTAGCAAACCTCATATAATGTTTTAAGAATTACACCACAGTACCAATAAGGAGTAACTGATCTTGCTAGACATGGGCAACAGTGAAAAATCCATAGCCAGATCTAACTGATCTTGTCAAATGTAATATGATGTTACACAGCTTTGAAAATACAGATGCAAACAGTTAAAACGAGAGGATTTTGCCAAGCCAGTCAGCATCCAGTGGCTATACTTTCTTTTGTTATATCCTCTTAACAGTGTCACCGAGAAGAACGATAAATCCCTCACCCGCAAGAGTTGCTAAAGCATTCCTTAACTGAAAAATCCATAAGAAAACAGTCAGAATTACTGGTTATATCACACAACCAAGACTCACCTGCTTTTAGAGAGACAAAGGGAGGTAGGTAAAACGAACACTATCCACTTACATCATTAAGGTGAATTTCTGCTGAACCTTGCTTCTTCAGCTCCTCCAGCAACTGCACAGTAAATTGTACAATTATGTCCCAGGGTTGTTTTTTTACATAGAGTGATAATAATTCTTGTTCAATAGTAATTAATCAGGAAGTTATTCATACTTTTGCACAGAAAGCAAACTTCAGGCACAGCAAATTAATTTAGGACAGTATCAATGTTGAACTGAAGAAAATAACCTACCTCCATTGAACGAGTTGATGGTCCACCAAGTTGCAATTTTTCCATTATTAGGTTTCGAGTTGCTGACACCAAATTTTCTCTTCTTATCCTTTCACTTGCAGAAACTCCAGTGGTGATCAGATCCATATCAATTGTTCCTATAAACGAAAAATGAGATAACTTCAGACCCATAAGGATACGAAGAGTGTGACTACATACATGTCAAAAGAGCATATTTGGTAGAAATTTACCTGTGGCATGATCAGTGGCTGACTGTTGCATGGCAACTTCAAGGAGCCTGAACGCTTCAATCACATCATGCTTTTCAACCTGCACACAGGGGGCAAGCGACCTCGTTTAAATGTTTCTGGTTGGTAATTTCCAATTGTTTCTTAAAAAAAACTTTAAATAGTTGTTACAAGTGTAAGATTCACTAACCCATTCTGAGAAACGAATACGTGCCAGGGCTTCACTAAGGCGAATCAGACTCTCAATTTGCCTAGGCGTTGCTGTTATCACCTAGGGTTTACATCATACCAAAAAGTTCCATGAATAAAAGTTGGCATCAATTATCCCTCCATGTATATTCATAGTAAGAAGTGGATCGAAGGGTTTAAAGAACATGACAAAAGCTACCTTTTTGCTGCTTCCTGGAAAGTTTCCCCTTCTCCTTAATTCCACATATCCTCGTGTTAACTCGTCTGCAGCTTCATCAGATAACTTTGGGTGGACGTATCTTCTGGCATAGCTAAGGTATGCTGTTAAGGTTGGAAGATCCAACACATCTTGTTGTATACTCTACAAATAGAGGCAAGCAGATTATTCATCCAAATGATACATTCTAAACTTCAACAAGTAAAACAAATATATAAAAAGAGCTATTCATGGACATCGGAGCTTATCAAACCTCAGGATTTTCGAAGTGCAATGCAACAATATGCTTTGCAAGACGCCTATCTGCTTGTTCATCAGCCTTGTCCAGAAGCAAGTATATCAAATCAAACCTGAAAATTCAGATCCAGATACTAGTTGTGTTAGTTCAAGAATTAAAACGGTATCTATCAAACACATTGTCATTTTGTGTTTTGTCACCTTGACAACAAGGTAGGTGGTAGGTGTATATTGTCAATCACAGATAGGCGTGGATTATAACGTGAACCACTTGGATTAGCACAAGCTAACACAGAAGTCCGAGCATTAAGAGAAGCAATGATTCCTGCCTTCGCTATTGAAACAGTTTGTTGCTCCATTACCTGTATGTAGTAACAATGAAGAAGAAAATATACGTTTTAGATATATACAAGGACAGATAATTGAATGAACTTCCAGAAACACTAGACAAAGCAAAGAATTAAAAGTCCTACCTCATGTAACATGCTCCTCGCATTCTCTGACATTTTGTCAAATTCATCAATGCAACAAATACCTCTATCACTCAAGACAAGGGCCCCACTTTCAAGTACCTAAAAAAATTCACAAGGATAAAGGAAATTCATTTCTGAAGTATAAACAGTTGCAAGGACACAATTCTAATCCAGCATTTACAGATCTGTCAGGATATATATCATACCGTTTCACCAGTTTCTGGGTCCTTGGCTACATAGGCAGTCAAACCTACAGCAGAACTACCTCTTCCACTGGTGTAGATACCACGAGGTGCGAGCTTGTGTATGTATTGGAGCAACTGAGATTTACTGGTTCCAGGATCACCAACCATCAGAATATTGATGTCACCACGGAAGCTAGCCCCAGATGGCAGCTTCAAAGCACTTCCACCAAACAGCTACAGTCAACATTAAACACCAACATTAGTTCAGGAAGGTAAAACTACAATTTGATTTCAATGAATCATCAAAGCAAGAATATACAAACAGTATCTATTATCTAACCTGACAAAGAAGGCCTTTCTTAACGTCATCGAGTTCCCATATGTTTGGTGCCAGGGATCTGGTTAACCTCTCATATATATCAGGCAGTTTTGCAAGCTCTTTTAACTGTTCAACCTGAGAATTATACATGAATAAAGATGATTAATAAAAACAGCAATAGTCCAACTGCAACATGTTAGGAATTATCTTTAACTACCTTGTCTTGAAAGTCAGCGGGTACATCTTCGTTCATGTTGTCAGAGGCATTAAGATGTTCTGTTTGATCCTCAGCCTGCATTCTAGATTTATCGGTCTTCTTTATATGAAGACAATCTATGTAAGTCTGCAATGACATGTATAATCGATCAGTTCAGTCCACATCAAGATTAGTGACATTTCGAATCTTAAAGGCTTAAAGTACATACCTTGAACAAAGATTTCACTGATCTTTGTGTTGGCCCAACTCTAACACTCATTGCCCTATATATACCAGTGACCTATTTGGAAATGGTTAAACACAGTATTAGCGAGTAGATGAAACAGACAAAGATGCATAGAAGCACATTCAATTGAGTTGATAAATCGAATATGTTATCTTACCTCAACTCTATCACCTGGCTTTCCAGCATCAACAAGTTTGTCATGCATTAATAAGCTAACTGTGTGAGGAGTACCCCCTTCTGGAATGTCATCTGGTGTCTCTTGCAGTCTCACGATCTGCTTGTCAGCAAACCTGGTAATCATTCATACAGAACCAACTTCATCAATAACAAAGTCTCACAAAATTATTCAACACCAGCATCTCAAATGTTCCAAAAGAACAGCATAAATTGTGGGTATCAATTAAAGCGGCAAAAAGCCATATAATAGCATACCGGCATCGGTTGTGAACCAGAGCCATGGAGTTCAAGGCACGACACTCTTCCTTATTACACCTTGGGGGTTCACTGACTCGGCCTATAAACAAACCATTTATCAACAAACAAGTAAACAACTGGTTCCACAAACACATATCCACTACGTATACAAGTAAATCAAAATGTACAAATATTACCTCGGTCTACTCCCACTGGGTCAGAAAAGTACCCACACACAAGACATTTAAATACAGCTTCCCTTATTTCTGGTATTATTGAGCTACATCGAATAATCATTCCTTTTATCGACACCATCTTCTCAATATCTAATAAAACCCACGAAAGCGTTAATTTGTATACAATCAAACCCAATTTCTAACAACATAACAAAATTAAAAACCCAAAACAGTAAAAAAAAAAAAAAACTAACCAGATGGGTTCAGATTTCTCATAGGTGTTGATGTTCTGAGATTAAAAATCCTTGCTTGAATATGCTTCTCAAACAAATCATTAATCTTGCTAGTCATTTCCATAAGAACAATATCAAAAATAGCTAAAACCTCAAGTGGGTATCTAACCATCTTAGTATACAGATCAGAATCATAATCAAACACATCATGTGCATCAACATCAAGTGTTTCTCCTTCTATCTCAAGAATATGATGAATCGCTCTCATATATTTCCCTTCAGTTTGCAAAGGATTCTCACGAAAATGTCTCAAAAACCTTAGAATCGCAGCATTAACATCATGAACACTTATATTAGTCCCCCAAACATACATAGGGGGAGCAGCTTCTTCCCCTTCACCACCATCTGACGAAGGAATAGCATCATCTGTAGATGTAGGTGTTGCCATCGGCGTTGCTCTAGATCTCCTCCCTCCTCTTCCACTTTGAGTACTTGATGGTGTCGGAGTCGCATCGAATCGAGCTCGTTGAGAAGGTGGTGTTGCAAACAAAGATGCATCTGATGGACTTCTTTCTCTCCTTCTTCTTCTCTGAGCAGCATCACCTGGGGATGAGTTTGTGTTTGCGATTGGACTTGATGATTGATCGATTGGTGAAGACGGACCTCCATTTCGGTGGCTGGGAGAAGAATCGGACGCCATTTTCAGAGAGAGATAGAGAAAGAGAAAAGACTTACAGTTTGTGTGAAACTCGAATGGTACCAATTGGTTTTGGGGTTTTGGGTGGCGGGAAAAACCTAGGTTATTCCCGCCAAAATTAAGTCTTCATGACACGTAAGATTGAGGGTATTTATGTCATTTTGAAATAGTTACCCATATGGTTTCGGGTTTGGGCCTTACCCCGTTTTTCTTACAACTTTCTTCTTCTACTGTGTACTAGAACCAGAGCTAAATAAGCTGCTCTCGCTTCTGGGTAACGATTTGACTAGTTAGATCATAAAGTCAAAGAATCGAAGAAGAAGAAGGAGATGAGGAAACGGGATTTAGCGATTCTTCTACTCTCTGCTTTTGCAATCTTCTTCTCTCTTCAGGTAAAATTAATCAAATTTTATTTATCTCTTATTACCCTAATTCAACGAATTACAAAAACCCTAGTGGTATCAAATTTTCAATAATCTGTGGTGATTGTGTTTGAATTGATTCGTTTTTTAATATTTGGGTCTAGTTTAGTGAGAAAATTTGTAGTTAAGAGAACTGATTTGAAGTGATAACAGTGGTGGAGTTGTTAATTTTTGTGGGTTTTTGAAATGATTTAGCACGAAGGGGATTTTTCGTTCAAGGAAGCATGGTTTCATCTATCTGAGGATTATCCTATAAAGTATGAAGCTCAAAGATTACCTCCTCCAATTGTAGCTGATTTAAATGGTGATGGGAGGAGTGAGGTTTTTGTGGCTACTCATGATGCCAAGATTCAAGTATGTATTTTTGTCAAAGTTTCCAGTTATCGGTTCATTTGGATGTGTGAATTTTAGATAATGTGTAAAATTACGTTCCTGTGTAGTAATTGTGGATATTTTTAGGTGTTGGCCCCGCATATTTGGCGTGTAGATGAAAGATTTGGTGAAGCTCATGTGCTGGCAGAGGTGTCTCTGTTGCCTGACAAGATACGTGTTACGGCTGGGAGACGTGCAGTAGCCATGGCAACAGGTGTTATTGATAGACATTACAGACATGGAGAAGCTCATAAGCAGGTCTTGGTAGTTGTTACTTCAGGTTGGTCAGTGATGTGTTTTGATCATAACCTTAAAAAGCTGTGGGAGGCGAATTTGCAGGTGAGTTTGCAGTGAGATTTTGTCACGTGTTTTACACCCAAAATAGAATGATCTAAATGTTCACCTTCTGCACTGGTGAGTATACGAGGTAACGGGGCATATGTATGACTTATCTATTGCAACTATTGACAGGAGGATTTCCCACATGGGGCTCACCATAGGGAAATATCAATTTCTATCAGCAATTATACGTTGAAACACGGGGATTCGGGTTTGATTATAGTTGGAGGGAGGATGGAAGTTCAACCTCATGTATGTTTCTCAATTCACTTGAACTTTTAAGGTCAATTATCTGTTAACGTAAATGCATTTTTAGTCAATTTTTATTAGGCATATGAGAAACATGACGTCAGTGCAAGTGGCCTTGTGCTACTGCAGTTTCGTGGTCATACAACTGAGGAATTCATTGCACTGGAAAGTTAACGAACCTGTTCTTTTTAACATGTCCTAGATTTACATGGATCCCTTTGAAGAACTCGGTATGCAAGATAAAAATGCCGATCAACATAGAAGAAGTGCTACTGAGAAGGAGGTATTTGTTTTCTGCCTCCATATGAAATTGTGATTTGTCTTCTTCTTGTGTTTGTCTGCATTGGTCTGTATGTTGGTTTATCTGTCCTTGTTTAACCTGATTCCATGGCAGGCTTCTGAAACTTCTGGAACTGTGGACTTACGCCATTTTGCATTTTATGCATTTGCTGGTCGAACTGGTACACTCCGGTGGAGCAGAAAGAATGAGGTATCCTTCATCTTACTCACACTTGCATACTTGTGAATAGTTATCACTGAGATTTCAGAACTAATGGATTCAAATAGCTGATGCATTCACGTACTATTCATTCTTCTGTCTTCAACTAGATGGGTCTTCTTATTTCAAATGTGATGCAGCAATTATCATTCTCTTACCTATCGATTCAAATTTTTGTTGTCTTTATAGAATATCGAATCACATTCTTCAGATGCATCGCAACTGATTCCCCAACATAACTACAAGCTTGATGTTCATTCTCTAAACAGCCGTAAACCTGGTGAGGTATGCTTCTTAGGCTTAAACTTTGCTGATATTTTGAACTGCTAAATAGTTTTTCGAAGGCAGTTTTATGGATGATTTGGTTAACTTCTAAGTTCTACTGTTTTTATTATATAGAAGCATCTGGTGCAACTGTTTGGTTCTTAACTGATGCACAATTCTTTTTTTTTTTGGCCTGAGTAACTAGTCAAACCACCTATTAATGGGTCCAATTTTAAAATATCTGGGACACCTCCATTCCTCTTGTTGTAGCAGACTACCAGTCATTTTCTGTTGATTGAGCTTGCAATGCTGTGGCATCTTGATATCCAAAAGGCCTAGACCACCCAGTTATTAGCTTCATTTCGGGCTACTTATTGTCTGTTTGCGGAATTCGCTTTTTAGAAAATGCTGCTACATCCTAGGGATATTAGATACATCAACTCTATAAGTTAGTGGGCAAGTTATTTGCTATCTGTGAAGTGTTACTGTTTTTTATTGGTTAAACTACTTTTGGATTTGAGACATGAATAGTTTCCTTCTAAGATAGCTAGAGAAAATGCTTTATCTGTATCTTGGTCTAGCTCTTCTTCTATGGAGATTAGAGCACAGCTTTGTGAGGATAGAACTCATGTACTGAACTAAATTTTCTTCAATACATCATTTTTCGTTTAAAAAAAAAATAGTTTCCTTCCAAGATTGTCTTACTCAAAACATGTTAACAGTTTGAATGCAGAGAATTTAGAGAATCAATCCTTGGAGTCATGCCGCATCACTGGGTAAACAAACTACTTTATTTTCTCCTTCTCTATTTTCATGCTAAATATTTTTGAAGCTCGATAGTTAATGCAATGATGCGATTGTTCTAATCAGGATAGAAGGGAGGATACTTCTTTTAAGCTGGCACATTTCAGAAGACACAAAAGGAAAACATTGAAGAAGATGCCTGGCAAAAAGACAAACAACTTTAATCATCAAGAGACTGAGGAACACCATCCTCCAGGGAAGGACCAGACTAACAAAATTCCACGTCTCATCGGGAAGGCTACAAAATACGCTGGTTCAGTGAAAACCAAGCAGGTGGTAATGGAGCTTTTTGGTACATTTTCAACCACATTTTAGTTTTTAGTTTATTTTTCTTGTAATTAATCAACATAAAAATTCCAGCGCCTGCCATATGTTCCTACAATAACCAACTACACCAAGCTCTGGTGGGTTCCTAATGTGATTGTTGCTCATCAAAAAGAAGGTATTGAAGCTCTTCACTTGGCTACTGGACGCACCGTTTGTAAGGTGAGTGGACGTATAAATACTTCTGTTTCTTCTTTGTTTTGTTATGACTATTGGCTACAGTATTGGCACTAAGAAGCTGATAGTTGAAGCTCTCTTTTTAGCACAGAACCACATATCTGTGTTTATTCACTCCACAATTCCGGGAATATAATTGTGTTTCTTTTTATGGTTCTTCTTCCATAATGTTTTTATGTCTGCAATGGTTTTTTTCCTATGACTCCTATCAGCAGTTATACAAGGTGTTTGACATTTATTTTGTCATGTTGATGCTGTCAGTTACATCTTTTAGAAGGCGGCCTCCATGCTGACATCAATGGAGATGGAGTCTTAGATCATGTTCAGGTACTCTCTTACTTCACTGCTGGCTGTTTTGACTGCTTTTATTTAGAAGTATTATCATCAGCTGGTGAATCGTAGCTCATGCCTTTGTTACAAGTATAATGTACTTCAGTCTATGAGCTGGATTCTGTGTTCTCCTGCTCCACCCTCCTACCTACCTTCCCCAATATAAAGAACCATCTAATGCTAAAGATGAACAGCCTTCTGTTGTGGCCAACTTTGAAGAAATTATCTTTTTTTTAATAGGTTGTAGGGGGTAACGGGGCCGAGCAGACTGTGATTAGTGGATCCATGGAGGTGCTAAAACCTTGTTGGGCAGTTGCAACATCTGGTGTACCAGTTAGAGAACAACTCTTCAATGCTTCCATCTGCCATCATTCCCCTTTTAATTTATTTCAACATGGGGAGTTCGCCAGTAGAGCTCCCGATGCAAGCTCACTCGAGGTAGCTACGCCCATTCTCATCCAAACAAATGATGGTCATAAGCATCGGAGAGGAAGCCATGGTGATGTTGTCTTCTTAACAAATCGTGGGGAGGTAAGCCAGTCATCTGTTGCCAATATACTTTTTCTTATCATCTTTTGTCAGCATATTGTTGCGTTGTTGTATTCTCTAGAGGGTTAATGACAAATATCCGTACTTGTTTCTAGGTGACTTCATACTCCCCGAGCTTGCTTGGTCATGATGCTATTTGGCAGTGGCAATTATTGACGGGTGCAACTTGGTCTAATCTTCCATCTCCATCAGGGATGATGGAGGGTGGGTTGGTGGTGCCCACACTGAAGCCAATCTCTTTACGTGTACACGACAAGCAAGACATCATACTTGCAGCAGGGGATCAGGAAGCAGTGGTGATATCTCCTGGAGGAAGCATATTAACTATGTTTGATCTTCCTAGTCCTCCCTCTCATGCCCTGATAAGTGAAGACTTCTCCAATGATGGTCTCACTGATATTATTCTTGTGACGTCTAGTGGTGTATATGGGTTTGTGCAGACGAGGCAGCCGGGTGCCATTTTCTTTAGTACATTAGTAGGTTGCCTAATTATCATAATGGGAGTCTTATTTGTCTCCCAACACCTAAATTCTGTGAAAGGAAAACCTAGAGCATCAGCGGACTACAGTTAAGAATGAAGGATGAGTTGGGTTAATGTTGTCATTGCGGGGAAGAGTGCATGGATAGAGGCTAAATGTTGAGGAGGTTGGGCAACCCAGAAAGCAGCACGAGGTACCTAAATGTTGTACCAAAATGCAGTAGTTCTAGATATTGGTGGCCTACATTGGACTAATAGTACTCAGTAGTTTACAAGTATTAGATGTTTCATTTATCTTCTTTTTCCTTGCCTTATTCCTTTGTTTATTTTCTAGTTCATAGTGCGCAACTATAGCTTTCTGTGTATAACTTATATTCCCACCATTGATGCTTGGAGAATTTGGATTGTATTGGTGGTGGGTTAGGTATTCATAGATTCTCCCGTTATACTGCTCTTCCGAATACTCCTGCCTGTCTTTTTTTCTTTCCAACATGATGCGGGTGAGAAATAAATATAGTTTGTACTGTATAGTTTGATCATCCATTCATTCTCTGAAGCTAAAGAAGTATAAAAGCGATCAAATTTTCAGATGTTTTAAACCAACAAAGAACTAAAAATCAATCTGTCTAGAAGTTGAGGTTGGAGTAAGCACATTCAGGAGGGATCCCTTGAGAGTATCTATTCGTGTCAGTGCAGTAACTGTAGATCATGTAATTTTCCTGCACCCACTTCATTCTCCCTAGACTTGTTGAATCCAACTCTTGCAAAAGCAACGCTCTATTGAAGGAAGAAGTAGACCCTGATGAACTACAGGAAGTAAAACCTGGAGAGTATGAAACACAGGCATTGTTGGCATTGAAATTCTGGTATGAGGCTGTGAAGGGTGCGCTCGACCAGTCCGTCTTTATGAATCCACCTCTTGTTGCCCAGTTTTCAGCGTCCCAGAGACTTGAGTATATCCTCGTGGGTTGATTTTTAGGAAACGGGACACCAATGAATTCTAAGTTCTTAAATTCTCTAATTGGCATTCCATCCACAGAGAAGCTGGTGATCATGAAAACAAACAGTTTATCTCGGAATCGTCATTAGCCAGTCAATTGATAAGGAACAATACATGCGAGGATAATAATGACGCTGCAATTCTTACATGATGCATTGAGGATTCCATAGGATAGAGTAAGTGTGGAAATCGGCTGTAGGGTCGAACCATAGATAGAATTGTTGCTCTCTGTTACCTTTGCCTTGGGTGAAAACATTTGTATGTAGAATGTAAGGATCTCCACTCAAATTCCCCAAGAACTCAAAATCAATTTCATCGTGCATTGGTCTTTGCGACGATAACTGCCGTTCATATCAGAATTCAATTCAAGCACATACCGACAACAATTGAAAAGATATATACTTACATAATAGGCCGTGACCGTGCCAGCTGAATTCCCAGGGACAAGTTTAAGCTGCATATCAATTTTTCCAAAAAGATATTCATTCCTCGACTGAAAACCGGAGCCAGAGGTTTTGTCCAAGGAAAGCGTGAGAAGCTGTCCGTTGTTGAGTATCTTACCCCGACCATCTCCCCAAGTCACCTCGGCATCTTGGTAGAAATTTCCAGCAGCAGAGATTACTGCTACAAGACTAGTAGCTAGTATAGCCACCACTAACAACATCAAGGAAGAAAAACAAACCATGATTTCGTGGAGTTTGGGGAGATATAGATGTTTCTGACTGATAGCTAGAACTGCAGTTTTATAGCAGTATAGTACTATATAAAGATGGAAAACTGGTTTGGGACTAACAGAAATATTGTTGCTTACTCGTAGAGTCTACAGTCTAGTAGAATTAACAACCATTGTTTTTAGGATCTCTTTCCTTAGATCTATGACTGACGGTCCAAATAATGTTCGTTTTCTCGCTGGAGTTCAGAGATTCTAGTATGAGTAGTTTCCCATGAAAATGTGTCTTTAGTTGGGATGTTTACCACTAAATTTCAAAAGTAAACCGAAATTACAATTAAAGAATCAGAAATAAAAAAAAAAGTGAGAGTTACATAAGGAGTGATAAATTGTATGCTAATTTGGTAGTTACTCAAACGCGTTAGAGAATAAGAAGAACCAGGAGAGCTGGAGAAGGTTGTGAAGAAGACCCATTCAACTTTGAACTGGTCCAACGGAAAAGCTGTTTCATTTTGTTTTTCTGTTTGTCCACATTTCGCACAGTTATCAGCCAGCCAGAATGGTTATAAATATGCCACGCCCACGCGGGTGTATGCATCAGTATCGTTTTGTTGTGGAACCACACACCGCTTTTTATTGGACCACTGGTATTTGGCAACCTACAAACAGCGTTATGAACTATAAAAAAGCCATATCAAGTCCTGTGACTGAGAAGATGGAGTGATCATGTTTTGCTTGGTATGTTTCTCTTGTTAAAGCTTGGATTGGTGAACGAGCTTGGCTTTGTATATTTACCAATATGTTGACTAAAAATGACTTTCTCTATTTTCTAGAATCGGTGAAGAAACAGATACAGCTTGCTCACCGGTTATAATATGTAAAGCTTTGCCTAGCTTGGCTTGTTATATTACACTGCTCCACGCCTCCACCAAGTACCTACCTACCTACATTCTGCCGGGACCAAAAAAATTATGGACATAGATTGATTGGCCTTTTGCTTTATAAGAAGCTTATCAGTCTATAATCATGGCTATTAGGGTTTGGGTCCATTTGCATCAGGAGTTCCTGGCTGGTGCCCTTCGGCCTTAACATGGAATATGTACAATCGTTAACATATTACCTTCTCTACATTCTTTAGGTTCATTCTAGGTTTTTCAATTTTGGCCTTGGGAGTTTGAAGCTTAATGGGCGAAGTATCTGCAGCTACGATGGAAATTTTGTTGCTACTATCAAAACGGGAAGATAAGTTTGTTAACGTTGTTTATTGATTGATTTGATTTCCATGAAATGTCAATGTTGGTATTGTCTATTTGTTGTGTATGGACATGTGATTTCTAACTATTGACTTTAGCCTACATAGTAATTTTTCATCTGTCGCTATATTTTTCTTTTATTTTTCGGGATATTACGTTGATTGAATTGAATTCTAAGTTCTAACTAAGTTTAGAAACCTATTACAAAAATAAAAATAAAAATAATGAACAACACTACAATAATTTGGGATTATTTTTTTTTCATATGCATAAACTATAGATGAAACGAAAGTAGTAAAAGTTGAACAATGGTGCTAATTGCTGAAGTTAGAAAACGAAAATGAAAGGCCAACAGTGAAAATAAATTGTGGACTCCTTTAGCATGATCAACTTATTCCTTCAAAATTCAATATGGGATTGAACTAAAATTATCGAATGGTTAATACATACGGGGGTTATTTTGCGTTTCCTCCCCCTGGTTATTTTGCGTTTCCTCCCCCTCCCAAAATTGCTAATTAGCGTTTCTTCCCTAAATAGATTGAAGTTAGTGTTTCTTCCCTTCGTTAGTTTTTCCATCCATTGCTCGGTGTTAAGCATACAACAGAGAGTCTTCCTCAAGACTCTCTGCTCAGTTAGTCAGTCAGTCAGCACTAGTCTATAGGCTAGTTAGTCGTTCCTTTTGTTAGCTATAAACTCGTTCTCAGAGTCAGTAACAATATTTTGTTTTATCAAAAACTCTGTAACCTTATCTCTTTGTATAAATAAGAGTTCAATCTCCACAAGATTTCTGTGGAAGATATTCACCAAAAATAGTGTTCTAAGTTGGTATCAGCTTGTCGATCCAACGCTTCCGCAAAAACAAAAACAAAAACAACAATCAAAAAAAAAAACCCAAAACCCTACAACATCACTAATGTCTTCAACATCTAGCCTTAGACAAATCCATATTCATCACCTGGTAACTCTCAAACACACAGAAACCAATCATCTCCTTTGGAAGACACAGTTCAAACCTATCCTAAAAGGATATGGTCTCACTGGTTTTATTAATGGAACCAAGGTAAAACTTGCTAGAACCCTACCTGATAGTGATGATATCAACCCAGATTTTACAGAACATGAGGCTTGTGATTCACTGTTGGTTGGATGGCTAAACTCCACTCTTACACCTGAAGTGCTAGCTGAAGTTGGTGGACTGGATACGGCAAAGCAAGTTTGGGATAAGCTAGAGAGCTATTTTACACCAAAAACCCTTGCACATCAGGTGAATCTGAAAATGCAACTTCATTCACTACAGAAAGGTAATAAACCTCTTAAACAATTTTTGCAAGAAGCTAAGAGTTTATTTGAGCAGCTTACTGCATCTGGATGCACGGTTTCAGATGATGAGAAGAAACATGCCATTAGTAATGGTCTAAATCAATCTTATGACCCAATTGTAACTTCATTGAGCACTGCTGAAAATCTGACTATAGATAGCTTCTATACTCATTTACTAACCTTTGATATGAGGTTAGAACAACAGTTACAGTCTTTGCAGCAACCTTTGGCTAATGTAGCCGTTGCCAGTAGCAAGCTTGATCAGAGAAGTTTCAACAATCATGGGAATCAATATCCATACAATAATAATCAGAACAACAGGAGGAACAACAACAACAATCCAAGAAACAACAACAATTCTCAGCAGCAACCAAGAGGTAATCAGGGAGATCAAGTCTGTCAAATTTGTAAGAAGAGGAATCACACGGCAAATCGGTGCTGGTTTCGATATGAGAAAAGTAATGACAATCAACGTCATCCTGCAGCTTACATAGCTTTACCAGGTGGACAGAATGATAATGGTTGGGTAACGGACACGGGAGCTACTCATCATCTTACTGCAGATTTGAGGAATCTCACTATTCCTCATGAGTATGATGGTACTGAGCAAGTACACGTTGGTAATGGTAATGCACTCAACATTGCCAATGTTGGTAATGCCTCATTCCTCTATAAGTCAAGATCTTTTGTTTTGAACAACATTTATCATGTTCCACAAATAAAAACAAACTTGCTGTCAGTTACTCAATTCTGCAAGGACAATGATGTATTTTCTGAATTTCACACTTCTTACTTTGTTGTGAAGGACAAGCAAACGGGGGCAACACTGCTGCGAGGGCTGAATAGGAATGGTCTCTACGTATTTTCGGGTATAGACATGCTAGCACCTTCTATAAAGCCGCAAGCTCATGTCTCTTCTACTCTACCACTGTGGCACCAACGTCTGGGTCATCCTATGTTGCGTACGGTCTCCAAAGTTTGTCATCAATATTCCATTCCAGTCTTAAGTAATAGTTTTGATTTATGTAACTCCTGTCATGTTAGTAAAAGCAGGAAACTACCTTTCTCTCTTAGCAAAACTGTTTATGACAAGCCGTTAAGCTTGATAGTCTCTGATATTTGGGTTTCACCCCAGCTGTCTAGACTTGGATTTCGTTATTATATTCTTTTTATGGATGTTTATTCACATTTTACATGGATTTATCCTCTTGTCCAACGTTCTGATGCATTACATACATTCATTCTCTTTCGAAAACAAATTGAAAATCTTACTGAACATAGAATTAAGGTTTTTCAATCTGATAATGCTCTTGAATACAAAAAATTCACTTCTTATCTGAATGAGTCTGGAATCCAAAATAGGTTTTCTTGCCCACATACTTCACCTCAGAATGGACTTGTAGAACGTTGTATACGTCATGTAACTGAGTCTGGTTTGGCTCTATTGTTTCATGCACACATGCCACAGTCCTTTTGGGCTGATGCATTCTCTACAACTTGCTATCTCATTAACAGACTCCCTAAATCCAAATCTGAGAAAACAACTCCTCTTGAACTCCTATTTAATAAGCAACCAGATTACACCTTTCTAAGAGTTTTTGGCTGCTTAGCATGTCCCTGCCTTCGCCAATACAATAAACATAAACTAGAGCCACGTTCTCTTCCATGTGTTTTTATAGGCTATAGCAGTGCTCACAAAGGTTACATGTGTCTGCATCGTGATACAAATAGAATCTATATTAGTCGTCATGTTCGTTTTGAAGAGAGATCATTCCCTTTCATCCCTATTCCACAGCAGCTGCCGTCGTCTTGTTCAGGTATAAAACCCTCTTGTACTAGTGTCCTGTTTTCTCATCCTTTTAGAAAACCAAGTCTCTCAGCAGCTCAAGAAACTGGTACTCTGCAGTCACCTGTTCACAGTGCTTCACCTACTCAATCAGGACCAGCGTTGTCATCTGAAACTGCATCACCAACTGCTCAAGGTTCTCCGGTGTCTACAACGCAGATTATGGACACACTCGGTGTTTCTCAGGCAGACTCGGGCAGATCTTTAGACTTAAATCAGCAGATACAGCACAATGTTCAGCAGGAAGTTGAACATCCCATGCAGCAAGTTGCAGTCACTCATCCCATGGATACAAGGGCTAAGGAAGGTATCTCAAAGCCCATTCAAAAATTGTGCTTGACAGCAACGAAGCATCCTCTTCCTGGGTCTGATTTCATGGACCCAACATGCTTTTCTGCTGCGAACAAAGATCCAAAGTGGAGGAAACCTATGGAGGATCAGATCAATGCTCTTATTCAAAATGGTACATACTCGTTGGTTAAGTATGAGCCTGGCATGAATGTAGTTGGTTCGAAATGGGTATTCCGTGTTAAGCAAAACCTGGATGGGAGTATCGAGAGACGCAAAACACGTTTGGTTGCGAAAGGCTTCAATCAAAAGGCAGGTGTTGATTACGGTGAAACTTTCAGTCCTGTTGTCAAACCATGTACTATTCGACTTGTATTATCACTTGCTGTGATGAATCGTTGGCAGCTGAAACAATTGGATGTTGAGAATGCCTTTTTGCATGGCCATTTGGAAGAAGAAGTCTTCATGAAGCAACCGCCAGGATATGTAGACCAAAATTTTCCCAATCATGTTTGTAAGCTGCACAAGTCGCTTTACGGTCTTAAACAAGCTCCCCGTGCTTGGTTTTCGAAACTCACCAATCACTTGTTGCATCTTGGGTTTAAAGCCTCGATTGCTGACAGTTCCTTGTTTGTACTGCTGTCTGCATCTTACACTATATATGTCTTGGTGTATGTTGATGATATAATAGTCACGGGGTCAGATCCAACTATGATTACCAAGCTCATTGCAAATCTTGGTAAAGCCTTTGCTATAAAAGACATGGGTGATTTGTCTTTCTTTTTGGGAGTTGAGGTTCTCAGGCAAGGATCAGATATTTTTTTAACTCAGTGCAAATATGTAACTGATCTTCTTTGTCGAACCAAGATGGATGGCGTTAAACCAGTGACTACACCATTAGCCTCAAATGTCAAGATTCAGAAACTTGGCACAGAAAAGTTTGCAGATCCAACATTGTATCGCAGTGTTGTTGGTGCACTTCAATATTTACATCTGACGCGGCCAGACATTTCAGTGGAAGTTAATAAAGTTTTTCAATATATGCATGAGCCGTTTGTGGAGCATTGGGAGCTGGTGAAGAGGATCATTCGTTATCTGAAGCATACCGTCGACTATGGTTTACATCTGAAATCATATAGGGACTTCTCTTTACATGCTTATTCTGATGCGGACTGGGCAGGCAGTTTAGATGACCGCAGGTCTACAAGTGGATATTGTGTATTCTTTGGTGGTAATTTAATTTCTTGGAGTGCCAAAAAGCAGAAGACTGTCTCTAAGTCTAGCACGGAGGCTGAGTATAGGGGAGTTGCGATTGCTACTTCTGAGGTAATGTGGATTCAGTCGTTACTTAATGAGCTTGGTATTGCTACAACCACTCCAACGTTGTGGTGTGATAATCTTGGTGCGATGTATCTCACTGCAAACCCTGTTTTTCATGCACGTACTAAACACATAGAGATCGACTATCATTTTGTGCGGGAAAGAGTAGCTGACAAGAAGTTACAGGTGCGGTTCATATGTTCTAAAGACCAACTGGATGATATATTTACGAAGGGGCTCTATTCTCCAAGGTTTCACTACATTCGGAACAAGTTGCACATTCGTCAACTCAAGTACAACTTGAGGGGTGGTGTTAAGCATACAACAGAGAGTCTTCCTCAAGACTCTCTGCTCAGTTAGTCAGTCAGTCAGCACTAGTCTATAGGCTAGTTAGTCGTTCCTTTTGTTAGATATAAACTCGTTCTCAGAATCAGTAACAATATTTTGTTTTATCGAAAACTCTGTAACCTTATCTCTTTGTATAAATAAGAGTTCAATCTCCACAAGATTTCTGTGGAAGATATTCACCAAAAATAGTGTTCTAAGTCTCGGTTAGCTGAGTCAGCACCTGTGCACGCGTGGCTTAGATTATACATGTGTTTCATAACCTTCCCAAAATACCCCTCCTTCTTCGGTTGATTAAACCCAAATCCCATTACCCTGAAACCAGTTCTACCGTGAAATATTTCTGCAGGAAGTTATCTTTATCAATATTCTTGTCAATTCATCTGATATTTCAAAACAAATCAATTAATCTCACAATCAATTAATTTGCTGAGAGCTAGATCCACGAATACAATAACGAACCATCAACACCTCAATCGATCAGTTGTTCATCCTCCGTTAATGGCAGCTATATTGCCCTAATTTCTCAATTGAATATTCAAATCTCGTTATTTGCAGTTTATATCTCAATCCGTTGAAGTATTTTCATCAGATCCGCGAGTACTTGGACGTTTCCGAAACCAATTTATTAGTTTCTTCTCACCTTCATTATCAAATCTTTCTTTTCGTTTTGAATCATCTGTTGAGTAGAATTATTATGAAACAAATTCGTTGTTTACGTACATATCGATTATTATGATGATTATTTGGGTTACAATCGTCGTCAGATAGAGATAGGGAGCTAATTAAGAGATGTTTTACAGATAGTTGACTTGAGAAATTTTTTGGATTTGGAATTTATTTATAGATATTGGAATTATGGAATGTCTACGGATGCTTGTAATTAATTTTTTTTCTTTTTGCTGAAGTTGTAGGTTAGTAAGGAATCGGGAAGAAAAAGAACAGAGAAACCAGTGGAGAAGATGACTCTATTTGGACCGTACATTATATGATTATCTTGATTCTTGACCAAATCGTTAATTGAGCGGTCATTTTTTTTCCATCTAAATCTAGTCGTGAGATGTCTATGGATGCTTGGATAAATTGGGGGGTTTGGATATGGGATTAGACTAGGTTTTTTGGTTATTTCGTGGAATGAATTGAGTTACAGGCGCATGAAAGGAACAATTCAATCTCAACGGAAGATACGATGAAGAAGAAGCGTACCATATTCTATTTGAGGGCATTTTCGGTATACATATAACACGTGTACAATCTATGCCACGCGTGTGCAAGTGCTGACTCAGTTAACCGAGCAATGGATGGAAAAACTAACGAAAGGAGAAAATACTAATTTCAATCTATGTGGGGAGGAAACGCTTCTCAAGGAAGTGGACGTTGATATGTAAATTGTCATATTAACTAACTGCTGCTTGCATCAATATTAGTACCCAAATTAATGTAATACATCACAATCTGGCCTGCAATGCATTTAAACAAGGATATGATGTACACAATGCAAACCCTTACCAACATAATAATGGTACATATATCCTTCTAGAAAAAATACCGTACATTATGACATTTAAGCAAAGTTTATTTTTCTCTCTAATTACAAACTGCATATACAAATATACTCCCTCCGTCCCCTTTATGTAGACGGAGGTGATTTTCCTTGAATACTAAGAAAACATTTAGTTTTTATAAATCATTGATAAAAAGGTTATTAAAATACAATTGTTGACACCAATGTATCATAAATAACGACAAAAATGGAATTCATCACCTTGAAAATTAAAATTTATGTTCATCGAGATGGACAAAATAAGTCTTATAGTACGGTATATCTATGTTTACCGTAAACCGGCAGAAATCTTTCCCCTCACATCTTTGGATATAACGGCAACTCAGGACGTCTAACTTAACCTGTGACGAATTCTCTTCTTTCATCTTTTATAAAATGCGACCAAAGATGTTTAAATTTGTTGCTAACGCCAACCAGCCTAATAAGTATTTTTTTAAACAGTACTAAGCATTAGTGTGGAATGACTTTCCATATTACTTTGAGTTAGGCTGCTCAAGCATTTTCCTTTTCTCTTTGCCTTCAGCATTTTTTCTTCACTTTTCTAACTTTGATCCCCGTATTACTATTTTATATATACCTAATTAAGACTTTAAATGTGCCTTGTAGAACAAATACTAATATCCTAAATCTTGTTTACTTAATAACAATTGATTTGATGATCATTATTTTGTTTGGTGGGATGGATTTCATATTCTCCTAAGGATAATTTCCCAACCATCTTTTTCATTTTGCTAGATATAGAAAGGATTATATGCTTAGTTTCGAAATTGCAATTAGTTGGGAGTTGGGACTGAACTTTTCTTCTTGGTTAAATTAGTTTGAGTATAAACAATAAGATTACGTGTTTAATTAGTGATGATTAATGAACTACTTAAACTCATTTTTGTAAACCAACTATTCCCCTTTCCCATTATCTCGTTTGTTAAAATTATTAACTTAAACAGGAATATGTTCTTACCTTTTACTCACTTATTCCCATATCATTCCTCATTCGAAAAATAAAAACTAAATCATATCTAAAATGCTTGATTTTTTTTAATTGCATAATCTCATTCTTTTTCCTCATTAGCATGCATTAACCAACATTGCTAATAGGGGTACCAAATTAGGTGGGATGTACCAAAACTATAATAAAACAAAACAGATTTTCGTATAGGACAAAATAATTTTTGCTTTGGCTTGATACACCCCCACTAAACCTGGCATCCCATTAGCAGCCTTGACATTAACTGAGACACGTAATTTTGATTGTAACTATACATGCACTGAGCATCTAATGAGATTCTAAACCACAAACTGAAGGCATGGTGCCTTATGGGCCTATGACGAAGGTTCACCATCATCAGTACATTTCTTTTTTCTGACTGAAACCAGCTAGTACATGCATACATACACGAGACTATAGAGATGGAATGTGTAAGCTAAATAGGGTGTGTGAAAAATGTCAAGAAGTCCATTTGTATGTTTCAGACTTTCAGTTAATATACTGCAATCTTTGAAAAACATAATGTCTAATAAAGGGTATACTGGAATGCAGAGAAATGTCAAATCCCATCCATTTCCATTTTAAGAAACTTGTTAGAACTCTGTCAATAAAAACTTCATCACCCTAAAGATAATAGAAACAGACTACTGTATGTATGAAAATGTGCTACAAGACTACTGGAGTGAGAAAGAAAGAAAAGAAAATTCTTGCTGTAAACACCTTTCAAAATAAAGTGCATTCCTGCAGCAGTGAACAAATCAAAGAGATCGGTGGAAACTGCGCAGAAACTTGAGAAAAAATGTGTATTTAAGAGAGAGACAGAGTTAGCTAGCTAGTGAATGTCTAAGGAGTATTTTCTTGCTGTTCAAGACAAGATTAATGCAGAGTACTTATTGTCATTGTTTGCATGAAAGATTTGCAGAGGTTTGTCTAGTCTCTAGTCTAGAGAACCGTTACATGTCTCTCGAGCGAGTTATGTTCTGATCTGAAACAAAACATTTTAAACTAGAAAATCTCTCTCTTTTTTTACACACTATGTACAACCTAACACGAAACCTGTAAAAGAAATTTATTAGTTTTTTCAGTGAGTGTTTTGTTCAAAGTTTCAAACCCGGCAAAGAAACGGGTAAACTGGAAAAAAGGATACTTTGAAGTTCAAACCTTACCAGAAAATAAGTTTGGGGGCATTCAAAGTTAATTCAAACCCCCCACCAAAACAAAAACACATAAATAAAGATAGCAACACCCAAAAATTAAAGAAAAGGGAAATAAATACTTGACTATTATTAAGTATAAAGAAATGTATAAGAGAGTCAAAGGCACATGCACCATATGAATACTACTACTGCTGCTAGCTAGGGCATATATGTGTAGACTATAATCCAAAAAGAAAATTTTTAGGATGATGATGAGCACAAAAAATGATGATGATTATATATGGTTATGATGATGAGTTAAGGAATAGTATAATTTAGAAGAGAGAATGATCAAGATTTCAGAAAAATAGAAATTCTAAAGAAATCTGAATCGAAATTTGAACAATTAATAATAATCAATTTAATCCCCCTTGAAAACATTCTGTCATTTTCTCGTTATCTCTTAATTGTTCTTTCTTTCTCATCTAAAACTAGCTGCTGCTTATATAGTTCAATGATAGTAGTAATTAATTAAGTAGCTCCTACTGATATAACAACAATAATAACAAAAAAAAAAAAAAAACTACTACAGAATTCAGAATTACTACCGGCAATAACAATGCGGATACATAGATAGCTACAGAAAGATAGTAGTGATGGTGACGATTATCATGACCGGGTTATTGATAACGTTCACGAGTAAGTTTTTGTTGGTTTTGGTTAATAAGGGCTCATGACCAAAAGACGATGGAATTGTGGATTGACATACGGAGACTTTTTTTAATTAGGATCTTGGCGGAGGGAAGAAGTGCGTACCCGCCATGAATGCATTGAGGGGAGTTGGGTACAAAGAAGAATCAAGGAGTGAAGCACTTGCGGCAACAGTGACAGTTGTGGTATTGGCGGTAGTTGTAGAATCAGTTATGAGATTACGTTGTTGATACGTTGCTCCACTACCACCAGCACCACCTGATGAACTTTCGCCATGAACGTAATGGCTATCCGGACCTTGATCATAAAGAATGCCCTTGAATAAATGACCTCCAATGTTCACAGCTGTTTGATATGCGTATTGTTCATCTGTTTCTTCAATTCCACTAACCCTTACGCATCGAAATACGGCTGAGGAATTTAATTCTGCTGGAAAGTTTCCCACTTCTAACCCTAAAATAAACTCAAACAACAATACCACAAGATCATCATCATCAATACACAAATAATTAATTAAGATTTCTCAAGCAAATTACAGACATCCTTAGAGAAAGAGACTCTTTAACTTTGTTACATTACAGAAGCAAAGAAGATCACCACGAGAACAAATTAAGAAGAGAAAAGGAGGTCTTTATAGAGTACTAACAACTACTCACCCTAGATGGTTGTCATTTCAACTCAGACGAACAGTGATGAAGATTAGGTTGATATATAGTGTACTGCTACTTACTGATAAAAGTAGCTATAGTTTCTCTAGTTAAACTTCCATATCTTTTGAAGTCTTTCAACAATATCTCTATCAAGAATTCTCTGAACAATAAAGGCCACTGATGGAATTCTATGTTTTACCTAAAACCCTATATTCCATCAATCTATGAAAACAAAGACCTTGATGATGACCTAATTTGTATGTTAGTTAGTTACTAGTAGTATAGTAGTAGTAGCATGGTAGTAGTAGTAGAACTAGCAGTGCATAGATAATGCAAAAATGTTTTGTATAATGGAAATTAAGTAGCGATGAGAAGACTATATAGAGAGATAGCAGGAAACACTACAAGTACACTAGAAAAGAGAAAAGAGAAAGAACAAAAAAAGGAAGGGAAGACTATACCTGATGTATGATGAGTGGGTATTCGATGAGCAACAAGAGTAGAAGAATTGGGATTCTCTCTCAGTCTTTTAGGATTCTCTCTTTCTCTTGCTCTAGAATGATGATCTCCTCTGAGTTGTTGTTGCTGTTGTTCCTGAAGAGCTTGGAGTTGTTGTTGTCTTTCTCTCCTTCTTGAAGCAGGCACCCAAGTACTCTTAACATGAGTTTGGCATGGAAAGCCTCTACTTTTACAGCAAGTTCTACATCTCATATGAACACAATCTTTCTTAGCTTGATTACCACAATCTTGACAACTTTTAGTTCCGCCTTGATCTCCAACACTACTTTGTCTCATCATCATAGTTAAAGCTCTTGAGGAAGATTCATCTGAAGCGTTAGTACTCCTACTTGGACCTACTTCTAAATTAGCCGATGAAGAGTAAGCATTCTGTTGTTGTTGCAATTGATAATGTCTTTGGAGTTGTTGATGATGATGATGACTCTGCCATAACTCAAAACCTTTGTTGCCGCTGTTGTTGTTGTTATTGTTGTTGTAGGATGATGAGATTTCTTCGTTTCTGTACAAAAAAAGGGCGTCAGGATGAATTTCGTGAGATGGATTTTGATTGTTTCCCCCACCTAGTGAGAACCCCGCCATTGATTGCAGCAATTAGTTGAATTATTATTATACCTTGTTATTAATTGAGACAGAAAATCCATTAGCATAGAGAGATGAAGCTCAGTAATTTGGCCTTCTTTCTTTCACATAATAATCATCATCATCATTTCTAGTTGTAGTCATCAAGAAAATGATAATATGATGCTACCTCTTGTTTTGCTTTTATAAATTTTTCAGTAGATAAGATTTTCTTTTTTTCTTTGATGATTATTCTCTTCTTTTGGTTTTTTGTTGAGTTCTGATCTTTGCTGTTTGTGATGTGTTGATGAATAGAGAGAAAAGCAAATGGAAAACACTCTTTCTCTCTCTGTTTGTACTGAGATCTTTCTACTTTCAGCTCGTAATTGAATTCCTCTCTACTGTTCTGCTGTAAGCATTAAAGACACACAAGAATTACAGCTCTGCAACGCCGCCATTGGAACCTGAAACTCTGATTTCTGCAAACTCTTCACTCTCTTGTCTGCAATACCTCACCTCAATTAAAGACAAACAACCAACCAAAAATACAGAAAACAGAAACCCAACACCCAAAGTCTCTCTCAGTCTCAGCTGGTTCTCGGGTGAAGAAGTATACGAGTGAAAGCGTGTTCAAGTGTTAAAGATCACTTAAATGAGATGATGATAGTATTCTGAATCCTCCTCCTACTCTTCTTCCGGTAGGGATATATCAGATATATGAGATATAATCTTCTTACATGGGTGATCATCATTATAATCATCATCTTTGAGATTATATCTCTACATTTTAATCTTAACGGTCCCCCTACTATCCACGTGTCAGAGCACCAGCTTTTCCTTATTCGTCCTTGCACCGTAAAACACGCTACTTTTTTGTGACCTACTTTCATCAAGACCATGGACATTTTTCTGATCAACAATCTTAATTACACACGCGTTAATGACTTCATTAATAGGACTTCCTCTTTTCCTCTTTCCTTTTACTTTGCTCTCTCCCGGTTAGTTTCTAGCTAGTTTTTACTTCCTTTTTACTGTATAAATTTCTTTTTCGATTTCCGTCGGTAGAAATTAGAAACTAAATACGGTATTAGATGGGGATTATTTTAGAAGATACCACTGGTGATTGTTATGCTGATCATGTCTTCGTTTGTTTGAGTATTATTCTTGCGTAAGAAATATCTGCAGTCCAAGAAACACATACCATGCTTTCGAAACAGTATTTTTACTGCTTTATAAGAGTTGATTTTGGTCTTTGCTTTTTTCTTTTCTTTATATAAATGACAATACATCATCAATATGAAATCTTATTTACAGTATACAAATAGTACCAAAGAAATGTGTATGTACTGTTGAGCCTGTATCCAAGTTCAAAGGCAACAAATACTTAGACCATATTGCAATGTATACTTAGACTTCCATTGCCCGTGCCCATCAGAGTTGCTTTGTCCTCCTGCTTTGCTGCATGAAATGTAACATAAATTCTAAAATAAGTTAGCCTATATGCTGGTAACACCAGAAATGGATACAATTATGTTCAAAATAAATTAATGTGAAGAATCACGTGATGATATGCCTCATACTGCTTTCATGAATAATGCTAGAGCTAGCTAGTAGAATTTCCTGTTCATTCGACAAAGTAACCATTTGTATTATTGTCCAAGACCTGTCTTTATCTTTTATTGCTTGAGACAACTTAGCTTGGTGAAACAAAAAAATCACGAAATTAAACACGAACACATCTCCTACAATGTACATTTGTAGGCTCAATGTTTTGACGAGGATTTCTTTGTTTGATACTTCCCATCATTGAAGCTGTATTTTGTGAATAAGATCTTATGAAACATATATTCGACATAGATGTAATTGGGGGTTATTTATCCTTTCGTACATAAGTTTTGACTAATATTTTATTTCGATACCAAAATAGAGAGATGAATTAGTATTTTGATATTAAGTTCTTCGAAAATTATAAATTATTACCTGGACCTACCTTCTTTTATCAAAATTTCGCATTTCTACTTCACATATTTGTTTTCTAGTTATTCGATATTATTTAACAATTACACAACTTATAAAGAAAAATATAAGTAAATAAGTAAATGGTTAACCAATTAATAAAAAACATATACACAAAGAAAATGGTGACACTAAAGTTTTGACAATAAGCAATTAGTCCAAGTAACAATCAGGGGTGAAGCTAGAAATTCTATTAAGGGGAAGTAAAATATTATTAAGGGGAGTAGGATAGTAAAATAGGCATGTAAGCTCAAAATCTGTGCAAATTTAGGCTTTGGAGTCAGTTTGGCAGGGTGTGCAACTGCACACCCTTGCTTTTAACTACCTCCGCCGCTGGTACCAGTTATATCTTTGAACAACTATGTGGTTCTGGTCAAAACCTAGACGTCGAAATATTAAATAACCCCCTCAAATTATTATTATTGTCGCCTTTGCTGGAAACCTATATCGGCCGGCCATTTTCCGTTATCCAACTTGAAGACGAGTGTCTAAGAGTAAGATATATATCCTTCAAAATCCCAGATTGTTTAAGTAAAGGATGCTTGTTCTAACAGGTAACATGGACACGTATATGCAATATACAGGTCGAGCAAAAAAGAACAAGGCAAGTTCTTCACTTTTACGGTGTCTTCAATGGTAACTCGGTGTGCATCCTATGTGCAATCATTTTTTTATGGATGTGAGATGAAATTTTCTTAATTTATGGTAGGGGAAAAAACTAAAAAAGTTATCTCCAACCATAAAATTTTAAAAACATCTTAAACCATTGATTTAAAACTTACCTCTCGTATGTCAGCAAACAGGAGCCAAAAGATCGATTATTAAAAGTATTTTGGGATTATTCTAGAGATAATCCTATATGAGGCTCAATGGTAAATATTTTCTGACGAGTAAAAATAAAAAAAAATTATCTTTGAGGAAATCCTATTTATTATGTAGATAAAAGATCTAGGTTTGTCTCTGATAGAAAATCAAAATCAAATCAAAACAAAAATTACAAACGGGAGTCAGAAAATTGGGAGCTTGTATTGAGTATAGGCTCGGAGGAACCAGTTCCCGTATTTTTTTTTATTTAATCTTCTATTTGTATTCCATTTTTTAACTAACCACAATGGATTTCCTTTGAACAATCCAAATATTCAGTATTTGGCTCCTTAATATGAAAATAAAATGTCAGATATTTGCAAAAGTCTAAAAATATTACTCCCTCCGTTCTATTTTAGATGAAGGGGAAGGGTTTTTTTCAAACCCCAAATTACGTGAAGGTTTTCATATTTCTCCCCAAACCTTTCTGATTTGTCCATGCTTTGGAATCATATATAAACACAAAATAAAATTAAGCTCAATTTCCCAAATGAAATTTTTAAATAATCCACTAGATTCCAAATCCACACTAAAATCTAGGAATTAAAAACTAAAAATTTAAATATTTTTAAATATCTTAATATGTGAGAAAACACCTTCCCTTTATCTAAAATAGGATGGAGGAAGTAATAAAATCTTTTCATACGTGATTCCAAAAAAAATTGTTATAGGGAAAGCTAAATCATTTAAGGGAAAAGCTGACTATGGTCAAATGATATTGATTATGGGTCAATATGGGTGGAACTAAAAATTCCTAAAACCCCTCCAATCACCCCGTTACCTTCCCGTTAAATCTTGAGAGTATTGATCTTAGATTATGGGGTTTATTATTTTTCTTTTCCAATCAAATAGGATTCACCCATCTCCTCCATATAAAATCAAAAATCAAAATACCATTGCAAAATGAATGATGACAATCCAATCAAGTTATAACTTAGAATCACTATTTGATTCTAATCTTCTTAACTAATCACCAATCTTCTTAACTAATCTCTAATGAACCAATGAAAACCTTATCTCCTAGGCAACATATAGAAGTGGCAGTCTCTTGAAAAGTGGAAAATCTCTGGCTAGTTTTTTTTGGATTTTTGCACCATGATTAATCATAATCCCCATAACACAAAAATAACTACCAATAGTTTTTTTTTGATTGATGACATCATTAATTATCATATCACTCTATCTTCATGGTTATAAAATCACCAAAGCTTCACTAAATTAGTTGTTGTGTGTCGCAAATAAATCGGAAAATGGGTCATTTATCCAAGTATTTTTAAAACATGATTCTAATAGACGGGTAAAAATTATTACGGGTGAAATTGAGACAAAAAAATAGCAATGATGAAACTGGATTCATCCTGGCTTAAACTTAAAAAATAGCGAGAATGAAACTGGATTGTGTGTACATATTTCATCATCAAACACGTGTATATATGAACATACGTGGAGAGCATGCGGACAAAGTCATCAAAGCATGATGACATGTGCCCACAACCAAGATGCCCATCCCGCCGACGTTGGATCTTTGCCCGAACAAATCTAAGGGCAGAAGTTAAAGGATGTTCCGGTAACACGCTGTATTGCGGAGCACCAAATAACTCCCAAAGAGTTACTTTATCTCATCCCCAAAAGAAGCCAAGATCAACGATGGAGAGAAGATGTACTGACATGGACGCGACAGAGGCAGAGAACACTTGCCTGACACGAGCAGGCGCCTCAACTACCCGCATTAAACACTCTGAGAAGCATTCGTGTCGATCAACCCGTGGAACGAACGAGGATGACTCTGCGTGATGAAGTTACGAACGAATACCCCTGCGTGATGGACACAAAACACAAGAAGATAAGGTTCCAACGGCCTTCAGAGATGGGTCCCACACTCTAACCCTATAAATACCCCCTCTCCACCAAGAGTAAAGGGGGGGAAAAACTGGGGAAGGAGAGAGAGAAAAGATTGTAAGTGTAAGTTAGTCCTTTACAATAGATAGACCTATGTAAACTACAAATTCACTCGACTATCTTTGTAACCATCAAGTCATAGTGAAACAACAACCCCGTGGATGTAGGCCTTAGTGCTGAACCACGTAAATCCCGGTCTCATTTACACTTCAGCACTTTATTTTTGTCTAACGCTTCATGAGTTTTACTTTTATGCTTCGTTTTCTTTATCTCCCCTTGCGTAAACGCCACTCGCAGTATTCTTAGATGAGGCTATGATAAACCCGAAGGTTTTGAGCCAAGGAATCAATGCCATTGTATTATCAGCACGAGTTGGTACCTAGAGTTTGAATATTGTTTGTGAACATATAGATGCCTACGTGATTTACGTGTTCACATGGATGCATCCTGATGTAAACTAAAAATAAGAAAAAGTATTTGAAAATGGATATGATGAAACTGTATCCTTAACATTTTTGTCCATTTAAACAGTATCAAAACCTAGATGTCTTTTTCACCCAGAAATTATTGATTTTGGTCTTTTTAGCCAATTTTGTGCAAATAAATCTCGTTGTGCGGCATAAAAAATATCTCGAAGATATAATTGCAGAAACAAAAAAGAATCAATAACCTACCATTATAAGTTCCATCATAACTGTGAGAACAAAGGTATTTTTGTTAGGATATTATACATTAGCGGTGGTATTGGGTAATGACTGTGGTGAATGAAAAAAATCCAAAACAAAGCACCCATCGGTCATCCCCTTTCTATTTCACCTCCATTTGAATACAAGTCCAATCTCTTGGACCAAAAGTCAGCTTTCGTCTTAAATGATTTAGCTTTTCCTATAACAAAAATCATTTTAAAGTATTTTTTTGAAAAACCTTTCTGATTATATTAACAATAAGTAATAAAACCCCGAAAAACCAGCTATATATATATTTTTTTTAAATTTCTTTACAAAATTGAGGTGAAATAGCTTTTTTCATGGAAAAATATTCTAAACATTTAGCTCTTCTTTAGCTAATATAGATGGCCAATCTCTTTTTTCTTCAAAATGTTGAACCCTGATTGATTATCGTCAATCTTCAAATTAATGTATTAATAGCTGAACTTTAGTATGGGGGTTGAGACTCTCTTTCAAAACGAAAGAGTTGATCAAATTTGATCAAATCAGGTCATACTATGGGTAGAGGGTAACCCCCTTTCACCTCAAACTCAATCAGCTTCTCTTTCAATCGAAAGAGTACATGAAAGTCTTCCCTACATGGCTAACAATTTGCCGTTTGTAATAAATATAAGAAATACGGCAATTGGTTTACCTTAAATAAGTAGAATGAAAATCAAAGGGGAATCGTCCACCGTTTAAGTTGTTATTCTCTTGACACGGATTTTAATTCCCGTATGTGTATATGCTAAAAAGACGGAAGTTGCATGTTTGGGCTTTTCCCAGATGATATATGCATGTCTGGATCCTTTTCATAAAAGAAAAAAGCGGGGAACAGTTTCCCTTATGTTTAGTTGTTTTGTAAAACTGGTAGTCGTCTTCCTGTCTCCCATGGGTGATTTTTCACTCGTTCAGACCAAGACTCCTCCATTTCGGAAGGGATAGACTCATTTAAAGTCTATCTCATAGCCCTTACTTTTATATAGCACCATTCTGGATTATCTCACGCATACCATCCAATGAGCACAAAAGAGAGTTGCTATGGTGGCGGGTGGCCATCTCTTATATGCAAGAACAAAAGCAAGGGGATTAGTGATGATTTAAGATTAACTCCAACGAGAATAATAACTAAGGCCACCACGAATTTAAAATTACATGTCCAAATCAAACCATAAAACATCCCACACACATGATAAAAGAACTCTAATCTAATCTAATCTAATCCTACCATCTACTATATACTCTAGAGAGGGAGTGATAGCGAGAGTGATAGAGGGGACAGATACTGCTAGTTGAAAGATAGAGAACGAATTTTCTCGACTTCCCCAAAATTCTTGTGTGTATTTCAGTAAGCAAGCACTGTACCCACTATACAACCTTCTTCTCCTCGTATTCTCTTTTTAAGATTTTTCTTCCATTTTTTTAATCATAGTTTATTTTATTTTTTTACAATAAATTAATAACCAGACGGCACGGCCTGAATTTCCGCCGTATACGGACTCTGAATGAATGAATGAATGAATGAATGACTGAAAGAGAGAGAAGAAGTCTACGACCCCCTGTAAAAGACTCCAAGAGACTGAACTCGTAAAGTGTGCCAACCTTCTTCTCCTCCACAAACTTCAAATGTTAATTTAATTACTGTTGTCTAATTACTAATTTAATAGTGATTAGTGTTCTAAATTCAACTCAATCATAATAACCATTTTATATTAGCAATGTGGATTAGGGTTCTTTGAATAAAAGATTATTGTTAGGGGCCCGAGGCAGAGAGTACTAATTGATCCACACCACTCCCTACGTACACGTGAAGAACAAAAAAGTGAAATCACAGCCTTTATCCAGTGTAAGAAGAAAATAATGTCTTGGCTAAAGAAACACATTTTTGTTTTATAATCTTCACTGTCTTAGAAAGGAAAGAAGAAAATGAACTGATATGTATAGAACATAGATTCGATGTAAATATTATTAAGGGTTTTTGGACATATTAATTATTGTTTACTAAGAAAACCGGAACGGACACTAGATGTTGCTGGTTGATGGCCTTGAGAGGGCACTTTCTAAGTGCCTTGGTTAGCTAGTTTTATTTTTTATGAGATAGCCCCACTAATATTGGAAAGAAATAATAACATAGCAAGGCATGTGAGCATTCGGCATTGCTTTTTCAAATCTTTTAAAATGAAACACCCTTGCCAACCTATTCTCTAGTCTACTCTGCCGGTTTAGTAAGTAAAAACACTCTTTTAATATAGCATTTGACTCGTACTTAAGACCTCATTTGCATAAGGTTTACAAATCACTTCTGCATGAATGCACTAAATTGCCTTACTTTGCATGCTATTGCGGTTCAAAAAGAAAAAAATTGCATATCTTCATTTTCTCGTAACTCCTGCAATACTCCGAAACAATTTGTTGAACAGTGTAACAGTTCATTGGGGAGGGTGTTAAAATTATATAGTTCAGTAGAACTTGTTATATTCACTCAAGGACCCTGGAAGCACGCAGTGGTATATGGGAATGGAGTTGTGTGTGTAGGTACACATTTCATCTTCCGCCACGTGTCCACAAAGACACACGTGGAGGACATGCGGCTGAGAACATCAAGATATGATATCACACGTGGACAGCCAAGAGACGCGCCTTATCAAGATAGTGTCGCCACCCACCAGATCCAACGGTAGGGGATCGAGGAAGACGGAAACACTAGAACACTGCGAAGCACTGAAGGATAACCCGAGATTCACTTTATCCTATCCTCAGAAAGATCTAAGATCTACGGCTGGGGATAGTCAGACTGACGCAGACAAGACAGGGGCAGAGGACAACTGTCTACCGCGGACAGACATCTCAACTACCCGCATTAAATACCCTCAAAACAGCATACGTGTCAGTCAACCTGTGGAGGAAGCGCAGATATCACTGAATATTCAAACGGTACACGCAGAGAAGACCAAGAACACGAAGACCTCTATGTAAGCGGCACAAGACACAAGAGGATAAGGTCATAACGGGCTTCAGAAGTGAACCCCATGTAACCACCCTATAAATACCCTCTCTCCCAAGTGAAGAGGGGGGGGGGGGGGGGGGGGGGGGGGAAGGGGAGGGGGAAAAACATTGAGAAGAGAAGAGGAGAGAGATAGAGAAATAGAGAAAGTGTAAGTGAGGTTCCTCCTGCTAAGCAGGCTTATATTAATCTCAAAGTCATTTGACTATTTCGGTAATCCCCACCATATAATGAAAAACCCAATCTCGGAGACAGGAATCTGAGTGAGAATCATATAAGTTAATTCTTTCGTCTATGTTCGTACATCCATACTTTATATATTCAATTCATTACTTATAGCATATCATGTTCGTACATTTTATACTTCGTCCATTTTATCTTATTGTATGAGCTAAGGACAATGATTGTAATTGATGAGACGAGGAAGAGTATTAGAACTCTGAGTCAAGGATTCGACATAACCAATCCGTTCCCTTCAGGCGCAACCTATTTATTATATTGTCATGAGTCTGCGCGTCATTCCGCTCAGATGATGGCCGAACTAGCAGAATTAAGGAAGAACCAGAAGGCATACGCAGATGCTGTGGCGATATTAGCACAAGAAAACCAAACACTCAAGGAAATAATCATTCACAGCGCAGAGGTAGAAAACCAACACGACGAAGCTAACTCCAAGGCTGTAGCACCCAATCAAGATAGAAGAATGGTGATCGCAAACAACCCGATTCCATTGAACCGAAGAGGAGCAAGGAGCAGACAAAGATCATACCCTGAGTACAATCCCGAGAACTCGGACTACTACGACGGTACCACCCTCCTAAGAGCAAAATCTACCATTCGTGAAGAGCACCAGATCGCAATGGAAAATCTGCGTGCTGAAATGCTGGCAGAAATCAAGGAGCTAAAAACTAGGCAGGGAGGCAGAAGACTAGAGCAAGTGATGAAGGAAGCAAACACTACCCCGCTGACGCCACACTTGGCCAGGGCTTCCATACCGCAGGAATGTTCGGTTCCTGCTTTCGATTGCTATGACGGGTCAGCTGATCCTGCGGCTCATCTTCGATATTATAATCGAATGATGTCCCGTTGGGATAATGAAGACTCCATACTGTGCAGATACTTCCCATCAAGTCTAAAAGGGTCCGCGTTATCATGGTTCGATAACCTGCCGTCAAACTCCATCGATTCCTACGACCAACTCACAGAAAAATTTCTAGGAACATACATGTACAACAAGGTTGTTAATACCGGCATGGACAAGCTATTCTCACTGGAGATGAATTACAAAGAGACCATCAGAGAATATACTGATAGATGGCACAAGATTTGCCAAGCTATTGGCAACGTAGATCCTGTGGTTAGTATCAACTGCTACAAATGGGGGATGGACAGGATGAGTCCTTTGTTTGTGGAGATCCACGAGACCATCCCTACCACCGAAGGAGATCTCCGGATAATCATAGAAAAGCACGCAAGGTTAGAAGAAATTCAGCGTGAAAATCCCAGAGCTCATACTCAACGTCCCACACGCACAAATTCGGTGGATCAAGCCAGCGGGTCCAAAAGAGGAATCATAGAAGAGCATCCCAACGCAGAAAGGAAAGAACGAAGGGATGATAGACGAAGAGATGATCGAAAATTTGAAGATCAAGTCTATACCAAGCTGAATACCAGTTATTCGCGCATCCTGAGAGAGATCAAAGGGAGGGAGAACTTCGATTGGCCATGGTCCAAGGGAAAGCAACCTCCTAGATCAGAAAAATCCAAGGAATACTGTGAATACCACTGTTTCAACGGTCGTCAAACAGAAAAGTGCAAAAATCTCAAGATAATGATTCAAAAACTAATCGACGCAGGAGACCTAAAGCAATATATACGGAAGATTGATAACGAAGATAGAACCAAGAGAGGCAAGCAGGTTCAATTACCAGAAGGCAACCGCACCCTCAACACAATTTCATGTTCAGAGATTCAAGGACCATCCCTAACCGCCCAGATTGGGAAGAGATTAAGAAAACAATTCGAAGATTATTGTGAGCTTTATAAGATCGATAGGAAAGAGGTAAACGAGCACGAACAATGGATGGACGCGCCCATGACCTTCGACGCAGACGATATGGAAGAAGACATGGAAGACCATAATGATCCTCTAGTCTTCACACTCTCAATAGCAGGGTGCAATGTCAAGAAAATTCTCATCGATAGAGGAAGCTCAGTCAACGTCCTGTTCTATGACACGTTCAAACGTATGGAACTCAACGACGAGCAACTGCTGTCATCTTACTACACAATCTACGGATTCAACGTCGCAGCTACAAAGCCCCTAGGGGACATTGTCTTACAAGTAGACGCAGGGCCCATGAAAGTGGACACTCGATTCAGCGCCGTAGATGCACCTTCACCTTACAACGCCATCATCGGAAGAAGATGGGTTCACAAGCTCAAAGGAGTAGCGGCAACTTACCATCAATATCTCAGATTCCCAACACCCCAGGGAGTCATGGAAATTAAAGGAGACCAAGTAACTGCGCGGGAATGTCAGACCTCACAGAATCAGATCAATAACGAGCGGGAAGAAAACCACCAGTCCCGAAGAGCCAAAAATAAGGAAATAACCATAGATACATATCTGGAAGAAATCTCCGGAAAAAACCTTCTGAACGTGAGCACCACTGGCAGCGCAGAAGCCAACACCTCCGCGACAAAAGAAAACGGAGAGCACACCAAATAGCAATCAAAGAATGTTCCTCTCTTGGGGGAACCAAAACCCACGTTTACGCCTGTCGAAGCAGCTAAAGAAATCAACATAGGTACTGAGGGAAATCCGAAGATTATCAGAATAGGCACCTTGATGGATGAAGAAAGAGAAGCCGCGCTAATCAAACTTCTAAAGGAATACGCGGACATCTTTGCTTGGAAATTAGGGGACATGCCGGGAATTGACCCAAAGTTAGTTCATCACGAACTTCGAATAAAACCAGATACCCCCCCTTTTAGGCAAAGGTGCGCAAAGTAGCTCCAGAATACCATCGAGCAGTTGAAGTGGAACTCCGCAAACTACTGGACGCAGGATTCATCAAAGAAGTTAAGTACCCAACATGGATCTCTAACATGGTCATCGTACCGAAGAAAAATGGCGGAGTAAGGATATGCATCGACTTCACCAACCTCAATAAGGATTGCCCTAAAGATAGCTATCCACTGCCAAGCATTGACCAACTTGTTGAGGCAGTTGAAGGATACGAAGAAATGTCATTCATGGATGGATACTCTGGATACAATCAATTATTCCTAGCAGAAGAAGATCAACAACATACAACATTCTATACACCACACGACCTCTATTGCTACGTAAGAATGCCCTTTGGATTGCGAAACGCAGGGGCAACCTACCAAAGAATGGTGGATGCAATTTTCAAACCATGGATTGGAAGTACGCTGGAAGTATATGTGGATGATATGCTCGTTAAAAGCAAGTTGCGAAAAGATCATCACCAAGACCTAAAAGATATTTTCCAAGCAATGACAGTGCACAACATGAAGGTAAACCCAGAGAAGTGCACTTTTGGTGTCACTTCCGGAAAGTTCCTCGGATCTTTGGTGACGAAGAGGGGCATTGAAGTCGATCCCGCTAAAATTGAAGCCATCGTAAGAATGTCATCCCCAAAGAGTTTAAAAGAGGTTCATAAACTCAATGGTTCGCTGGCTGCGCTGGGGAGGTTCATATCTAGGTCCTCGGACAGATGTAAGTACCTTTTTAACATTCTCAAAAAAGGAAGCAAATTCGAATGAACGACAGAGTGCGAGGAAGCTTTTCGAAATATCAAAGAATACCTGGCTGAGATCCCTATATTACAAAAACTAGACCCTGATGAAGTGTTGGCACTATACATAGCAGCAACAGAAGATGCAGTCAGCGCAGTATTGGTTAAAACCAACACGAAGATAGAGCAGTCCATCTATTACATCAGCAAAACTCTGAACGAAGCAGAAAGAAACTACACGAAGATCGAGCAGCTCATCTTGGCGTTAGTATGGGCAACCCTGAAACTCAGAACTTACTTTTTGACTCACTACGTCCGCGTCCCATGCAAAGCTCCGCTAGAAGCACTACTTAAAAACGCAGGAAAAGTAGGCAGAATTGCAAAATGGAATACTCACCTAGATCAGTTCAATATCATCCATGAACTACAACACTCTCAGAAGTCACAAGTATTAGCAGATTTCCTAGCAGACTTACCATTGGATAACTGCGAAGAAGTCATCATCGAAGGACGAAAGGCATCAGGACTACCAGAGATGGACGAAGGTAAAGACCCAATAGACATCTTGGAACCAAAAAATCCTAGGCAATGGGAAGTCTTCGTAGATGGGTCGAAAAATAAAGAAGGGGCGGGGATAGGCATCGTAATCACCACCCCAACAGGATACAAGATCATACATGCTTTCAGGTTAGAATTCAAGGGGCATACCAACAACATAGTTGAATATCAAGAAGTGGTGCATGCCCTTCAGTTGATAATAGAAATGGGCATAACTGACGTGCGTCTGACAAGCGATTCACAGCTAGTCATCCGACAAATAGGGTTGCAGTATAATGTTTATGACAGAACATTGTCAGCATACATGGAATTGGTGCAAACACTGACATCACAAATCCCAAACATCAAATTCCGACACCTGGCAAGGAAGGAACTCAGGCACGCGGATGCCCTGGCCTACATATCATCGATGCTCAGAAACGAGGACGTCAAAGCAATCAAAGTAACCAGGATTTACGAGCCTTCAATTGATATTCAAGAACTCTGCGTTGCACAACAGAGGAAGCACGCAGAAGAAGATATGGCATATGATGACGTGGGAGAATTCATCGCGGATGATTTCCAAGAAGACGACATCATGGCTAAGGCAGATCAAGATGAAGACTTCAGCAAAGAAGAAGATTGGACATCTGAGATTCATCTTTTCCTAAAAGAAAGAATTCTACCCTCAGACCTAAAGCAAGCCATAAAAATACAGTCAAAGGCAAGAAGATATGATCTGAGAAAAGAAATTTTGTAAAAAAAATCTTTTCTCGGACCATTATTACGTTGCCTATCCAGATCCGAAGGACATTTGATTTTGAAAGACATACACCGCGGCGACGCAGGCAATCACAGCGGAATGAGATCCCTAGCAGATAAGGCGAAAACTCAAGGATATTACTGGCCAACAATGATACGAGACGCTGCAAGAATGTCACGAAGATGCGAAGAATGCCAGCGTTTCGCCAAATAAATCCACGCACATCAACAATGTTCAACCCAGTAGACAGCCCTTGGCCATTCTCAAAATGGGGCATAGACATCGTGGGTCCCCTAATCGAAGGATCAGGGAAGAGAAGATTCTTGATAGTGGCCACGGACTATTTCAGCAAATGGATAGAGGCTAAATCCCTGGAAAGCATTCGAGACGCAGATGTCTTCACATTCATTTTTCAAAACATCATTTGCAGGTTTGGCATACCAGCTGAGATTGTATCTGACAATAGCAAGCAATTCCAGGGAAAAAACAGCGACTTACTCTTCGATACTTTCAAAATTCGAAAGAACAAGTCAACACCAATTTAACCTCAAAGCAATGGTCAGGCAGAAGCCACAAACAAAACCCTCGCACTCATCCTCAAAAAGCAGTTGGACGAATACAAGAAGCGTTGGTGTGAGCAACTACACAACGTTTTGTGGGCTTATAGGACAACTCGAAGATCAGCCACGGGAGAATCCCCATTCTTACTCACCTATGGAGCCGAAGCTATTATCCCAACAGAAATAATCATGCCAACTACGAAGACTGAAGCATTGGAAAAGAACCTCACAGCGGACATGATGTTGGAAAGGTTGGATGATCTAGAAGAGAGGAGGGAGGCAGCACTACAAAAAATGGAAAACTATCAAAGGAAACTAGCAAGGGAGTATAATAAGAGGGTTAAGCTTAGAAATTTCGTAGAAGGGCAGTATGTGATGAGGACCATTCCCCAATACCAACGAGAAAAAAAGTGGGGAAAATTGGCACCAACATGGGGAGGACCCTTCGTCATACATGATGTTGCAGGAAATGGGTCTTATTATCTGCGCAACCTAAAAGGGGAGATCCTCAAACACCCATGGAACGCAAAATATCTCAAGCCATATTACCCGTAGAGGGCAACGCAGACTTGCATCTACGTGAAGAGCACCAGAAGAAGAAAACGACGCTTGCGATCGACATGTTTCTATCTCTGAGAGAGGGATAGCAAACCTCAACCTATCAATCAAGCAAACTTTTGGCAAAAAATAGGCAATACATGGAGCAACATATAACAAGACGACTGCGTGTAAATATAACACCTCACGAGAACCCTACACCTGTAAATACAGCCTCCGCGTCAATACTTCATCCTCCTGTTTTTTACTATTTACTACCTCAGAGGTTCCATCAATGGAATTCTTCTAAATGTAACTCAACTGAATAGACACTTTAACCCTCTTTTACCCGTGGACGTAGACACTATGTTGTCGAACCACGTAAACACTGATGTTAATTGTTCTATTTTACTTGGGGAAAGTAGTCACCTACAATCTCTCGGGACTCCCTTATCAGCGTCTATAAGTGTAGGACCATGGGGGAAGGCATCCAGCAGAAAGAGATACCCAACCAATCTTATGGCAGCGGGTTGACGGAATGAACATACATTCCAAACAACTCATATCCTAGAACGCTTCCCCGACCCCCACCATCTGGGAATCCTCTGGCCCAGGATTAGCCAGCGGGGTGACAGGTCTCAAGACGTTCACGAAGATACACATATCTTCGGGTTCGAACTCAAACACTTCACTTACACTTATGGCAGCGGGTGGACGGAATGAACGTACATTCCAAACAACTCATATCCTAGAACGCTGCCCCGACCCCCACCATCTGGGAATCCTCTGCCCAGGATTAGCCAGCGGGGTGACAGGTCTCAAGACGTTCACTAAGAGACACACATCTTCGGGTTCGCACCCAAACACTTCACTATCCCTGGTTACAGTCGGTTATATTCCTAATTAACCTTAACAATTATCAATTCATTAAAAGTTGATTACAGGCTTGGCAATGGTACGCGGAAACAAGAAAATACAAAAGGAATCTCACGAAGCCTCATAATCAACAAAGATCAACTCTCTAAAAAAATCTACTCAGATGATTCAACCCCACCATCAGGTTTAGCAATCTTCCCCTTCTGCGTTGAAGGTACGCTCCCACCCGAGGAAGGGCCTGAAGAACCAGATGTAGGGGAGGGGGTTTCTCACGGCGCGGATAGCTCCTGATAAGGCCATGCTCGGTCTTCAGATCATACTCAATGTTATCCAGAATTTTGTTGGTCTCTTCCACTAGTTGACACCGAGCCTTGTACGCAATAACAGTATTCATCATCTCAGCCTTTGACAACAACGAGGAAAGGCGACTCACTTCCTTCGAAGCGTCTTGGGCAGCCTCGTCCCTTGCTGTATCTAAACCTTTATGATAATTAATCTGACTTTCCTGATGCACTAATTTAGATTGAGCCTCCGCAAGCTCTTCATTTTCAGTACGAAGCTGTCCCTGGAGCTCTGCAAGGAAAAGAAAAACGCAGATGGTTAGGTCCAGGAAATTGCAGAATCACACTCGATAATATAATCATATACTTTCGACTCTCGCCGAAGCTATTTCATATTCGTTAAACAGCAGCATCATGGGCTTCACCAAGAAAATCATACTCATCTGACAACTTCTTATAATCCGCTTGAAGGGTTGAAAGGGCGTACTGACTCGCATCTAATTCTACCTGTTTCATTGAATCCAAGTGACGAAGATGATTGACCTCACTGTTTAAACACTCCATACCCTTGTTGAGCCGGTACATATTTACTTCAAGGTTCCTCTCAGCCTCAGCTTGGCGTACCACATCAGCCCTAGACGCATCTAAAGCTTTGCTGAGAGCACCAGCCTCAGCCCTAGCGTCATCTCTCTCCCTAGCAATACGCTGAAGGTAATCTTTAACATCAGAGTTCTGAGAAGAACGAGCTTGACGCAATTCTTCTTCCAAGAGATTGATTTTAGCTTCCAATGATGAGACCTGTTCTCGGGATTCACGAAGATTATCACGCGTCCACAACAACGTTCCATCAAACAAACGACGATCATTGTTATATTGGTTCTGCAAATCAATCAGTTGGACTCGCCTGACCCGCCACTTCTCTGCCAGAGCATTATGTTCATCGGCACGAGCATTCCACTTATCAGCCTCGCTCTTTATCTTCTCTACCAACTCTGCGATGCGAGATTTCTGACGCTGCCGCTCTTTTCGAAGCCATACTAACTCAGGAACTCCACCCACTAAAGATAGGGTGGGGAAGGGAGACTCAGACAGAACATTAATTACGGTAAAGGACAACAGCAAGGAAGAGAACAGATAATCAAACCTGTAACAGCCGAAAAATTCTTCTTGGCCTCCTCCAATTCACTACGAACCATAGCAAGATCCATAAGAAGATTCTCCTCCTTTCCTATTTGCTCCTTAGCCTTGAGGAGACTCTTCAACTCACATATCTCCCTATCCCTATCAGCGATGACAGTCTCAACCACAGTAAGCTCCTCTTCCCGAAGATGAAGCTTAGCCTCCAACTTTAGGGATTTGGTCTTAAAAAACTGGTACAACATGTGATTGCAATGCTCACTCCTCATCATCTGCAAATCAGAAGATTAGAACACCCTGACTCTAAAAATTGCTAAAAACTGATACCAGGAAAAATGATAAGAGAACTCACCTCTAACATCCGATGTTGGGGAAATCCATACTGATAGCCATCAGCCAACGCCATCATATCAGCAACAGTCGAGGGAGCATCGACTACTAGAGCAGCCTCCGAGGCCCGAAGATTCTTATCCCACGCTACTGCAACCTGGTCCTCGGGAGACAATTGCATCATCTTATGGGTATAGGCATCATAGTTCTTCTCACCCTCCACCACAGGGGATGGATTGGGTACGAACATCAAGTTCTTCTTCTTAAAACAATCTAAGATGGCATCATCACCCTCCAGGATCAGTGACTGAGGAAAATCATCTCCAGGAGACCCAACCGAGGCCTTACCCATGTCCGTGAATTTAGCACCCGAAGAGTTCGAGGCTACTCTTGCGTCCAAATCTGGAAGGTCTCTAGCACCGCTCCCCTCTGGAACATCACTAGCATCCACGACTCCCTTACCCTTCCCGTCCACCTTGTTAGAATTACCAAGCACATCCCAATCATCGTTGGGGGAAAGCAGGTTGAACTCAGAAGCCAGGCCCAGGGCAGCGTTTATGTCAAAACCATCCTCCGCAGAATAAATCCGACCAAAGGAAAACTCTTGAGACATAGCAGGAATTTCACCACCAGCACCCTCATCACCAAGTCCAGTGCTATCATCACCAGCATCACTGCAACCCGCAGGATTAGCTTCGGCACCAGCATCATAACACCCTGCGGGATTAATCTCACCACCAATACCGCTACCACCGGCGGTAGTATTCCCGTCAACAAATTCATCAACATCATGACCGGGAGGGGATGTATCAGTATGCTCTTCTATGTCAGACACATCTTCATCCTCGTCAAGCTCAGTCACAGGACTGTTAACTTCTTCATAAACCTCCGCCTCCTCGATTGTTGCGGTGGTGGACTGCTTGGGATTTATCCTCCTCTTCTTCGTCGCCTAAAAAGAAAAGGCACAAGAATAAAAACCCCTAACTTTGAAAAGAATTAAAACTGCCTCAACTAAAGGACAAGGCATATAGAAATCTTACCTTGATAACCGCAGTATTCTTCGCCTGAAGATCAGCATCGGAACTCTCTTCGTCATCTCCATCAACAACATCGAGGGCATATTGGAAATTCATGCCCTCAAAATTCAAATGCCAAGGACGGAAATTCCCATAACGAGCAGGAGGAGCCGTACGTATCTGGCTATCTGCGGTAGAATGCCATCCTTGCGGACCTGGAACCCACCCCCAAGCCCAGGGACCAACAACCTCAATAACAGTTGTGTTCCATTCATAGTCATGATCACGCTTGATCCGCTCACGAGTAGGAAACACCAGTTTGTTAGTAGAATTCTTTGTACCCGGGACGTACTTCACCTTAGCACCACTTACTTCACTCAGAAGGCGTATCTCACCACGAGGAGTGGCAATATTCCGAAGACTCACACTCCAGGATTTACGATTCCTATTGTTAACATGGTCACCGAAAGACTTGTTAAAATTCTCAGGCGTATACCACTACCTTTCCTCAGGGTTGGGAACATAAAGAGTCATCATTGTCTCTCCTTTGCTCCGAAGATAACACTCCCTCAGTGCACGAAGATAATTCCCATGAAGTTGGGAAATAGAGCGACAGTGTGTGTTCTTCGAAGAACCCTCTCGACCAGCCAACACATCATAATAAAAAGAATCCCCAGACTTGTACAAAGGAAACATAAGACCCGCTTCAAAGGCCCCCACCGTGGTCAGCAAATGAAATTCGTCAAACTTATACGTCGATATCATCTCATAAGTAATATCATCATCAGCAACGTGAAAACGAACATCGAATAGTTGAAGACCATGTTTTTCCTTGAAAACCTCCAGATTAATATGTTTGAAGGTCACTTTCTTCTCCCCAACAACGACGTTGCGTATCTCTTGAGAAATATCCTCCTCCTCCACGGAATCAGGCGCAGAATCCTTTGAAGGGTTTCTATCGGAAGCTTTTCTCTTAGGCTGAACCTTAGATGCATCAGTCTTCGAAATCACTTCTTTCGAAGACCTCCCCTTGGGTTGAGACACTGGAGGGGGAGGTAGAGGATGTTGGTGAGACGCGGAAGGAGGCGCCACTGATCGAAGAGGTAGGACATCCCGCGTTCTCTTAGGATCATCACGCGGATTAGCTGAGGGACGAGAAACAGCATACCGGGAGCCAGGAGTCTCTTTTGGCCGGTCCCCCTTCTGCGTATTCCCTCTATGCGACTCACTCCTCTTAGAAGTTAAGCGCCTCTGACCAGAAGAAGAAGAAACCCTATGAACGCGGGCATCACCTTGGAAGGTTTAGACGAACCTCCACCAGGTGGAGAAACATCAGGATCCCTACGCGGAGGAGATCTATGCAGACTAGGCGGTGGAGTTTGATAAGAAACCCGCGGATGATCAGCCATGTCTGCGTAGTACACAAACAAGTTTCAGATTTCCGCGGATACAAAACGAAAATCAAAAAATCCAATTTCACCCAGTTCTTCATAATCATGAACCAGATGGAAAATAAGAACAAAACCTAAATAAAAAGAGGAAATAACAAATAGGGGCAACCATACACGAAGGACGATATCATTACTGTTTATAATGAAGAACAGGGGAAATCATACACACATCTATATATATGTTCTTCATCACAAACACATATAGCAGCAACAGAAAACGAATATATTATTCAAAAGATAATCATACACAGTAGAAACACTTACCTATAAAGGAAAAATCAGGGTCGTAAAGAAAGCTTCGAGGAACAACAACAACAACAGCAGAAAAGCTCCGAGGAACGGCAACAGCAGCAGCAACAAAGACAAAAACAACAGCAGCAACAACAACAATTAATAACAAGGAAACAAAAGCAGAGAACAAAAGTTCTGAGGAAAGAGAAGGAATGAAATTTATGACTAGAGAATTTTCATATTCCTTCTCATATATATATACAAAGAGAAATAAAACCGCCCCACTACCCAAGAAGAAGTTATTGCAAATAGTGGGGAACGTGCCCTAAAATCTAGGAAAATAATAAAGAGAAGATGAAGAGAGTAACACGTTTTTTCTTCCCACTTCGACTAACCGCCCAGTAGGATGAAAAGGGGCAAATTGTAGGTACACATTTCATCTTCCGCCATGTGTCCACAAAGACACACGTGGAGGACATGCGGCTGAGAACATCAAGATATGATATCACACGTGGACAGCCAAGAGACGCGCCTTATCAAGATAGCGTCGCCACCCACCAGATCCAACGGTAGGGGATCGAGGAAGACGGAAACACTAGAACACTGCAAAGCACTGAAGGATAACCCGAGATTCACTTTATCCTATCCCCAGAAAGATCTAAGATCTACGGCTGGGGATAGTCAGACTGATGCAGACAAGACAGGGGCAGAGGAAAACTGTCTACCGCGGACAGACATCTCAACTACCCGCATTAAATATCCTCAAACAGCATACGTGTCAGTCAGCCTGTGGAGGAAGCGCAGATAGCACTGAATATTCAAACGGCACACGCAGAGAAGACCTCTGCGTAAGCGGCAAAAGACACAAGAGGATAAGGTTATAACGGGCTTCACAAGTGAACCCCATGTAACCACCCTATAAATACCCCTCTCTCCCAATTGAAGAGGGGGGAAAAAGGGGAGGGGGAAAAACATTGAGAAGAGAAGAGGAGAGAGACAGAGAAATAGAGAAAGTGTAAGTGAGGTTCCTCCTGCTATGCAGGCTTATATTAGTCTCAAAGTCATTCGACTATTTCGGTAATCCCCATCATATAATGAAAAATCCAATCTCGGAGACAGGGATCTGAGTGAGAATCATATAATTTAATCGTTTCGTCTATGTTCATACATCCATACTTTATATATTCAATTCGTTACTTATAGCATATCATGTTCGTACATTTTATACTTCGTCCATTATTTATCTTATTGTATGAGCTAAGGACAATGATTGTAATTGATGAGACGAGGAAGAGTATTAGAACTCTGAGTGAAGAATTCGACACAACCAATCCGTTTCCTTCAGGCGCAGCCTATTTATTGTATTGTCATGAATCTGCGCACATTGTTTGTGAGTACTCAGATGACTTTGATCTGCGTGTTCACAGTGTGGCCGTGGTAACACCCACCCTTTGAAGCTTCTTCTTTTTTGTTTTGTACGTTTTTGAGGAAAAAAGGATATATCTTGAAATTTTTATTTTTATTTTAAACTAAATCTTCTAATTTGTTTCTTCCTCGTTGGTATTTCGAAGAAGACCATAGAAGATATAAGCATTACAACAAAACTGATGGATGAATAGTGAAAAGATAGCACAAAGGTAAAAAGAATAAGATCCAAGGTATACTAAGGAGAATATATGGGGAGAAAAAGAGAATGAATACGTATCGTAATTCGAAGAAGTTAATAATTTAGGAGAGAGAGAGGAAAGGGGACGGTGGTGATTTGGTGGTGGATGAATGAATGATGTGTGCGACTCCCAATAATTGCATGTTGTCTGTGGTCGACTGTCACTCTCGAGCCCTGTGCTTGCTCCCTAGCTGAGCTCTCACTCTTACTCTGTCTTCGGGGGTTGACTCTTTGCTTCCTTTCTTTAAAGAAACGCACAGACAGATAGAAGAAGAGAAATTCAGATTATTACACATCATACAGATACAAACAAAAAGCACTGTTCTGATGACCCTTTGTATTTTAAAAGCAAGAAAAGCTATAAACAATTTTTCTTTCTGCTTAAGTTTCTGTTCCCGTATTGTTTAGACCCATGCACCCAACACAGAGGCGAAGGATGAGTACAACAGCAACAGCCAACTAGATACAAGCTTAGATACTGTCATGCATAACAGAGAACGATAGAGACAGGGCAAGGTTTTGCATTTTCAGTTTTGGACTTCAGAGGAGGAGAATGGATGGATGGTGTGAGATTTAGGCACATATAAAAACAAATCCCAAAACTAACAGACTTTGTCATTCTCTTTTCGATCGGTTACTCTCTCTCAACGCAGAATCACAGATAGAGTACCACATCAAGAGAGAGACAGAATAAGAGATATATAGCGAGTAGTTAGTATGTTTGTATTGTTTTGTTTTCGTTATAGCTACTATAGGGATCTCTCAAAAGCTTTCTAGGCATTTAGGTTACAGGATCAAGACGCATGCCGCTGCTGCTGCTATACATACCCCATGATCAACGACTTCTACAGAGACATCCCCAAAATGAACATGGGAGTTAGTAGGATAGACATACGATTAAGCCATTAAGAGGCGTCGTTAAGGAATATGGTGACATTTAAGTGATGTGTGTGCATACAATATTTTTTTTTTGAGTGAAAACATTATTTGTCTAGGTCCTTTCTTATTTTATTTTTTGAGTGAGCATTTTATTAAAGAGAGGGGATCCGTATACACTATTAATGCACATACATGATTTATGTGCATTAATACTGTATATGGATTTATGATTTATGTCATTTTTTCATGAAAATCAAATGATAATGAATTTAAATTCAGTATTTTGATGATACGTTCTAGACTTTACATCCCACTGAAAACGAACATGATTCGAGACGTATAATATTTAATATGATTGCAAAATTCGACTCACACAGCAGTATGTGGTGATCTAATAGCATGTTTGGTAAGCAGAATTTGTTTTCAAAAGTCAGGAACAAAAAACATTTGTCCGTAAAACTTATTCGATTCCAACTAAATTTCTGACCATTCAACCTGATTAAGTTAAAAAGTTCTACTAGAATGTATCTTAGCACTTTCTAAATCAGAACATACGGTGAGGATTTTTGTTATCAATGTTAATCTTTTTTTCTTTCTAAAAAATAATTAGTACACATGGCTATGACCATGTCATGTGTTTGATCTGAATTTTGGATTGAGGACTATGTTGGACCCCCCAAGTTTTTATCCATGAGTGATGAATTGAAAGATTATATATAAATTCAAATGCTTCCATCAAACCTACCTAATTGGGACAGGTAAAATATAAAATTAGGGAGGGGGTTATACTAGAGTCTCTTGGCTAATCATTGTTTATACATGGGGATCGATCTTAGGAAGTCAAAATTCCATTTCCAGGTCGATTCTAAGTAGTGCATGTCATGTCAAGATATTTTTGATGTGGTCGTTCTTTGATGGGGGCATGAGGGACTAATCAGGAGTTGACATGTGTTTTTCATATTAATTGATTCAATTAATTTTGTTTTCAAAAAAACAAGACAAGTTTATTTTTTGAGAAAATATTGGTTATCTTAATTGCTTGTATTTTATTTTTGATATTTTTGGAAGCAAAATTAGTTGAATCAATTAATATGAAAAACACATGTCAATTCCTAATTTGTCCCTCATACCCCCATCAAAGAACGCCCACATCAAAAATTTATCCTGTCATGTTAGCTCTCGTAACCTCAATTTCTTCTTTTAGACCTGTACGGCTATTCCTCTAAATTTAGTTATACACCTCCGTTAGTGCGCCGTTCTAATATCCTTTTATATAGGATTTAGGCTTTTGACTAGGAAAGAAAAGCCATTTCTCATCCCATTTTCCTGATATTAAAGCTTATTGGTTTGCCACTATAGTTAACTAGACTAGTAGTTTGAATTGATGCTTGAACTTTAAACGTTATAGTTTTGCTAGGTGATGAGGTATGCACATGAGCCATTTGTTCAATAATTGTGATGTGCGCTTGTAGGTATCAAGAATCCAAGATTTAATTTGAATTCTAATATTACATGTAGAGGAGTAAAACGTGCCCACCCAGCACAGTACAACCCATGAAATCACGTGCTTAGCGTACTATGTGCCGTGTTATGCGGTGCTGGAGATTATGACGTGACGTGTTATGCTGGGCTATGCCAGAAAAATAAACGTGTTGTGTCGTGCTGTGTTGTGCCAGGCACGTTTATTTTATATTTTCTAATATAAATGTTTTCTAAATATTTAGGTATTATATGTGTTTTTATGAAAATAAGTCAACATAACGATAGTAAAATGTCAACAATTGGCTAGAATAAAGACTTTTTTGTGAAATATACACAAAATGAGATGTATTGTGCCATATTTTGTAGTAATTTATACATATTATGTCGTGCTTTCTTAACGTGTTGTGATGTGCTGTGCCACGTGCTAATCCGTGCCGCGTGCTGTGCTGGGCTACTGTGCCGATTAGTCAAACCCAGCACGTCCCATTTAACTAACGTGTTGTGCCGTGCTGGGCTGGGTTGTGCTCAAATTTTAACGTGCTGTGCTGGGCAGTGCTCGTGCTGGCACACCCCAATTTACGCCTCCAATTACATGGCAGGATATCAACTTACAACAATTTTGCATATGTAATCAAGTCTGTAACGACTGATCGACTATATTGTAGTTGATTTGGCTTTCTTTTTCTTAATATAACTTTTTCACTTCGGAAAAAAAAGAAACTTACAACAATTTTGGTCTTGATCACTATAATCGATTCTGGCCGAGTTTTACGGTCTCGGTCCATGACTAAGGCGAATTTTCTCAATCTTGGCAAGGCGAGACCAAGCCAAAATGTAATTGAAATTGTAAAGTTCACAAACATATTTTTATACACACCAAAGTAAATGCATAACACTGTAACCGTTTATCTTTTTCTTTTCTTTTTTTGAAAATTTGGCATTGCATAATTTGTGTTCAGAAGAGGGCAAATGTACAATGCATGTGTTTTACTGATAATCTGGTTGCTACTTCCAAGTGCAAAAGGGAAATCAATGGAACCCGAACTGGATATACACCTCGCACCCGTATATATGTGATAGTTAAAATGATGATAACCGGGGAAACTAGAGTACTATAGGTTGTGGCAGGGTTGAACGTGGGCCAAAATTCACGTGTGATGTGATACTGATATTTATGTACACAGAAAAAAGAGAGAGAATGTTGGCTAGATATGTTTCAATGAACTTGGCCACGGTCGATAGTGACATTGTTGTACCCATGGGATCTCCGGATGGTCGTTCTTAATTCCCTTTTCCAGCTGTCTTGATGCTGTTGGAGAGGACCCTGGGTTGGAACCAAATCTTGTAGGACCAAACTAGATATATCTCCTCCCTCTTGTTTCTTGCATAGTAACTTTATGATGAAAACCTCTCGTCAGCTGAGCTTAGTTCGATTTGTTTAGTCAGATGGAGTAATTCCAAATTGTGAGTAGAATAATGGGAAATGATGCGATTATGGTTATGTAGCTTTATCTACTGAGCTGAGTTCATTGCGAAGTAAAGTCTTGCCTCAAATTAGTACAATGATCATGAAGAAATGAGTTTTAGCTAGTATGTCAACTAAAATTAAGGGTATTATCCGAAAGCTTGGCCAAGTTACAATGAGCTAAGGGGGTTTATACTTTCGAGATGTGCACAAATTGTTGGAAAATAGGTTCAAATAGAGGATGAATTGAACCGTCAGAAATTATTGTACTCTTGACTTTCAAGGTTCGAGTAGATTTTTTTTAGACAATTATTTCTCTCCTCTTCCTTTTTGGAATCTTAAAAAAACAATCTCTCTCTTCTTCCTCTTTCTTTTCCGGAACTAAAACCTCGTTGCCTCCTGTTTTCCTGCTCGGATCTGGTCGATTTCCTCCAGTTTTTTGTCTATTCTCTGATCCGAGCGGGATTTCCTCCAGTTTTTGGTCTATTCTCTTTATAAATGGTGGGTATGCCGTTTAGGGTCAACAGAAAGTAGTTTTCCCCTTATTTTCTTCTTCCATGTCTTGATTGTTATTCTCCAACTCCATCTGCTGCTGCCTAATTTTTTCGTTGCTCATGATAATCCCATAAATCGATCACCAATATCTCTTTTAAACCCAACCAATCAAATCATCTTAACTTATTCTAGATCTAAAACAACTGATAAACAACAGGTGATATGTTAGGATTAATACCTTAGAATTAACCTCTTCACAAGACACTAGTTTTTTGGATCACGTAGAACTAAAGAAAACAGAAAATAAGATGCACCAAAAGAAACAAGAAAGACACAAGATTTAACGTGGTTCGGCAATGTGCCTACGTCCACAAACGGTTACGATCAACTCTTATTATTAGGACGAATTACAGAGAATTAAACCCCAAACTATGACCAGCAGATTGTTGTTCACAAACACCAAAATAATTTCCTAGAACAAAACGCTCTAAACCCTAAAATTCTCTAGTTATGAGAACTCTTCTCTAAATTGTGTTGTGTGTTTTTCCTTAAGACTTGTACACTTATTTATATAGATTACAAACTTGTCTTCCAAGTACATGAGTTATACTAGGAAACCTAAACATATAACTAAGAAAGGAAACATTGAATTTAATTAAAACAGGAAACCTCTAGCTATACCAAAATAAGGAAACACCTAGTTGATTCTAGAAAATTATGGAACCTTCCTAAAACATCGACAACATAACAATTCTCTACCTTGCCGATGTTTCCACCAAACTGAGCTTGATCTTCACAAGTTAACTGTAGCCTCTAATGCCCCCAGGGCCTTAACAATGAGCAGCATTGATCAAGTTTAGACACTTCTCAAACTTGACCTTCGGAACGACTTTCGTTAACATATCTGCTGGATTATCTTCAGTATCAACCTTCAATAGTTGTACTAATCCGTTATCAACCACTTCTCGAACCTTATGATAACGAACATCAATATGCTTGGTCCGTACATGATAAACTTGGTTCTTAGCTAAATGAATAACACTTTGACTATCACAATTCACAACAACACTACGTTGTATAATCCCCAAGTCTTTAACTAAACCACGAAGCCATAATGCTTCCTTAACAGCCTCTGTCACAACAATATACTATGCCTCCGTAGTAGACAAAGCTACGATTGATTGTAACATAGACCTCCAACTGATAGGTCCTCCACTCAATGTAAAACAATACCCCCAAGTAGAACGACACTTATCTCTATCACCCGCATAATCAGAATCAACAAATCCACAGACCTTCAAATTCTGCTCCTTCTCAAATACTAAACCAATATCCAAGGTCCCATTAAGATATCTCAAAATTCCCTTCACCGCATACCAATGTGCTCTCCCAGGATTAGCCATATAACGACTAACTAAACCAACAACTTGTGCAATATCCGGACGAGTACAAACATAGCATACATCAAAGAACCTACCGCATTAGCATAGGGAACCTTTGACACAACTGTTTTGATAACTTAACTGTAGGCGGCATTGTAACACTAATAGCTTTGGAGGTATGCATTCCAAAGCGACGAAGAACCTTCTCAAGATAGGATTTCTGAGTAAGACATAACTTCCCCTTAGATCTATCTCGAGTAATCTCCATACCCAAAATCTTCTTAGCTGGACCCAAATCCTTCATCTCAAACTCTAAACTCAATTGTTTCTTTAAAACATCAATTTCTGACTTGCTCTTTGCAGCTATGAGCATGTCATCCACGTAGAGCAAAAGATAAGCAAAACTTCTATCTGGAAATTTCTTAAAGTACACACATTGATCGTATTTACTACGAGTATACTTTTGCTGCAACATAAACATATCAAACCTCTTGTACCATTGTCTTGGCGATTGCCTCAAACCATACAATGATTTCTCAAGTAGACACACATAATCTTCCTTACCAGAAACTTCATAACCAATGGGATGTGACATATAAATGTCTTCCTCCAAATTTCCATGCAAGAATGATGTTTTGAAATCTAATTGCTGGAGCTCTAAGTCAAACTGCGCCACAAATGCTAAAAGGACTCGGATAGAAGTGTGTTTAACAACCGGAGAGAAAAATTCATTATAATCCACACCTTCCCTTTGTGCATATACCTTAGCCACTAACCTTTCTTTGTATCGTACACCACTAACAATACCCTTGGAATCTGGAATTGCATCTTTTAACATATAGACCCACTTGCACCCAACATTCTTTCCACCCTTAGGCAACTTAACAAGTTCCCAAGTGTGATTTTTGTGAAGAGACTTCATATCCTCATCCATAGTTGTTTTCCATTCAATGGCATGAGTATTACTCATTGCCTCCTCAAAGGTAAACGGCTCATCCTCAAAAACAGATAATGCGTAAGATGCATACTCATCAAAACCATATCGCGTTGGTGGACGTCTCTCACGTTGAGACAAAAAGGACGGAATATTCTCAACTTGTTGTTGTGTAGATTCCTCACTAGGAACCTCAAACTCAACTTCATCTTCTACAAGAGTTTCTTTTTCTTCTTCTATAGTAGATGAACTAGGAACTCTTTGCTCCACCTGCATCGAATCATCTTCAACACCGCTACTACTCTCACTTTCAATTTGAGAGTCCCAACCTGTGAACTTCTTTGAATCAAGCATCGCTTTCTCGTTAAAGGTCACATCACGACTAATTATGAACTTATTCAATTCTGGACACCATAGACGATATCCTTTCACACCTAACGGATAACCTAAGAAAATTGCTTTCTTAGCCCTAACACCCAACTTATATTCTTTCACGTGAAAATAGGCTGGACAACCAAACACCCTTAAATTAGAATAGTTCACGGAATTACCGGTCCATACCTACATAGGTGACTTACACTTAATAGCTGTTTATGGTGATCGATTCACTAAATAGCACGTTGTACCAAATCTTGTCTAAACTTGCGTTTGACAACATGCACCGTGCTCTCTCAAGTAACGTTCAATTCATTCTCTCCGCTACTCCATTTTGTTGTGGTGTACCCTTGACTTTGAAGTGCCTAACGATACCTTGTTCCTCACAAAACTTCTTCAATGGGTCTTTGATGTATTCACCGCCATTATCGGAACGTATCTTCTTAAAGACACAACCAAGTTGTTTTTCTACCATGGTATTCCACTTCTTAAACACCTCGGTGACTTCATTCTTATGCTTCATGGTGTAAAGCCAAACTCTCCTCGAAAAGTCATCGATAAAGGTCACAAACGACCTTGCACCTCCCTTAGAAACTGTACGAGAGGGATCCCAAACATCCGAATGGATGTAATCTAACATACCCTGCGTGTGGTGTGCAGCGGTACCAAAACTGCTCCTACATTGCTTCCCGAAGATACAATGCTCACAGAAATCAAGCTTGCAAGTCTTCTCACCACCAAGCAAGCCTTTACTACTCAACACCGACATACCTTTCTCACTCATATGCCCAAGACGCATATGTCATAAACGTGTTGACTCCACTTGTTTCTCATCAATTGATTGAGAAACCACAGCTCCACCACAAACTATATCTCCTTGTAAGAAATATAAATTACCATGTCTTTCACCGGCCATCTTCAAACTACCATTGTAGAATACCTTCAAGAATCCATATTCAGCAACATACTTGTATCCAAGTGATTCAAGTACTCCTAACGAAATCAAACTCTTCCTCAAATCTGGAACATGTCTAACCTCTGAAAGTGTTGTGATAACACCATGCGAATGAACCTGTACCGTACCAACTCCAACTGTTTTGCAGGTATTAGAATTTCCCGTCATAACAGTACCACCATTCACTTCTCTGTAAGTAGTGAAACAATCCTTTGAAGGACACATATGATACGAAGCACCGGAATCAATCATCCAACCATCATTGAGATAACTCTTTGATGTAACGGTTAACACTTCCTCATCAAAACTTCGCCGCCTTCAGCAACCGAAGCAACAATATTCTTCGAATCTGATTTCTCACGTTTCTCATCTCTTGCCTTAAGCTTGAGACAATCAGCCCTAATATGACCAGTTTTCCGACAATAATAACACTCAATATCGCTCTTTTTGGAATGATTCTTTGACTTTGACTTCTTATTACCATTCTTTCCTCTATCAACAAACAAGCCCTCGACTTGTGCTTCATCGCTGAACTCTTGCTTCCTTAATGCCTTAGCTTGTAAAGCAGAGACAACATCATCGAAAACCAACTTATCTTCATCTTCGTCGTCTTCATCGGTTTTCCCACTCAGCAAATAGTCAACGAAAGCATCATACGATGGAGGCAAAGAACATAACAATATCATGGATTTATCCGCATCAGATATAGTGACACTGATATTAGACAAATCAGAACATATCTTATTAAACATTAATATGATCCATCATAGACTTACCTGGAGACATCCTAAAGGCATGGAGTCTACGCTCCAAGTAAAGTTCAGAAGTCAAATTCTTTTGTAAGTAAAGCTTCTCTAACTTCTCCCACAACACCTTTGCAGAGGTTTCACTCGAAAATTTATGAGTGATATCCCTTGACAAATATAAACGAATAATTGAACATGCCATCAAATCAAGGTCAGCCCACTTCTCATCAGTCCAATCCTTTGGTAACGTTGCTGGCTTCGTCTTGATTCCTTTGATTTGTTTCATACTAACACGAATATCTTTTACATCAGTTTTCCATGATGTGAAATTATTCTTCCCATTGAACTTGATAATATAAAATCCATGCACCTTCGAAAATCCACTTGATGTAGCACTAGACATCTTCACTTCTAACTATGATCCTCTCTACGCTCACCGCACCACTTGTTAGGATTAATACCTTAGAATTAAACTGTTCACAAGACACTAGTTTTTTGGATCACTTAGAACTAAAGAAAACAGAAAATAAGATGCACCAAAAGAAACAAGAAAGACACAAGATTTAACGTGGTTCGGCAATGTGCCTACGTCCACAAACGGCTACGATCAACTCTTATTATTAGAACGAATTACAGAGAATTAAACCCCAAACTATGAGCAGCAGATTGATGTTCACAAACACCAAAATAATTCCCTAGAACAAAACGCTCTAAACCCTAAAATTTCTTAGTTATGAGAACTCTTCTCTAGATTGTGATGTGTGTTTTTCCTTAAGACTTGTACACCTATTTATATAGATTACAAACTTGTCTTCCAAGTATATGAGTTATACTAGGAAACCTAAACATAACTAAGAAAGGAAACATTGAATTTAATTAAAACAGGAAACCTATAGCTTTACCACCCTAGATGATTCTAGAAAATTCTGGAACCTTCCTAAAACATCGACAACATAACAATTAATTGGTACTTGTGGGTTTGGGTTCCGACGATGGTTCTAATGTTAGTTCGGTCCACGAAAGGGGAGCTGATAAACTTGTTTTTAATCATTTTTCTTGTTGTTCTCTTGCAACGATTTTTGCTTTTTCAATGAGCAGAGTGGTGGTTCGATTGGTATGGAGGCCTCTCTTGTGTGTAATGAAGTTAATGGAGATGGTGCAGCAGCAGATGGACGAGCTGGGAAAGGCGGCAGTAACAGTTGTCTGAAAACTGTTATAGTGATTCACACCGGATGTTGAAAACATTAGGGTTTCAAGATTTGGATGGGCTTATATTGGGGTAAAACTTACTGGGTTTTCGTTGGGTTGTGCATGGGCTCTTACTCTCTGGTTTGTAAGTAGCATTGTTAGTTGTTAGTAGTCTTTGGACTACGGGGTTGCCCTTTTTATGTAAAGGTGCATAGTTTTTTATGGACTTATATCCATGGGGGTTGGTTGACGGCTGCTTACTTTAGTAAGTACCATTTGTTTTGCTCATCTTTGAGCTGGGAATGCCCTTTTGATGTAAAGGTGCATAGTAGATGGTGGAACTCTGTTTTCCTCCTTGTCTCTCTGTAACAACTAATCTTTATCAAATATATTTCTTTTTACCGAGCAAAAAAAAAAAAAAATTATTTCTACCCTCCCAATATCAATTGGCGATTACAACAGGTATGCGAAATAATGCCTTCACAATACAATGATGCTTTAGAAAGAGAGAAAACAAGTTGAATTGATTGATTAGAATGGGAGAATACCTTCACTATTTATAGGGATATTCATGCCTGTTAGTAATGCTTTTTCATCACCAGCAGACGCTTCCAAAAGCCATTAATGGTGGCTTATGGGAGAGACGTGTTTGTTCGTTTGAATAAAAACTTTTAGGTTTTCCAAAGTAAAACCAGAAAAAAAATTCCACGAGAGTCTACACCCCACGAACCCCCAGATAGCGGCAAACAATTATTGTTAATCTAGCATGGGGGTTACTAAAATGAAACAAATTAATCTCTATGGGATCAAGCTTTAGGATCTAAATATTTTAGAAATATATCACCTCTTAGAGCTAAATCACTAGATAAATGTTCTTGTATCTGGAAATGCATTTGTCAAGGTCTGAAGTTAGTTGAACGACATAGCATATGGATGTAGGAGATGGTCAAAGTATAAATATCTGGGATGATAACTGGATTACTAGGTTTGGGTGACAACCTTTTAGAATACAAAACTAGTTTCAATAGCTCTCTATCTCTAGTAGAAAACTTGATTGACATAACCTCTAAAGAGTGGAATACTGCTTTAATCTTCGCTTTTTTCTCTGAATATATAGTTGTTTTTTTTTCTTTTGCAAGATTCATATTTTACTGAATAGCTTAATCTCCTTAAAAAAAATAAACTGAAATGGAAACTCACAAACACAAGAGAGTTTAGTGTGAAATCAATGTATAATAAGCTTAATGAGAATAGAATAAATTCATCTAACTTATAACTAGAGGATTCTTTTTGAAAATCTCTTTGGAAATTAGATGTATCTCTAGGAATTAAAGTCTTCCTCTGGAGAGGTCTACAAAATGCTCTATCCACTAACTCAAACCTGAAAAGAATCATTCAAATGTTAACTCCAAGTGTTCTCTTTGTGGGGAAATGGAGGAAACAGTTGAATGTCTTTTGTTACATTGATCTTATGCTAAAGCAGTTTGGGAATTAGGCCGTAATCTTGGGCAAGTTAATTTATGTAACACTACTACATTAATAGATATATGTAAAGACTGGTTTAAATCTCCAAATGGTGTAATTTCCTTAGAACTAGTTTCAATTAAGATGTGGTTTATTTGGAAAACCAGATGTAATAAAACCTTTCAACGGTTATCTCAAAGCCCACAACAATTAGCTCTAGAAATTCAAAGACATGTAGATTACTCGACAAGAAAAAAGGGCAGAACTAGCTCTATCAATAACATAGTTAAAAATCATCATACTCGTTGGTGGCTCCAAATAGACTTAATCTAAAAATCAATGTAGATGCTGCTTGGATTTCAGAGTCTCTCTCTCTTCTAGTTTTGCACTAATTCTTCGAGATGATACATGTTCCTTCAAATGAGGAAGAGCAGGACCTTCAGATTGTGCAGATCCGCAAGAAGCAGAGCTAGGCAACATCGTGGGCAACGAAAAGGGCATCACCAACCTCAGTATTGAAAGTGACTGTGAAAGTTTAATTAAATACCTCATTGGCGATCTATCAGCCATCTCTTGGAGCAGCAAAGCTATTTTGGAAGAAGAAGACAAAAGGGTAAGACAATGTGAAAAAAATTAGGATTTAATTTTGTTCATAGAACTGGTAATGAAATAGCAGACACATTAGCTAAAGAAGCAAGACAGTTTCCTGATAGTTTGGATTGAAATGTCACCCCGATATTAGAGGAAGAGACTTTTGCTAGATAAATCTAAGAGCCTCTCCAATGGAATGTGTGTGAAAAAAGTCCTAATCCGCATAGGATCCATAACAATATTTATAAAAAATCATCTCCAACCCATTGATGTAAAGATGATGTGGGAAAAAAAAAGTTAGACATCCTCTAGGTGAACCTCTAGTTTAGACATTCACTTAGAGGATGTCTTCCCATCTTAGTCACACTTTTATTAATAAAAGTCATTGAAAAATAAAAATGGAAAAGATTTTAACCAATTATATGTCTACAAATAAGTAAACAAATAACATAAAACTTTATGGATTGGAGATAAAACTTTATTTTCCTGATATTTGGGATTTTATGCTCAAAAGGATGTCTTAGAAGTGATGCAACATATGAAATATTCACATTGACCATTGGAGAAGCTCTAATATTAGGGGAAGAGACTTTATCTCCTGGACATTAAATGACTCCACTCTTAATGTAATCCAGACCTCAACCTCCCTTTAGTATTTAAAGAAGTTTTATTTACAAAAAAAAAAAAACAAAGAATTCGTTGCAAAAGCGTGTGGTTTTTAAGTTTTGATATATATGAATTTTAAACCATTTGTCTCGGAGGAATGACTCTAACTCAAAAAATTTCATCCATATTATACCCGTAAAAATGATAAGGCACCAACTCATATGACTTGGTTAAGTTTTCAAATATCAGGAAAATGAAATGACACCTTAGTAAATTCCTTATTTAAACATTTCCTGAAGGATTATAATTATTGTTTTTATGTAGACAATTGGCATCCCAATTTTGCAGATATCTTCACTTCGTCCATGTGTCCAAAACTAGAAATCTCGTAGAATTTTGTGATCTCTCCGTTTCAAAAACATAGGTTGAGTTTCTTTATTTGAGTATGTCGAAAAAATATACAGGTTTAAATAAGTGAAAGTCAAATATTATAATTTTACTATTTTGCCCATATTATGAGCCATATTTTTCTCTTTTACAAAATTTGGGAAAATTACTCTTTCCTGTATTTTCCTCTTTAAAATATAAGGGTACTATTTTTTTTTCATAAAGACAAATTATGGAAAAACATGACCTTCTTGTTATTTTCCTACATTAGGATTGTTTACTAGGATTTATTAAAACCATAAAATTCTTAGAGAAAGAATCATACGCGGAGCAGGATAGGGATGGGCAATTATAATCGTTGGCTTCCATAAAAAAACCATATCTTTATGATCCGGCGATGGATAGGAAATTCTCTACTAGTTCGTTCCCTCAACCCTGAGATCAGGGAATGGACATGAGACATTTTTTATTTTTTATTTTTTTTGGATCGGTAAACTTAGACTATCAACATATTTCAATTCATTCAAATCAAAATCGTAATTACATGTTTGCTTACAAGAATAACAAAAACATCAAAATATAAAATAATTAAAACATTAATACAAATAAGAACATCAATTACCAGTAGATCGCGAAGACAGAGAGCGATAAACAACAAAGATATCCAAAATAATTTTATGTATTAAAAACTTGGGAATTTTAGGCGCAGGCCCAAAAAAAAAAATCTTACCGCCAGGCCCACAATTAATTTCTGATACAGTCGCACCCATAATTATTTAAAAATATTTAAAACGTACTGAAAGACTCTATTACCCTTCATCGTTTTTGGGCATAATTTTTTTCTTCTCCGCCGGTTTCTTTCCCTATTCCTCCATTAATATCTGTAACGGATCTGCAAAGATTTTTTCTCCATCATTTAAAGAAATAAATCATTTAAAATCGATGATTCAAAGAAGTAAATCATTTTTGACTAAACCCTAGAATACATTTCAACAAAAATGGATGAAACAGACGAAGAAGAAAAAATCAAGTAGAAGAAACAGAAAAAAAGTTATGCAGCTAAATTTTCCCTTATATTGTCTTATGCACTAAACAAAATGATGCAGAAAACATTATGCACGTGCATAAAAATCCATAAATCAGAAAAGTGAAAAAAGTAATGCATAAGACAATATGCAGCTAAAACAAAATAATGCATAATGTCTTATGCATCTAAAAAAACTGATGCATAACCAGAAAAAGTGAGAAAAGTAATGCATAAGACATTATGCAGTTATGCTTATCATAAATCACTGCAGATGCAAAAAAAATATGCATAACTAGTTATGCAGTACAAAGAAAATGTGCATAACAAGTTATGCAGTACAAAAAAAATGTGCATAACCAGTTATGCAGATGCATAACTTGTTATGTGGCACAAAAATAAATGTGCATAACCAGTTATGCATATGCATAACAAGTTATGCAGTACAAAAAAAATGTGCATAACTAGTTATGCAGTACAAAGAAAATGTGCATAACTAGTTATGCAGTACATAGCTGAGATATCATCATCAGACATTGTCAAGGTCAATCCCAATGCTACACCAAGAGCTGCAAGGTGGGACTTTGCAGCAATGAAGAAAGCAATGCTCAAGAAGCATATTTCAAGCTTAGAGGTACTTGTTTATGAACCTTAAGAATGAATGTATATTTCAAGCATATGAAAGCAAACATGCAGAACTGCATAACTTATTATGCATAACTTGTTTAACTGCATAAAATACGAACATTGTTTAACTGCATAACATCTTATGCATATCCAAAAATAACTGCATGACATGTTATGCATTGTTTAGAGTATCTGCATAACTTGTTATGCATATAAGAAGTGTTATTGTTTTTGTTAATCATTCCCTGCATCACTTATTGTTTTAATGCATAACATCTTATGCAGATCCAACATTGACAGCATGACAAGTTATGCATTGTTTAGGTTATCTGCATAAGTAGTTATGCATATAAAAGGGTTTTTACGCCTTCCCTGCGTCACTTATTGTTTTAATGCATAACATCTTATGCAGATCCAACATTGACAGCATGAAAAGTTATGCATTGTTTAGGTTATCTGCATAAGTAGTTATGCATATAAAAAAAATTTACGCCTTCCCTGCGTCACTTATTGTTTAACTGCATAACATCTTATGCAGATCCAACATTGACAGCATGACCTATATAACAAAGGAAAATCCAACATTGACAGCATGACCTATCTCAGTTGAGAAAATGTTCATTCCAATGAACTATATAACAAAGGAAAATCCTGCTGGTACACATTGGACATTGCTAGAGTATGACTTTTCAAAGGGTGAGTGGAACTTCTATAACAGTGTTTCAAGCTTTAAAGTTAAATGCAAGAATCAAGCTCTGATAATGGCAAAGGCTTGTATGCCTTATTTGATCAAAAGACATGACCAAATGAAGATATCTCCAGAAATTGTGGATATAAAGAGGGAACCTCTTATATACAAGGATATTATTTGCAAGAATGTTCCTGAACAAGGTCATCACCTAGACTGCCTCATATTTGTATGCTACTATATGAAGATGAGTATGAAATGTCAAGTCAGAGAAAAATGGCTGAAGTTGAAAAAGAAAGATGCAATAAAAAAAGCCAACAAGAAAAGAATAAGTCTGGTATTGAAAATGCTGACAGATCCAGTTAACAGTTGGAAGATAGATGCAAATGAAGACGTCTGGGATGCAATTGCTCAGCAATATGATTAAGCTGTGTAATGTTATGCATAATGTGTTGGTATGAAGCATGTCTAAACAATTTATATCTTGTTAACTTTCGATTTTTTTATATATTTATATATCAATGCCTTTTCCAGTGCTTCTTATATATATTTACTACAATCTTATTTCACAAAAATTAGAAAAACTGTACTATCATAATGGATAATAAGTTATGCATCTTCATAAAATAATGCATAACAAGTTATGCATCTTCAAAAATAATGCCTTTTCTATTATGCATTTAAGAATAAAAATGAATAACGTTATCTTATAAAAATGATGCATAACCCGTTATGCATCTTCATAAAAATAAATGCATAACTTACTATGCATCTTCAAGAAATAATACATAATAAGTTATGCATTAGATGCATCTTCAAAAATAAATGCATAACTTACTATGCATCTTCAAGAAATAATACATAATAAGTTATGCATTAGATGCATCTTCAAAAATAATGCATAACTTACTATGCAATAACATTATCTGATATAAGCAGAAAAGAACAGTGAAAAAAGAATTATTTTTTCATAAAAACCAATACAAAATGAAAAAGTACTTGCTCATAAAATCCCATACAGAAATTAAAATAAAGAAAAATGAATTAGGTTCAAACGTAAAACTAAGCTTGAAGAAACCAACAAGTTAAATTCTCTCCCTTAACTTCCCTTAGGCTGCTTCAGCGGCTTCTTGTAGCAGGTACGCTTTGTGCAAGTTTGCTTGTTGTGATGACCAATCTCAAAACAATTACCACATCGAATAGATCTCCTTGGCGGCTTCTCGTAACTGCTCAAATGTCTATTAGCTGGTGGTCTCCCAGGCGGCCTCCTAACATCAGGCACATCGATAATCTGATTACCTTCATAAATTTCGGGCCTGTTGTAGTTTGGAATAGGATGAATGGCATGGTTGTAGGTATTATTGAAGTATGAAGTAGTGAAATAAGGTTCAACAAAATCATATGGATTAGAACCAGACATTGTTATCGAAGCAAAAGCATGCACACATGGAAACCCATAGACGCGCCACCTCTGACAGGTACATGTCTTTAGCTCAAGGTTAACACAATGAGAACTCTCCCCGCCCTCCACTTCATAAACATGAGTATCGGACTGTATAACCATCCAGGTTAAACCCTCATCAATAAGAGCCTTCATCTTTACTTCATTCTTCGGTGTGAGAACTGTTATGAAACTTTTACCGGTATTTCTCCTTTCTGACATCATCCTCATCACATCCTTCCTTATCTGATCCAGAAGAGCATTAGCAGGGAGCTTCTTATGTACCTTCATCCAACTATTGAAGGATTCAACAAGAGTAGAAGATGTCCTTCCATACCTACAACCCTGAAAAAAGGCATTTGACCATCTTTCGGGAGGTATATTTCAATATAGTTTGCAACCCAACCACAACCAAGACCCCTAATCGTAGCAATGGCATTTTGGAATCCTTCAGGACTAAGAGCATATACAACAGCATGAAATGCATCAATAACATCACCATACCTTTCGTCAGAAGCATTAATAGGTAAGTTCATCTTAAGATGATAATAGCAGAAACTATGGAAGGATCCAGGGAAAATAATTGGAATCGATCTCTTTAATCCTTCTGCACGATCGGATAAAAATGTGATTGGCCTTTGATCATGATCAACAACATTACTCAAATTCCTCATGAACCATTCCCAGTTATCATTATCTTCAGCAGGTACTAGGGCCATGGCTAGTGGAAAGAACCCTGTACAGCAAGAAAACATGGTTCAGGACTTAAAAAATTATAAAATCAAGTCAACGTATACATAAAGTATGTGCATCTAAATAAAATGATGCATAATGTCTTATGCATCTAAATAAGATGATGCATAATGTCTTATGCATCTAAAAAAAATGATGCATAATGTCTTATGCATTATACACGTGCATAAATTCCATAACAGAAAAGTGGAAATAGTAATTCATAAGGCATTATGCAGCTATAAAAAATGCATAATGTCTTATGTATCTAAACAAAACTGATGCATAACCAGAAAAGTGAAAAGAGTAATGCATAAGATATTATGCATAAAACACTATGAAGCCAAAATAAATAATGCATGAAACATTATGCACATATATAAAAAGGATACATCATCAGAAAACTAACCATTTTCAGCATTGATATCGGTTGCATCCATGAGGCATCCTCTAAATCTCCCTGTAAGAAAGGTAGCATCGACATAAATCATGGGACGAAGGTAACGGTAACCACTGATGCATGCCTCGAAAGCAATAAAAAGACGCACAAACTTATTTGAAGGTGCTTCAACTTCTAAATCAGTTAAACTATCCTTGTTCGATTCAGTTTCATCCCTTTGAACTTGAAAATCAATACAACTCCCAGGATTTGTGCTGCGAATGGCATCTACATACGATACCAGATGCGAATACGAAATGGCATCATCACCAAATATATCCTCATACACTTTCTCTCTTCCATTCTAAGCTTGGTAGTATTTCATATTGATACCGTAGCTATGTTTAAAAAACTTTTTCAAACCAGAAGCTTTGATACTCGGATCACTTCTGATTTCTTCCTTGATAAGACTAGAAACAAATTTACTGCTGAGCCTGTGGAAAAGCCTTTGACATCCCACACCACAGTGATGACTGCTATAATATTTCTTAACCTTAAGCATCCTGTTTTCAACATCAACAGCACAAACCTTATACTCCCAAGGGCAATTTTCTTTAGAGCATTTTGCATAGAACCTGTTAGGTTCATTCTTAGTATATACAAGAACATACCCAGACTTTAGCTCGTATTTCTTCACTACAATACGTACCTCTGCTACACCTCCAAAAAAAACTTTACTAACTTCACCAAGTAATTTATCCCAACCCTCAGTCCTAAGAACCTTGTTAACAGGGACAGAACCATCTTCAAGGAAATTCACCATAGCTTGTTCTGGTTCAGGTTCTATTAAATGCATACTTGATGAAGCTCTACTACGACTGCTGGAACAATTGAAAGAATTGGAGACAACTTCAACAAGTAAATCAAAGCTCTTCTGACCTTTATAGTGGCAACGAGATACAAAACACTGAAGCAGAAAATCAGAATCAACTCGCAAAAACTTGCTTCCATCATTAAAAGAAAAACTGACATGATGAGGTAGTAAACGAGTCCACTTCAGGCAAACGGTTGTCTTCAAATTCTCCAGAGTTGAATTGACATCAACATGATGTGCTAAGAATTCACTGAAGTAGTGAATCACATCTAGTGCACCAATAACAGGCATTTCACCCTGCAAAACACAAAAAGAGAAAAAAATCAAACATATCTATCCTGCATGTTGCTTCAGAAAAAAAATTCTTACTCAAAATTAAAATATCAAATCAACAACAGCAAAGATCAAATTTAAAAAATCAAATCATATCTATCCTGCATAACATCTTAGGCAGATCCAAAATTAACTGCATGATTTGTTATGCATTGTTTAGAGTATCTGCATAACTGGTTATGCAGTAAAAACATCTATGCATAACGTTATGCATAACTGCTTATGCAGTAAGAGCAGTTATGCATAACTGCGTAACTTGTTATGCATAACTGGTTATGCAGTAAAAGCAACTATGCATAACTGCGTAGCTTATTATGCATAACTGCTTATGCAGTAAAAGAAACTATGCTGAACTGCGTAGCTTATTATGCATAACTGGTTACGCAGTAAAAGCAAACATGGTGAACTGCATAACTTATTATGCATAACTGCTTATGCAGTTAAAATACAAACATTGTTTAACTGCATAACATCTTATGCAGATCCAAAAATAACTGCATGACCTTTTATGCATTATTTAGAGTATTTGCATAAATTGTTATGCATATAAAAAGCCTTATTATATTGGTTAATCATACCCTGCATCACACATTGTTTAACTGCATAACATCTTATGCAGATCCAACATTGATTGCATGACAAGTTATGCATTGTTTAGAGTATCTGCATAACCTGTTATGCATATAAAGTTATGCCTTCCCTGATGAGTGTTATTAAATCATGTTGCAGTTTTAGGAGAACTTTAGAGATGAGTACAGTGCAATGGAGTTGGAACTCTGTGAAATCGAAACTAAAAGATTGAATCGAAAAGATCTGCATTGATCGTAAATTCAAAAACAAGCTTAAAATATCTAAAAATCCATTCGAAAACCTAAATTAAACTCTGTAACTTAAAATAATAGATCATAATCTTAAAGAAACTAAAACCTAGAATCGAATCAAGATTAAACAAGATAAGAATCAAAGTTAAACAAGATCAGAATCAAAGATAAAACGAACGAACCTGAGCTTGAATTTCAGATTATCTTTGCTGAGTAAATTGAATCTCTCAATCAGCTCCTTCGCAACTCTCGATAATTCAATACTTCAGCTCTCGCTCCGGCTCTATCTCAATCTCTCAGAACAAAATCTCAAAACATAAAGTGAGGTTAAACTTGGAAATAAAATAAAAAGAAAACTGAATTTTGAAAATTTTGGGTTTCGGCAGAATTTATACGCCGATTTTGGGTGCGCGTGTGAACTTTTACACGCGTAGGTTTGACAGTGGTGGAAGGTGAGAAAATGAGTGTGGCTGTAGTTTTCACTAAAAACTTACCAGTGCTCAAAAGAGCTTACAAATCCATCAGAAAAATCTAACGCCAAAGTCATGTTACAAAGAAACTACCCTATATCTCCGACCCCAGGAGACGTCAAGAGTCAAGACTCATCCCCTTAAGCTCCTCAGCGTTAGAGAGAGAATCAAACAGAGAGATAAGAGAAACCCCAAACCACTAAACTCCTCCTGCTCAGATCGGCTCCCATGAGGGCAAATCTGAGCAGACCACCTCCTTAACATCTTCTTCACCTGTTAATCCTTCATATTCAGATATAGATTTAATCGTATTTGATCACTAGCTAGTTTCTCCTTTGTTTTGCTTTTCTAGATCTAGGATTTTCTTTTTCTCTGGTTTCCGAGAGTTTTAATCTTTTGCTTTTCTAGATCTAGGATTTTCTTTTTCTCTGATTTTGAATCGGCTATTAATGAAAAGTTAAGGCTCTGCCTTTTTTCGAAAAAAAAAAAAAAAGAAAAAGAAAAAGAAAGGCTCCTCAGCGTTTCTTTTCCAAAGAAAAGCTTAGACTTGTGTCTTCAGCTATGCCACTTAACTGTATACTAATTTACATACAACAATACCAATCTCATCAGCCACAAATCTAATGAGAATGTTAACGTTTCTCCGTCTTGCATTCTAGTATAGACTACACTGATGAAAGCATGTTCGACTCTTTACTGGTTTTGGAATGGCATAATTAAAATTGGGGCAATGTTTGGATCATCCATTTATGTCACGACGGTTGTGGGTATCGAAATGTGAACACTTTTAACTGTTCAATCTTAACTTTTACAACCTGGGTCCTAATACTAGGTGAAACATTAATTTAGGGTTAGGACCCTTTTTATTATCCATCTTCATCAGTAAGTACTCTCATACTAGTCTCTCACACTCACATAATTATATAGCTAGGGTTCAGAATAAATCACTAGAAAGGTCTCTAGTCCATCCCTTCCTCCTAGGTTTGAAGAAAATCAATCCAAATTTCCTGTCATTAATGATGATAAAGAATCAACATGGTTCTAATTAACCGGAAAAACCTAATTTGGATCAAAATGGATGGTTTCTTTTGTGCAAATCTTTTTTAAAAAAAGTGTGTGAACAGTAAAAATGATTTTGCTTTGCATGTGCTCATCATCAACAACATCACACAACTTGTTGAAATGAGAAGTGTGTTTGTTCCATTGAGACCCTTTCTTTCTTTTTGCTATAGAGATCATATAGCTTCTCTAGCTAGCTAGGGTTTCTCTTTTTTGATTATTTATTATTGAGTTAGTAGTGCATATATGTTATAGTGGTTACCTGTCACTTTGTCTTGAAAAGGGCCACAAACCCTCACCTCCCCCCTATAGAGCTCTCTAGCTACATGCATCCCTTTTGATGACTTATATTTCATCAAACCTTGTAGAGATACATATTAGCAGAAAGAATTGAAGGTTAAACATCTCCCTCTTTTCCTTTTTCTTTCTTTCACTCTCTGTGCTTATATACTCCCCCACCTTATAGGTGTGTCACCAATCTCAATCTTTCTTGTCAAAAATAAAAGGGTATAATGACCATGACCCAAAAAGCTCTAAGAATTCTGCAAGCGTCAGGAGCTTGCTGGAGAATCTGGATTCTTAAGAGTACTTCATGCATATAACCTTAAATATGAACCAAACATACCCTTATATGTAGTTGAGTTGATGTAAGAAAAGAAAAGAGACATATAATAGAGGGGAATGCGTACTACTGCCTTTCTTTCACACAAGATTCTATATTGATAAGGTATATAGTGCATGCAATTTGTCCATCAAGGTGACTGATGATAAAACACTACAATACTGTAACCTAAGTCGGTATAACAATGACATTCTGATTACATATATCAGATCAAAAATGTAAAATAATCTGTTTGATAAATTATCATGCATTCATACAAATCTCAGCAGTAATATTTCTTAATTCACCAGTTTTGCTACTATATATAGGAATGAGCAAGCCACCTTATAGGTTAAGTTCCTTTAATTAAGTTCCATACCAGTTTTGCATTCATACACTGCAACTAGGAAGTCTAGCTAGTTATTGTTTGTAGAAGTGGTAGTAGTAGAAGAAAAATGAGGTTAATTTGTGGGGTGGACCCTTTGATGTTGAAGTACTGGAAGTTATTTTGTGTATGTATACTTCCTCTCTAGATTCAACCTAGCTAGCTTGTTGATAATAGAACATTATTGAATTCAACATGTAAAATTCTTTCTTTTTTCCTTGGCTGAATATAGTGATGTTTAGAATTCCCCTATCTACGGTGCCACAAAAAAGAATAAGAAGAGAACTATATATTCTATCAAACACCCCTAGAACTAGCCCATACATATATGAGAGAAGTTTTAGCTCATTTTTGTTCTTATGAAAATTGAAGTTGAGACACCATCTTAAAACCTTGAAGGAAACAATATGTCAACATTTTCTTATCAGCATCATATTCATGCAATGATATGGGGGATAAAGGTCCGTGCAACTTACCTAGTTCATCACTCATCCATCTATCTAGATTCACTATTCGATAAAACATGGGCGCATCTGACAATATAACAAGTTTTTCTCCGTCCTTTAATTAAGTTCCATACCCGTTTTACAAACTTCCATGCTCTAGTCTTTGAAAACTCAATTTTGGGCTGATGATGATCAAAGTGACTTTAGGATCTCATATCCCTGGTAAACTTGTAGTTTGTACATTTCCTATGTGGAAATGCTTACAAATAATTACCAAAAGATAATAACTAAAATGTAAATGTATATTATGTATTATGTTTGTTGACTCTAATCATAGAGAATGCTGGTACATCTTGATTTTGTGGGTGTGAAATTTGCACAATGTCGAAATTGGCATCACTACTAGTACCTAACGCGCCAAATTAGCAAAGCTCTGGCAAGTAGTCATATGGAAGCATGTACTACATAGAATCCAGCATTATCCACCACAATATATGATCAGGTCTAAACTGAAAAGGCTCAATGTCGTAGACCAGTGATTGGTGGGGGACCTAGCTAGACAACTTAACACGGGTCCAAATGCGCGGTGGGGGGTCGACAACCAGAACCCTTGCCGCTCACACTCAGAGTCTTTGTTGAACATGTGGTAATGGTGACTTTACGAAATTTTACTTGCATCCAGTTGACTTGTCACAGTTTTTGGTTGCACGGATAAATTATGATCGATCTAATCGGGATACAATCGTAGACTTAGACATGAGATCATTACCCAGCTATTAAGGTTACAAATACTGTCACAGTTAGGACTTCTTAAGTTATTGGCCGATACCCGTATAGTGCAACTGTAAGAAATCAGTAGATTCCAACTGCCCTTGGTTAGTTACAAGCACACAATTTACGAGCAACCACAGTATATTAGTCCAGGAAGTGCATCTACAAGGTCACATATCTACAAGGTCACAAGGATGGTTGGCTAGTGGATCTTTTAATGGGCTTGAAGAACAAGCCATCCTATCAGCCTTCCGTTTACTTTTGGGCTTCGTAGTGGACCTCAAGGATGCCATATCTTTTTCTTTTCATTCATTCATTTTTTTTTATTATTTATATATTTTTTTTATTTGATAATCTCTATGTCTATTGTCTGTTACTTGTTAGTCCAAACACCAGCAAGACGAGGTGTTATGACTGTTTGTATTATCCTATTGGGCTTTCAAGTGATATGTGCTTAATGTGGAAAGATGGTGAGGAGCTTCAAGTTATTGATTGATGCTAAAACTTATACTTTTTTGGTTTCTGTGCACGAGGCTATTGATATGAATGAAAGAGTTCAACAATGGTCCTATTTCCAGAATGCTGTAATGTTGGTCCCTAGATTGTGACGGGGAATTTAAAATTCATTTCGTGATGACAAAGATGGGGCAATGTCACTAGTTACTTAAACCCAACTTGATGCTTCAAACAGAATACTTGAGGATAATGTGTTAGAGTATTGCTGGGTTGAACCCGCAAGTGTTGGTATTGTTTGATTTATTATCTACTAAAGTCAATCTCGGACTAGGATAAATTTAGGTAATTGAGTATCAGGAATACTCTTGAAGACTGGAAACTAAAGATCATGAAGTTATCCGTGAGAACTTCATCAACAAAGGTATGTGAAGACTGACTATCCTATTTACTCATTGTTTATACCATTCTATCTTTTGAGACGGTGTCATACGACTTCAGTATATGACAAGGTGTAAATAAGAAGTTTTGAGTTCAAGCTTGTACTTGAAAAATCTTGAAACTCGAACTCAAGCAATGGAGGTCCAAGGACTTATCACATTTAAAGTTGAGAATAACTCGTTTTCTCAACAAACAATGTTTGCGCAAGAAGTTCCTTAAAATCTCATGATAACCTTTATGTTCGAGAATCAACTTTTCTAGTTCGCGAACTTTGCGATTTGAACACTTTTTTGTTAACATCCCATTTGACGTAAGTTTGCAAAAACATCTTTTCTAGTTAGCAAACTATGCAATTTAGAGTTTTTCTATTAATATTCGATTGGCCTTAGAGTCCATGAACTAACTTTTGGAGTTTGCTAACTATGCAATTTGGAGTGTTTTCTGTTAACATCCAAATTTGCTTAGAGTTCACGAACTATGCAAATTAAGGCAAACTCTGTTGACTGCAAAAGAACTTGATTTTGCGAACCTTGATTTCTTATTCGTAAACTATGTGTACTTCTGCAGTTATTAAACGACAATTGCTTGATCGTTCGCGAACAATGCAATTTGGTGTGTTTTCTGTAACATACTAATTTTCCTAGAGTTCGCAAAATGTTTTTTTAGTTCGCGAACTATGCAATCTAAAGGAAGTTTTTGTGAATCTGGATGTACTTGAATCCGCAAACTTGTTTCCTTTTTCGCAAAAACTATGCGGATTTTTGTATTTACCGAACTACAATTTTCTTGATGGTTCACAAACTATATTGGTTAATTCATGACCTACGCTGTGCACGGTCCTTACTTGACAAATTCGTGTATACACATTCTTCTTTGTATTACAAGGAAAACTTCTCGGACCGCTTAATAGTTTCATTTTTCTTGGTATCGTGCTATTATGAGTGATAGAGCGTTGTTTGGTTGAACCCACCAAACGTTGGTATGTCAAGTTTAGTTTAAAAACTCGGAGTGACTTGACTCGATTACCAAGGTCAACTTCATAAGGTTAGACTAGGAAAAATAGAATTTTTGAGACTCGCTCTAGTAACTCATGAAGACCTGAAGACGTATCAAAGACAACATCCTTCACTCTAAGGTTAGTAACTACAAACTTGACTTGTTCCATTTTTATCTTTTGTGGTTTTAAGTCTTTATTCATTGAAAACGTAACATGTGAAGTTAAATTTGTTACAATGATTTTAGTGTTGGTCATTATATTACGATCAAAGTTATTATAGCACTGCTCGGTCGAACTCGCAAGTTTTTCTATCTCAAGATTGTTGTCAATGTTAGTAGCATAAAAATATATCTTGATTTCTAGTCTACTAAAGTCAAGTCACGGACCAAGATTAAAGTACGGTAGTTGAGTATTAGACATCACTGAATAATCCCCGAAGATTGAAGATTGAAGATTGGAGATTAAACAAAGACATTTAGAGAACTTCATCGACAAAGAGGTATGTAAAGACTGAACCATCATTTTTACTCGTCGCATGTGCCAGAGGGACTCCTGCGCAGGTAGTAAGAAGCTTAAGAAATGATGCCCGTTCCTCTGAAATCCCATGATTGTGATCCCGATGAAAATCGAAAACAAGAGACCCAAAGTGACGAGGAAATGACTTGTCACTGTGAAGCTATAAGGTATCATACCAAAGAAAGTCATGTTCACGCCCCTCATCTTTGAGTATGGCTTTTCACCCTGGGAAGGAGTCACCTCACTTGAGGTTCGGTCTGGTCCGCTGACAGCTATGAATCTCTTCCAAGGTACCATTCTGTAGTTATAGGAATTGGTTTTCATGTCTTCCTCCACCTCGGATCATTTGAGGAGGCATTTGTAAATACAAATTGAAAGTGAAAGTTATGGAAAGAGATGGGAACTTAGTCAAAGCTTTGATCTTAATGACGTCTCATTTAGTTTTTAGTCCTCCCAAAGAACATAATATAATTGTTCTCTTACTTTGGATTTCTCCAACTCAAATTTTGTATGAAATCCAAGGGCCCAAGATCTCAATAGCACCTTTGTATAAAGCTTTGAATGATATTTCATATCCAAAACGTAGGAAGGATCTGACTAGAAAGTCATTCAAAACTTGATCGAAGAACCAGTGTTTACTGAAGAAGCAATAGAGTCGATTACAAAAAGTACTTGTTTGAGATATTCCTCGAGTCATGTCATGATCACGTACTCGACGTAAGATCTTGACAAGCGAAGTTGCACTTCTACACTCACGCCATATTGCTGGATCTGGCTGGCGCCCATTGTCCAAGATTCCCCACTGTTGCCCCCAGTGGGAGTCCGGGACGTGTCTCAGTCCCAGTGTAGTTGATCATCCGAAAAGACCAGCTAAGCATCATCGGCTTGGTCAGCCTTTACTCGACCAACTACCTAATACTACGCGGGCTCATCAAAGAGCGCTTTCTAGCTTGATTTAGGATTTATCCCGAACTCTTTGGCGGCAAAGAATTAAGCTTCGTTTGATCTCCCAGAAGAGGAAGCTGAATTAGTTGCAGTCTAAAATGTCGAATATGCATGGGATGCGATCACATACGTGGGTTTGGTCCTCCAAGGCCTGTTAGGGCTCTCTTCAACCTGCTCATGGCTAGATCGATCGGTTTCGGGTCAAGTAGGAAGAACTAGAAAATTAACATATGGAAAGCGCCTACACCTAATAGCTTAAGCTGCTCTCCTCATTTTATCCGCCAACACTTTTTTCCCGGCCCAGACGCCTACTTCCTTGACGGTCCATATCCGACGCTAAACGCCTGCAAATTCTCTCTGCAAGCTTCGTGGCAGCGATCCCTACAAGCATTTTTCATCTCTTGGTTGGAAAATCCAACCGGTGATTTCTTGATTTTGAGAAGGCAAGTCTCTCTCCCAGAGTAGTTAAAAAATGAAGTTAAACCAATGATTTTGATAGAAAGGCACTTCTTCACGATCGCTCTTTCTGATGCTGCGGAACCGATTTATCTTCGTGCATCTATTTCACCAGTCGACTAGACCCCTCTTTCTTTCTTGCTCCATCGTGGCTTTGGCTGGATGGGCATTAAATCTAAAAAAGGGAAGCTTACGAGGTTCTGACTTCTATGACCCTGTCTTTGAAAAATAGGCTAGGTCGGAAAGCTACAACTGTGAAAGACCTCAGTTTTTCCCCACTGGAACAGGTAGTTTCTTCCCGATTGGGGGAGTAACTTACGCTAGGTAGGAAATCATGTATACTCTTTTTAGGGTTATACGACCCTTTTCATTAATTGCAATGGCAATTTACTTTCTGTACGACTCATTTTTTTGTTGTGATCCAAGATAAGGCAACTCTGAGTTCTACCTAGTAGCTATTGACTCACGGAAATCTGAACAAACTTATTTGTGTTAGTCTTTCTGTCACCTTCGCTTTTTCCATCCCGACCTTGCGTAAGTGACTTTACACGGCAGGGATCCTGTTAGAGTACTGCTCGGTCGAACTCGCAAGCGTTGCTATCTCAAGCTTGTTTGTGAAGTTTATTAGCCAAAACTATAAGTATTGATTTCTAGTCTACTTATAGCTAGGTCTCGGATTAGGATAGAATATGTAATTGAGCTTTAGACTTCACGACGTTCGTTGATAGAAGACGAAGAACTACTAAGGGGAGCTTGTGGAACTTCATCAACAAAAGGTATGTGGAAACTTGAACTCATCTATCACTCAGAAGTCTATTTCTATTCTATCTCCTATTGAGACAAAAGTCGTATAGCTATATAGAATTTATATTATACACACTTGATATTTCGAGCTGAGTTTAACCCGCTTACATATTTCTCGAAATATGTGTTGGTAAGCTTTCGCCTTAACCAAGTTCATCTTTATTCTTGACTAATGTCAAAAGATGATCATGTGAAAACGCCTGGTAACATCTTACATGATTTGTGTGAGACAGTCATTTGATGTAGACTCGAAATGTTTCGTATTGATCTATTGATCACTTGAAAATTGCTTTGAAGATAATAGTTTGTGTGAGACAGCTATTCCCCTCTTCCAAGAATGTTTCAATGATTAATATGGAGTCTAGAACGATTAACTGTTGATTGGATATAACACAGTATGCGTAATTGTTGCAAGTTATTCAAATTCCGGGAACCATAGTTTGCATACCCGTATGCGTACTGGTTTGATAGTTGAAGTCCGAGAACTTAGTATGCATAACCGTACGGTACCAGCTGAAAAGTTCAAGTCCGGGAATTCAACTGAGTTTGGTCACGTATGATATTATGCGTACCCGTTCGCATACTGGCAAACCCGGACCAATTCCGGAACTCTAAGTATGCGTACTCGTTTGCATATACTTGAGTGGGTTAAGTTCTGAAATCGGTTTGTTCATGAACAAATACATTTATATATTAAGGAATGCAATCTTTTGCAAACCGTGGCTATAATGTTCATGAATTGATTCAAGTGAATCAAAATCGATTTTTCTTTAATTGTGTCTTGTATACTTCTATTAGAATATAAACAATTGAACAACTCCATAACTAGCTTCATGTGAGTCATTTGAACTAGTTGTGATTAAGATGAACAAGGTTGATACGGAAGTGTTCATATTGACTAACTTCAGTTAACTATTATTGAGCCAACTGTGTGCACACGTTTGGGTACGGTTACTCATACCTAAATGAAGTCACATTTCATTTATGTATAACAAGCTAAGTTCGATCTAATGGTTGAAAGATATTAGCTTGACTCTAATCAGGTTTTCATCTAACAATGAATATTGAATGCTTTGTTACCAAGGTAACATTGATTGCAAACCATGATTTGAAGACTATATAAGGGAGAACTCTAGCAACTGGGAAACCTAATCCCCACACCTCTTGTGTGATACTAGTTGCGAATTGAGTCGATTCTCTTTTAACCTAGGTTTTTCCTATAACCATTATAGATTAACGACTTAAAGACTTCATTGGGATTCTGAAGCCAGACCCAACTATTTTCTCTGTAGTTGCATGTTTTGATCTTACTTTGTTATATCGTGTTGAGTACTTTCTTCTCTAAGATTTGATTGGGATTTAATCTCTGATAGGTAAGATAAAAAAGTAATCGCAAATATCTTCGTCTCATCGTTTGTGATTCCACGATATCTTGTTTCGCTTCCGTACGATTAAGATTATTGTGAGGTGATTGATATTATTAGTTTGTTCTTCGGGAATATAAGACCGGTGTATCAATTGGTTCTTGTTCACCTTGATTTATCAAAAGACAGAACAAAAACTCGTAGGTATTTCTGTGGGAGACAGATTTATCTATTCAATAAACTTTTCTGTGTGAGACAGATTTGTTTATCAAGTTTTCGACTTTGGGTCGTAGGAACTCTTAGTTGTGGGTGAGATCAGCTAAGGGAATCAAGTTCACAGAATCCGACGTGGTTCAAGAGGCGTAAGGAACGCGACTGTACCTTAATCAGTGTGAGATTGGTTAGGGCTCAACTACATTCCAGTATGTAGTTAACTTGTAGTAGGCTAGAGTCTGTAGCAACTTAATACAATGTGGTGTTTAAATCTGGACTAGGTCCCGGGGTTTTTCTGCATTTGCAGTTTCCTTGTAAACAAAATTTCTGGTGTTTGTGTTATTTTTTTTCCGCATTATATTTTTATATAACTGAAATATCAAAGGTTGTGCGTATTTCAATCAATTGGTGAATCCAACCTTTGGTTTTTGATTGAAATTGACTGACGCTTGGATATTGGTCTTTGGTACTGTTAGAGCACTGCTCGGTCGAACTCGCAGGCGTTGCTATCTCAAGATTGTTGTCAAGTTTAGTTGTAAAAACTATAAGTCTTGATTTCTAGTCTACTATTAGCTAGTCTCGGACTAGGATAGAAAGTGTAGTTGATCTCTAGACTCCATGGCAATCTTCATACAAAGACGAAGAACTACTCCAGGAACTGGTGGAACTTCATCGATTAAAAGGTATGTGGAGACTTGAACTTATCTATCACTCAAAAGTTTATCTACTCTATCTCCTATCTTGAGACAAAAGTCGTATTGCTATATAGACTATGATTATACACATTTGCTATTTCGATCCGAGTTTATCTCGCTTATCTATTTCTCGAAATATGTGTTGGTAAGCTTTCGCTTTGGAAAAGTTCATCTTTACTAGTGACGAAAGTCATATTAGTTTCAATTACTTGAAAATCGCTTTGACGAAAAATAGCTTGTGACAACAACTATATAACGTCCTCTAAGAATGTTTCAATGATTGAAACGAGAGTTTAGAATATAACCTTGAAAATATGAACATTGTGTGATAACTCATACGTGTGTAATTTCTTATTCCTTGAACCAAAGTATGCGTACTTTGCTGCTCAGGAAAACCGGAACTGAAGTCCGCGTACTGTCGGAAGTTCGCATCCCGTGAATTTCTGCTGGAGTTTGTGAACTGAAAACGAACTTATTCCGGGTACTTAAGTCCGCGTACCAGTATGCGTACTTAAGTGGGTTAGTTTCTAAAAACGATTATTCGTGAACTTAAACTTATATAAACTAAGGAATGCATACTTGGAAACCGTGGCTATAAAGTTCATGAATTTATTCGAGTGAATCAAATCGTTTTTGCTTCGTTTGTATCTTATATACTTCTATGAGATCTAAGCAATTGAACAACTCTCTAACTAGTTCTCTTGAGGCATTTGAACTAGTTATGGTTAAAATGAATATGGTTGATATGAAAGTGCTCATATGTCTAACCATTTGGTTAACTACTGTTGAACCAACTAAGTGTACATGTTTGGGTACGGTACACAAACCTAAATAAACGTGCATTTCATTTGTGTGTAACAAGATAAGTTCGATCTAACGGTTGAAAGATATTAGCTTGAATCTAATCATTTTTTCATCTAACGCTAAATATTGAATGCTTTGTTACCAAGGTAACTTAGATTGCAAACCCTGATTTGAAAGACTATATAAAGGAGAACTCTATCAACTGGAAACCTAATCCCCATACCTTCTGTGTGATACTAGTTGTATTAGCTAAAGTCGATTCTCCTTTAACCTTAGGTTTCTATCGAGACCCTGTAGGTTAACGACTTGAAGACTTCATTGGGATTGTGAAGCCAGACCCAACTATTTTCTCTGTAGTTGTGTGATCTGATCTTGTTGTTTATATCATGTTTAAGTACAATCGTAAGATTGGCTTGAGATTAATTTCTCCGATAGGCAAGATATAAAAGGAGTCACAAACATCTTCGTCTCCTCGTTTGTGATTCCGCAATGTCTTTTTTCGCTAGTCGATTAAGATTATTGTGAGGTGATTGATAATTATAGGCTGTTCTTCGGGAATATAAGTTCGGGTTATCAATTGGTTCCTGTTCACCTTGATTTATCAAAATACGGAACAAAAAACTCGTAGGTATTTATGTGGGATACAGATTTATCTATTACCGTAGACTTTTCTGTGTGATACAGATTTGTTTATTAAAGTCTTCGACTTTGGGTCGTAGCAACTCTTAGTTGTGGGTGATATCAGCTAAGGGAATCAAGTGCGTAGTATCCTGCTGGGATAAGAGACGTAAGGAGCGCAATTGTACCTTGGATCAGTGTGAGATTGATTGGGGTTCAACTACAGTGCAGACCGAAGTTAGTTTGTAATAGGCTAGTGTCTGTAGCAGCTTAATACAGTGTGTGTTCAATCTGGACTAGGTCCCGGGGTTTTTCTACATTTGCGGTTTCCTCGTTAACAAAACTTCTGGTGTCTGTGTTATTTCTTTTCTGCAATATATTTTTTTATATAATTGAAATATCACGGGTTGTGCGTTGAATCAATCAATTGGGAAATCCAACCTTTGGTTGTTGATTGAAATTGATTGATCCTTGAACATTGGTCTTTGGTACCGTTCAAGTGATTTCTCTTGTATTCAATTAGACTCGCAGATCTCTATTTGCTTGATTGAGTATTGAATTGAGAAAGTGAGATATAACTCTTTGCTATATACTTTTATTAAGATTGACTCTGACTGTCTATTTTGATTCTCTTAAAAGTATATTGGAGTTTGTCCATACAGATTGCTAAGCGAAATATTGGGTGTGGTTGTTAGACCCCCGTTTTTTCAGGCACCATCCAAGTTATTTCTCACATTAATCCGGCTCACAAATTTCTATTTGTTCGATTGCATATTGATTTCAGAAATTGAGATATAACTCTTGGATGTATTTACCTCGGTTGAGTCTAACTATCTAGTTGATTCTCTTGGAAATATATTGGAGTTAGTCCATACAGATTGCCTAAACGAAATATTGGGTGTGGTTGTTGGACCCCCGGTTTTTCAATTGGTATCAGAGTAGGCAAACACGTTTAAGACCTCATAAGTCTGTGTTTGTAGCAATCTGACTCTATGGACAGTAGTGCTATCTCTGACAAACGCATCACAAGAAATAAAAGTTCTGTTTCTATGAAATCTATGAAAGAGAAAGACTTGTCGATCTCACATATAGATGAACATGCGGTTCACACGAAAAAGGAAAGTATTGATATGTGTTATCCTGATTATCTTACTGACGAGTCTGACTCTGAAGTAGAAACCGAAGCAGCCCAAGAAAGCGCAGAGATTCTAAAACTTGTTAGAATCCAGGCAGTTGAAATCAATAGGCTGAAACACAAGGTCAATACAATGGTTGGTATGGTAAAAGACTGTGATTCCCAATTAAAGGTTCTTCGTGAGGAAAATGTTGTTTTTTGTTCTTCCGAAGCTTACTCGAGGCTAAACTCAAAGAAGATGCCCTTGAAATAGAACGACTATTGAGTAATCTCTTTATTCAAGATAAAGGCCGTTCTGTGGAGTCCGTCATACCAATCACTTCTGACTCTACTGTAATATTAGAAAATGCGACTAGTTCTAATCATGTTTCTCTAATGAAAACAACTTCAGAAGATAAACCGAAAACCCTTTATATTACTAAAGAAGTATTTGGTTCTTCCACTGATCATGGATTTACCACGTCTCATGGAAGGAAGAAATCTTCTAACGATGTGTCTAATGCTACACACTCTAATCACTCCCGTGATCAGAAAGTATGTCTTTTCTGTGATTCAAAAGGACATGTTCAACGAAAGAGAAAACTGAAGAATGACAATTACTTTGGTCTACTTCAACACACCTTATATTTAATACTCAAAAGTGTAACTGACATTCGGATGTCTAAACCTATTGGTTTTAGTACTCCCCCTGTGAATTCTTCCAGGAAAGTCAGTTCAATATGCTCATCGAGCGTTCGAACCAATTGTAGCAATAATACAAATCGTTCAAGGAGATTTCAGAAAGGTTCTTCTCAATACTTTGTGAAGAATGATGTTCAAGATGTGAAAAAGGTACCCGTAGGCGGAAGCAACAGTGGGGATATGAAAGACAACCTTAATATGATAATTGAAGGATACAAGGATCTTATCAACAGTCTGTCAAAATCCTCCATACAATCTTCTTCTGGTAAGGATTCAAACTTAGCCTCATACTTTAATGATAGTAAGTTTTATGATACTTTCTCACATCACAAAGGGTTTCCTCCAAAAATTAAAAGGAAAAAGAGGATCAACCATGGACAATATTCATTTGATGAGCGTAAAAGCTCATACTTGTGTTAATTAATCACAAGGGTTGAATTCTTACTCACAAAAATCATGTTGAGTAAGATTTACTAATAATCAGGTATACTTTGGTAAAATGCTTTCTGCTTGCTTGGTTGAGCTATTTTCTTATCGTCCACAGCTAAACTATTGTCTACAGATAAGCTTTGCCTATGTATTGTTTGTGTCTCGAGAATCTCTTCGATTGTTTTTTTGTTATTTTTTTTGTAAAAGCTTTTGTTGCAACTAAGTTGCCTTCTGCTCTTGTGCTCTAGATTTTTCTCTCTGTGGAAATATAAAATTTATTGAGCCAAAAATTGTGAAAGCACGTAGAAATTTTTTGTTATAGTACATTACGATTTTTGTTTTTCTTTCTTTTGGGTTCGAGTTGTATTCGTACGGGTACCCATGGTTTACTTGCCATGAACTTTCTTTAGAAACCCTAAAATTTACCGTCCCTAAGAAACCATTTAAATTCCAAACCTATTGAGTCATGTACGCGTACTTTGGGTTATTTTCTTTTTGTCAAGAATGTCTTCACCTTCTCCCACTTGTGATTTTGCAAGAGGTTTTCTTGATAAAGGTATCGGTTTCGAGTCCAAAGGGAGGAAGAAAAGAACCCTAGTAGAAGTTGATGGTCAAAATCTGGACACCTCATGCTACTATGTCTATTCTCATCAAGATGTTGAGAATGATGAGATGGTTTCAGCCGAAGTGGTTCATGATTTTCTTAAATACTTTGAGGAAGCAAAGCTGCAGCTCATTGATACTATTAAGTGTCTCGATGTGTTAAGAACTGAGTTGAAAAAGTTTAACTCTGACCTTGTTCTCATGAAAACACATGTTAAAGATCTTCTCAATGAGGATATCTTCTCTGAAGAAGCAGTGGATGTTGTCAATCACAAGCTCAAAGGTCTCAAGACTCGGGAGGGTTCCGGAAAAGCTCTTTGATTTCAGTTCATGATCGGATTTGATTGTTTAGGAGTTTTTTCTTGGTTTTTAGCTTGTTTTTATTTTGTCTAGGAAACTTCTTATGAGAATTTATTCTTGTGTTTTAAGAAGGATAACTAGGGTTTGGAATAACCTATATAGTGATTACACATTGCTATTGTCAACGATTTTCATCTTGCAATGTTTTTAGACTTATTTATTTAAATTCTAAAGTTTATTTGGAGGATGATTTTGCAGTATTAATATTTATTAGTTTTATATATTGCAAAAATTATTATGGGATATGTGTGTGTGCGTCCGTGAACTATGATTGTCCCATATATGTCAAAAGTAAAGCCTATTATGTCATTATGCAAATATTGATGAAAGATAGGATGAACTTTTGATTGCAAAGATTAAGTCTATGATATCATTATGCAAATATTGATGAAAAATTGAATGAATCTTTGAATATTCTGCAGTATTGATCTTTCCCTGATCAACTTCTATGTGAAAGTACTGTATGGCTCCGTAAGTTCTCTTATGTTGAGCATTTCCGATTAAATTAATCATAGGTTCTCTTGTGGTTAATATTGAGTTTTCTGGATACAAATTCATGTTTCATGTGATTTGTTAATTCTAAAGAAATCCTTATTTTGTTGCAAAAGTAAGGTCGCTCTTGTTGTTCTTTCGGAAATGACATTCCATGGGGGAGAGTTCTTAATTGAACTTGTGCTTAATTACCAAATCTTTGTGGGGAGTTTGGCTGTGGAATATTGTAGGAGTTTTCTTGTATCTTTATAAACTCCTTGATGAATACACTAAGTTTCGGCTATGTGAAACCATCGAAACAAAGTTGATATGTTCTCTTTTAGTCATGAAGTATCTCTATGAGCATTTCATTATGATCCCACTAGTTTTCGTACCTTTGCCAATTCATATTGACAAAAAGGGGGAGAATCAATGTGTAGTTCACACTACAAATACATACGGTTTACGGATCATTATATAAGGGGGAATGGTTTTCATTGTGAGATGAAGTATTGACTAAGGGGGAGTGATAAAATCACCGTAGTATTATTGTCAAAGTTGTGATACAATTGGACTTTGATGTTGTGTAATAATACTATGACACTGTATAACGATAATTATGAACAATTGTTTTCTTATTTTTATGGCTACGGATCTTCAACAACTATGATGCTGATTTGAACACGTTCAGAATCATTGGATTACTTGGAAGTGACGAAGATTTCGAGTAATGTTGAAGAACCAACGAAATCAAGCATTTGGATGAGAAGCTACACAATTTATTTATTTTGTAATCCATATGTATTGATAGTTTTGTCACTAAAATTGACAAAGGGGGAGATTGTTAGAGCACTGCTCAGTCGAACTCGCAAGCGTTGCTATCTCAAGCTTGTTTGCCAAGTTTAGTTGCCAAAACTATAAGTCTTGATTTCTAGTCTACTTATAGCTATGTCTCGGATTAGGATAGAATGTGTAGTTGAGCTTTAGACTTCACGATGTTCATCGATTGAAGACGAAGAACTACTAAGGGGAGCTTATGGAACTTCATCAACAAAAGGTATATGGACTTGAACTCATCTATAACTCAGAAGTCAGAAGTCTATTTCTATTCTATCTCCTATTGATACAAAAATCGTATAGCTATGTAGACTTTATATTATACACACTTGATATTCCGAGCTGAGTTTAACTCGCATACATATTTCTCGAAATATGTGTTGGTAAGATTTCGCTTTAACCAAGTTCATCTTTATTCTTGACAAATGTCAAAAGATAATCATATGAAAATCGCCTGGTAATATCTTACATGATTTGTGTGAGACAGTCATTTGACGTAGACTCGGAATGTTTCGTATTTATCTATTGATCACTTGAAAATTGCTTTGAAGCTAATAGTTTGTGTGAGACAGCTATTCCCGTCTTCCAAGAATGTTTCAATGATTAATATGGAGTTTAGAATGATTAACCATTGATTGGATATAACACAATATGTGTACTTGTATGCTAACTGTTCCAAGTTATTCAAAGTCCGGGAACCATAGTATGCATACCTGTATGCTTACTGATTTGATAGTTGAAGTCCGAGAACTTAGTATGCATACCCGTATGCGTACCGGCTGAAAAGTTCAAGTCCGGGAATTCAACTGAGTTTGGTCACGTACGACAGTATGCATGCCCGTTCGCATACTGGCGAACCCAGACCAATCCGAAACTCTAAGTATGCATACCCGTTTGCATACATGTGTGGGTTAAGTTCTAAAATTGGTTTGTTCATGAACAAATACATTTATATATTAATGAATACAATCTTTTGCAAACCGTGGCTATAATGTTCATGAATTGATTCAAGTGAATCAAAATCGATTTTGCTTCAATTGTGTCTTGTATACTTCTGTGAGAATATAAACAATTGAACAACTTCATAACTAGCTTCATTTGAGTCATTTGAACTAGTTGTGATTAAGATGAACAAGGTTGATATGAAAGTGTTCATATGGCTAACTTCGGTTAACTATTGATGAGCCAATTATGTGCACACGTTTGGGTACGGTTACTCATACCTAAATGAAGTCACACTTCATTTGTGTATAATAAGCTAAGTTCGATCTAACGGTTGAAAGATATTAGCTTGACTCTAATCGGGTTTTCATTTAACGGTAAATATTGAATGATTTGTTACCAAGGTAGCATTGATTGTAAACCCTGATTTGAAGACTATATAAGGGAGAACTCTAGCAACTGGGAAACCTAATCCCCACACCTCCTGTGTGATACTAGTTGCGACTAGAGTCGATTCTCCTTTAACCTAGGTTTTTCCTAAAACCATTATAGATTAACGACTTAAAGACTTCATTGAGATTCTGAAGCCAGACCCAACTATTTTCTCTGTAATTGCGTGTTCTAATCTTACTTTGTTCTATCGTGTTAAGTACTATCTTCTCTAAGATTTTCTCGAGATTTAATCTCCGATAGGTAAGATAAAAAGTAGTCACAAACATCTTCGTCCCATCGTTTGTGATTCTACAATATCTTTTTTCGCTTCCACACTATTAAGATTATTGTGAGGTGATTGATATTACTAGGATGTTCTTCAGGAATATAAGACCGGTGTATCAATTGGTTCCTGTTCACCTTAATTTTTCAAAAGACGAAAAACAAAAACTCGGAGGTATTTCTATGGGAGACAAATTTATCTATTCAATAGACTTTTTTGTGTGAGTCAAATTTGTTTATCAAGTCTTCGACTTTGGGCCGTAGCAACTCTTAGTTGTGGGTGAGATCAGCTAAGGGAATCAAGTGCGCAGAATCCGTCGTGGTTCAAGAGCCGTAACGAACACGAATGTACGTTAATCAGTGTGAGATTTGCTAGGGCTCAAATACATTCCAGTCCGAACTTAACTTGTAGCAGTCTAGAGTCTGTAGCGGCTTAATACAGTATGGTGTTCAAATCTGGACTAGGCCCGGGTTTTTTTTGTATTTGCAGTTTCCTCGTTAACAAATTTTTTGGTGTTTGTGTTATTTCTTTTCCGCATTATATTTTTATATAATTGAAATATCACAGGTTGTGAATAGTTCAATCAATTGGTGAATCCAACCTTTGGTTGTTGATTGAAATTGATTGACGCTTGGATGTTGGTCTTTGGTACCATCCAAGTTATTTCTCACATTAATCCGTCTCACATATTTCTATTTGTTCAATTGCAAATTGATTTGAAAAATTGAGATATAACTCTTGGATGTATTTTCCTTGATTGAGTCTGACTGTCTAATTGATTCTCTTGGAAATAGATTGGAGTTAGTCCATACAGATTTCCTAAACGAAATATTGGGTGTGGTTGTTAGACCCCCGGTTTTTCAGATCCTTTTCTATCAGATAGTCAGGGTTGTGGCACAAAATATACTTCTAAGTAATTGCCCATAGATCCTATATCTATATATATGAAGAAGAAATCAGGTAAGGAAGGGGATTCTGGATCTAAAATAAGAATCCCTTTCGGCATCCAGCAGGATCCGATCTCTACCGGAGGTGACAATGAATAATGGAAGGACTTCCAGAAGAATGCAAAAAAGAAGAGAACCTCTGACACTATGAGGGGAATAAAACCATATCGAAGTTCGTCTTGTACGTCTTTGGTATGATGTCCTTCTAAGGTGGATTTGCGTAAAACATCGCGCCACCATACGAACATGGTATAGAGGATCAAGATGATACCTAAACTGAGAAGTCTTGCAACCCCTTGATATGAATGCAGCTTCCGCCTCATACGGCTACTCTCGGGATGGAGGTAGTCCCAGGATTGTGCGGTTAAGGTTGTTGTACACTACTCAAACAAAACAATCACGGGGTCCAGAATGCCATCACTTTCTGATAATAACTGCTTCTCGTACCAAGTCTTTGGAGACTCCTTAGTATGCTCTTGTACTTGTTTATGGAAGTCGGCTCATCTCCATCTACCATCATATCAACCATAATCTTGTACTCGCCTTCAGATGAAACTTGAGGTCGGCCCTGGAAAGATCGGAACATGGAAATAGATCTGAAACCAATACGGACTACCCATATCCATTGTTGGGCTTTCTCAAATTACATACCTATACAAAGGTTCAAGTTTCTATAGATATTTGAGGAGTTGATCATCCCTCTCGAAAATGAAGATTTGAAGTGGTCCATAATTTACAGAGTACTCAGTATAACTCACGCATTCGTGTACAAACCAGTGCAGACGAGGTAACACAAATATCTCCGGTAGTCAGTACATTTCCATTAGTCCGTCGGTGGGAGCGAGAAGTATGGAATATGTTTCTTCCTCGAGTCATGTCATGATCGCGCACTCGAAGAAAGAGCTTGACAAGCGAAATTGCCCTTCTGCACTCACGTCATATTGTTGGATCAGGCTTGCGCCTATTGTCCAAGATTCCCCACTGCTGCACCCCGTGGGAGTCCAGGCTGTGTCTCAGTCCCAATGTGGTTGATCACCCGAAAATACCAGCTAAGCATCATCAGCTTGGACAGCCTTTACTCGACCAACTACCTAATACTACGCAGGCTCATCAAAGACCGCTTTCTAGCTTGATTCTGGATTTAGCCCGGCCGAGTTTGACAGAAACGAATTGAGCTTCGTTTGATCTCCCAGATGCGGAAGCTGAATTAGTTGCAGGCTAAAATTTCGAATATGTGTGGGATGCGATCACATACCTGGGTTCGGTCCTCCAAGGCCTGTTAGGGCTCTCTTCAACCTGCTCATGGCTAGATCGATCGGTTTCGGGTCAAATAGGAAGAACTAGAAAATTAACCTCTCGAAAGCGCCTAATACTAATAGCTTAAGTTGCTCTCCCAATTTTATCAGTCAACGCTTTGTTCCCAGCCCAGGCGCCTACTTCCTTGACGGTCCATATCCGACGCCAAACGCCTGGAAAATATCTCTGTAAGCTTCGTGGCACCGATCCTCGCACACATTTTTCATCTCTTGATTTCTAGTGAATCATTTTCCGATTCTTTCTTGGTTGGAAAATCCAACCGGTGATTTCCTGATTTTGAGAAGGCAAGTCTCTCTCCCAGAGCAGTTAAAGAATGAAGTTAAACCAATGATTTTGATAAAAATGATCTTCCTCACAATCACTCTTTCTGATGCTGCGGAACCGGTTTATCTTCGTGCATCTGTTTCACCAGTCGACTAGACCCCTCTTTTTTTCTTGCTCCATCGTGGCTTTGGCTGGCTGCGCATTAATTCTAAAAAAGGGAAGTTAACGAGGTTCTGACTTCTATGACTTTGTCTTTGAAAAATAGGTTAGGTCGGAAAGCTACAACTATGAAAGATCTCAGTTTTTTCCCACTGGAACATGTGCTTTATTCCCGGTTAGGGGGGTAACTTACGCTATGTAGAGAATCATGTATACTCTTTTTAGGATTATACGACACTTTTCATTAGTTGCAATGGCAATTTACTTTCTGTAAGACTCAATTTTTTATTGTGATCCAAGATAAAGAAAATCTGAGATCTACCTAGTATTTATTGACTCACGGAAATCAGAACGAACTTATTTGCGTTAGTCTTTCCGTCACCTTCGCTTTTTCCATCTCGACCTTGCGTAAGTGACTTTCCACAACAGAGATCCTTTTCTATCAGATAGGAAGGGTTGTGGCACAAAATATACTTCTAAGTAATGTCCCCATATATCCTATATCTATCTATATGAAGAAGAAATCATGTAAGGAAGTGGATTCTGGATCTAAAACAAGAATCCCTTTCGACGGCCAGCAGGATCCGATCTCTACCGTAGGTGACAAAGACGAATGGAAGGACGCCCAGAAGAATGCGAAAAAGAAGAGAACCTATGACTCTATGAACGGAATAAAACCATATTGAAGTCCGTCTTGTACATCTTTGGTATGATGTCCTTCCAAGGTGGATTCACGTAGAACATCGCGCCACCATACGATGATACAGGTGTATCCGTACTCCTTTAGGAAACTTAGTTAACCTCAAGCTAAGTTAAGGGAAGAATCATATTCTAGGCAGGAATCCTTGTTTAGGAAGAATTCCTAGTTAGGGAAGAGTTTTGTTTTAGACAATACTCTTAGTTTAGGAAATAGATTCCTAAAAGAAGTCCTTGGTCGGATGAGTACGATGAGAGCTATAAATAGATGGCTTTGGCTAATAGCTAAACACACAGATTCTAGGCACAGAAAACCTAGCAAACAGTTTAAGGTTGATCCACTGTTTAGAGAAGATTGTGAGCGTAACAAAGAGAGAATTGTAATCGTTTTCTTGTTCATAATCTAGAGAAGATATTTTCTTCAAATTACTACTTCTGTGTTCTTCTAAGTTTCTCGTCTATTATTATTTTGAATTCTGCCTTTATAGTAATAGTTACCAAGGTATAGATATCATACGTATCAAGTTGGCATCACGAGCAAGGTTAGTTTCTAGGGTAAATCCCTGCGGTTTATGGTTTTCACTAGATCTCTCTACATAAAGCTTGGTGAGGTACTCGAGAAGCTAGAAGACGTTAAGAAAACAAGGGGATCAAGGATGACAAAGTCAGATGATGATCCTAAGGAAGGCGAACCAAAAACTATGGAAGAAAAGGTGGCTACGCTGCAGACAGACATGAAGTCAATTCAAGTTACCCTTAAGGAACTGAGTAAATGTATTCGTTCTCATAAACCCAAGCCGAAGAAAAGATAACACCTTCACCTGTAGCTTCGGAAAAAGATGAATCGGAAGAAGACGATTCAGAAGAAGAAGAGGATGAAGATGAGGATGAGAAGAAGGAAAATGATTTTCTTAAAAGTCCTACATCAACTAAACCTCATGGTAAGAGTATGAAAATTGATTTTCGTGTTGATATTCCACTTTACGATGGGAGTGTCGATGTAGAAAAATTGGATGACTGGATTGAACGTCTAGAGACGTATTTTGCTTTCTTTGAATATGGTTCAAAGGAAAAGATTGCTTTCGCGGCATTGAAGCTACAAAAGCATGCTTTAACCTGGTGGAAAGCTTATCAAAGACAAAACATAGGAAAAGGAGTATTGTCGTGGAAAAGATTCAAGGCAGTTGTAAGGAAACAGTTTTATTCGGTTGGCTACCTTGAGGAGAGATGGTTCAAGTGGTACAACTTGAAGCAGACTTATAACCAAACCGTGCAAAAATATACTTCGGAATTTCAGAATCAAGCTTTGGTTTTGGATTTATACTTGGAAGATCATGTTATCTATATGAAGTATACTTCCTGGTTCCATGAGTATATACGGAAGGAGTTGAAGATGTTTTCGGTGGATACTATCTCCGAAGCAAGCATAAAAGCTAATGCCATCGAAGGCAGGCTGAAGAAAACTGATGTTGAGGGAAACGTCAAGGGAAAGTTTGGAAGTTTCGTCGCTAAAGGAGATGAAAGGAGCAAAGAAGAAGGGAAGTCTAGTGATAAGGAAGGTTTGTCTTGCACCCATTGCAAGCAAACAGGTCACGTTGTCGACAAGTGTTGGGTTAAGAACCCTCATCTAAAACCCAAAGGGTTGCATAGGAAAGAAGCCAAGAAGGCAGCACTAGTCGCTCAAACTCCAAAGGAAGTCCACAGACTAACGGAACCCAATTCCAAGCTTTCTCTTATGACAGGGGCAAAAGAAAGACCTTCTAAAGATGATCTTACGGAGCGATTCTTCACAGTAAAGATGCAAGTCAAATGAACTCTAGTTGATGTTGTTATTGACCCGGGAAGTTAGAAGAATTTACTTTCAAATTCTTTGGTGCAGAAGTTAGGATTGAATACTTTCAAACATCCCAAAACCATACCCTTTAGGATGGATTCAAAAGGAAGGGGGCTTACAAGTTTCACAGCAGTGCACGTTCAAATTTGCTCTAGACGAGTCATATATTGACGAAGTTACATTTGACGTTGTTCCTTTGGATGTTTGCCAGGTGGTACTAGGTAGTCCTTACCTATGGGATAGAGATGCAACTCTACATAGGAGGGAACAAAAGTACACCTTTACCAAAGATGGAGAAAGTTTTGTGATTCGGGCTATAGACTCTCCTCTTGAGGGAGCAAGCTTAATCACATCCACTCATGCTAAGCGGTTGGTGAATGCTAGCACGAAGTTCATTCTCCTTGTGATCCGTTCTCTTGAGGAGAAGCCGAGTAGAGTTTTTTTGGCAGCCTTGTCTACACAACAAGAAGATGACTTAGAAAGGTTGAAGTTGAAGTATAAGGATTTATTTTCTGATGTCACAAGATTACCGCTAAAGAGGAGTGTGGAGCATGAAATCATGTTGACCGGGGAGAGTTCTCTACCTAATGTAGGTCTTTATCGCACGACCATAGAGGAATCTAATGAGATCAAGAAACAAGTCCATGAACTTCTAGAATTAGGTATGATAGTGCCAAGTGCTTCACCTTGTGGATCGGCGGTGTTGTTGGTTCCAAAGAAAGATGGAGGCTGGCGTATGTGTATTGATTATAGAGCATTGAACAAGATCACACTCAAGGATCGTTACCCTCTACCTAGGATAGATGACATGATGGATTAGTTGGAAAAAGCTCGATTCTTTACAAAGTTGGATTTTAAATTCGGATACCACCAGATGAGAGTTAGAGAAGATGATACATGGAAGACTGCTTTCAAAACCAAACAAGGCTTGTTCGAATGGTTGGTGATGCCTTTTGGTTTGTGTAACGCTCCAGCGACGTTTATGCGTTTGATGAATGATATGTTACGACCTTTTATAGAAGATTTTGTGATTGTTTATTTGGATGATATCCTAATATACATCAGAACTTGGGAAGAGAATATCGTTCACGTTGAGAAGGTGTTTAAAGTGTTACATGAAGGCCAGCTGAAGTTGAACGTAAAGAAGTGTGAGTTTGGAAAGGAGGAGTTGGTGTACCTTGGATTCATTGTTGGTGGTGGACAACGAAATATTGATCCAAAGAAGGTTGAAGTGATTACTAAGTGGCCTAGACCTAGTATTGTAACTGAAATCAGGAATTTCTTAGGGGCTTGCACCTACTTGCGTAAATTTATGCGGCATTTCTCGAATATTGCAGGACCGTTACATGGTTTGACGGGATCTAAGGTAAAGTTTTAATGGCAACAAACCCATGAAGACGCTTTTCAATTGCTAAAGAATAAGATTTCAGAAGCACCAGTGTTGGCATTGCCTAACTTACAGCGCACTTTTGAAGTTGAGACCGACGCTTCTAACTATGCATTGGGAGGAGTGTTGTTACACTATGGTAAACCAGTGGAGTACCATTCAGAATTGTTCTCAGGTGCTATTAAGAACAACACACCTTATGATAAAGAATTTTATGTTTTATATCAATGTATCAAGCATTGACGAGTGTATCTCTTAGGTAAAGAAGTAGTGGTACATTCAGATCACAAACCATTGGAGTATCTACATGCACAGACGAAACTACAACAAGCCCGGCACATGAAGTTGATGTGTTACTTGATGGCTTTCAATATTCTCATTCGGTACAAGAAGGGATTAACAAACAAGTTGGCAGATATGTTATCTCGACCTCCAGTTCGAGCATTAATGGTGGCCATGAGAATTCATCCAATTGTTCCTCAAGAGTATGCAGAGTCATACGCATCCAGCAAAGACTTCAAGAAGGTGTTAGAAGGTTTGAAGAGTAGTTTGAAAGGATACTTTGAACTTCGAGATGGATTGTTATACAAGGGTCAGTTACTTTGCATTCCAGAAGATGGAGATCGTTTACAATGATTGAGAGAGGCACACACATCTCGAGTTGCTGGACACTTTGGGATGAATGAAACTCTTCTTAACCTTCGTCGTTATGTTTTTTGGCCAGAGATGCAAGATGATGTGGCTAAGTTAGTTAGAGGGTGTAAGTTGTGTAGCACATCTAAACCTTCCAAAAGAAAACATGGGTTATATCTACCATTACCAGTACCATCAAGGCCTTGGGAGAGTATGTCTATGGATTTTCTCGGTGGGTTACCAAAGACTAAGTCTGGTTATGATTACTTGTTCGTTGTGGTCGACCTATTCAGCAAGATGATTGCATGAACATGTACAAAGACGGTAACGGGAGCCGGTGCAGCAAAGATCTTCTTTGAGCATGTGTGGAAGCATTTTGTTTTACCTACTTCGATTATTTATGATAGGGATAGTCGGTTCCGTAGTCATTTTTGGGATTCTTTCTGGAAGATGATGGACACTAGGTTGAAGAAGAGCACATCTTTTCATCCACAAACAGATGGGCAAACAGAATTGGTCAACGGGACTATGGTTCACATGTTAAGGGGATATAATTCTAAGCATCCTAAAACTTGGGATGAGAGTTTACCATATCTACAGTTTTCTTTCAATAGAGCAGTTCACAGTTCTTCGGGAAAGTCTCCTCTCGAGACGTGTTATGGTTACTTACCACCTAGTCTTTTTGATCTAGTATTTTCTAGTGACACCTCAATGGGGGGAAAGGAAGGAAGTGAACGGCAAAAGGAACAAAAATTCTTGGAGAAGATATCTCAGATTCATGCGACTGTTGAAGCACATTTAAAGAAGTCACGAGCCAAATACAAAGCAAAGCATGACAAGCATCTTGTGCCTTGTAATTTCGGTGTTGGTGACTTGGTATGGTTAAAATTAGGTAAGGAACGACTAAAGGGGGAAGGTAAGAAGTTGAAGCCATTGAGATATGGACCATTTTGTATATTCAATCAGATTGGTGACAATGCCTTTCATCTAGATCTTCCACCTTATCTAGGAATGTACTCGGTAATAAATGTCGAATACTTGAAGTTGTTTGAACCTCCATTACTTGATGATGACGGCGAAGACACTATGATCTTACCACGAGTAGAAGAATTATGCTTTGATAGAGAGGAACCACTCAAGGAAGACTGCATATTGGAGCGAAGAGTGACTACAACACGACAACGAGAGAAAGAAGCTGTTCTAGTTGGATGTCAAGGTCAAGTTCCTAGCAAGGCCAAGTGGTTTAACAAGGAAAAATGGACTCTCGAGTTCCCTAAACTTCATTTTTAACTCTCACAGGAGTTCAAGTTCTTAAAAAGGGGACCCATGATACAGGTGTATCTGTACTCCTTTAGGAAACTTAGTTAACCTCAAGCTAAGTTGAGGGAAGAATCCTATTCTAGGCAGGAATCCTTGTTTAGGCAGAATTCCTAGTTAGGGAAGAGTTTTGTTTTAGACAATACTCTTAATTTAGGAAATAGATCCTAAAAGAAGTCCTTGGTCGGCTGAGTACGATGAGGAATATAAATAGATGGCTTTGGCTAATAGCTAAACACACAGATTCTAGGCACAGAAAACCTAGCAAACAGTCCACTGTTTAGAGAAGATTGTGAGCGTAACAAAGAGAGAATTGTAATCGTTTTCTTGTTCATAATCTAGAGAAGATATTTTCTTCGAATTACTACTTGTGTTATGTATTCTTCTAAGTTTCTCGTCTATTATTATTTTGAATTCCGCATTTATAGTAATAGTTGCCAAGGTATAGAGATCATATGTATCATACGAACATGGTATAGAGGATTAAAATGAGAACTAAACTGAGAAGTCTTGCACCCCCTTGATATGAATGCAGATTCCGCCTCATACGGCTACTCTCGGGAAGGAGGTAGGCCTAGGATTGTGCGGTTAAGGTTGTTGTACACTACTCAAACAAAATAATCACGGGGTCCAGAATACCATCGCTTTCTGATAATAACGGCTTCTCGTACCAAGTCTTTGGAGACTCCTTAGTATGCTCTTGTACTTGTTTACGGAAGTCGGCTCATCTCCATTTACCATCATATCAACCATAATCTTGTATTCGCCTTCAGATGAAACTTGAGGTCGTCCCTGGAAAGATCGGAACATGGGAATAGATCTGAGACCAATACGTACTACCCATATTCATTGTTGTGCTTTTCAAATTGTATAGCTATACATGGGTTCAAGTTTTGATAGATATTTGCCGAGTTGATCATCCCTCTCGAAAATGAAGATTTGAAGTGGTCCATAATTTACTGAGTACTCAGTATAACTCACGCATTCGTGTACAAAACAGTGCATACGAGGTAACACGAAATCTCCAGTAGTCAGTCCATTTCCATCAGCCGGCCGGTGGGAGCGAGAAGTATGGCATATGTTTCTTCCTCGAGTCATGTCATGACCGTGCACTTGACGAAAGAGCTTGACAAGCGAAATTTCCCTTCTGCACTCACGCCATATTGTTGGATCAGGCTTGCGCCCATTGTCCAAAATTTTCCACTGCTACACCCCGTCGGAGTCCAAGCCGTGTCTCGGTCCCAGTGTGGTTGATCATCCAAAAATACCAGCTAAGCATCATCGGCTTGGTCAGCCTTTACTTGAACAACTACCTAATACTATGCAGGCTCATCAAAGAGCGCTTTCAAGATTGATTCAGGATTTATCCCGTCCGAGTTTGGTAGAAACGAATTGAGCTTCGTTTGATCTCCCAGATGCGGAAAATGAATTAGTTGCAGGCTAAAATATCGAATATGCGCGGGATGTGATCACATACGTTGGTTCGGTCCTCCAAGGCCTGTTAGGGCTCTCTTCAACCTGCTCATGGCTAGATCGATCGGTTTCGGGTAAAATAGGAAGAACCAGAAAATTAACCTCTGGAAAGCGCCTAATCCTAATAGCTTAAGCTGCTCTCCCAATTTTATCAGCCAACGCTTTGTTCCCGGCCCAGGCACCTACTTCCTTGATAGTTCATATCCGACACTAAACGCCTGGAAAATCTCTCTGCAAGCTTCGTGGCACCGATCCCCGCAAACATTTTTCATCTCTTGATTTCTAGTGAATCATTTTCCCATTCTTTCTTGGTTGGAAAATCCAACCGGTGATTTCCTGATTTTGAGAAGGCAAGTCTCTCTCCCAGAGCAGTTAAAGAATGAAGTTAAACCAATGATTTTGATAGAAAGGCTCTTCCTCACAATCGCTCTTTCTGATGCTGCGGAACCGATTTATCTTCCTGCATCTGTTTCACCAGTCGACTAGATCCCTCTTTCTTTCTTGCTCCGTCATGGCTTTGGCTGGCTGGGCATTAATTCTAAAAAAGGGAAGCTTACGAGGTTCTGACTTCTATGACCCTGTCTTCAAAAAATAGGTTAGGTCGGAAAGCTACAACTGTGAAAGATCTCAGTTTTTGCCCACTGGAACATGTGGTTTATTCCCTGTTAGGGGGTAACTTACGCTAGGTAGGAAATCATGTATACTCTTTTTAGGGTTATACGACACTTTTCATTAGTTACAATGCCAATTTACTTTCTGTATGACTCAATTGTTTGTTGTGATCCAAGATAAATCAAATATGAGATCTACCTAGTAGCTATTGACTCACGGAAATCATAACGAACTTATTTGCGTTAGTCTTTCCGTCACCTTCGCTTTTTCCATCTCGACCTTGCGTAAGTGACTTTCCACAGCAGAGATCCTTTTCTATTGGATAGGAATGGTTGTGGCACAAATTATAATTCTAAGTAATTTCCCCATATATCCTATATCTATCTATATGAAGAAGAATCATGTAAGGAAGGGGATTCTGGATCTAAAACAAGAATCCCTTTCGGCAACCAGCAGGATCCGATCTCTACCGTAGGTAACAAAGACGAATGGAAGGACGCCCAGAAGAAGCGAAAAAGAAGAGAACCTCTGACACTATGAAGGGAATAAAACCATATCGAAGTCCGTCTTGTACGTCTTTGGTATGATGTCCTTCCAAGGAGGATTCGCGTAGAACATCGCGCCACCATACGAACATGGTATAGAGGATCAAGATGATACATAAACTGAGAAGTCTTGCACCCCCTTGATATGAATGAAGCTTCCGCCTCATACGGCTACTCTCGGGATGGAGGTAGTCCCAGGATTGTGCGGTTAAGGTTGTTGTACACTACTCAAACAAAACAATCACATGGTCTAGAATGCCATCGCTTTCTGATAATAACCGTTTCTCGTACCAAGTCTTTGGAGACTCCTTAGTATGCTCTTGTACTTGTTTATGGAAGTCGGCTCATCTCCATCTACCATCATATCAACCATAATCTTGTATTCGCACTCAAATGAAACTTGAGGTCGGCCCTGGAAAGATCGGAACATGAGAATAGATCTGAAACTAATATGGACTACTCATATCCATTGTTGTGCTTTCTCAAATTGCATACCTATACAAGGGTTCAAGTTTCGATAGATATTTGAGGAGTTGATTATCCCTCTCGAAAATGAAGGTTTGAAGTGGTCCATAATTTATTGAATACTCAGTATAACTCACGCATTCGTGTACAAACCAGTGAAGACGAGGTAACACGAATATCTCCGGTAGTTAGTCCATTTTCATCAGCCGGCTGGTGTGAGCGAGAAGTATGGCATATGTTTCTTCCTCGAGTCACACCATACTTCTCCGGTAGTCAGTCCATTTTCATCAGCCGGCTGCACTCACGCCATATTGCTGGATTAGGCTTGCGCCCATTGTCCAAGATTTCCCACTGCTCCCCGTGGGAGTCCGGGCCGTGTGTCAGTCCCAGTGTGGCTGATCATCCGAAAACACCAGCTAAGCATCATTGGCTTGGTCAGTCTTTACTCAACCAACTACCTAATACTACGCGGGCTCATCAAAGAGCGTTTTCTAGCTTGATTCAGGATTTATTCCGGCCGAGTGGTTGAAGGCATAGCATTGGAACTGCTATGTAGGCTTTTGTTTACCGAGGGTTCAAATCCCTCTCTTTCCTTACCTTTGCCTAATTCAAGAGTGTTATTGACCACAATGGTTAAAATAACAAACAAACAAGGAATAGGATTATTCTAAGAGGTCGACCTTTCTTTGAAATGAATTCTCTATCCCTAATTGGGGTGGTACGAAAAAAACTGATAAAGGGTAGCCAAGACATAGAAATATCACCGCGGATCTATTTATGATACATGAAATGGGAAAAATATCCGGATCGCACCCCTTAGCTTCGATCAATTTACTTTGGCGAAAAGGGAGCAAAATTCTCTGAATCCTTGCCTTGTTATTTGAGTTAGGTTCAAGTCTGACAAGAATAATATTCTACGACTAGCAACTCGTTTATTTTCAAGCCGACCCACTAGATGTAATTCCAAGAGCTGAGCGAGAATGAATACCACACAGAAGAGTCAAGACCGGGATCCCTAATAGAATGTTTAGCCGATCCATTCTGGATCGATCGAATTGGTACAAAAGTTGCAACATAGGAAAACCACAGAAAACACGACATATTTGAATAACTCGGCGAGCTCTGCCTTCTAATGTGCGATTCAAGATGTATTCATATTGCTTAGATGCCTCCAGATGAGCTTGATTATATAAACAATTACGATCAACTTTCCGAAAGAATGAAACTCATTTACAGCAGTCTAAGAAGATTGAATACATAAAAGAATTTATTCTACTTAAGATAAAGCAACTAGATCAAAACGTGGTTGAGCTCTTTTTTATAGATGCAATCGAGCGAAAACAGTTGTATAAAGGGTAAAGTTGTGCTTAAACCTCAAACTTGACATGAGTCGGTTGTTGAAATTTTGTTGACATCTGAGGTAGTTTCATTGTAGCTTGGTTGATAGTATTTCGCTAGTTAGTATGTAATGATATATCGATGATTCGAACCTACAACAACGAGAGGTTTTTTTTGCATCGCATGATAGGCTTCAAAAAACACTCTTTTATCAGAGGAGGCCTAAAGACTGCCCAACCAAAGCTTAGACCTATTAAAGATATCATTGTCACTTCGGCCAACACACAAGATGAGACTTTATCATCATGGAATTGCTTCTTTCAACAAGATTGGGCTCAGGAAGATTAGGAGAAGCGAAAGAGAAGGATAAGATGGAAAGGAAAAAGGTAGAGGTAGGGTTTAACTATACGGAAGAGGAAAGGTACTTAAAGTACTCGACTTAGAAAATGACAGAGAAAGGATGAAAAAAATTCATGTCTATATGAGGGACCCGTAGGGGGATCATATATCCTACATGTGAGTGGGGAGTGGACTCGCTGGAAAGAGGACGAGGCTTGCGGTAAGGGGTGGGTCCCACAAAAAAGGACATGGGACTAGCGAGCAGTTCAATCTTTTTTTTTTCTCTCCACTCGGACTAATACCCCTACGCGGCTTCTTATATTTAAGATGATTCGTGTATCGATTCCAATAAGTTCTCACCCTCTTACGGGTTCCTATCCTTGGCAGTCGAGTCTCTAAAGATTCTCCCTCTGGTCGAGTCACGTTAATTCCTCTCCTTTCAGTTGATTCCCTCCGGGCCTCAGAAAGAGGGGTCTTCTATTCGGTGTATTAAAGGCTAAGCATCTGACTCATTCCTCTTCCCAAATAAAATAAGGTGTATTCAACGGGCAGTGGGATGAAAACAAAGTCATGTTGGTAGTCATTCCGTTTCCAAAGTCCTTGAAGTCATAGTTATCGTCGAGATCATCGTGTTGGTCCTTAAGTCTCGTCGGACCCTGTACCTCAGAAAGGTGGCGTGGTGGAAGCAAGAAACTGGATCCTTCTGTGGGTGTCGGGGCAGTCTAAATAAGGAGACGAAGTCACTCGAACAACCAAGGCAGCAAGGACTCCTACCTGTAGATCGTGGTTCCTATCCTTTCAGTCGAGTCTCTAAAGAGACTTTACCGTTGGTCGAGTCACGTCAGTTCCTCGAGCTGAAGGATGGGAAAAGTCCTATCTCAGACGGTTTACTAGTTCAATCTCAGAACTCATTTTAATGAAAGCAAGGAAGTCTTATCTAGATACAAAGGGATGTCCACGTATCTCTCCTAGATTCACAGTCAATCGAGAAAAATGAAGTGAAGGAGTTTCGTACCTTTCTTGTTATCTGAGCTGGTTAGATGCGTGGGGCAGAGGGATCATAGTACCCCCTTTGATCTAGCCTCAAAATCACCTACTCAAGGGACAGGCCTGACGGCAGGCGGTGGACTCTTTACCATTATATGAGACTATGTCATATGACTTCTAATAGATTTAATATTATAAAGAAGAAGTTTCGAGTCAAGCTTGTCTCGTTAAACATCTCTAAATATGATTCAAGCAAATTTTGTTCATAGATCCTTAACAATCTTAATTAAGAACAATATATTTTTCAAGAACTAATTTTGTTTCAAATTGATCTTTGGAAATTTCCCAAGCAGTGATATTTCATGTCTATTGCGATTGGGAATTTTCAAAACATGAAAAAAGAGTTTTTAGAACTACTGAAATATGGATACAGGGTAAGTACGCATACATAGTACACGTACCTTAGATATTTGAGTTCAGGAATGTAGGTAGGTACACATACCTGGTACGCGTACCCTAAGGTTCTAAAATTCGTAAAGGGGGGGAGGTACACATACTGGGCCAATTTTGTGAATAACTCAAGGGTATGCAGACCTGGTATGCGTACCCTATCTCCATGAATTCACGAACTGGCTCATAGGTATGTGAATCCATACACATACCTACCCTATACGGATTAAGCAGATGCTCATAAACTATTGTCATAATTATGTATCGCATTGTTACAATTCTCATAAACACCTCTAAGACATCTTTGATCACTAAAATACTTTGTGTTTGTGATTCATGATTCAAGTCTTAATTGTTAAATAAACACGATTATGCTTATATGTTCATACGGCATACTTGCCATGAATTATTATTATACATGTACATAGTTCCAGAACCCTGAACAACATTGTATATTCTTCTATGCAACTTTAAGGCAAACTTACCATATGCTTACATGAACTCCTAACAAGATCTAGAGTTTCATCTAAACATAGAAAGTGTTTGCTTGATTCTCAAGTTATCTTAGCTTGAATTCAAAGCAACATTTTGTCTTAAAAGTCTATATACAGAGAGCCTCAAAACAATTGGGAAATTCAATACCTAACACTTATGCATTCTAGTTGTTTATCAGTGTCATCCTTTATTAACCTAGGTTTTCTCTGAGAAACATAATTGGGTTTACGACTTAAAGAATTCATTTAGGGATTCGTGAAGCCAGGTACGACTATCTTTACTGTGATAGTTTGTATATCCTGATTTCGTTCACATTAATTGCCGAGGTTTTCGGCAATCTCCAATCAAGAACGAGATGGATAGAAATCACAAATTTCTCTTCGTCTTAGACTTTGTTATTCCTTAAGATAGATATCTAAAACTCTTCTTTGTTGAGCGGTTCAAGATTGTTCTTGAGAGGTATTAGTAACCCAGGCTTCTCATCTATTAAGTGTTAGTGTTTCGGATTCGTGAGGCTTGCTAGCTTTGCCTGAACAAAAACCTTTCCAATCCTTGATCTAAACGATCTAAAGATAAATCAAATAGCCTTATTTGTTAGAGTAATATTGGTACCAAAAGTCTTCACTAAGGTTACTCTTAGGCTATAAAGGATGTCAGCTAAATGAATCAATTGTGTAGGGCCTTGTGAGGTCCAATAAATGTTAGGAGAACGATTGCATCTGAATTGTTTGGAGGGTTAGTTTGGTCTCAACTCCAGTAGGAAGTCTGATAGTAGGCTAGTGTCTGTAGCGGATTAATATAGTTTGGTGTTCATAGCTAGATGAGGTCCCGTGGTTTTTCTACAGGTGCAGTTTTCCTCGTTACCAAAATTTCTAGTGTCGTGTGTTTTTCCTTTTCCGCATTATATTGTTTTATCTTTATAATGCGAATAACACAAGTAGTACGTATTCAATTTAGGTAGTTTAAGTCCTTATTAATTTTGATTTATTACGAGAATTTTTCTTTTAGAATTCGTATCTTTAAAGATAGATTACATGTTCTGCGCTCGACAGAATCCGGATCCTGTTGATTTGGATACGACTAGATTGAGATTGGATATTGATTTGTGAGATCTCCCAAGAACTCTTCTACAAAATCAGGTTATGGACTTTGTTGGATAGACATATTGATTGTGGAAGAGATAAGAGAAAACTATATATACATATGTCAAGGATCCTTAATTAGATTTACTTTTGTCCATACAGGTTGCCAAACAAAAAAGTTGGTGGTGTACTTGGTATCCTCTCCTATTCATTTGGTATCAGAGCACGCATACACCTTTAGACTTAATAAGTCGGAGTTTGAATTCAATCTCAATTAACGTATCACTAGCCTTCGATGAAACAAATTACTTATGGTGTAAAACAGCTATGTGCTCCTTCTTGCAAGCTCGTGATTTCTAAACATGGGTTCTTGTTATATAGGGTTATAATCCTTCTAAAAAAAGTGGGGGTACAACAACCACACCCAATATTTCGCTTAGCAATCTGTATGGACAAACTCCAATATACTTTCTAGAGAATCAACTAGACAATCAGACTCAATCTAGATAAAAGTATATCAAAGAGTTTATATCTCAATATCTCGATTTGATATATACTCAAGCAAATAGAAATTTGCGAGTCTTTATCAAATACTAGAGAGATAACTTGGATGTACCAAGGACCAATATCCAAGTGTCAATCAATTTAAATCAACAACCAAAAGGTCGGATATGCTAATTGATTGAACAACGCACAACCTGTGATATTTCAATTATATAACAAAATATAATGCGGAAAAGAAATAACACAGACACCAGAATTTTGTTAACGAGGAAACTGCGAATGCATAAAAACCCCGGGACCTAGTCCAGATTGAACATACACTGTATTAAGCCGCTACAGACACTAGCCTACTCCAAATTAACTTCGGTCTGGATTGTAGTTGAACCCCAATCAATCTCACACTAATCCAAGGTACAGTTATGCTCTTACGTCTCTGATCCCAGCAGGATACTACATACTTGATTCCCTTAGCTGATATCACCCACAACTAAAAGTTGCTACGACCCAAAGTCGAAGACTTTAATAAACAAATTTGTATCACACAGAAAAGTCTACGGTAATAGATAAATCCGTCTCCCACGAATATACCTACGAGTTTTGTTCTGTCTTTTGATAAATCAAGGTGAACAGGAACCAATTGATAAACCAGACTTATATTCCCAAAGAACAACCTAGTATTATCAATCACCTCACAATAATCCTAATCGACGCAGCGAAAAATATATTGTGGAATCACAAACGATGAGACGAAGTGTTTGTGATTTCTTTTATATCTTGCCTATCGGAGATATCAATCTCAAGCCAATTATTACAATTCTACTCGTACGATAGAAACAGCAAGATCAGATCACACAACTACGAGAAAGTAGTATCGGTCTGGATTCACAATCCCAATGAAGTCTTTAAGTCGTTAACCTGGTTTAGAAGAAGAAACCAAAAGGTTAAAGGAGAATCGACTCTATCTTAGCACAGCTAGTATCACACACTAGGTGTGGGGATTAGGTTTCACAGTTGCTAGAGTTCTCTCTTATATAATCTTTCAAATCAGGGTTTGCAATCAATGTTAGCTTGGTAACAAAGCATTCAATATTCACCGTTAGATGAAAACCTAATTTAGATTCAAGATAATATCTTTCAACCGTTAGATCGAAAACTAGCTTGTTACACACAAATGAAATGCACGTTTCTAGGCTTGTGTAACCGTACCCAAACTTGTACATTTGTTGGTTCAACAATAGTCAACCAAATGGTTATCTATATGATCACTTTCATATCAACCATATTCTTCTTCACCATAATTAGTTCAAGTGACTCAAATGAACTAGTTAGAGAGTTGTTCAATTGCAAGGAAATCTTATGTAACCACACAAGACACAGTCGAAGCAAAAACGATTTGATACATTCGAATAGGTTCATTAACTATATAGCCACGATTTGCAATTTGCATTCCTTAGTTTATATAAGAATAAGTTCACAAACATCGTTTTTAGATATAACCTACTCAAGTTCGTGGACTGGGTTCGCGGACTTAAGTTCCCGGACGGAGTTCACAAACTCCAGCAGAAATTATCGGGACAAGAACTTCCGCCAGTTCGCGGACTGAGTTCGCGGACTTGGCTCACGCCACCATTCCGGTTCCCATGATCAACAAAGTTCACAAACTTCGGTTCAAGGAATAAGGACTTATACATATATGTGTTTCCACAACAATGCTTATATCCTCCAATGGTTATATAATCTAAACTCTCATTTCAATCATTGAAACATTCTTAGAGGACGTTGATATTCTATAGTTGTTATTCACAAACTATTTTTCGTCAAAGTAAACTATTTCCAAAGTGATTGAAACTTGTCATGACTTTCGTCACTAGGTAAAGATGAACTTGGTATCTTACCAACACATATTTCGAGAAATAGATAGGCGAGATAAACTCGGCTCGAAATAACAAATGTGTATAATCTAAGTCTATATAGCAAAACGACTTTTGTCTCAAGATAGGAGATAAATAGAATTTTGAGTGATAGATAAGTTCAAGTCTCCACATACCTTTTAGTCGATGAAGATCCACCGGTTCCTTGAGTAGTCCTTCGTCTTGTATGATGATTGCCATGGAGTTCTTGAGCTCAACTACACTTTCTATCCTAGTCCGAGACCTTAGCTATAGTAGACTAGAAATCAAGACTTATAGTTTTGATCACTAACATTGACAAACATGCTTGAGATAGCAACGCATGCGAGTTCGCCCAAGCAATGCTCTAACACCTTCAACTGTTGCACAAAGTGAAACAACTATCGGGAAAGACATAGCTACATACGACGATGACGAAATCAATAATGTTAAGTATAAATATGATGTACTAAAAGTTATAATTCATGCCATAAGCCAAGACCTTCAACATCATGTTTATACGTGCACTACGTCGAAGCAAGCTTGAGATATATTAGAAATCGTACTTGAAGGGAATACCTTAGACAAATAAGCAAGGATTCAAAATATAACGTCTGACTGGGAAAACCTTCATGTGGGTGACGATGATTCATTTAAGGAATATAATCACAAATTATCTGAAATAGTGAATGCCTCTCATGCTTAGGTAAGACTATTTCCGAGATGGATATTGTGATGAAATTTCGGAGATCTTTGCTAGCTCAATACGAGTATAAGAAATATGTCATCACTTAAGGAAACGATCTTACAATACTTTCCAAAATCACCCTCATTGAAAAGTTAAAGAAATTGATTATGAACAGCGGGCGGCTAAATAGAAAGCTTCTAATCTTGAAGTCGTGACCAATTCAAAGCCTCCTCCTATAAACGTTGGATTATCTTGGGATGATGAGTGTTGTGAATATCAGAAAATTGATGCCACCATGTCAATGATCATACAAAAATTTAGAGAATGAATTCCTCAAGAAACGAAAAGAAAAATGATATGGGAAAACGGTTCTAAAGATCCAACTTTCAGGATGGGTCTTCTCCTCAAGATGAAAATATCCTTCGCTGCTTCAAATGTCGTGGCTTTGGAAATGTGCAAAAGGAATTCCCTAGTAAGGAATATTATCAAGGAAATAATGGTCTCATAGTATCTCTTGATGATATGCCAAATAAGCGTCTACCGGAAGACTATGTAGAAAATTCAGCTCTTTTAGCAGAAACATTTATAGATCCTAACTCAAATTCAAATGACGAGTCACATAAGGAGGTTCTTGAATTCTTGAGAAAAATTAAAGAAATTCATCGAGAAACGAAGAAGAACCTGGAAAAATCTGAAACATCTCTTCGCATGAAAGATCTAGAGTTGGATAAACTCAATGATAATCTCACTAAATCCCTATCTTTAAAATAAAAAGAGATTGATACCCGTAAGAGTAATTTACAAAGGATCTTTGGAAGTTATGATCTCGGCTATGCTTTTTGGTCAAAAGTCCTTTGGAAACATTAATTAGTGGTATTGGGTTTAAGAGTAATACCCTATTCACCAAAAAAAACAACTTTATTCTTGCGGGATCTCGGCTATTTCTTTTCTGTATTATATTTTCTTATATAATTAAAATATCACAGGTTGTGCATAGTTCAATCAGTTGATAAATCCAACCTTGTTTGTTGGATATAACTTGATTGACTCTTGGGCATTGGTCTTTGGTACCGTCCAAGTTATTTCTCATATCAATCAGGCTCACGGATTTCTATCTGTTCGATTTTCTTATTGCATTGAGAAATAGAGATAAATCTCTTTGATATATCTCTTGATTGAGCTCGCTTTTAAGTTGGTGATCTCGGAATTATATTGTAGTTTAGTCCATACAGATTGCCGAATGAATTATTGGGTGTGGTTGTTATACCCCCGCTTTTTCAGTATTAATAAGATCATTAGGGTTGGGTTTGATTTTATCAAAGACTACTCTATTCTTATATTTCTATATGTGCCAGATTATACATGAGACTTTCGGCCAAAGATCATTAAGTTTATTTTCATTCATCCAACAATTAAACCAACTTTTGATATCATTATCATAATTATAGTTTAGAAGAAAACTAAAGTACATAGCAAACCAGATGGCTTTCGTGAAATTGCATTCAACAAAAATATGTAAATCATCTTCTAAGATATCAGAGTTGCATAGTCCACAAAAAAAATTAGCATCTTTGTTAGTGGTACTTAATCCTTTTCATAAAGGTAACACTCTAGAAATAACTTTCCATTGAAACATCTGAATCTTAGGAATGGGGCTTAGCTTCCAAATCTTTTTTAAAAAATTAGCATTATTTTCGTTATAAGTGTAACCACTAATAAACTTATAGGAACAATTAGTAGTAACTGTTAGAGCACTGCTCGGTCGAACTCGCAAGCGTTGCTATCTCAAGATTGTTTGTCAAGTTTAGTTGATCAAAACTATATACTTGATTTCTAGTCTACTTATAGCTATGTCTCGGATTAGGATATAATGTGTAGTTGAGCCTTAGACTTCACGGCATTCACCAATTGAAGACGAAGATCTACCAAGGAGCTTAGAGGAACTTCATCACCAAAAGGTATGTGGAGACTAAAACTTATCTATCACTCAGAATTCAATTCTATTATATATTCTAATGAGACAAAGTCATATAGCTATATATACTTTTACAGTATACACATTTGATATTTCGAGTCGAGCTTAACTCGCTTACCTATTTCTCGAAATATGTGTTGGAAGCTTTTTGCTTTAGCTGTGTTCATCATATTCTTGAAGAGTTTAGTTGGAAACAATTTATTTGTTGGAAACTAAATATAAATGTCAAAAGATGATCATGTGAAAATCACCTTGAACATCTTATATGATTTGTGTGAGACAGTCATTTGATGTTAACTTGGGAAGTTTCGTATTGATCATTCGATCACTTGAAAATTACTTGAAGCTAGTGGTTTGTGTGAGACGACCATTTTCGTCTTCCAAGGATGTTTTGATGATTGAAATGAGAGTTTGGAACGTTTACCTATGTCTGGATACAACATGGTATGCATACCTAGTATGCGAACTGTTTTGTAATGATTCAGGTCCGGGAACCTTGTTTGCGTACCTAGTATGCAAACGTTTTTACCTGAGAAGGTCCAAGAACCTTGTTTGCGTACCTAGTATGCGAATGGTTCTAACTGAGTTAGGTCCGGGACGGCTGTTTGCGAACCGGGTTAGCGAACGGCTTGACAGGCCAAGGTCCGGAGCTGCTGTTCGCGTACCCGGTTAGCGAACACAGTGGTAAAGTTCTAGAATCGGTCATGTATGATTCTCATACTTATGAACTAAAACATTTATGATCTAAGGAATGCAATCTTTGCAAACCATGGCTTAATGTTCATGAATTGATTCTTGTATAAGTATTTTGTACGATTACGAATCAAACCGATTTCGATTCAATGTGTTCATATATATTTCTATGAGATAGTAGATTCATTTTGATTATCTTTCATGATTGTTTGATCTTCATATTTGATCTAGAAGTGTTAAATGAATACATCTAAGACAAAAGTGTTCATATGGCTAACTTTGGTTAACTATTATTGATCTAACTCAATATACATGTTTAGGTACAGTAACTCATATCTAAATGAAGGTATATTTCATTTTTGTGTAACAAGCTAAGACCATCTAATAGTGGAGATTGATTGCTTTATTTTTAAGCAGACTTAGCTTGAATCTTAAATCAGGTTTTCATCTAACGGTGAATATTAAATTCTTTGTTACTAAGCTTTCTTAGCTTTGATTGAAAGCAACCTTGATTTGAAAGACTATATATAAAGGAGAACTCTAGCAATGGGAAAACCTAGTCCCCACACTTCTGAAGTTGCCTAATAGAGTCGATTCTCCTTTAACCTAGGTTTTTCCTAAAACCATTATAGGTTAACGACTTGAAAACTTCATTGGGATTTATGAATCCAGATCCAACTATTTTCTCTGTAGTTGTGTATTTTGATCTTACTTGTTCTTTCGTATTAAGTTTTATCTTCTCTAAGATTTACTCAAGATTTATTTCTGATATGTAAGATATAAAAAGTAATCACAACAGTTATTCGTCTCAGACTCTTGTGATTCCGTAATAACTTTTTTTGTTAATCAGTTGGGTTATTGTGAGGTGATTGATATTTCTAGGCTGCTCTTTGGGAGTATAAGACCGGATTATTAATTGGTTCATGTTTACCTTGATTTATCAAAAGACGGTTCAAAAACCGAATAAAGAATAGACATATCTATGGGAGACAGATTTGTTTATAAGTTTTCGACTTTGGGTCGTAGAAACTCTTAGTTGTGGGTGATATCAGCTATGAGAATCAAGTGCACAGAATCCGGCGTGGTTCTAGAGGCGTAAGGAACGCGACTGTACCTTAATCGGTTTGATACTTGGTTAGGGATCAATTACATTCCATTCCGAAGTTAACTTGTAGTAGGCTATCTGTAGCAGCTTAATACAGTGTGGTGTTCAATCTGGACTAGGTCCCGGGGTTATTCTGCATTTGCGGTTTCCTCGTTAACAAAATTTATGGTGTTTGTGTTATTTCTTTTCAGCATTATATTTTTATATAATTGAAATATCACAGGTTGTGCGTATTTCAATCAGTTGATAAATCCGACCTTGTTTGTTAGATAGTTATTGATTGTAACTTTGGCATTGGTCTTTGGTACCATCCAAGTTATTTATCATATCAATCAGGCTCGCAGATTTCTATCTGTTTGATTTGCTGATTGTATTGAGAAAGAGATATAAACTCTTTGATATATCTCTTGATTGAGCTCGCTTTTAAGTTGGTGCTCTCGGAACAATATTGGAGTTTAGTCCATACAAATTTCCGAACGAATTATTGGGTGTGGTTGTTATACCCCTGCTTTTTCAGTTGGTATCAGAGCCGGCAAACACGTTAAGACCTCATAAGTATGTGTTTGAAGCAATTTGGTTGTTATGGACGAGTCTATCTCTAATAACGTACCAGTTCAGAAATTACCAGATGATTTTCAAAGCTTGGATTCACCTGAGATAGCTGTCACATCCAAGTCAATATCTATACATTCTTCTGATGTAGAAATTGTTGTTAACTAGGAAACACACCTACAAGAACAGTTGGATGACCTTTCTGACGAAGGTGACTCAGATAATGATAGAGATGTTGATAAGGAAGTCTCAGAGTATGTTAGGTTATTGGATCGGTTGGAAAAGAAAAAGATGACAACTTCTCATGTCACACCTTTTATAACTAATCTCTGTCGCAAAAACAAGAAATTGAGAAGAATTTATCAAGGTCTTTATATATGGAATTCCAGTTACAATTCGATCCTCAAAGATCGTGAGAATGACCTAAGTAAAAAATCACTTAAATGTGATAATCTTCGTAGAGACTTATTTAAGTTGGAAGAAAAACTTGCAGCAACTGAAGCAAGGACTAACTCACAGCAAACAAGTTTTGATATGAGAAATAACTTGGACGATACTAAATACCAATGCCCAAGCGCCAATCAATTCATATCCAACAACCAAGGTCCGATTTACCAATTGATTAAACTACGCACAACCTGTGATATTTCAATTATATAAGTATGAAAAAGAAATAACACAGACACTAGAAGTTTTGTTAATGAGGAAACCGCAAATGCAAAAATAAACCCGGGACCTAGTCCAGATTTGAACACCACACTGTATTAACCGCTACAAATACTAGCCTACTACAAGTTAATTTCAGACTGGAATGTAGTTGATCGCTAACCAAGTATCACTCCGACTAAGGTACGGTCGCGTTCCTTACGCCTCTAGAACCACGTCAGATTCCGCGCACTTGATTCCCTTATTTGATCTCATCCACAACTAGGAGTTTCTACGACCTAAAGTCGAAGACTATAAACAAATCTGTCTCCCACAGATAAGTCTATTCAGATAGATAAATCTGTCTCCCACAGAAGTACCCATGAAGATTTTGTTTCGCCTTTTGATAAATCAAGGTGAACATGAACCAATTGATAATCCGGTCTTATACTCCCGAAGAGCAGCCTAGAAATATCAATCACCTATATGGTAGTAGAAGAAGTTATTGTGGAATCACAAATAATGAGACGAAGAGCTTTGTGATTACCTTTTATATCTTACTTATCGGAGATAAATCTCGAGCAAATCTTAGAGAGATAATATTCAATACGATAGAACAAGTAAGACTAGAATACGCAATTATAGAGAAAATAGTTGGATCTGGCTTCACGAATCCCAAATGAAGTCGTCGAGTCGTAACCTATAATGGTTTTGGAAAAATATAGGTTAAAGGAGAATCTACTCTAGTCGCAACTAGGACACATGAAAGTGTCGGGATTAGGTTTTCCAGTTGCTAGATTTCTCCCTTATATAATCTTATAAATCATGGTTTGCTTTCAATCAAATCTAAGATAGCTTAGTAACAAAGCATTCAATATTCATTGTTAGATGAAAACCTGGTTTAAGATTCAATCTAAGTCTGTTTAAAATGAAAGCAATATCTCTCCATCGTTATATGGTCTTAGCTTGTTACACACAAATGAAATATACCTTCATTTAGATATGGGTAATCGTACCTAAACGTGTATATTGAGTTGGCTCAATAACAGTTAACCGAAGTTAGCCATATGAACACTTTTGTCTTAACCACATTCATCTAACACATCTAGATCAACTATGATGATCAATCAATCATGAAGATAATCAAATGAATTTAATTGTGTTTCACATAGAGCTGTTCAATTGTTCACTATCTCATAGAAATATATATGAACCAACTGAATCAAAATTGGATTGATTCGTAAGAATCAATTCATGAACATTAAGCCACGATTTGCAAAGATTGCATTCCTTAATTCATAAATGTATTTTGTTCATGAGTATGAAAAACATACTTAACCAATTTTATAACTTAAACCACTAAGTTTGCAAAGAGGTACGCAAATTATAGCTTCCGAACTTTGGTCTTGTCCAGCCGTTGTAAACGGGTATGCATACAGCCGTCCCGGACCTAACTCAGGTAGAACCGTTAGCATACAAGTACGAAAACAAGGTTCCCGGACTTTAACAGTTAAAACCATTCGCATACTAGGTATGCAAACAAGGTTCCCAAACCTGAATCATACCAAAACAGTTTGCATACTAGGTACGCTTACTGTGTTGTATCCATATAAAGGTTTTTGTTCTAAACTTCCATTTCAATCATTGAAACATCCTTATAAGACGACAATAGATGTCTCACACAAACTATTAGATTCAAGTAATTTTCAAGTGATCGACTGATCAATGCGAAAATTTCCAAGTCGACATCAGATGATTGTCTCACACAAATCATGTAAGATATTTCAAGGCAATTTCCACATGATCATCTTTCGACTTAATATTTAGTTTCCAACAAATAAATTGTTTCCAACTAAACTCGTCAAGAACATGATGAACGTAGATAAAGCAAAAAGCTTCCAACGCATATTTCGAGAAATAGATAAACGAGATAAACTCGGCTCGAAATATCAAATGTGTATAATATAAAAGTCTATATAGTTATACGACTTAGTCTCATTAGAAGATAAAAATAAATAGACTTCTGAGTGATAGATAATTTTAGTCTCCATATACCTTTTGTTGATGACGTTCCTCCAAGCTCTCCTCAATATATCTTCGTCTTCAATCGATGACCGTCGTGAAGTCTAAAGCTCAACTACACATTCTATCATAATCCGAGACATAGATATAAGTAGACTAGAAATCAATACTGTAGTTTTGATCAACTAAATTTGACAAACAAGCTTGAGATAGAAACGATTGCGAGTTCGAACGAGCAGTGCTCTAACAATCTCTCCCTTTGTCAATTTTAGTGACAAAACTATCAATACATATGGATTACAAAATAAATAAAATTTGTAGCCTCTCGTCCATCATGCTTAGTTTCCTTGGCTCTTCAACATTCTTTAAATTATTCGCCACTCCAAGTACTTCAGCGATTCTGAACGTGTTCAACTCCACATCATTGTTGTTGAAGATCCGTAGCCATAACAATAATCAACAAGATGTTTTCTTATTGTTATACAATGTCATAGTATTATTACACAATATCAAAGTCCAATTGCATCACAACTTTGACAATAATACCACCATGATATGTATCACTCCCCCTTAGTCAATACTTCCATCTCACAATGAAAACCACTCCCCGTTACATAATGATCCGTAAACCATATGTATGTAGTGTGATCTACCAAATAATTCTCTCCCTTTTTGTCAATATAAATTGGTAAAGGTACGAAAACTACAGGATCATAATGAAATTCTCAAAGAGATAATTCATGACTAAAAGAGAACATATCAACTTTGTTTCGATGATTTCACATAGTCGAAACTTAGTGTATTCATCAAGGAGTTTATAAAGATACAAGATAACTCCTACAATATTCCACAGCCGCATTCCCCACAAAGATTTGGCAATTATGCACAAGTTCAATTAAGAACTCTCCCCCATAATATGTCATTCCCGAAAGAACAACAAGAGCGACCTTACTTTTACAAGAAAAGAAGGATTTCTTTGTACATTAACAAATTACATGAAACATGAATTTGTATCCAGAAAGCTCGAATAAATTAACCACAAGAAGACCTTATTGATTAATTTAATCGGAAATGCTCAACATAAGTAAACTTACGGAGCCATATAGTACTTTCACATAGAGGTGGATCAGTAAAAGATCAATACTGCGGAATATTCAAAAGTTCATTCTATCTTTTATCAATATTTACATAAAGACATAATAGATTTAACTTTTTAACATATATGAGATAATCATAGTTCACGGACGTAAACACACATATCCCATAAAATATTTTTGCAATATATAAAACAAATAAAGATTAATATTGCAAAATCATCTTCCAAATAACTTAGAATTTTTTTGAAATTATTCAAATCACTTCGGAATTCAAGTTATAGTGAGTGCAAAAGACCATCCACAGATCAAAAACAAGAAACGAAAATCACTTGTAATAAATCATTTTGTATTCTGGACACCACAAAATTAAAAGCTCGCATACACATAAGAACTCCAAATACACAACAATTTTAGACTAGGCCCCAAATAAATATTTCAAGCTTAATTAAATAATGCAAAATGGACTAAAACTTAGGCTTGATAGAGATATGCGACTAGTCCAAGATATTAGATTTAAATTATTTTACTGATACGAAGAATAGAATGAAAAGATTCAATCATTTTCAGTTGATTTAACGTAACAAAGTAAAAAAATTACAAATTATAATGATTGTAAAATGCAAACATGAAATTCGTCAAATACCTCACCAACCAGTTGTAAGTCGAGGAAAAACGATTCAAGATACTTAGCTGAATTTAAAATGTCACCAGCACATTTACTCACGTGAGTGGTGGTTTATCTTTATAAATCAAAAATAAAGAAGCACTTATGACACCAAGACTACAAAGTAAAATCTACACTTTCTAAAAATCCAAATCCGAAGGAACTAATTTAATTAAGTCAAAATAGTCCTAAGCATACAACAACCAATTAACTGACACCCATCTAAAACATTGCAAGGTGAAAATCGTTAGCAATAGCTATGTGTAATCACAATATTTGCTATTCCAAACCCTAGTTATCCATCTTAAACACAAGAATAAATTCTCATAAGAAGTTTCCTAAACATTAAGATTCTTGAAAATTTCTATATCGTCCCCGAACTCCTTGTCGTTAACAGACATTGGAACATAAGGTTCATGAAGAAAGGAGTCAATTCCAACAAACCTTCTTGACTGAATGCCGAACCAAGGCCTTCTTAATTTCAAGAGATCTTAGAACAATAGCGTTAATTTTTTGCATCTCCATCGTTGTTTCTTCCACCTCTTCAAGAACACCAGAAAACTTCTGAAGATTTGAGGGGTTAGCCATTGGTTTCTTCATATTCTTCCTTTTTCTATTCAAAGTTGTAGAATGAGATTTGCCTTTTTCCTTCATGATTGATGGCTTAACAATCATGTTAACATCTTTTCCATCAGAAGATATGATGCTTGGAGACTCCATTCAAATATGGGATTGTGAGAGAAATACACAAAACTAGATCCACAAGCAATCTTTTGACAAAAAAGAGTTTTTCAGGGAAGGAAAAAAGAATGTAGGGTTACTGAACCTATATACAGAGTAAGTAGGATTCACATAACAACTCTCAGCCCTAAAAAAGATAGAATTGTCGATTTTAACCCTCTTTTAATGATCAAACATGGTAAACCTTTTCAATATCATTTGATGATATGAAAAGATCAACAGAATTTCAGAAAAAAAAAAAAAGAAAAATAAACAAAATATTTTCTTTTCCTAAACCCGATTGTGCATAACTCTTGTCTCTTTGAATTCGGGCACAGGAGACAAGATGCGCCTTCAACACAATTAGGTTGTGTTGGGGTGAACAATAATCTGTTCACCATGTGATTCCTGTATGGAATTATCAATTCCCTTTTTCATAGGTCGTTTAGACCTAGTTCTTTTCTGTAGATGTCTAACTTTTTCATTATAAATCAACTTCTTTGGAGATGAGTTAAATTTACATACCTCAGATGGATTCAACTTCAGGACAAGTTTAAGCTTGTTTGCTAATCGATTTGCTCTCCGTTGAAGTTTGTTGACTTACTTTATGTTTGTACTTGAAACAATTAGAGAGTTCATGACCCTTAATAGTACAATAAGAACATGTTAATGTGGAGGATGGTTCAGGCACCATAGCCGAGCATGCTGCTAAACAAAATGAAGTACCTCAAACATGTGAGATAGAATTTTTAGTAGATAGAGTAAAATCCATTTTATCCTCCAAAGTGGTTGAAGAAGTTTCTCTAGGAAGAATATCGAGATTGATATACGTATTGCTACAATTATCAAAATTAATATTTTCGCCAAGGAGTGCAATACTTGATTTTTCATCTTCATTTGAATCATAGTGATCAGACATTTCATCAAGAGTTGAAGCAAGACCTTTGTTTCCAGTGTATTTTCTACGATTTGGACACTCATTAGCCAAATGACCAAAACCTTTACACTTAAAGAACTATGACATATTGATGAGTGCTAAAAAGTGCATATTTCTATATATTTTTCTTGGCATTTAACTCATCTTTTATGCATTAATTCTACATTTTATCCCATATTCTGTATTTTCATTGTTTTCAAGAATAAATATTTTTATTAATTAATTTTGTATTTTTAGGTAATAAATAAAGTTTGGATGAATAGCGGAGCGAAAAGAGCAGAAAAGTAGTGAAAAGCCGGGAGGAAATACACAAGGAAGCCGCGAAGAATGTTGTGCACAAGACCAAAAGGCTAGAAGTGGGCTTGAAGAGGAAGAATTGTTCTTAAAGAAGATATGGGCTTGGCATACCCAAGGCCCAAAACCCTCACCCAAACCCATTACCAATATCCATACCCGCATTCATCTTCAGCCGTCAGATTGGATCATCTCAGCATCCTACGGTCGCTTCATCGTCGTGCATCGAAGTCTGAAGCTCCTGTCAAACACTACAACACCTAACTCCATCTTGGACCGTCAGTTTTGATGTATTCCATATCCAACGGTCGCTCCACATCCATTTACATCACATCGTTGGATCTTTCCCTCATCCTATCATCCTACGGATTCCCCTCACAAAACATCGAGATTTGATGGGTCTGCTCAACACCCAAACAACCAAATACCCTATACCCAAAACAAACACACCCTAGCCAAAACCCATCGAGCCATCTCCTTCTTCCCCTCTTCTGCAACAGCGACGCTGTCTCCATCACCACCACCATAACCCACAAATCACTCAACCACCACCACTCGAGCCATCATCACTTCTAACAACCAAGACCTACCTTTCTAGCCACTTATAACATCACCTCCTAATCGTTTCATCTCACAGGAACCCTAGGTTAGGAGTTGATGAAATAGGTGAGGTTAGAGGATAAATCGAAGGCATGGGTAGCATCAGCAAACGAGAAGGAAGCATGGGTGAGAGCTATCAGTCGTTTTCAGAGATTAGGTAAGGATTTTTTGTAAAACCCTAATTTCATAAATTGGGGATTTTTGGGGGAAAGTTAGTGTATGTCTAATTAGGGGCATGGGTGAAAGTTTTCGAGTAGTTTTCAATGTATTAGGTGATTTAATCTCACTTTTTGTCAGAACCCTAATTTCACTGATTTGGGGATTTTGGAATTTTTTTTGTTGTAACTATAAAAGGGTGTTAGGGGTTGTGAAATTCGGCATCTCTGGGCTAGCCAGTGAGCAATATTTGCAGTTCAATATTAATTTCAAAATTCATTTTCAATTCATCCATGTTGAATCTCTCTTATGCATAAAGGTTGAATGTGAATTGTATGCTGTGTAATGTGGAGCATGTTTATACCTGTTAGTATCATGATTACAAGCATGTCCATGTTCTAATTCACTTGCTAGGGTTTAGAGGAAGCTCTTGATCATATGCTAGGAATGTTAATGTATTTGTATGTTCTTTTATTGAGCTAAATTGCCTTAGGATGAATGCTTAGCCATTTGGGATACCTGCTTGTGATCACCTGTGCTGTTAGAAGACAGCTGATACTAGGAGTGGAGCTAGGTCTTTGGCCAAGAATTCAATCCACTAGAGAGATTTCCTTAAGCTAAACTAGCTAGAGGAGCTAAATGCCTGTGATTAGTTGTGCTGATTAAAGACAACTGATGCTAGGGGTAATTTGGTTAGGATAGTTAGTAGAATCCTCATTGTAGTCTTTCATGAAAGAACAAGACATACATTGCATCATAATTTCCTTAGCCTAGGGTCAAGTAGTGGAATCAAAAGCCTTAGTACCTTCTTTTGAATTCAGATAACTTTAGAAATTTATAAAACTTTAGCAAATCCTCCAAGTCCCTGTGGACAAACCTCTATTTACATTATATCTTCATCAAGACCCTGTATACTTGTAGGTAAAACATAGGTTGTAGTTTTTAGGTCTCATTCCTTGAGCTACCACATATACTCATCATCAATGTCGACAATGTCCCTTTTTTTAGGAGGGGAACGATCATGAGGTTTGACTGATTATCTGGGTTTGTCTCTGGTGAACCGTCTACTTCTCTTCAAAAGAAGAACTCTAAACTATCTTGTGATCAGAGAGACTGAATTGTCAAGATCTTCATTTAATGAATCAGTCTCAATGGGATCATCCACAGAGTTGCCAACAATTTTACTTTTGTCAAGTAATTTAGTGTTCTTTTGTGCTTTGAAAGCAATATCCTTTCCAGATTTGGATATATGCACATGATCAAAGATATTTAACTTCTTGAAAAAGAGGGGGTCTAACAACTACACCCAATATTTTGCTTAGCAATCTGTATGGACAAACTCCAATATACTTTCGAGAGAATCAACTAGACAGTCAGACTCAATCTCAAGAAAAGTATATCCAAGAGTTGTATCTCAATTTCTCAATTCAATCCGCAATCAAACAAATAGGAATTTGCGAGCCAGATTGAATATAAGAGAAATAACTTGAACGGTACCAAAGACCAATGTTCAAGGATCAATCAATTTCGATCAAAAACCAAAGCTTGGATTTACCAATTTATCGATTCAACGCACGACCTATGATATTTCTATTATATAACAAAATATAATGCGGAAAATAAATAACACAGACACTAAAAATTTTGTTAACGAGGAAACCGCAAATGCAGAAAAACCTCGGGACCTAGTCCAGATTTGAACACCACACTATATTAATCCGCTACAGACACAAGCCTACTCCAAGTTAACTTCGGACTGGAGTGTAGTTGAGCCCTAATCAATCTTACACTGATCAAGGTACAGTTGCGCTCCTTACGTCTCTGAATCCCAGCAGGAGTCTGCACACTTGATTCCCTTAGCTGATCTCACCCACAACTAAGAGTTGCTACAAACCAAGGTCGAAAACTTGATAAACAAATATGTATCACATAGAAAAGTCTATTGTATAGATAAATCTGTCTCCCACAGATATACCTATGAGTTTTGTTTCATCTTTTGATAAATCAATGCGAACAGGAACCAATTGATAAACCGTACTTATATTCCCGAAGAACAACCTAGTATTATCAATCACCTTATAATAATCTTAATCGATTAACGAAACAAGATATTGTGGAATCACAAACGATGAGACGAAGATGTTTGTGACTACTTTTAAATCTTGCCTATCGGAGAATAAATCTCGAGAAAATCTTAAAGAAGATAATACTCAATCATGATACAAAACAACAAGATAAGAACACGCAACTACAGAGAAAATAGTTGGGTCTGGCTTCACAATCCCAATGAAGTATTTAAGTCGTTAACCTACCGTGAAAAACCTAAGGTTAAAGGAAAATCGACTCTAGTCGCAACTAGAATCACACAGGAGGTGTGGGGATTAGGTTTCCCAGTTGCTAGTGTTCTCCTTTATATAGTCTTCAAATCAGGGTTTGCAATCAATGCTATCTTGGTAACAAAGTATTCAATATTCATCGTTAGATGAAAACCTGATTAGATTCAAGCTAATATCTTTCAACCTTTAGATCGAACTTATCTTGTTATACACAAATGAAATGTACAGTCATTTAGATAAAGGTAATTGTACCTAAACTGTACACTTAGTTGGTTCAACAATAGTTAACCAACGGTTAGTCATATGAGCACTTTCATATCAACCTGATTCATCTTTAACATAACTAGTTCAAATGACTCAAATGAAACTGGTTAGAGAGTTGTTCAATTGTTTATATTCTCATAGAAGTATACAAGACACAATTGAAGCAAAATCGATTTTGATTCACTCGAATCATTTCATGAACATTATAGCCACGGTTTGCAAAAGATTGCATTCCTTATTATATATAAATATATTAGTTCATGAACAAATCGATTTTAGAACATAACCTACTTAAGTATGCAAATGGGTACGCATACCTAAGCCGGACTGAGTTTGGTTACGCCAGTACGCGTACGGGTACGCATACTTAGTTTCCGGACTTCCAACAACCAACCAGTACGCGTACGGGTACGCCTTACCATGGTTCCCGGTTTTGGAGTTTACACAAATGTGAATACACACTATGTTTATATACAATCCTGGTTACACGTTCTAAATCCTCATTTCAATCATTGAAACATTCTTGGAAGACGACAATAGCTGTCTCACACAAACTATTAGCTTCAAAGCAATTTCCAAGTGATCGATTGATCAATACAAAACACTCTGAGTCTAAATCAAATGACTGTATTACACAAATCATGTAAGATGTTACAAGGCGACTTTCACATGATCATATTTTGACGTTCGTCAAGAATAAAAGACGAACTTTGTTAAAGCAAAATCTTACCAACACACATTTCGAGAAATAGATAAGCGAGATAAACTCGGCTCGAAATTCCAAATGTGTATAATTGAAATCTATATAGCAATACGACTTTTTGTCTCAAATAGGAGATAAAGTACATAGACTTTTGAGTGATAGATGAGTTCAAGTCTCCACATACCTTTTGTTGATGAAGTTCCAGAATTTCCCTTGAGTAGTTCTTTGTCTTCATTCGATGAACGCCGTGAAGTCTAAAGCTCAACTACACTTTCTATCAAAATCCGAGACTTAGCTATAAGTAGACTAGAAATAAAGACTTATAGTTTTGGCAACTAAACTTGACAAACAAGCTTGAGATAGCAACGCTTGCGAGTTCGACCGAGCAGTGCTCTAACAATCTCTCCCTTTTTCAATTTTAGTGACAAAACTATCAATATATATGGATTACAAAATAAATAAACTTTGTAGCTTCTTATCCAAATACTTGATCTCCTTGGTTCTTCAAAATTACTCGAAATCTTCGTCACTTCCAAGTACTCCAATGATTCTAAATGTGTTCAGCTCAGCATCATAGTTGTTGAAGATCCGTAGCTATAACAATGAGAAAACAATAGCTCTCAATCATTGTTATACAGTGTCATAGTATTATTACACAACATCAAAGTTCAATTGTATCAAAACTTTGACAACAATACTATGGTGATATGTATCACTCCCCCTCAGTCAATACTTCATCTCACATGAAAACCACTCCCCCTTACATAATGATCCGTAAACCATATGTATTTTTAGTGTGAACTACACATTAATTCTCCTCCTTTTTGTCAATATAAATTGGCAAAGGTACGAAAACTAGCGAGATCCTAATGAAATTTCCATAGAGATACTTCATGACCAAAAGAGAACCACATATCAACTTTGTTTTGATGCAATCATATAGCCGAAGTTAAATGCATTCATCAAGGAGTTTATAAAGATACAAGATAACCCCTATAATATTCCACAGCCGCACTCCCCACAAAGATATGACAATTAAGCACAAGTTCAAATAAGAACTCTCCCCCATAAAATTTAATTCCCGAAAGAAGAACAAGAGCGACCTTACTTTCACAAGAAAAGAAGGATTTAAAAGAATATTTTGATAACGAACAAAATTGTTATCTACGTAGAAATAAATACGAAAGTGAAACAACACTACACTGGCGTTCTAAGCCTTGATTGCCCAAAATATATGAACGAGTCTAGGGGGAAAAGGCTAGAGAACTAATGAATCAAAAAAACACTTATAGACTGCCATAAGTGTTGAAACATAGAAGTGTCTAAAGGTTTGGTGAGGATATCAGCCAATTGTTGTTCCGAAGGCACAAATTCCATATTGATGATACCATTTTCATAGAGATCTCTCATAAAATGATACCTTATATCAATGTGCTTAGTTCTTGAGTGCTCAACAGGATTCTCAGTGATGCGAATCACACTTGAGTTGTCACAAAAGATCTTCATTATACCAGAGTCAATTCCATAATCAGAAAGCATTTGTTTCATCCATAGAAGTTGAGTACAACACAAACCTGCAGCAATGTATTCTTCTTCGCATGTAGACAAGGATTGTGAGTTTTGTTTCTTTCTATGCCAAGCCACAAGATTTTACCCAACATAGTAAAATCCCCCGAAGTACTTTTTTTGACTTCCACATATCCTGCCCAATCTGCATCTGAATAGGCAGTAAGATCATTGTTAGTATCAAAAGTATAGGATAGACCATACCCGCTAGTATGTTGAATATATCGTATGATCCTCTTTGCAGCTGCAAGATGAGATTCCTTTGGATTAGCCTGAAATCTAGCACAACAACCAACACTAAAAGCAATATCAGGTTTAGTAGTTGTAAGATATAAAAGGCTTCCAATGATAGATCGAAAAAGTTTTTGATCCACATTTACTCTTTTCACATCTCGATGTAGTTTACTAGTAGTGGGCATAGGCGTCAGTTTTGGAGTTGACTTATCAAGACCGAACCTTGATACAAGATCTTTGGCATATTTTTCTTGAGATAACTAAATTCCATCCTCATGTTATTGAATTTGTAATGCTAAAAAGAACTTCAATTCACCAATATTGCTCATTTCAAATTCCTTGCCAAGAGAGACTTGAAAATCTTTTGAAAGTTTCTCAGAAGTTGATCCATAGATGATATCATCTACATATACTTGAGAAATGACAACAACTTTGCCACTCCATTTGGTAAACAAGGTTGAAAAAGTGGGGGTCTAACAACCACACCCAATATTTCGCTTAGCAATCTGTATGGACTAACTCTAATATACTTTTAAGAGAATCAACTAGACAGTCAGACTCAATCTTGATGAAAAGTACATTAAAGAGTTATATCTCAATTTCTCGATTCAATCCTTACCTAAGAAAATAGAAATCTGCGAGCCTAATTGAATACAAGAGAAATAACTTGAACGGTACCAAAGACCAATGTTCAAGGATCAATCAATTTCAATCAACAACTAAAGGTTGGATTTACCAATTGATCGATTCAATGCACAACCTGTGATATTTCAATTATATAACAAAATATAATGCGGAAAAAAAAATAACACAGACACCAAAAGTTTTGTTAACGAGGAAACCGCAAATGCAGAAAAACCCTGGGACCTAGTCCAGATTGAACACACACACTATATTAAGCCGCTACAGACACTAGCCTACTACAAACTAACTTCGGTCTGGAATGTAGTTGAACCCCAATCAATCTCACACTGATCCAAGGTATAGTTGTGCTCCTTACGTCTTTGATCCCAGCAGGATACTGCACACTTGATTCCCTTAGATGATCTCACCCACAACTAAGAGTTGCTACGACCCAAAGTCGAAGACTTTAATAAACAAATCTGTATCACACAGAAAAGTCTACAGGAATAGATAAATCTGTTTCCCACAGAAATACCTACGAGTTTTGTTCCGTCTTTTGATAAATCAAGGTGAACAAGAACCAATTGATATACCGCACTTATATTCCCGAAGAACAACCTAGAAATATCATTCACCTCACAATAATCTTAATCGACTAGCGAAACAAGATATTGTGGAATCACAAACGATGAGACGAAGATGTTTGTGACTACTTTTCTATCCTGCCTATCGGAGAAATTAATCTCAAGCCAATCTTACGATTGTACTCAATCACGATAGAAACAGCAAGATTAGATCACACAACTACAAAGAAAATAGTTGGGTCTGGCTTCACAATCCCAATGAAGTCTTCAAGTCGTTAACCTACAGGGTCTCGATGGAAACCTAAGGTTAAAGGAGAATTGTCTCTAGCTTATACAACTAATATCATACATGAGGTGTGGGTATTAAGTTTCCAAGTTGCTAGAGTTCTCCTTTATATAGTCTCCAAATCAGGGTTTGCAATCAATGCTACCTTGGTAACAAAGCATTCAATATTCACCGTTAGATGAATACCTGATTAGATTCAAGCTAATATCTTTCAACTGTTAGATCGAACTTAGCTTGTTATACACACATGAAATGTAACTTCATTTAGGTTTGAGTAAATGTACCTAAACGTGTACAGGTCGTTGGTTCAATAGTAGTTAACCAATGGCTAGCCATATGAGCACTTTCATATCAACCCTATTCATCTTCACCATAACTAGTTCAAATGAGTCAAAAGAACTAGTTAGAGAGTTGTTCAATTGCTTAGATATCATAGAAGTATATAAGACACAGTCGAAGCAAAAACGATTTTGATTCACTCGAATCGATTCATGAACATTATAATCACAGTTTGCAAAGATTGCATTCCTTAATTTATAAATGTTTTAGTTCACGAATAAACCGTTTTTAGAAAATAACCCACTCAAGTATGCATACCGGTACGCATACTTAAGTACCCGAACTGAACTTTTTTCAGTTCACAAACTCCAGCAGAAATTCACGGGATGTGAACTTCCGGCAGTACGCGTACGGGTACGCGGACTTAGCTTCCGGACATCCTAAACCAGTAAAGTACGCATACTGTGGTTCAAGGATTTTAGACTTACACAAGTATGAGTTCACATACAATGTTTATATCCATTCAAGTTTACATATTCTAAACTCTCGTTTCAATCATTGAATGTTCTCAGGGGATGTTAAATATAGGGTATTCACACACTATTTTTCAGTCAAAGCGATTTATTGAAATGATCAACATGACTTTTATCACTTGTAAAGATGAACTTGGCCAAAGCGAAAGCTTACCAACACATATTTCGAGAAATAGATAAGCGAGATAAACTCGACTCGAAATAGCAAATGTGTATAATCGAAGTCTACATAGCAAAACGATTTTTTTCTCAAGATAGGAGATAGAGTAGATAGACTTTTGAGTGATAGATAAGTTAAAGTCTCCACATACCTTTTTTTCGATGAAGATCCACCAGTTCCTTGAGTAGTTCTCCGTCTTTGCACGATGAACACCGTGGAGTCTAAAGCTCAACTACACTTTCTATCCTAATCCGAGACTTAGCTATAAGTAGACTAGAAATGAAGACTTATAGTTTTGGCAACTAAACTTGACAAACAAGCTTGAGATAGCAACGCTTGCGAGTTCGACCGAGCAGTGCTCTAACAATCTCCCCCTTTGTCAATTTTAGTGATAAAACTATCAATACATATGGATTACAAAATAAATAAACTTTGCATCTTGTCATCCACATGTTTGATCTCCTTGGATCTTCAACATTACTCGAAATCTTCGTAACTTCCAAGTACTCCAATGATTCCAAAGATATTCAATGCAGCATCATCGTTGTTGAAGATCCGTAGCCATAACAATGAGAAAACAATAGCTCTCAATCATTGTTATACAATGTCATAGTATTATTACACAGCATCAAAGTTCAATTTTATCACAACTTCGACAACAATACTATGGTGATATGTATCACTCCCCCTTAGTCAATAATACTTCATCTCACATGAAACCCCCCCCCCCTACATAATGATCCGAAAACCATATGTATTTGTAGTGTGAACTACACATTAATTCTCCCCCTCTTTGTCAATAAAATTGGCAAAGGTACGAAAACTAGTGGGATCCTAATGAAATTTCCATAGAGACACTTAATGATCAAAAGAAAGCACATACCAACTTTTTAGATGCAATCATATAGCCGAAACTAAATGCATCATCAAGGAGTTTGTAAAGATACAAGATAACCCTTATAATATTCCACAGCTCCCCACAAAGATTTGGAAATTAAGCAAAAGTTCAATTAAGAACTCTCCCCCATAAAATGTCATTCCCGAAAGAACAACAAGAGCGACCTTACTTTCACAAGAAAAGAAGGATTTCTTTGGACATTAAAAAATCACATAAGAGTATGAATATGTATCCAAAAATCTCAACTAAATTAATCACAAGAGAACCCATGATTAATTTAATCGGAAATGCTCAACATAAGAAAACTTACGGAGCCGCACAATATATACATAAAAAATATGGATCAGGGAAGATCAATACTGTGGAATAAAAAAAGATTCATTCTATCTTTCATCACTATTTGCACAATGACATATAATAGACTTAATCTTTGTAAACAAAAGCTTATCCTTTCTTCCATCAATATTTGCATAATGACATAAAGGCTAAACTTTTGTTTGTCAAAATTTCATTCAATCTTTTATTAATACTTGCATATTGACATATGACATACTTAACTTTTAAACACGTATGAGACAGTCATAGTTCACGGACGCAAACACACATATCCCATAAAAAATTGCAATATATCAAACCATAAAGATTAATACTGCAAAATCATCTTCCAAACAAACTTTAGAATTTAAATAAATAAATCTAAAAACATTGAAGATGAAAAACGTTGGAAATAGCTATGGTAAATCACAATAATGGCTATTCCAAACACTAGTTATCCTTCTTAAAACACGAGAATAAATTCTCATAAAAAGTTTTCTAGACAAAATCAAAACAAACCTTAGAGAACATAATTCGAAAAACATTAAACATGACCAGCAACTAGAGATTGAACATGGACGAGCTCATAAGTTGCTTTCTTTAGTTCGTTTTTTAGAAATTCAAGATTCCTTGTTGCAACTCCAAGTTGTTCACGAACGACCTCAAAATCTCGAAGAAGATTTCCTACCAGTTGTGATGACATCTGAACGGGTAGTTTGTTTTCATGATCAACAACATGATAGCAGGTTATGGAAACAGGGTTCTCGTGAAACTCGATAGTCTTGCCCTTCTCAACATTGTCTTCCTTGTTGCATCCATCCATTGTGCACACAGAAATCGGGTGAACCTTTTGACATTGCGGAACGTGTATGTATCAAGGAGGAGCATGATACATATATACATATATACGAGTGTTTCATAGGATACCCTAGGGTTACTCGTATACGTTCCGTGTGGGTCAGGTGTACGTGCACAAATGGTTACAAACTTGGTACGAGACCAAGAGAATAATGGAGACAAATTTAGAAGAAGTCTTGAAAAACTCAAGAACCATTCTAAACAAAAGATGACATTCTTAGTTCAAAAGAACATAAGAAAATTGTTGAAAAACAAGGAAATCAACAAGGAATTATTCTCAAGAGTGGACGATCAAAAACATTACATCATGTAAAGTACTGGAGCAAGGCTCAACAATTTTATGATCATCATTACGTAAAGAAAAATAAAGAAAAGTAAAATATAACAACGACTACTTTCTCAAGACAAAAAGGCTTCTTGATAATTATGAGCATCCTTCCACAATTCCAAGAAGGATGCTATATTGAGCAGTCACGTTGTATTTTGATGAGTATTTTGCTCATCAAGAATATTGAATTCTTCTCTCTTTCCTTCATGAATATTTTCAGAAAAAATCATTAGGATTAGTTGAAAGAGATTTAACTAGAGGAGAACAAGGGATACCTGAACCCACTGCTTTCCTTGCCTTTTTAATGCTCCGTTTGAGTCTGTTTATGATGATCTTGAGTTCCGAGACTCGATTATTGATATGAATGTAATCTGGAGCAGACACCTTGGGTTCACGATCTTCTTCAGACAGAGAAAAGGAATTTGACCTTTCTTTCTTTCTCCTATGCCTTTTTCTCATCTCAGAGTAATTTAAAGAGTCAGTCGTCCATCTGACGTTCTTCCTTCTACAATTGTAGGCATTTTTTGTCTCAAAATCATAATCTAGAAATGACTCATTACAACATTTCTCTTTATTGGAGACACTGCCTTTTACTCCAACAAGATGAGAGATAGGTTTAATTACTTCTTTAGACATCCATGTAAGAATGTTGTGAAGTTTGTCATTCCTCAGTCGAAAATGACATCTTCGTTCAAGATGTCCTTTATTTCCGCAATAATAGCAGTTAAAGGAATTGTTCTTAACTGTTCTCATGCGAGTTGAATTCGAATGAGCACAATCCTTGTTTTTAAGACCGTCAGTTGCTGGAAAAGTTTTTTCACATGAAGAGTTGTCATTAGCATGAACAAAATTGATCTTACCAGTACTTGGAGCGTTTATTCCCTTATAGTCCATACCACGTGTATCACGATGTTCTTTACATGCTCCAAGCATAGAAGATAATTTTGTAGAGCTAGAATTGAATCTTTTCAGATTCTTTTCCAGTGATTTTACCTCATTAAGGGCAGCAGCGAGATCAGTCTCCAAAGATTTTTCTCTGGCAAGGAGACAGAGTTTTCTGTCACTAAAACATTTTTGTTGAGAGTCATATCTTGCTTCAGATTCTGCAAGTCTTTCTTTCAACACAAAGATATTTCGAGGGAGATTATCACATTCAGATCTTTTTGAGCGTAAGTCTTCTTCTCGATCTTTAACGGTAGATTGTAATAGTTTATATCCACAATCATAACCTTTAAAGAGTTTTCTCATCTTTCTATTTTCTTGACAGAGAGGTGTCAAATATTTACCCAAGCAAGTTGTTGACTTCTTTTCTTTCAAAGTGTGGTCAAAGAGCTTGACATATTGAGAGACTTCCTCATCAATACTTTGTCCTTCTTCTGAATCACTCTCATCTGAAAGATCATCCAACTGTTCATCATGACACTTTTCCCAGTTGAAGGCAGATTCAGACACAGAGGCAGATACATAAGATTTATTAGATGTCTCAGATTTTTGAAACACCTTAGGGGAACTCTGAACTGATGTTGCATTATCAGAGAGATTTTTGTCGTCCATATAGTCATATCGCTACAAACACAGACTTATGAGGTCTTTAAACGTGTTTGCCTGCTCTGATACCAATTGAAAAAGTGGGGGTCTAACAACCACAACCAATATTTTGTTTAGCAATCTGTATGGACTAAATCCAATATACTTTTAAGAGAATCAACTAGACAGACAGACTCAATCTTAATAAAAAGTATATCAAAGAGTTTGTTTGTACCATGATAAAATTACCATATATTGGGCCAGAATATTGTCTGGGCCACCATTCAGCTGTCAGCCAAACCTGCCATCCAACTAGTTTCCATCCAGATCGCCAGCAGTGCTGCCAACTAGTTTCCAGCCTCGTTGCTAGTCGTGCTGTCATCCAGTCTCCATTCATGTCGCCAACCATCCAGTCTCCAACCATGTCTCCAGTCAAAACAGTCTGCCAGCAGGTCATACCATTCAAATCTTGACAGTCGCAGTCAAACAGCAGAAAGGAGGCATGCAGAATTAATACAAGGAGCCATGCATGGTAGATAAATGCCAGGAGGCATGCAGGAGCCTTGCAGGGAAGATTAATGCCAAGAGGAATGCAAGAGCCATGCAGGGCATATTAATGCCATGAGGCATGCAGGGTAGATTAATGCCAGGAGGCATGCAGGGCAAGTAAAGATGATTCATGCCTACCTCAAAATTAGGGAAGAGGCTAATTCGCAATTGTATAAATAAGGAGAATTATAACCCTAGCAATGGAAGGATAGAGAAAAATATACAAGGAAAACCCTAAAAGGGATTAGAAATTATTGTAACCCATACATCAATAGAATATTTCTCCCTACGGGGATTCGTCCGTGGATGTAGGCAAACCATGTCGAACCACATTAAATTCGTGTCTATCATCCTTACGCTTGTTTTGTGTATAATTCTAGTTCTGATCATCATCACCAAAATCATCGTGTTTAGTACCTGGAAATATTTCTGGGTACAAACATTGGCGCCGACTAAGGGGATTACGAGAAAAGGAATCGTGTTTTCCCAGTGAGAAAAGTGGTACAAAAAGCTTCAAAATCGTGTCCGTGAAAAAGCAGTTTGGACGTCGCCAAAAATTACTGCTGCAGTCTAGTTGATCGTAACTGTTGTAGTCCAGTTTGGATCACAATCGCCACAGTCCAGCTGATCGCAGCTGCTGCAGTCCAAATTGTTAGAGCATAGCTCGGTCAACCTCGCATGCGTTGCTATCTCAAGCATGTTTGTCAATGTTAGTGATCAAAACTATAAGTCTTGATTTCTAGCCTACATAGCTAAGTCTCGGACTAGGATAGAAAAGTGTAGTTGAGCTCAAGGACTTCATGGCGATTCATCATACAACGACGAAGATCTATACAAGGAACCGTAGAACTTCATCAACAAAAAGGTATGTGGAGACTTGAACTTATCTATCACTCAAAAGTCTATCTCTTCTATCTCCTACTTCTTATGAGACAAAAGTCGTATGCTATATAGACTAGATCGTACACATTTGACATTTCGAGCGGAGCATTCATTGCTTATCTTTTACCTCGAAACCGTGTGTTGGTAAAGCGTTTCGCTTTGATCAAGTTTATCTTCACCTAGTGACGAAAGTCATGAAAAATTTCAATCACTTTGAAAATTGCTCTGACGTGAATCGGTCTGTGAATAACGGCTACAAAGCGTCCTCTGAGAATGTCTCAATGATTGAAATGAGAGTTTAGATTACATAACCATGTATTCCTTGAACCGAATTTTTCGAACTTTGTTGATCAAGAGAAATCGGGAGGATTGTGGAATTGGCTTGCCAAGTCCGCGAACTTTCGGAAGTTCTCGACCGAGAATTTCTGCTGGATTTTCCAAAACTCGTTTGTGTGCTAAGTCCGCGAACTCAGTCCGCGAACTGGCGGAAGTTCTCTTTCCGAGAATTTCTGCTGAGTTTGGAAAACTCAACCGATTAACATAAGTCTGCGAACTTGTTTGTGAACTTAAGAGGTTATGATCTAAAGATGTGCTCTGAACATGAAGCATTAAATTACTAAGGAATGCTTTATGCAAACCGTGGCTATAATGTTCATGAGCCGATTCAATCGAATCGAATCATCTTTGTTTCAATTGTGTCTTGTGTAATTACATAAGATCTCATAGCAATTGAAAAACTCTTTAACTAGTTCATTTGAGTCAATTGAACTAGTTATGGTGAAGAAGAACAAGGTTAATATGAAATGCTCATATGGTTAACCTTTTGGGTTACTATGTTGAACCAACATACACGTACACGTTTGGGCATGGTTTTCACGAACCCAGTAAACGTCTACCCAAGTGTGTGTGACAAGCTAAGTTTTCGATCTAACGGTTGAGAAATATTAGCTTGAATCTAAATCAGGTTTTCATCTAACGGTGAATAAGGATTGCTTTGTAACTAAGGCAAAACCCTGATTTGTAGGCTATATAAAGGAGACATCTAGCATTGTCCAAAACTAATCCCCACACGTCTGTGTGCTACTAGTGCGCCCGCTAGAGTCGATCTCCATTAACCTTTGATTTTCTTCTCTAAAATCAGGTTAACGACTTAAAGACTTCATTGGGATTGTGAAGCCAGACCGATACTACTTTATCGTAGTTGTGTGATCTGATCTTGCATCTTCTATCATACGAGTACAATCGATTGATTGGATTGAGATCGTGAGAGTTCTCCGATAGGCAAGATAAAGAAGTCACAAACATCGTCGTCTCACTGTTTGTGATTCCTCGACAATCCGCTTGTGTATTCAAGAAGGATTGTAGAGAGGTGATTGATTAATCTAGTTTGTTCTTCGGGAATATAAGACCGGATTATCAATTGGTTCATGTTCACCTTGATTTTATATCAAAATACGGAACAAAACCTAGGGTTTATCTGTGGGAGACAGATTTATCCTTTGATAGACTTTTTTGTGTAAGACGGATCTGTTTATTATCAAGTCTGTGATTTTGGGTTGCAGCAACTCTTGGTTGTGGGTGAGATCATCTAAGGGAATCAAGTGTGCAGTATCCTGCTGGGATTAAAGGCATAGGAGTACAACTGTACCTTGGATCGGTGGGAGACTGATTGGGGTTCAACTATAGTCCAATCCGAAGTTAGTTTGCAGTAGGCTAGTGTCTGTAGCGGCTTAATACAATGTGTATTCAATCTGGACTAGGTCCCGGGATTTTTCTGCATTTGCGGTGTCCTCGTTAACAAAATCTCTGGTTGAAATTTCTTTTCCGCATTATATTTTATATAATTGAAATCATACAGGTTGTGCGTTAAGATCATCAACTTCTCTAATCCAACCTTTGGTTGTTGATTATAGTTGATTGATCCTTGGACATTGGTCTTTGGTACCGTCCAAGTTATCTCTCTTTGATAAAGACTCGCATATTTCTATTTGATTGAGTAAAGATCAAATCGAGAGATTGAGATAATAACTCCTTGAGATACTTTTTATCTAGATTGAGTTTGATTGTCTAGTTGATTCTATAGCAAAGTATTTCGGAGTTAGTCCATACAGATTGCTAATCGAAATATTGGGTGGTGTTATTAGACCCCGCTTTCTCAATTGGTATCAGAGCAGGCAAACATGTTTAAGACCTAACAAGTCCGTGTTTGTAGCGATCTGACTCTATGGATTATAAAGTCTCAATTAACGCTTCACCAGGTTTGAAAAACAACCGCAAGAAAAGGTCTGACAAACTGATATCTCTTCAAAAAGGGTTGGATGAACAAATCCGGATCAACTATGGTCTTGTTGCTGAAATTCCAATTCTTAAGGATTTGATATCCGGAAATACATCCCTTGAAAGGTTGAAAAATCTCAGTTGTTCCTCTCTCATGAAAAGTCATAAGTCAGATAGTAATCAACGGCAGGATGTTGAGAAAACTGATATGACAAGGAACCAATCAGACAATCTTCAAAGTATAGGCTCATGTTGTGGTTCATCCGATCATATACAGAAAGTTTGTATGTCCTTTCAAAAGAGTCTTAAGGTTGCAAGTAATCTTTGTAAGAAAGCTAAACAACTGTATGACTCTCTAAAAGTTCATACAACTCTACCAGGAAACTCTAAATCGAGAAGTACTAGTAGTATGGGTGCCTTTGCTTTAATATCTACATCTCTTTTTCAATGGTTTCTTGATAGTGGATGTAGTCGACATATGACGGGAGATCTCACTTGGTTTGTATCATCGGTTGACTACGAAGGAGGTCCTGTAACGTTCGGAGATGAAAGTTGTTGCTACATTAGCAAAAAGGGAACGATCAAGCTACCCAGTGTTCCAGAAATCCATGATGTGGTATACGTTAAAGGTATTTATTAGTCAAATTTGCGACAAGGGCCATCGAGTTGTCTTCAATGCGAATGGATGTGACATTGTTGACAAATCCGGGAAGGTAATCTTTCAAGGAACTCGTGGTAAAAATAACTGTTATCTTCTTGATACTCAGTTTAGCAACCGCTGCAATTTGACTAAGGTGGAATCTACACATCTTTGTCATGAGCGCTTTGGTCACATCAATTATCGCCTTCTAACTAAGATCATTAACAAAGAACTTGTTAGAGGCATTCCAAAAATCAATACAAAGATTGAAGGTGTATGTGGTGCCTGTCAAAAGGGTAAGCAAACGAAAGTTCACCATAAACCATCACGAGATATTCTCACTAAAGCTCCACTTGATTTAATTCATATGGATCTCTTCTGACCAATTCAACAACCCACTGTTGCCGGTAAGAAGTATGCTTTAGTTATGGTAGATGATTACACCAGATTCACTTGGGTTGCATTCCTATCTCATAAGAATGAAACCTTGAGTGAATTCAAGATTATTGTTAAAAGGATCCAGAACGAACAAGGTCGCAAACTAAATAAAATTAGGAGCGATCGTGGCACTGAATTCAAAGACAACAAGGTATTCGAATTCTGTGACGAACTAGGGATCATTCAACAATACTCACCACCAATTACTCCTCAAGCTAGTGGACTTGCTGAAAGAAAGAATAGGAACATTCAGGAAATGGCCAGGGTAATGCTCCACAACAAAAACTTACCTTTAAGATTTTGGGGAGAAGCTGTCTTTACAGCATGCTACTTGATCAACCGTGTGTATTTGCGGTCTAAAACCCTTAACACTCCTTATGAGTTATGGTATGGAAGAAAACCCAATCTTTACTATCTCAGGGTTTTTGGAAGTAAGTGCTATATTCTGAAAGATCGAGAATATAAAGGGAAATTCGACACCAAAAGTGACGAAGGAATCTTTCTTGGCTACGCTTCTGATAGTCGTGGTTTTCGAGTTTTTAATCTCAGAACTCAAGTCATGATGGAATCTGCTAATGTTATCATCGATGACATTAGTAACTTTCGTCAAGATAGTCCTCCTGCTGAATTTCCTCCAACAGAGACAATTGAGAAAGTCAAAGAAATTACAGAATCAGTTGAAGTTATCCCAACTGTTACTGATCCTGACATTTCTAGTGACGAGGAGAAGAGCACTGATCAAGCCATTCTTGATGAACAAGTAAGTGTTCCTCCACGACATCTTTGGGTTTAAAGGGATCATGGCCCCAACAACATTATTTGGGGAAGGGATTTTACAGCCAAAACAAGAGGTCAACTTAAAAATATATGCAATTTTGGTTGTTATCTTTCGCAGGTGGAACCAAGGAATATTGATGAAGCTCTGAAAGATCCCTTTCGGGTGAATGCAATGCATGAAGAGTTAAATCACTTTGAAAGACAAGATGTCTGGGAACGTGTACCTTGTCCTCCAAATGTCAATATTACTGGTACCAAATGGATATTCAAGAACAAGTCTGATGAGTATGGCACAATTGTCAGAAATAAAGCTAGACTTGTCGCTCAAGGATATTCGCAGATTGAAGGAATCGATTTTGATGAAACCTTTGCTCCTGTGGCACGTCTTGAGTCCATTCGACTTTTATTGGCCCATGCATGCTTTCTCAAGATTAAGTTGTTTCAGATGGACATAAAATCAGCGTTTCTGAATGGAATTTTAAAAGAGGAAGTCTATGTTGCTCAACCTAAAGGGTTCGAAAACCCTGATTTCCCTGATCATATGATGAAGCTCAAAAAGGCGTTATATGGATTGAAACAAGCACCAAGAGCCTGGTTTGAGAAACTCACTACCTCTCTTATTAGAAAAGGATTTTCAAGAGGAGGAGCTTATAAAACATTATTTACCAAATGGAGTGAGAAAGATGTTGTCATTGCTCAAATCTATATAGATGATATCATTTATGGATCAACCTCTGAAAAATTTGCAAAAGACTTTCAAGTCTCCCTTGTTAAAGAATTCGAAATGAGCAATGTTGGTGAGTTCAAAATTTTCTTAGGATTACAGATTCAACAACATAAGGAGGGTATTTACTTATCCCAAGAGAAGTACGCACGTAATCTTGTGTCAAGATTTGGTCTGGATAAGTCATCTCCTAAGCTGACTCCTATGCCTACTACTGGTAAATTTCACAGGCATGAGAAAGGAGCAAAAGTGGATCAAAAATTATATCGATCCATTATAGGTAGCCTTTTGTATCTTACAACTAGACCTGATATTTTTTCAGTGTTGGTTGTTGTGCCAGGTTTCAGGCGGATCCAAAAGAATCTCATCTTGCAGCTGCAAAGAATCATACGATATATAAATCACACTGCTGGGTATGGTCTCTCGTACACTTTTGATACTAATGCTGACTTTCTGCTTATTCTGATGTGATTGGGCAGGTTGTGTAGAAGACAGAAAAAGTACATCAGGGGGCTTCTACTATGTAGGTCTCAATCTTGTAGCATGGCATAGCAAGAAGCAAAATTCTCAATCCCTGTCTACATGTGAAGCAGAATATATTGCTGCCGGATCATGTTGTACTCAACTCCTATGGATGAAACAGATGCTTGCTGATTATGGAATTGATACTGGGATAATGAAAATCTTTTGTGATAACTCCAGTGCGATTCGAATTACTGAGAATCCTGTTGAGCACTCAAGAACAAAGCACACGACATAAGGTACCATTTTATTCGTGATCTTTATGAAAATGGTATCATCAGTATGGAATTTGTGCCTTCCGAACAACAATTGGCTGATATTCACCAAACCCTTAGACACTGCAACTTTTCAACACTTGCGGCAGTCTATTGGTGTTGTTTTGGTTCATTAAAACGTTTCATTGACTCTTGCCCCTATGCTTATCCTTATCTTTTGGGAATTGAGTCTGAAACCCCAGTAGATACTTTCCAGTTCAGTTTCTGTAGGATTGTTGTTGTTATCTTTTTAGTATCTCTTTAGTGTTTCAAAATCCTTCTTTTCTTTCGAAATTAAGGTCGCTCTTGTTGTTCTTCGGGAATGACATCAAATGGGGAGAGTTCTTTTGAACTTGTGCTTAATGGTAATATCTTGCGGGGAGTGCGGCTGTGGAATTTTATAGGGGTTATCTTGTATCTTAAAACTCTCTTGATGAATGTTGTTAGCTTCGGCTATTAGATTGCATCAAAATTAAGTTGGTATGTATTTTTCTTTTGGTCATGAAATGTCTCTTGTGGAAATTTCATTATGATCCCATTCTTATACCTTTGCCAATTTTATTGACAAAAAGGGGGAGAAATATTGTAGTTCACACTACAAATACATATGGTTTTCGGATCATTGTGTAAGGGGGAGTGGTTTCCATGATCGATATGGAGTATTGACTAAGGGGGAGTGATACATATCACCGTAGTATTATTGTTAAAGTCATGATACAATTGGACTTTGATGTTATATAATAATACTATGACAATGTATAATAATGATCGAGAATCTCGATTTCTCTCATTGTTATAGCTACGGATCTTCAACAACGATGGTGCTAAACTTACAACCTTTGGGATCATTGGAGTACTTGGAAGGACGAAGATTTCAAGGAACATTGAAGATTAGACTATGGAATAGGAGCCACTAAAGTTTATCTTTTTTGTATTCCATATGTATTAATAGTTTTGTCACCAATATTGACAAAGGGGGAGATTGTTAGAGCATAGCTCGGTCAACCTCGCATGCGTTGTTATCTCAAGCATGTGTTGTCAATGTTAGTGATCAAAACTATTTACATAGCTAAGTCTCGGACTAGGATAGAAAAGTGTAGTTGAGCTCAAGGACTTCATGGCGATCCATCATACAACGACGAAGATCTATACAAGGAACCGTGGAACTTCATCAACAAAAAGGTATGTGGATACTTGAACTTATCTATCACTCAAAAGTCTATCTATCTATCTCCTACTTCTTATGAGACAAAAAGTCGTATGCTATATAGACTAGATCATACACACTTGACATTTTCGAGCTGAGTATTCATTGCTTATCTTTTATCTCGAAATCGTGTGTTGGTAAAGCATTTCGCTTTGATCAAGTTTATCTTCATCTAGTGACGAAAGTCATGAAAAGTTTCAATCACTTTGAGAATAGATCTGACGTGAATCGGTCTGTGAATAACGGCTATATAGCGTCCTCTGAGAATGTCTCAATGATTGAAATGAGAGTTTAGATTACATAACCACGTATTCCTTGAACCGAAGTTTTCGAACTTTATTGATCAAGAGAAATCGGGAGGATTGTGGAATTGGCTTTCCAAGTACGCGAACTGTCGGAAGTTCTCGACCGAGAATTTCTGCTGGATTTTCCAAAACTCGTTTGTGTGCTAAGTCCACGAACTGGCGGAAGTTCTCTTTCCGAAAATTTCTGCTGAGTTTGGAAAACTCAACCGATTAACTTAAGTTGGCGAACTTGTTTGTGAACTTAAGAGGTTATGATCTAAAGACGTGCTCGGAACATGAAATATTAAATTACTAAGGAATGTTTTATGCAAACCGTGGCTATAATGTTCATGAGCCGATTCAATCGAATCGAATCATCTTTGTTTCAATTGTGTCTTGTGTAGTTACATAAGATCTCATAGAAATTGAACAACTCTTTAACTAGTTCATTTGAGTCAATTGAACTAGTTATGGTGAACAAGAACAAGGTTAATATGAAATGCTCATATGGTTAACCTTTTGGGTTACTATGTTGAACCAACATACACGTACACGTTTGGGCATGGTTTTCAAGAACCCAGTAAACGTCTACCCAAGTGTGTGTGACAATCTAAGTTTTCGATCTAACGGTTGAGAAATATTAGCTTGAATCTAACTCAGTTTTCATCTAACGGTGAATAAGGATTGCTTTGTAACTAAGGTAAAACCCTGATTTGAAGGCTATATAAAGGAGACATATAGCATTGTGCAAAACTAATCCCCACACGTCTGTGTGCTACTAGTGCGTCCGCTAGAGTCGATCTCCATTAACCTTTGATTTTCTTCTCTAAAATCAGGTTAACGACTTAAAGACTTCATTAGGATTGTGAAGCCAGACCGATACTACTTTATCGTAGTTGTGTGATCTGATCTTGAATCTTCTATCGTACGAGTACAATCGATTGATTGGCTTGAGATCGTGAGAGTTCTCCGATAGGAAAGATAAAGAAGTCACAAACATCTCCGTCTCACTGTTTGTGATTCCTCGACAATCCTCTTGTGTAGTCAGGAAGGATTGTAGAGAGGTGATTGATTAATCTAGTTTGTTCTTCGGGAATATAAGACCGGATTATCAATTTGTTCCTGTTCACCTTGATTTTATATCAAAAGACGGAACAAAACCTAGGGTTTATCTGTGGGAGACAGATTTATCCTTTGATATACTTTTCTGTGTGAGACAGATCTGTTTATTATCAAGTCTGTGATTTTAGGTTGCAGCAACTCTTGGTTGTGGGTGAGATCAGCTAAGGGAATCAAGTGCGCAGTATCCTGCTGGGATTAGAGGTGTAGGAGTACAACTGTAACTTGGATCGTGGGAGACTGATTGGGGTTCAACTATAGTCCAGTACGAAGTTAGTTTGCAGTAGGCTTGTGTATGTAACGGCTTGATACAGTGTGTATTCAATCTGGACTAGGTCCCGGGGTTTTTCTGCATTTGCGGTTTCCTCGTTAACAAAATTTCTGGTGTCTGTGTTATTTCTTTTTCGCATTATATTTTATATAATTGAAATAATACAGGTTGTGCGTTAAGATCATCAACTTCTCTAATCCAACCTTTGGTTGTTGATTGTAGTAGATTGATCCTTGGACATTGGTCTTTGGTACCGTCCAAGTTATCTCTCTTTGATAAAGACTCGCAGATTTTTTTTTGCTTGAGTAAAGATCAAATCGAGAGATTGAGATAATAACTCCTTGAGATACTTTTTTTATCTAGATTGAGTTTGACTGTCTAGTTGATTCTCGCAGGTCTCCCTATTCCTCTTTATAACCCAAATCTTCCTTTATTTTATGAAATTCTTGCTCATTCGGGATTTTCGCGAGCCATCTTCCAACTAAGTGGGGACTGCATCCGTCAGATGCTAGAGTTCGCTAATCGTGGTGCTGGTAAAGGATCTCTTTAATCCAAAGAACTTAGGGATCCAGAATTCGCAAACCTAGAGATAGTTGCTGAGAAGTATACAATGGCGAATTTCTTTGAGAACTACGAACTTATCTCCATGAAGAAAGAGAATACTCGCTGGGGTATTGGATTAAAAAGGAAAGATAATATTGATGAAGCCAAAATTCTTATGCAAGATATTGACTGGCATTCTGGTAAAAACACAACTCCTCGCCAATCCAAAGATGATAAATGGTGTGTTTTTCCTTTAATGCTAAAGGGACCCTACATTGCTGGATCAAACGTTCTTCCTGCGAATCTCGCTGCATATCAACCTTGGGTTTTCTCTTGTCCCGAGAAGGAGAAAGAGGTATGTTTCTCCCCTTTAACTCATTTTATATTTCTTTATTGATTTTTCTATTCTGTTCGCTAACTCTTGCCACATTCCGCAGATCCAAAAACTGAAAGATAGTTATAATAGGACTGGGAAATCTAGTACTCTGTTAGCTCTTCGCTCATACACAGATGAGGTAAGAAATTTTCTCTTATGATTTTAAATAGTACTGTTACTTCCATGCTTCCATTTCTTATTTCTATCTGTGTGCGAAGATTATTGTTGAAGTAGAAGAATCTGTTGATGTTGCGAAGATTGGTGATAAAGGTAAAGGTACTCTTCGCAAGGAAAAATCAACTGGTCCTCCTCCAAAGAAAAGGAAAGTTCGTTCTTCCCCTTCAAATATTCCTCCTCATGAAAATTCTGAAAGTGATAAGGGTGATCAGGACAACGATGATATTGCTGCAAGTGAAGATTCTCCACCTGAATCTTCTATGGCTAAGTTATCTGGTCTCTTTTCTGATTCTCTACAAGGAATGGGAGATAGCCAATTCGCAAGTACCTGCAAAGCTCTCGCTACCCTTTGTGATGTCCCTTTACTAGATGTTGATAGCTCTCTTCGTGGAGTTTCTAGATCAGTGACTCCCGACTTCTTGCATTCTCTCAATAGTCTGGTATACTTTTATCCTTTTACTTCTTCTTCATTGTTATAACTCAAAATCTCTTTCTATATTAATATTTTTTATATATTTTCGCAGGCTGGAAAAGATTCTTTTGTTGTTGCCTCATATCTAGAGAGAAGACGCGAAAATCTTGAAAAGAAGAATCTTCAATTTCGTAAAAGGAATGAAGAATTAGAAGCTGAAGTTAAAGGTCTTCGCGAGAAAAATATACAATTAGAAATTGATTCTTCCTCGTGTAAGAACAAAATTTCTAGTCTTCAACAAGCTAACAATCAGCTTTACGGTATGTTACTTTTCTCTTTTCTCTTTATTCATTCATCCTGTTGTTTTATCTTATTTAAATGATCCTTTTTGCAAACATTTATGGTCTTTCTGATGAAGCTACCCTTCTTCGCTCATTTCCTAATGCCTTGGATAATGATACCCTTCTTGAACGTCTTAACAATTCCTTAAATAGCTTCTCAAATGATAGAATTTCATCTCTTTCTCTAAATGAACTTAGATCGAAATTTCGCCTCTTAGAAATTGATCACAGATCCAGTTTAGGCTTAACCAACAGATTCAAGCGTCTCCTTATTGATTACAAAGAGAAAACCAATGAGTTAAGAACCAAAATTAGCGGTCTCATAGATGATAAGGATCGTATCTCTGATCAAGGTGCCAAGGTTTTGGCGAAATTCCAAGAGGCTATCCTTGAAGTTCAACTTGAACGAGATGAAGCTAACCGCAAGAATATTGAACTCTGCAAAAGGGAAAATCAAATTCGTTCTCGTCTTCTCATAAGTAGTGAGGATGAATTTGTCTGGGCTGTGAAAATATTAGATGATGCTAGAAAAGATTTAGGCGTAAATGTTAGTCTCCAAGTTGAACATACAGCCTTGATTAGATATATGATTTCTGACAGAAAAGGTTGATAATTGCTCTTCTTTACTAATCTTTTGCTTCTTATGAATTTTCACCAAGTTAATAATTGATTGTTTTTCGTTCGCAGACTCTGAAAATAAATATCGTGAAAAGATTGAAGAACTTGAAGCTGAAAAGGAGGAACTCGCAAAGAATCTTTCTTCTCGCAACGACAAGTATTCTAGATTAAAGAATCAAATCAAGATCACCATTGCGAATTTTAAGAATGACGCTATGCATTTTCGCAATCAAACCATGGTTTGTGATGATCATAATATCCCACATTATGATTATCCTTGTCTTTTAGAAGAAATCCCACAGAATACTCCTAGTTTGATTATCTCTGATAGCGAAGCTGATGATGAAGAATCTGATGGTGATGGAAGTTCTGATGGTGATGAAGATTCTGACGCAGATGAAGAAGGAAACAAGTTTGGAGAAGATAATGAAGGATTATCCAAGAAATAGTCTTTACTTATTTCTTTGATTCTTTGTAATACTTGTACATTTATTTCTTCTTCTGTATATTTGTGTTTCTTTCATTTTGACCTGCGTAAATTAAAACAATTCTTCTTTGCAATATAGTTAATCAATATAATCATTAATTCTTGAATTTTTGGGTAAATCTCTCATATGGAGACAAATAACATTTTCTAATTTCATACATTCCCATACTTGCCTCTGTTATTTGAATCCAAATGAGAGATTTCATAAAAAAAATTCTTGTTGTATAATTTCGCAACCTTTTGCGAAATGAATTTTGTTTCTTTTCAAAATCTCATTCTTGTGTGGTCTTATTTTTCCTTCCTAATTAAAGGTCTTATTATGCCACCTCTTATCATTGCGACAAAATCACAGGACGTCCTTGCACTTTCATGCAAAAACCCATTGATCTTGCCTTAACTTTTTCTTTTGTATTATGGCCTCTTCAGGAATGTTGCGATAATATGACAGGGTTAAATATTCTTGCGAAAATAAAGCCCCATGACATTGCCGTCTTGCGACGAAATCGCAGGACATCTTCGCTTTCATGCAAAAACCCATTGATCTCGTCTTATCTTTTTCTTTTGTATTATTGCCTCTTCAGGATTGTTGCACAAATATGACAAGCCTTAATATCCTTATGAATAAAAAGCCTTATGGAATTTGCGTCTTAAGACACTTATAAGCTCCCTAATGGAGGGTGCCGCCCTTATCTCCCCCTGGTTGACCCTTCAAGGAGGCGTACTTCTACCATACAAGGTTAGCTCCTCCCATCCAGTCTTAACAACAACCAGTTGTTTTCGCAGCCTCTTATCCCTTTTACCTATAGGGCTTATGGTTACGAGACTGCACCCTAAGTGGGGTTTTCTTCAGGCCGAGTGCAGTATGAGCCAAGACTTGTCAAGAATGGAAAGGACGCTTCAAACACCCCCGGCACTCTTGACTCAACCGTGTACCTCGACGCCTTGATCAGATCTGCACTCCTTGGGAGAGTCCTTATTACCTTAGTCGCCCAACCTAAGTCATATGTTTAAGTTGAGAATCCAAGGTGCCTCTCCCGGATGGGCTTCATTGACCCCAAATCTCCATGACTCAGATTCCGGTGGCGGTGTAGCCTTTCCATGAGTCATGCAATAGGTACCCCCTTATATGACGTACTTTAGGTCTTACATTCGTCTCTTGCGAAATTGTATTCACGAAATAGGGTGTACACCATAAAGGTTCGCCTCTTTCTCTTTTGTCACTCTTCTCTGATTATTTTCTGTAAAATTCATTATCTCTGCGAGAGTCTCGTAAATCATTATATTGTATCTGAATTTCGCAATCTCAATTTTGTTGCTCAATCAAATGTATTTTTTATAATTTTACTTATTGCGAGATTATCGCAACAACTTAATCATTCATACATTTCTTGTTTTTATTACCTTTGTCATCCTCTGCTTATTTATTATTTTCTGCTACTGCTTCCTTGGTAGCGGTATGTTCATCCTTTTTATTCTGAGCTAGCATTAATTTCGCAACATCTCTTCTCCTTTCTTTTCGATTGTATCCACCATCAACCTCTCACTTCTTTGTACATATTTGATTTTGTGTTGCCAGTTTTCCTTCTTGTTTGCTCTTCCTTCGCAAGATTCTATCTTAGTTTCGTAACATCTCTTTCCTTCAACCCAATCTCCCTTTATGATTCCTACACCATTGGGGTGAGGGAATTTGATGCATTGGTGGAAAGTTGAAGCTACACCTAGAATCCCATGTAGCCAAGGTCGACCGATTAATGCATTGTAGGGTGATTTTACATCAACGACACATAATGAGATTTCAGAAGATATTCCCTTCAATGGAATTTGCATAGTAACCTCCCCTTTAGGCTTGTTAGCAGTACCATTAAAACCATATATCTTATATGTTGATGGTATAAGATCATCATCTCTTCCACCCATGGTTTTATAAGTATGATAAAATAAGATGTTCACAGAGCTTCCAGTATCGACTAGAATTCTATTGATTGCCCATGAATCTTCAGCTTCATCATCCTCATCTTCTTTCGGTTTTGGATTAATTTGTAATTTTATTACCAATGGATTGTCATGCACCTCTTCTCCTTCGGGAATTTCTTCTGCAGTAAAAGAAATGATTTTCTTCTGCCATTCCTCTAATGGCGAGATTTTCGCAATGTTCATAATTTCTCTTCCATCATTATCTCTTGCGAACACTCTACTCAAAACATTATCATGAAATTCTTCAATTGTCTTATATGAATGTACGATAGAGTGACAGAATAGATTTTTTGCTTTTGCACCAACTTCTATGAAGAATGTTCCTTTCTTTTTCATCGTATTCACTTTGTGATGTTCTGGTGGTGGTGGTAATGGTTGAGATTGCGGATGCCCTACCAGAAAGTCGTTTAGTTTTCCTTGATCTATCATTCTCAAAATAATCCTTTTTACATTTCTGCAATCATTTGTGGTATGTCCATGAAAATGATGATAAGAACAAAATTCATGACTCATGTGGTTTGGAGGCGGTTCCGTTCCCATGTTCCACGGTGTTGGTATATTTTCCATCAAGATTATAGCTTCCCATATCTTCTCCACACTTGCATTTAGAGGTGGCATCTTGATTTCTTCCCATATTACCTTGTGACTTCCTTGTCCTTTATTATAGTTTTGTCTTTGACCTCCGTAAGTTTCTTGCGGTTGATCGAGCCTTTGAATATTGTTATTTCCTCCACGATTGTAAAAATTTCTTTCTCTCTCATACTCTTCTTGATCTCGGCTTCCCATAGCTACCAATTTCTGCTGATTGTTACTTGTCACCTTCTCTTGTTGTACTTGCGAAGTATTCGCCACTGTGTTTATTAGCTTGGGTAATAAGCTTGCATTCGTTGTTTGTGAGCTGGTGTCCGCAACTGGATATGATTTCATTTCATTTTGCCTTTCCTCTAAAGCAATGTATTCTTCTTGAAGTTCTCGCAATTCAGTCATTGTAATCGTATTCTTGACTCTGAAAATTTGGACATACAATAGGTTTGTTGCAAACATAGCACTGATAAATGATAATATGAGATATCTCTCATCTACACGGCCAGCCATTTCGCTACACATAGTTCTCCATCTTTTAGTTAAGTGTTTTAAACTTTCGCCAATCCTTTGTTTTAATCCAAACACATCTTCTATACCAGGTTGTGAGGAATTATTACTTATGTATGCTCCCAAGAATGTAGTCTGCAGATGATTGAAGGAGGTTATTGTATTCTTTGGTAAACCTTCAAACCATTTTAACGCTTCTCCTGTTAAGCTGGATGCGAAATATTTTCACAATACCGCATCATGATTTTCCTATTGTAACATGCACCTCACATAAGCTTTAATGTGCTGAATTGCGCAAGTTGTTCCATCAAAAATGCTGGTTAATGCGGGCAAATTGCATTTTGGTGGTATTCCTCCTAATTGTACTTCCCTTGTAAATGGAGTTTTTGCAGCTTCTTCTATTGCTTCATCCAATTATCTTCTTCCTACTTCTCCTTTGTTATTTAGCATTCCTCTCATTTCTTCTAATTCTTTCAAGATTTGTTTATTTACACCTGAATCTTGATCCATTGGTCTCTTTAATTTTGCTTCTCTTCTTCTGCGTTCACGTCTATCTTCTCTCGCGAAATTTTGCATCTCTTCTTCATTATCCTCATCTCGTCTTCTTCTGCGATTCTCTTCCTCATCTCTATCTTGAATTCGGAAATGATGATTCCTTTCATCTTCCTCTCCATTATTTTGTCTATTTCTTATCAATTCAATTCGATGTCTTTCAGTCATTCTCTTTACTCTATCATACTCCTCATTGAGATTATCATTATTCCGGTTTTGTGTACGCCTTCTTTCTCGATTGTCATGATTATTCTGGCGAATTGTCTCCTGAAGCTCTTGTTCTTCCATTTCCGCTCTCAATCTTTCACGTTTGCAGATTAAACGTGCTTGTTCAGCATAATGTCTTTCAATTTTTCTTCAATTGTCTGTTTATTTCTTTGAGTTTCTCTCACATGTAAAATTCTTCTTCCTTCCTCTTGATTTCCTTCGCCATCTTGGTTATTTTGTCCCTGACTTTGTCCGTTCTCTTGATTTCTTCCAATTTGCCCATCATCAAAAGTTTCATTTTGTGGAACGTAACGATCATCAGTTCTTTCTCTATTTTCGCGATATTCTTCATTAGGATTTGATATTTCTTCTTGAATATTATTTCCAGCATTGATTGTAGGTGAATTTCGCCTCATTTCTCTTCTAGTCGATCTTGAATATGATTTTGTAATACTTCTCGATCTTCTATTCTGTAGTCTTATATTCTCCATCCTTAATTCGTGATTTTTCCTTGTTAAATTTGCACGTTCTTCTGCCCCATCTCTTCTTTCTTCATGTATTCTTCGTCTCAATGTTTCTAATGCTCCAATACCTCCATGAAGTATTCCTTTATCTGCTTCTTGATTTCTCTCTTCCTGTCTATGATTTCTGTTTTGTTGCTCTTCTTCTATTTCTTCTGTTGAATTTGATCGCCAGGTGTGTATGCTCACCCTGTCATAATCTGTATTCTTCTCTTGAAATAGTGTTTGTTGAATTGTCGGTTGAATTTGATTTTCTCTACTATTTCTCATTCTAGTAGATTCTCCCATTTCACTTCTTTCTCTTCCAGCAATTCTTTTGCTTCTTCTAATAGTAGTCGGATGTTGGGATGTATTTCTTCTTCTAGCCATTTCTTAAATGCTAACAGTATTGCAAGAAATTATGAAAAAATCTTAATCAATCACTTTAAATTTTCACAAATCTCAATATCAATCTTTAGCTTTTTTCTAGAATAATCTTCAACTCCTCCCTGTTTCTAGCGCCATTATGTAGTTGCAGGAAATCCTACACTACACCCCTCATATGATTTCATTGTTGATCAACTCATTTTAGGTTTATATTCTTAATTTTATTGATTAATTTTTGAATGTTCTTACAAGAAAGATAAAGAATTCAAGAATGATCTCTGCTCTGAACTTTCTCTCTCCTATTTACTTGTTTCTTACTCAAAAATGATCTCTCTCTTTCTTTACAACTCGAATGACTATTTATAAGGAAATACATAGTGGATGACAGCTAATCTGTCCTTTACTTTCGGGTATGGTTTGCGACATTCTCGCAACCTTACAGATATTAATTTCGCAAACTCTCTAATCTTCGCAAGACTATCACATCTTTCTCGTGACCTTAGATGACGTCATTTATTCTATCATTTCTGAAACTGTTCTGCGACGCTGTTATGCTGTGTCATTGATAACTCCGATGAAATATTGTCATTGCGAAATTCTGATCCTACATACCTTTTGTTGATGAAGTTCCACAAGTTCCCTTGAGTAGCTCTTCGTCTTCATTCGATGAACGTCGTGAAGTCTAAAGCTCAACTACGCTTTCTATCCTAATCCGAGACTTAGCTATAAGTAGACTAGAAATCAAGACTTATAGTTTTGGCAACTAAACTTGTCAAACAAGCTTGAGATAGAAGCGCTTGCGAGTTCGACCGAGCAGTGCTCTAACACTTCCCAACAAAAGTATTTCTGGAAAGTGTATCAAGGTTATTTCCCTCAACGATGGCATCTTTCTTAGAATCGTATCTAGCTGGCAACGATTTGAGAATTTTCATCACAATATCCTTTTCAGGAATAGTCTTACCCAATGCAAAATATGCATTAAAAATTTCATACACTTTGTCATTAAACTCATCAGATGAATCTTGATCATCCATACGAAGGTTTTCCCAATCAGAATTTAGGTTTTGAAGCCTAGCTTCTATCTCAAAGGTATTCTCTTCTGAAAAAGCGGGGGTCTAACAACCACACCCAATATTTCACTTAGCAATATGTATGGACTAACTCCAATATACTTTCAAGAGAATCAACTAGACAGTCATACTCAATCTTAAGAAAAGTATATCAAAGAGTTATATTTATATTTCTCAATTCAATCCGCAATCAAACAAATAGGAATTTGCGAGCCCGATTGAATATAAGAAATAACTTGGACGGTATCAAAAATCAATATCCAAGTGTCAATCAATTTAATCAACAACCAAAGGTTGGATTCACAATTGATTGAACTTACGCACAACCTATGATATTTCAATTATACAAAAAATATAATGCGGAAAAGAAATAACACAGACACCAGAAGTTTTGTTAACGAGGAAACCGCAAATGTAGAAAAAACCCGGGACCTAGTCCAGATTTGAACACCACACTGTATTAAGCCGCTACAGACACTAGCCTACTCCAAGTTAGCTTCATACTGGAATGTAATTGAGCCCTAACCAATCTCACACTGATCAAGGTACAGTTGCGCTCCTAATGTCTCTGAATCCCAGAAGGTTTCTACGCACTTGATTCCCTTAGCTGATCTCACCCACAGCTAAGAGTTGCTACGACCCAAAGTCGAAGACTTGACAAACAAATCCGTCTCACAAAGAAAAGTCTATTGTATAGATAAATCTGTCTCCCGCAGATAAACCTATGAGTTTTGTTCCGTCTTTTGATAAATCAAGGTGAACATGAACCAATTGATATACCGGACTTATATTCCTGAAGAACAACCTAGAAATATCAATCACCTCACAATAATCTTAATCGTATGGTAGTGAAACAAGATATTGTAGAATCACAAATGATGAGACGTAGATGTTTGTGACTACTTTTTATCTTGCCTATCGGAGATTAAATCTCGAGCAAATCTTCGAGAATATGGTACTCAATCACGATAGAAAACAACAAGATCAGAACACGCAACTACAGAGAAAATAGTTGGGTCTGGCTTCACAATCCCAATGAAGTCTTCAAGTCGTTAACCTACAGGGTTTCGTGAAAAACCTAAGGTTAAAGGAGAATCGAATCTAGTCGCAACTAATATCACATAGGAGGTGTGGGGATTAGGTTTCCCAGTTGCTAGAGTTCTCCTTTATATAGTCTTCAAATCAGGGTTTGCAATCAATGCTACCTTGGTAATAAAGCATTCAATATTCACCGTTAAATGAAAACCTGATTAGACTCAAGATAATATCTTTCAACCGTTAGATAGAACTTAGCTTGTTACATATAAATGAAAAGTGACTTCATTTAGATATGAATAACCGTACCTAAACGTGTGCACCTTGTTGGCTCGACAATAGTTAACCAAAGTTATCCATATGAACATTTTCATATCAACCATATCCATCTTAACCATAACTAGTTCAAATGACTCAAATGAAACTAGTTCTAGAGTTGTTCAATTGTTTATATTCTCATAGAAGTATACAAGACACAATTGAAGCAAAATTGATTTTGATTCACATGAATGAATTCATGAACATTATAGCCACGGTTTGCATTGCATTCCTTATTATATAAATGTATTAGTTCATGAACAAACCGATTTTAGAACATAACCTACTCGAATACGCAAACAGGTACGCATACCTAGGTAGCCGGACTTAGTTTGGGTTCGCCAGTATGCGAACGAGTACGCATACCTTCCAAACTCAGCAGAAATTCCCGGACCTGAACCTCACGCTAGTACGCGTACCGGTATGCGTACCGGTATGCGTACAAGGATCCCGGACTTTCACTAAACCAACCAGTACGCATATGGGTATGCATACTACGATTCTCGGACTTGGATTACATATATGCAAGTACGCATAATATGCTTTCTCCAATCATGGTAAGTGTTCTAAACTCCCTTTCAATCATTGAAACATTCTCGGAAGACGGGAATATCCGTCTCACGCAAACTATTAGCTTCAAAGCAATTTTCAAGTGATCGAATGATCAATACGAAACATTACGAGTCTACATCAAATGACTATCTCACACAAATCATGTAATATGTTATCAGGTGATTTTCACATGATCATCTTTTGACTTTCGTCAAGAATATAAGATGAACTTGGTTAAAGCGAAAGCTTCCCAACACATATTTCGAGAAATATGTAAGCGAGTTAAACTCAAATCGAAATATCAAATGTGTATAATTGAAGTCTATATAGCTATACGGCTTTTGTCTCAAATAGGAGATAGAGTAGATAGACTTTTGAGTGATTGATGAGTTCAAGTCTCCACATACCTTTTGTTGATGAAGTTCCACAAGCTCCCCTTGGTAGTTCTTCGTCTTCATTCGATGAACGTCGTGAAGTCTAATGCTAAACTACACTTTCTATCCTAATTCGAGACTTAGCTATAAGTAGACTAGAAATAAAGACTTATAGTTTTGGCAACTAAACTTGAAAACAAGCTTGAGATAGCAACGCTTGCAAGTTCGGCCGAGCAGTGCTCTAACAATCTCTCCCTTTGTCAATTTTAATGACAAAACTATCAATACATATGGAATACAAAATAAATAAACTTTGTAGCTTTCAATCCAAATGCTTGATTTCCTTGGTCCTTCAACATTACTCGAAATCTTCGTCACTTACAAGTACTCCAGTGATTCTGAATGTGTTCAAATCAACATTATAGTTGTCAAAGATCCGTAGCTATAACAATGAGAAAACAGTTGCTCTCAATCATTGTTATACAGGGTCATCGCATTATTACACGGCATCAAAGTCCAATTGTATCACAACTTTAACAACAATATTTCGTTGATATGTATCACTCTTCCTTAGTCAATACTTCATCTCACATGAAAACCACTCCCCCTTACATATTGATCCGTAAACCATATGTATTTGTAGTGTGAACTACACATTAATTCTCCCCCTTTTTGTCAATAAAATTGGCAAAGGTACGAAAACTAGTGGAATCCTAATGAAATTTCCATAGAGATACTTCATGACTAAAAGATAACATATCAACTTTGTTTCGATGACTTCACATAGTCGAAACTAGTGTATTCATCAAGGAGTTTATAAAGATTCAAGAAAACTTCTACAATATTCCACAGCCGCACTCTCCACAAAGATTTTGCAATTAAGCACAAGTTCAAATAAAGAACTCTCCCCCATAAAATGTCATTCCCGAAAGAACAACAAGAGCGACCTTACTTTCACAAGAAAATAAGGATTTCTTTGGACATTAACAAATCACATGAAACATGAATTTGTATCCACATTACTCAACTAAATTAACCACAAGAGAACCCATGATTAATTTAATCGTAAATGATCACACAAGAGAGCTTAAGGAGCCGCACAGTATTTACACAAAGATGTGGATCAGGGAAGGATCAATACTGCGGAATATTCAAAGATTCATTCTATTTTTCATCAATATTTGCATAGAGATATATAATAAACTTAATCTTTGTAAACAAAAGTTCATCCTATCTTCCATCAATATTTGCATAATGACATAATAGGCTTAACTTTTGTTTGTCAAAAGTTCATTCAATCTTTTATCACTATTTGCATAATGACATATGAAAGACTTAACTTTTGACAAATATGGGACAACCATAGTTCACGGACGCAAACACACATATCCCATAACAAGTTGCAATATATGAAACCATAAAGATTAATACTGCAAAAATCATCTTCCAAATAAACTTTATAATTTAAATAAATAAATCTAAAAACATTGCAAAATGAAAATCGTTGGAAATAGCTATGTGTACTCACAATAGTGGCTATTCCAAACCTTAGTTATCCTTCTTAAAACATAAGAATAAATTTTCATAAGAAGTTTCCTAAATAGAGCAAATACCAAGAGATAAAGAATTTAATCAACATCTTCATTATCGGAAACCATCCAAGAGGCTTGAATCATATCCATATCTTCCTTGATCTCGGGAAACTTAGTGGCAATCACACATAATTGTTCTTGCATGAATTTTATTTTGGAATTAATCTTACACACATCCTTGAGAATTTGATGAAGAAGACTCAAGGTGGTAGGATCACAAGAACCGTCAAGGAAATCACATCTTTTCCTTTTGCAAGAATTCTCCCTCATACGTTTGAAAGTACAAGAACGAACAATTTTGGTGAAAAAGCGTGGGTCTAACAACCACACCCAGTATTTCTCTTAGCAATCTGTATGGACAAACTCCAATATACTTTTAAGAGAATCAACTAGACAGTCATACTCAATCTTAATAAAAGTATATCAAAGAGTTATATCTCACTTTCTCGATTCAATACTTACTCAATCAAATAGAAATCTGCGAGTCTAATTGAATACACGAGAAATCACTTGAACGGTACCAAAGACCAATGTTCAAGGATCAATCTATTTCAATCAACAACCAAAGGTTGGATTTCCCAATTGATCGATTCAACGCAGGACCTTTGATATTTCAATTATATAACCAAATATAATGCGGAAAAGAAATAACACAGACACCAGAAGTTTTGTTAACGAGGAAACAACAAATGCAGAAAAACCCTGGGACGTAGTACAGATTGAACACACATTGTATTAAGCCGCTACAGACACTAGCCTACTACAAACTAACTTCGTTCTGGACTATAGTTGAACCCTAATCAATCTCACACTGATCCAAGATACAGTTCCGCTCCTTACGCCTCTGATCCCAGCATGATACTACGCACTTGATTCCCTTAGCTGATCTCACCCACAACTAAGAGTTTCTACGACCCAAAGTCGAAGACTTTAATAAACAAATTTGTATCACACAGAAAAGTCTACGGTAATGGATAAATCTGTCTCCCACAGAGATACCTACGAGTTTTTGTTCCGTCTTTTGATAAATCAAGGTGAACATGAACCAATTGATAACCCAGACTTATATTCCCGAAGAACATACTAGAATTATCAATCACCTCATAATAATCTTAATCGACTAGCGAAAGAAGATATTGCAGAAGCACAAACGATGAGACGAAGATGTTTGTGACTTGTTTTATATCTTGCTTATCGGAGAAATTAATCTCAAGCTAATCTTACGATTGTACTCAAACACGATAGAAATAGCAAGATCAGATCACGCAACTACAGAGAAAATAGTTGGGTATGGCTTCACAATCCCAATGAAGTCTTCAAGTCATTAACCTACAGGGTCTCGATAGAAACCTAAGGTTAAAGGAGAATGAACTCTAGCTAATACAACTAGTATCACACATAAGGTGTGGGGATTAGGTTTCCCAGTTGCTAGAGTTCTCCTTTATATAGTCTTTCAAATCAGGATTTGCAATCTAAGTTACCTTGGTAACAAAGCATTCAATATTCACCGTTAGATGAAAACCTGATTAGATTCAAGCTAATATCTTTCAATCGTCAGATCGAACTTAGCTTGTTACACACAAATGAAATGCGCGTTTATTTAGGTTGTGCAACCGTACCCAAACATGTACACTTAGTTGGTTCAACAATACTTAACCAAATGGTTAGCCATATGGGCACCTTCATATCAACCATATTCATCTTAACCATAACTAGTTCAAATGACTCAAGAGAACTAGTTAGAGAGTTGTTCAATGGATTAGATCTCAAAGAAGTATATAAGACATAATCGAAGCAAAAACGATTTGATTCACTCGAATCAATTCATGAACTTTATAGCACGGTTTGCAAGTATGCATTCCTTAGTTTATATAAGTTTAAGTTCATGAATAATCATTTTTAGAAACTAACCCACTTAAGTACGCATACAGATACGCGGACTTAAGTACCCGTAATAATTTTGTTTTCAATTCACAAACTCCAGCAGAAATTCACGGGATGTGAACCTCTGACAGTACACGTACTGGTATGCGGACTTCAGTTCCGGTTTTCCTGAGAAGCAAAGTACTCATACTTTGGTTCAAGGAATAAGGACTTACACACGTATGAGTTATCACACAAGGTTTATATCCTTTCAAGGTTATATTGTAAACTCTCATATCAATCATTGAAACATTCTTAGAGGACGTTATAAAGTTGTTGTTCACAAGCTATTTTTCGTCAAAGCGACTTTCATGTAATTGAAACTAATATGACTTTCGTCACTAGTAAAGATGAACTTGGCCAAAGCGAAAGCTTACCAACACATATATCGAGAAATAGATAGGCGAGATAAAATCGGCTCGAAATTGCAAATGTGTATAATCATAATCTATATAGCAATACGACTTTTGTCTCAAGATAGGAGATAGAGCAGATAGACCTTTAAGTGGTAGATAAGTTCAAGTCCCCACATACCTTTTAGTCGATGAAGTTCCACCAGTTCCTTGAGTAGTTCTTCGTCTTCGTATGATGATCGCCATGGAGTCTAGAAATCAACTACACTTTATATCCTAGTCCGAGACTTAGCTATGAGTAGACTAGAAATCAAGACTTATAGTTTTGGCAACTAAACTTGGCAACAATCTTGAAATAGCAACGCTTGCGAGTTCGACCGCGCAGTGCTTTAACAATCTCCCCCTTTGTCAATTTTAGTGCAAAAACTATCAATATATATATAATACAAAATAAATAAATAAACTTTTGTAGCTTCTCTCCCACATGCATGATCTCATTGGTTCTTCAACATTACTCGAAATCTTCGTCACTTCCAAGTAATCCAATGATTCCAAAGGTTGTAAGTTTAGCATCATCGTTGTATCACAGCATCAAAGTTCAATTTTATCACAACTTCGACAACAATACTATGGTGATATGTATCGTCAATACTCCATCTCACATGGAAACCACTCCCCCTTAAATAATGATCCGAAATCCATATGTATTTGTAGTGTGAACTACACATTAATTCTTCCCTTTTTTGTCAATAAAATTGGCAAAGGTACGAAAACTAGTGGGATCCTAATGAAATTTCCATAGAGATATTTCATGACCAAAAGAAAGCACATATCAACTTTTTAGATGCCATCATATAGCCGAAGCTAAAGGCATTCATCGAGGAGTTTATAAAGATACAAGATAACCCCTATAGTATTCCACAGCCGCACTCCCCACAAGATTTGGCAATTAAGCACAAGTTCAATTAAGAACTCTCCCCCATAAAATGTCATTCCCGAAAGAACAACAAGAGCAACCTTAATTTCACAAGAAAAGAAGGATTTCTTTGGAATAAGAAATCACATACGAATATGAATTAAATAATCAATTAAATTAACCACAAGAAAACCCATGATTAATTTAGTCGGAAATTCTCAACATAAGAGAACTTATGGAGCCACACATTATAAACATAAAAATATATATCATGGAAGATCAATACTGCGGAATAGACAAGGATTCATTCTATTTTCCACCACTATTTGCACAATGACATACAATAGACATAATCCTCGTAAACAAAAGTTCATCCTATCTTCCATCAATATTTGCATAATGACATACAATAGGCTTAAAAACTTTTGTAATGTCAAAAGTTCATTCATTCTTTTATCAATACTTGCATATCGACATGTGAAAGACTTAACTTTTGACAAAGTATGGGACAATCATAGTTCACGGACGCAAACACACATATCCCATTAAAAATTGCAATATATAAAACCATAAAGATTAATACTGCAAAAATCATCTTCCAAACTATTTTAGAATTTAGCCAAATAAACCTAAAAACAATAAAGATGAAAACGTTGGACATAGCTATGTGTAATCACAATAACGGCTATTCCAAACTCTATTATTCTTCTTAAAAAACACAAGAAATAAAATTCTCATCAGAAGATTTACTAGAAAAATAAAATCAATAAGCTAAAGAATTTACTTGTCATCTTCATCATCAGAAACAATCCAAGATGCTTGAATCATGTTCAAATCTTCCTTGATCTCGGGAAACTTAGTTGCAACCAACGACAATTGTTCTTGCACGCATTTCACCCTTGAATTGACCTTACACACACCCTTGTGAATGTTTTGAAAAAGACTTAAGGTGGTAGGATCACAAGAACCTTCAAGGGAATCATCTCTTTGTCTTTTGCACACATTCTCCCTTATACGTTTGAAAGTACAAGGACGAACAGGTTTGGGAGTTCCAAGGGAATTTCCAATTGGATCAAAACCATGTTCACGACAAATTTGACCAATCAAGCAAGGGAAGCCTAACTTCTTGTTGGATGAAGTCATCGAAGTCATTTGAAAAATGATGAAACCAAAAACATCGAGACTTGGAGTACCCAATTCAAGGAAATAGACCAATTCCGCAAACTCACGACTCCACCGAGAATTCTCAATTATGGAGGGACAAAGATTAGAGATACCGAGTTTTCCGAATGCCATCAAGGCAATACTAAGAACATTAGTAGAAAACATTCCTTCATTCCAAGCAACCTTCTTACCCCAAAGACCATGAGAGATGTCTTCATACGATGGTCGTTCATCACTTGGCCTAGGTAGACGAACATTACCCAACGGAATTTTGGTAATCTTCGAAAACAACTCTCTATTAACAAGAAGCCTTTCTCTATTTATCATGGTTTTGAATTCCATTTTTTCGAGATCAACATCATGAATGTTGGCATAGAAAATTCTTGTAAGAGTATCAAATCCTTGACCAAGACCATCAAAGATGTTTCCAATATTGAATTTTTCAAAACAAACTAAATCCTCTTTATGTCTACTAGATGAATCCAATTTATTTTCTAAAATAAAACCCTTAGATGAAATCCTTTCAAAAACATTAGCTCAAGAATCATTGACAAGCCTAATCCTAAGAGAATTTTGGTCTAAAGGAAGATTCATGCTAGTAGAACCCAAACTTTTTGAAATTCTTTTTGAAACCTTGAAATTCATCATGAGGTCTAGAAAATAAAAGCAAGAGGAAATGACTTACTTGGAATGAACCTTGAACACCCGTTTGTCTTGTTTTCCTCCAAGGAATTTAATGGAGGAATTTCGTGAACCCTAGAAAGTTCACGTACGCGGACTGATGGGATGAAGAAGAAGGTACACGTACTTCTTCTTTATATACCCCACTAATGGGGTTGGACCCGTTTATGAACCGCGACCCACAAAAGGAATGTGGGGTTTTCTTTGATGTTCGCACATCAAGGTTGTGCATTCCGTGACAACACAATTTGTGAGAGGAGACGGATGCAATAAAAAGCTTATTTGAAAATCCTAGAAGGACAGCATAACATTTTTTACCCAACTGTACATAAATAAAACCATTTCTTTCCCCATCTCAAGATATATATACACATGGGGTAGAGCCAGACTTTTTACCAAGGGGCACTATGTGCAGAGAGACTTTCATGCACTATTCCTGGTTGATATTTATGAGCAGTCCCAGTGATATAATCATAGTAATGATGATAATCAGGGTTACTAGAGCGTTCTAACTTCCTTTCCATTTGACTAGAAAGAAGATTTTTCCGACAACTTGAAACTGTGTCAACAACACGAGAACCCGTTTTATTGGCTCTACTTGTTTTGACAGTAGGTTTAGTTCGTACACCATGATTGCACGATTTTACATGTACCGAACTTTTATTGGATTGATTCTTAGACTTAATGGAATTAAGTTTCTCTAAGAATCTAAAAACGCTTTCAAATGCTCTAAATAAATCTTTGTCAATTGATCCATCACAATAGTAATCCTTAAACAGATTAAGAGCTAATCTAGCGAGATTCCATATCCTTGAGCGTAACGAATGTTTTCTCTGGCTTCCGTTTCCTTTAATTTTCCTTTGGATTGTTTCTCACCATCTAAGTTTTCCAAAGTCTTAGATGAAAAGATATTATCATGAGACACCATAGGTTCTGTCCATAATAATTTTCGAACAATTTTTGAGGAATCCTGGTGCACGTTACAGATGCCAAGAGAAAGTTTTCCATAGAAATTTCCCATGAGGCAAATTTTAAGGATCAGTCAAACACAAACTTATCAGGTTTATAGTGTTTGCCTGATCTGATACGAATTGAAAAAGCATGGGTCTAACAACCACACCCAATATTTTGCTTAGCAATTTGTATGGACAAACTCCAATATACTTTTAAGAGAATCAACTCGACAGTCAGACTCAATCTTAATAAAAGTATATCAAAGATTTATATCTCACTTTCTCGATTCAATACTTACTCAAGCAAATAGAAATCTGTGAGCTTAATCGAATACAAGAGAAATCACTTGAATGGTACCAAAGACAAATGTTCAAGAATCAATCAATATCAATCAACAACCAAAGGTTGGATTTCCCAATTGATCGATTCAACGCAGGACCTTTGATATTTCAATTACATAACCAAATATAATGCGGAAAAAAAAATAACACAAACACCAGAAGTTTTGTTAACGAGGAAACTGCAAATGCAGAAAAACCCTGGGACCTAGTCCAGATTGAACACACATTGTATTAAACCGCTACAGACACTAGCCTACTACAAACTAACTTCGGTCTGGACTATAGTTGAACCCTAATCAATCTCACACTGATCCAAGGTACAGTTGCGCTCCTTACGCCTCTGATCCCAGCATGATACTACGCACTTGATTCCCTTAGCTGATCTCACCCACAACTAAGTGTTTCTACGACCCAAAGTCGAAGACTTTAATAAACAAATTTGTATCACACTGAAAAGTCTACGGTAATGGATAAATCTGTCTCCCACAGAGATACCTACGAGTTTTTGTTCCGTCTTTTGATAAATCAAGGTGAACATGAACCAATTGATAACCCAGACTTATATTCCCGAAGAACATACTAGAATTATCAATCACCTCATAATAATCTTAATCGACTAGCGAAAGAAGATATTGCAGAAGCACAAACGATGAGACGAAGATGTTTGTGACTTGTTTTATATCTTGCTTATCGGAGAAATTAATCTCAAGCTAATCTTACGATTGTACTCAAACACGATAGAAATAGCAAGATCAGATCACGCAACTACAGAGAAAATAGTTGGGTATGGCTTCACAATCCCAATGAAGTCTTCAAGTCATTAACTTACAGGGTCTCGATAGAAACCTAAGGTTAAAGGAGAATGAACTCTAGCTAATACAACTAGTATCACACATAAGGTGTGGGGATTAGGTTTCCCAGTTGCTAGAGTTCTCCTTTATATAGTCTTTCAAATCAGGATTTGCAATCTAAGTTACCTTGGTAACAAAGCATTCAATATTCACCGTTAGATGAAAACCTGATTAGATTCAAGCTAATATCTTTCAATCGTCAGATCGAACTTAGCTTGTTACACACAAATGAAATGCGCGTTTATTTAGGTTGTGCAACCGTACCCAAACATGTACACTTAGTTGGTTCAACAATACTTAACCAAATGGTTAGCCATATGGGCACCTTCATATCAACCATATTCATCTTAACCATAACTAGTTCAAATGACTCAAGAGAACTAGTTAGAGAGTTGTTCAATGGATTAGATCTCAAAGAAGTATATAAGACATAATCGAAGCAAAAACGATTTGATTCACTCGAATCAATTCATGAACTTTATAGCACGGTTTGCAAGTATGCATTCCTTAGTTTATATAAGTTTAAGTTCATGAATAATCATTTTTAGAAACTAACCCACTTAAGTACGCATACAGATACGCGGACTTAAGTACCCGTAATAATTTTGTTTTCAATTCACAAACTCCAGCAGAAATTCACGGGATGTGAACCTCTGACAGTACACGTACTGGTATGCGGACTTCAGTTCCGGTTTTCCTGAGAAGCAAAGTACTCATACTTTGGTTCAAGGAATAAGGACTTACACACGTATGAGTTATCACACAAGGTTTATATCCTTTCAAGGTTATATTGTAAACTCTCATATCAATCATTGAAACATTCTTAGAGGACGTTATAAAGTTGTTGTTCACAAGCTATTTTTCGTCAAAGCGACTTTCATGTAATTGAAACTAATATGACTTTCGTCACTAGTAAAGATGAACTTGGCCAAAGCGAAAGCTTACCAACACATATATCGAGAAATAGATAGGCGAGATAAAATCGGCTCGAAATTGCAAATGTGTATAATCATAATCTATATAGCAATACGACTTTTGTCTCAAGATAGGAGATAGAGCAGATAGACCTTTAAGTGGTAGATAAGTTCAAGTCCCCACATACCTTTTAGTCGATGAAGTTCCACCAGTTCCTTGAGTAGTTCTTCGTCTTCGTATGATGATCGCCATGGAGTCTAGAAATCAACTACACTTTATATCCTAGTCCGAGACTTAGCTATGAGTAGACTAGAAATCAAGACTTATAGTTTTGGCAACTAAACTTGGCAACAATCTTGAAATAGCAACGCTTGCGAGTTCGACCGCGCAGTGCTTTAACAATCTCCCCCTTTGTCAATTTTAGTGCAAAAACTATCAATATATATATATAATACAAAATAAATAAATAAACTTTTGTAGCTTCTCTCCCACATGCATGATCTCATTGGTTCTTCAACATTACTCGAAATCTTCGTCACTTCCAAGTAATCCAATGATTCCAAAGGTTGTAAGTTTAGCATCATCGTTGTATCACAGCATCAAAGTTCAATTTTATCACAACTTCGACAACAATACTATGGTGATATGTATCGTCAATACTCCATCTCACATGGAAACCACTCCCCCTTACATAATGATCCGAAATCCATATGTATTTGTAGTGTAAACTACACATTAATTCTTCCCCTTTTTGTCAATAAAATTGGCAAAGGTACGAAAACTAGTGGGATCCTAATGAAATTTCAATAGAGATATTTCATGACCAAAAGAAAGCACATATCAACTTTTTAGATGCCATCATATAGCCGAAGCTAAAGGCATTCATCAAGGAGTTTATAAAGATACAAGATAACCCCTATAATATTCCACAGCCGCACTCCCCACAAGATTTGGCAATTATACACAAGTTCAATTAATAACTCTCCCTCATAAAATGTCATTCCCGGAAGAACAACAAGAGAAACCTTACTTTCACAAGAAAAAAAAGGATTTTTTTGGACATAAGAAATCGCATATGAATATGAATTAAATACTCAATTAAATTAGTCACAAGAAAACCCATGATTAATTTAATCGCAAATGCTCAACATAAGAGAATTTATGGAGCCGCACATTATATACATAAAAATATAGATCATGGAAGATCAATAATACGGAATAGACAAGGATTCATTCTATTTTCCACCATTATTTGCACAATGACATACAATAGACATAATCCTCGAAAACAAAAGTTCATCCTATCTTCAATCAATATTTGCATAATGATATACAATAGGCTTAAAAACGTTTGTAATGTCAAAAGTTCATTCATTCTTTTATCAATACTTGCATATCGACATGTGAAAGACTTAACTTTTGACAAAGTATGGGACAATCATAGTTCACGGACGCAAACACACATATCCCATAAAAAATTGCAATATATAAAACCATAAAGATTAATACTGCAAAAATCACCTTCCAAACTATTTTATAATTTAACCAAATAAACCTAAAAACAATAAAGATGAAAACGTTGGACACAGCTATGTGTAATCACAATAACGACTATTCCAAACTCTAGTTATTCTTCTTAAAAAACACAAGAAATAAAATTCTCATCAGAAGATTTACTAGAGAAATAAAATTAATAAGCTAAAGAATTTACTTGTCATCTTCATCATCGGAAACAATCCAAGATGCTTCAATCATATTCAAATCTTCCTTGATCTCGGGAAACTTAGTCGCAACCAACGACAATTGGTTTTGCACGCATTTCACCCTTGAATTGACCTTACACACACCCTTGTGAATTTTTTGAAGAAGACTTAAGGTGGTAGGATCACAAGAACCTTTAAGGGAATCATCTCTTTGTCTTTTGCACAAATTCTCCCTTATACGTTTGAAAGTACAAGGACGAACAGGTTTGGGAGTTCCAAGGGAATTGCCAATTGGATCAAACCATGTTCACGGAAAATTTGACCAATCAAGCAAGGGAAGCCTAACTTCTTGCTGGATGAAGTCATCGAAGTCATTTGAAAAATGATGAAACCACAAACATCGAGACTTGGAGTACCCAATTCAAGGAAATAGACCAATTCCGCAAACTCACGACTCCACCGAGAATTCTCAATTGTGGAGGGACAAAGATTAGAGATACCGAGTTTTTCGAAAGCCACCAAGGAAATACTAAGAACATTAGTAGAAAACTTTCCTTCATTCCAAGCAACCTTCTTACCCCAAAGACCATGAGAGATGTCTTCATACGATGGTCGTTCATCACTTGGCTAGGTAGACGAACATTACCCAACGGAATTTTGGTAATCTTCGAAATAAACTCTCTATTAAAAAGAAGCCTTTCTCTATTTATCATGGTTTTGAATTCCATTTTTTCGAGATCAACATCATGAATGTTGGCATAGAAAATTCTTGTAAGAGTATCAAATCCTTGACCAAGACCATCAAAGATGTTTCCAAGATTGAATTTTTCAAAGCAAAATAAATCCTATTTATGTATACTAGATGAATCCAATTTATTTTCTAAAATAAAACCCTTAGATGAAATCCTTTCAAAAACATTAGCACAAGAATCATTGACAAGCCTAATCCTAAGAGAATTTTGGTCTAAAGGAAGATTCATGCTAGTAGAACCCAAACTTTTTGAAATTATTTTTGAAACCTTGAAATTCATCATGAGGTCTAGAAAAGAAAAGCAAGAGAAAATCACTTACTTGGAATGAACCTTGAACACCCCTTTGTCTTGTTTTCCTCCAAGGAATTTAATGGAGGAATTTCGTGAACCCTAGAAAGTTCACGTACGCGGACTAATGGGATGAACAAGAAGGTACACATACTTCTTCTTTATATACCCCATTAATGGGGTTGGACCCGTTTATGAACCGCGACCCACAAAAGGAATGTGGGGTTTTCTTTGATGTTTGCACATCAAGGTTGTGCATTCCGTGACAACACAATTTGTGAGAGGAGACGGATGCAGTAGAAAGCTTATTCGAAAATCCTAGAAGGACAACGTAAAATTTTTTACCCAATTGTACACAAATCAAACCATTTCTTTCCCCGTCTCAAGATATATATACACATGGGGTAGAGCCAGACTTGTTACCAAGGGGCACTATGTGCAGAGAGACTTTCATGCACTATTCCTGGTTGATATTTGTGAGCAGTCCCAGTGATATAGTCATAGTAATGATGATAATCAGGGTTACTAGAGCTTTCTAACTTCATTTCCATTTGACTTGAATGAATATTTTTCCGACAACTTGAATCTGTGTCAACAACACGAGAACCCGTTTTATTGGCTCTACTTACACCATGATTGCACGGTTTTACATGTACCAAACTTTTATCGGATTGATTCTTAGACTTAACGGAATTAAGTTTCTCTAAGAATCTAAAAACGCTTTCAAATGCTCTAAATAGATCTTTGTCAATTGATCCATCACAATAGTAATCCTTAAACAGATTAAGAGTTAATCTAGCGAGATTCCATATCCTTGAGCGTAACGAACGTTTTCTCTGTCTTCCGTTTCCTTTAATTTTCCATTGGATTGTTTCTCACCATCTAAGTTTTCCAAAGTCTTAGATGAAGAGATATTATCATGAGACACCATAGGTTTTGTCCATAATAATATTCGAACAATTTTTGAGGAATCCTGGTGCGCGTTACAGATGCCAAGAGCAAGTCTTCCATAGAAATTTCCCATCGGGAAAATTTTAAGGATCAGTCAAACACAAACTTATCAGGTTTATAGTGTTTTCCTGCTCTGATACGAATTGAAAAGGCAGGGGTCTAACAACCACACCCAATATTTTGTTTAGCAATTTGTATGGACAAAATCCAATATACTTTTAAGAGAATCAACTCGACAGTCAGACTCAATCTTAATAAAAGTGTATCAAAGATTTATATCTCACTTTCTCGATCCAATACTTACTCAAGCAAATAGAAATCTGCGAGCCTAATTGAATACAAGAGAAATCACTTGAACGGTACCAAAGACCAATGTTCAAGGATCAATCAATTTCAATCAACAACCAAAGGTTGGATTTCCTAATTGATCGATTCAACGCAGGACCTTTGATATTTCAATTATATAACCAAATATAATGCGGAAAAGAAAAATAACACAGACACCAGAAGTTTTGTTAACGATGAAACTGCAAATGCAGTAAAACCCTGGGACCTAGTCCAGATTGAACACACATTGTATTAAGCCGCTACAGACACTAGCCTACTACAAACTAACTTCGGTCTGGACTATAGTTGAACCCTAATCAATCTCACACTGATCCAAGGTACAATTGCGCTCCTTACGCCTCTGATCCCAGCATGATACTACGCACTTGATTCCCTTAGCTGATCTCACTTACAACTAAGAGTTTCTACGACCCAAAGTCGAAAACTTTAATAAACAAATCTGTATCACACAGAAAAGTCTACGGTAATGGATAAATCTGTCTCCCACAGAGATACCTACGAGTTTTTGTTCCGTCTTTTGATAAATCAAGGTGAACAGGAACCAATTGATAAACCGGACTTATATTCCCGAAGAACAGACTAGAATTATCAATCACCTCACAATAATCTTAATCGACTAGCGAAAGAAGATATTGCAGAAGCACAAATGATGAGACGAAGATGTTTGTGACTTCTTTTATATCTTTCCTATCAGAGAAATTAATCTCAGGTCAATCTTACGATTGTACTCAAACACGATAGAAATAGCAAGATCGGATCACGCAACTACAGAGAAAATAGTTGGGTATGGCTTCACAATCCCAATGAAGTATTCAAGTCTTTAACCTACATGGTCTCGATAGAAACCTTAGGTTAAAGGAGAATGGACTCTAGCTAATACAACTAGTATCACACAGAAGGTGTGGGGATTAGGTTTCCCAGTTGCTAGAGTTCTCCTTTATATAGTCTTTCAAATCAGGGTTTGCAATCTAAGTTACCTTGGTAACAAAGCATTCAATATTCACCGTTAGATGAAATTAGATTCAAGCTAATATCTTTCAATCGTTAGATCGAACTTAGCTTGTTACACACAAAGGAAATGCACGTTCATCTAGGTTTGTGTAACCGTACCCAAACATGTACACTTAGTTGGTTCAACAATAATTAACCAAATGGTTAGCCATATGGGCACTTTCATATCAACCATATTCATCTTCACCATAACTAGTTCAAATGACTCAAGAGAACTAGTTAGAGAGTTGTTCAATGGCTTAGATATCAAAGAAGTATATAAGACATAATCGAAGCAAAAACGATTTGATTCACTCGAATCAATTCATGAACTTTATAGCACGGTTTGCAAGTATGCATTCCTTAGTTTATATAAGTTTAAGTTCACGAATAATCGTTTTTAGAAACTAACTCACTTAAGTACGCATACAGGTACGCGGACTTAGGTACCCGGAATAATTTTGTTTTCAGTTCACAAACTCCAGCAAAAATTCACGGGATGTGAACCTATGACAGTACACGTTCTGGTACTCGGACTTCAGTTCCGGTTTTCCTGAGAAGCAAATTACTCATACTTTGGTTCAAGGAATAAGGACTTACACACGTATGAGTTATCACATAATGTTTATATCCTTTCAAGGTTATATTCTAAACTCTCATATCAATCATTGAAACATTCTTAGAGGACGTTATATAGTTGTTGTTCACAAGCTATTTTTCGTCAAAGTGATTTTAATGTAATTGAAACTAATATGACTTTCGTCACTAGTAAAGATGAAATTGGCCAAAGCGAAAGCTTACCAACACATATTTCGAGAAATAGATATGCGAGATAAACTCGGCTCGAAATTGCAAATGTGTATAAGCATAATCTATATAGCAATACGACTTTTGTCTCAAGATAGGAGATAGAGTAGATAGACCTTTAAGTGGTAGATAAGTTCAAGTCTGCACATACCATTTAGTCGATGAAGTTCCACCAGTTCCTTGAGTAGTTCTTCGTCTTCGTATGATGATCGCCATGGAGTCTAGAACTCAACTACACTTTCTATCCTAGTCCGATACTTAGCTATGAGTAGACTAGAAATCAAGACTTATAGTTTTGGCAACTAAACTTGACAACAAGCTTGAGATAGAAACGCTTGCGAGTTCGATCGAGCAGTGCTCTAACACCTTCAAATACGGTTTCTAAGATATGCCAAGCATCTTTAGACTTATTGCATGTAGTCACATGGTGCTAAAGATCTGGGGTAATGACATGGATGATAGCATTTAATCCGTCGGAATTTTGCTTCGCAGTGAGAATCTCAACAGGATCATACTCACCAATATCCTTTGGAACAATTATACCGTTTACTGTAACCATTGGAGGATTATAGCCATTAGCAACACGAACCCATCATTGAAAATCACGTGCTTGGAGAAAGGCACGCATAAAAAATTTCCACCATAAATAATTCGAGACTTCGAAGACTGGTGGTACGTTTATAGAGATAACACTTCTGTCCATAGAGTCAAGTTGCTACAAACACAGACTTATGAGGTCTTAGCGTGTTTGCCACATCTGATACCAATTGAAAAGCGGGGGTATAACAAACACATCCAATAATTCGTTCGAAAATATGTATGGACTAACTCCAATATAATTCCGAGAGAACCGACTTAAAAGCGAGCTCAATCAAGAAATATATCAAAGAGTTTAATCTCAATTTCTCAATACAATCTGCAATCGAACAGATAGCAATCTGTGAGCCCGATTGATATGAGAAATAACTTGTACAAAGACCAATGCCCAAGCGCCAATCAATTCTTATCCAATAATCAAGGTCGAATTTACCAATTGATTGAACTACGCACAACCTGTGATATTTCAATTATATAAAAATACAATGCGGAAAAGAAATAACACAGACACCAGAAGTTTTGTTAACAAGGAAACCGCAAACGCAGAAAAACCCCGGGACCTAGTCCATATTTGAACACCCCACTGTATTAAGCCGATACAGACACTAGCCTACTACAAGTTAACGTCGGAATGGAATGTAGTTGAGCCCTGACCAAGTCTCATACCGATTAAGGTACAATCACGTTCCTTACGCCTCAAGAACCATGCCGGATTATGCGCACTTGATTCCCTTAGTTGATCTCACCCACAAATAAGAGTTGCTACGACCCAAAGTCGAAGACTTATAAACAAATCTGTCTCCCATAGATAAGTCTATTCAGATAGATAAATTTGTCTCCCACAGAAGTACCTATGAAGTTTTTGTTCCGTCTTTTGATAAATCAAGGTGAACAGAAACCAATTGATAATCCGGTCTTATACTCCCGAAGAGCAGCCTAGAAATATCAATCACTCACAATAACTTAACTATATTTTAGTAAAAGAAGTTATTGTGGAATCACAAAGAATGAGACGAAGAGCTTTGTAATTACTTTTTATATCTTACCTATCAGAGATAAATCACGAGAAAATCTTAGAGAAGATAGTCCTCAATATGATAGAACAAGTAAGATCATAATACGCAATTACAGAAAAAATTGTTGGATCTGGCTTCACGAATCCCAAATGAAGTCTTCAAGTTATTAACCTATAATGGTTTTGGAAAAACCTAGGTTAAAGGAGAATCGAATCTAGTTGCAACTAGGACACAGGAAAGTGTTGGCATTATGTTTTCCAGTTGCTAGAGTTCTACCTTATATAATCTTTCAAATCAGGGTTTGCTTTCAATCAAAGCTAAGATAGCTTAGTAACAAAGAATTCAATATTCACCGTTAGATGAAAATCTGATTTAAGATTCAAGCTAAGTATGCTTAAAACCAAAGAAATATCTCTCCACCGTTAGATGGTCTTAGCTTGTTACACACAAATGAAATATACATTCATTTAGATACGGGTAACCGTACCTAAACATGTATATTGAGTTGTCTCAATAACAATTAACCGAAGTTAGTTATATGAACACTTTTGTCTTAACCACATTCATCTAACACATCTAGATCAACTATGATGATCAATCAATCATGAAATATAATCAAATGAATCTAATTGTGTTTCACATTTAGTTGTTCAATTGTTCACTATCTCACAGAAATATATATGAACCAATTGAATCAAAATCGGATTAATTCGTAATAATCAATTAATGAACATTAAGCCACGGTTTGCAAAGATTGCATTCCTTAATTCATAAATGTATTTTTTCATGAGTATGAAAAACATACTTAACCGATTTAGTCTTGTACGCAAACTATCGCTTCCGGACTTTGGTCTTATCCAGCCGTTTGCAAAGGGGTATGCAAACATCCGTCCCTGACCTAACTTAGGTAGAACCGTTCGCATAATAGTATGCAAACAAGGTTCTCGGACTTTAACAGTTAAAACCATTATACTAAGTATGCAAACAAGGTTCCCGGACCTGAATCATATCAAAACAGTTTGCATACTAGGTATAGATACTATGATGTATCCAGACAAAGGTTTTTGTTCTAAACTCCCATTTCAATCATTGAAACATCCTTAGAAGACGACAATAGATGTCTCGCACAAACTATTAGCTTCAAGTAATTTCCACACAATACGAAACTTTCCAAGTCGACATCAATTGATTGTCTCACACAAATCATGTAAGATGTTTCAAGGCAATTTCCACATGATCATCTTTTGACTTAATATTAAGTTTCCAACAAATAAATTGTTTCCAACTAAACTCGTCAAGAATATGATGAACGTAGCTAAAGCAACAAGCTTCCAACACATACTTCGAGAAATAGATAAGCGAGATAAACTCAGCTCGAAATATCAAATGTGTATAATATAAAAGTCTATATAGCTATGCGACTTAGTCTCATCAGGAGATAAAATATAATAGACTTCTGAGTGATAGATAAGTTTTAGTCTCCACATACCTTTTGTTGATGAAGTTTCTCCAAGCTCTCCTTAGTAGATCTGCGTCTTCAATCGATGAACGACGTGAAGTCTAAATCTCAACTGCACATTCCATCCTAATCTGAGACATAGCTATAAGTAGACTAGAAATCAAGACTATAGTTTTGATCAACTAAATTTGACAAACAAGCTTGAGATAGCAACGCTTGCGAGTTCGACCGAGCAGTGCTCTAACAAAAAGTTCAATACTAGTTCAAGCAAAATAACTATAATGCTAGGAACAAGTAAAAATCATCGTGATACACGAGGATTGGGTTATATGGGAATAAATGCTCCAAGTATTAGCAAAGAGGTAAAATTTGTCAAAGCTAGTGGTTCTTCTGAAAAAAAAAGGTTTCTACTGATGGCAAAAGTGAAATACCTTCACCGACAGTTAAGGATCGAAAGAGCTAAGTATATCAACCTTTAAAACCAGCACACATGAATCCGGGTAAGAACGTTCCTTATATTTGTCATTATTGCGGAAACAAAGGTCACTTGAAAAGGAGGTGTCGTTTTCGTATAAGGAATGAAAAACTTCATGATATTCTTGTTTGGGTGTCAAAAGAAGTGATTAAACCTAGATCATATGTTAAGGCTAATACCCTTGGCATTAAGGGTTGTGAATGTCCAACCTTTAGGTAAAGGAATCAGTGTTGTGATAAACCTAGTTTTGCCTATAAATGTCATACGAAGTCTTTCACAATTGTAATGATTATCAAAAGGATAACTTTGTAAAGACGAAGACATGATCCGATGCTCCCAATTGGAGAAAGACTAACTTGCAAAAGAATAGTCAATCTAATTCTCTTCCGAGAAATCTAGAAGAGAGTAATAGGAAGAAGGTTCTGATTGTTCCTAAACCCACTCAGAAGTGGGTACCATAGAAATCCAATGATTCTTTGAGTGTGAAAAGGAATGATCTCCCAGAAAATTCCATGACTATGGAGAAGGCAATATCCATGATGTTGGAAGTAAAAGAGTTCTTTGGAAATATGGATTTGGATATGAAAGTTATATCCATGATTGCGGAAAAGTCGGTTTTTGTCACCTGTGCTGAGCAAGATATTGTTCACCTCAACACAACTTGATTGTATTGTAAGTGCATTCTCAACAAAGATTTGTAGAGGATTAAAATTCAGAGATTAATAGTTGAATAAGTTCATGAATTTAGATTGAATAAGTCTTATCTGATGGACATGTAGGAGATTTGATGAAGAATTTTACGAATCGTTTCACCTCGGATCGATTCAGATTTCGCCCGATTCGCAGAGCCCAAATTAAAGCTTCAATGCGGCTAAAATAAATTTTCAAACTCTTCCTCACAACTAGCAATGGATCATGGGACTGCCTATAGGTGGTACAGAAATTATTCTCCTGTGTTTTTCTGGGCTCCTGAGATGGGCTAAATCAAGCAGCCAATTAGCTCCCGTCTTTTAAGGCAAAATGTTGACTTGGAAGTTGAAATACAGGTTTCTAGAATGGATCTTGATCTTTGATCCCAATCATGCACGCAACTGGATACTGATGATTAAATAAGAGAATATTTCCACCAAAACAAAAGATCGAATAATAAAATCATCTCAGTGACACCCATCCGAAAACTACCATATTGAAGTGGGTTGTTTGAGATCTCGTATAAAACCTCATTCACAAAGTGCACCAAATTTTCACCACATAAACCTCGGTTTCCAGATGCATGTAGGATCAGAATCTCGCACAGAAGAATATGCTTGCGAAATTATTAACAACACATCGCGAAAATATCACAGGATGATTTAAGAAACGACATAACAGATGACATCAACTTAAACATGAGAAAAGTGTGATGATCTTGCGAAAATTAGGAATGTTGCGAATGTTACATTTGTAAGCTTGTGAAAATACCGCAAGCCAGATCCGAAATTAGGGGAAATGTTAGCTGTACATTAGCTGTCATCCATTATGTAAACACCTATATAAAGAGAAAGGAAAGAGAGAGAAAGGGGAGAGATAATCAGAAAGAGAGACACACTTTAGGGGAGGATACATTCTGTAGAGAGAGAAAGTAGAATTGGTTGTATTATTATTATCTCCTTCTTCTTCCTCCTTCAAGAACCTAGAGCTCCAAATACTCATTAATGGAGTCTCCATGTAATCAAGATGTAATTACAAATAATCATTGGTAAAACCTAACCCCGTGGATGTAGATCAAATTGATCGAACCACGTAAACCTTGTGTCTCTTTACAATTTTAGCATTCTTATCATCATTTTTATGTTTAGATCTACAAATTATTACAAGGGGTCTGTTGTAGGATTTCCTGCAACTACATTTTTGGCGCTAGAAATAGGGACGAGTAAAGGATTTATCCTTCCTGTAACTTGTTGATTCAAGAAATTTTCATGAAGATTAGCTATTGTTCATATTTTTCTAGATCTACAAAATTTAGGTTCAAAAATGGAAATTTTATGGAAGAAATCACACTTTCAGGGAGTAAACATCATGAACAATTCAAAGACATGAAAAGAGTGAGAGAAAAAATTAGTTGTTGTGGTGAAATTTAAGGAGAAAATGGAAGTTTCAGTGGAAGATTTTCATGTTCAGGAGAAGAAGGCAAATATGAAAGAAATTAAGGAAGGACGAAGAATATATAAGAGGCAGATGCTGCAATTTCTATCACAAACAGAAATTCGCACAGATGGTTTGAGCTGGAGCGAGTAAGCGATAGGTCACGGGTTCGAATTTCGCAGAGACACATATTTTTCATTTTCTTCTCATTTGCATGGGAGAATAAAAGAATAAGAGAAAAACATTGTGCGTTTATTTCGCAAAGAGATTCTTGAACAGTTGGTCAAGAGAACAATATGTACGTTCGTGGTCGCAAGTTTGAACTTCCATGCAAGCATAGTTTTCTTCTTTTTACAGATAGCGAAGAAATGAATAATTTCGCAATATTGTTTCATTAGTTCGCAAACAAGAGGTAGCACAGTTGGTCAAGCTTCGCTAGAGTGAGTTGTAAGACTCGATTTCGAGCTTAATTTTTCGCACATTTTTGAAAACCTAAAGGCGAAGAAATAGAATAAAGTACAGCATTGTGTGTTTCTTTCGCAAGCAACAAGTAGCGCAGATGGTCAGAGAAGGAGTATACAAACTAGAAGACATGGGTTCGATTCTCCCTGCGACCAAATAATTTTTGCTTCACAAATATTCATTTCGCAGAGTTGATATTTGATTACTTCGCACAGTATTTGATTATTTCGCAAGAGAGGGTTAGCACAGTTGGTCAGGAGGCATGAATGCAAGCAACATGTCGCGGGGTCAACTCTTGCTTCTCATTTTTATTATGCGAAATTTATACAGAATTGGCTCTTACACAATTGGAATTTGATTATTTTGCAAGAGAGGCTTAGCACAGTTGGTATGGTGCGAGAAAATCCAAGAAGCAGGTCAAGGGTTCAAGTCTCACTTCTCACACTTCTTTTTGCTGCGCGAAATTCATACATTTCAAGGCATTTATTCACTTCTTTTACAGCGACTCACATGAAATATAAGTACCACTTCCTTGAACATTTTACTTTATACTAAGAACGAATAAAAAAAAAATTTGATTTGATTTACAAAAAGCGATTCAATCACACGATTACAAAGATTACAAGATTTCAAAGATTATAAAGATTACTAAGATTTCAAGATTACAAAGACTTCAAAATTACAGAGATTTCGAGATTTCAAAATTATTGAAAACTGAGAAATTTCAATTTATATATTTCTCTAGAATATTTCTTTTGCAGAGAATAAAAAGATTTTTGATTTGATTTATAAAACGCGATAGAATCGCAGAATTACAAAAGATTTCACAACTACAAAGATTCCAGAGTTACCATGTATTAGAATTTTTCTTGAATATTTATTTTGATTCAAATGATATGATATTATGAGAATGAAAGAATGAATAAAAGAGATGACAGAAATGAAAAGATGAATGAGAGAATAAAGAAAAGCGAACATTTTGCATAAACAAAGAGATGCGAAAATTTCGCAGAAACGCGAATAAAATTTCGCAGATAGGGGCAAACCTTTATGGCGTACACCCTAGTTCGCGAATAAAATTTCGCAAGAGGAAAATGTAAGACCTAAAGTACGTCATATAAGGGGGTACCTGTTGCATGGCTCAGGGAAAGGTTACACCACCCCCGGAACCTGAGTCATGGAGATTTGGGGTCAATAAAGCCCATCCGGGAGAGGCACCTTGGATTCTCAGCTTAAGCATATGACTTAGGTTGGGCGACTAAGGTAATAAGAACTCTCCCAAGGAGTACAAAATCTGATCAAGGCGCCGAGGTACACGGTTGAGTCAAGAGTGCCAGGGGCGTTTGAAGCGTCCTTGCCATTCTTGACAAGTCTTGGCTTATACTGCACTCGGCCCGAAAAAAACCCCACTTAGGGTGCAGTCTCGTAACCATAAGCCTTATAGGTAAAAGGGATAAGAGGCTGCGAAAACAACTGGTTGTTGTTAAGACTGGATGGGAGGAGCTAACCTTGTATGATAGAAGTACGCCTCCTTGATGGGGCAACCAGGGGGAATATAAGGGCGGCACCCTCCGTTAGGGAGCTGATAAGTGTCTTAAGACGCAAATGTCATGAGGCTTTTTACTCGCAACGGTATTAAGGCTTGTCATATTTGTGCAACAATCCTGAAGAGGCAATAATACAAAAGAAAAAGATAAGACGAGATCAATGGGTTTTTGCATGAAAGTGTGGAGACGTCCTGCGATTTCGTCGCAAGACGGCAATGTCATGGGGCTTTATTTTCGCAATAATATTTATGCCTGTCATATTGTCGCAACAATCCTGAAGAGGCAATAACACAAAAGAAAAAGTTAAGGCAAGATCAATGGGTTTTTGCATGAAAGTGCAAAGACGTCCTGCGATTTTGTCGCAATGACAAGAGGTGGCAAAATAAGACCTTTAACTAGGAAGGCAAAATAAGACCACATAAGAAGATGAGTAAGCAAATAAGCTTGCGAAAATGATTATATGTAAGCAAATAAGCTTGCGAATATGTATATGAAAATGAAACTGAGGCACTGAAAATGCCGCAGACTTGATACTATGATCATACTATTATGAGATACTAATAGTGCAGGAAAGAGGAAAGATGAAACAAAAGTAAGAACTTGTGAGGAACAATAACTACACGAAGAAGAATGCATACACTAAAGAAAAAGGCAGAGAAATGAAGAATGGAAGCAATTTAAAGCTACATCAATTTTAGACGACAAAATGAGCTAAGTAACAAAAACCTTAACCATACATTGCAATAGATAAGCATTCTCATCAAACAAGCATCATACTCGCATCATAAAAGCATTGCATAAGCATTTCATGGCATAAACATTGCATATACATTTCATAACATAATCATCACATAAGCATTATATTCACATAAGTACTTTACAAAACTGTACGGAATAATATTGCAGAATTTCGGAACAATATCGCAGAATTTAGCAAAATTATTCTGAATTATTCAGAGTTTCGCAGAGTAATTCAGAATTTTGCAGAATTATTCAGAATTTGGCAGAATTATTCAGAATTTCATAGAATTGTTCAGAATTTCACAGAGTTATTCAGAATTTCGCAGAGTTGTTCAGAATTTCGCGGAGTTATTCAGAATTTCGCGGAGTTGTTCATAATTTCGCAGGATTATTCAGAATTTCGCATAATGATTCAGAATTTCGCATAATGATTCAAAATTTCGTCAAATGTGTCAGAATTTTGCAGAATGTGATTATTCCGAACGATATAATTATTTCACTCAATTATTTCACACAATTATAAGCAACTTGAAGATATTATACTATCGCATGAGCCCAAAACATGAGACGGAGGAAAGATAAGAATGAAGAAACAATTCGCACATTCAACATTTTCTCAAGGATTCTACCCTCATAGATAAAGAACAGAGGCAACTATGGATTACCAAGAAAACATTTTATGTTCTTTATCTTCTCGGTAAGAATCACCAAAAATGGAGTAATAATTTCGCATGAATAGAGGCAATACTTATTATTCTCATTCAAGGACGGATACTTCTTATATTTCGAGAATTGAATATTTCTTATACTTTATCAAGGATACTTCATGCTTCTTATACTTCTTCAAGAATACTTCATACTTCGCATACTTCAAGAGATGATACTTCTTATTTACTTCGCAACGTTCCAGAACTTCACAAAAGAATAGAGGCAAGTACATACTTTTCAAGTCCGATATTCTTTCGCTCGTTCCTCCAACAACTACAACAAGGTGGATTTTTCTTAAAAATCGCTTTTCAAGCAATATTGAAGAAAAAAGAGGCAAGATGCAGGATCAGAATCTCGCACAGAAGAATATGCTTGCGAAATTATTAACAACACATCGCGAAAACATCGCAGGATGATTTCAGAAACGACATAACAGATGGCATCAACTTAAACATGAGAAAAGTGTGATGATCTTGCGAAAATTAGGAATGTTGCGAATGTTACATTTGTAAGCTTGCGAAAATACCGCAAGCCAGATCCGAAATTAGGGGAAATGTTAGTTGTACATTAGCTGTCATCCGTTATGTAAACACCTATATAAAGAGAAAGGCAAGAGAGCGAAAGGGGAGAGATAATCAGAAAGAGAGACACACTTTAGAGGAGGATACATTGTGTAGAGAGAGAAAGTAGAATTGGTTGTATTATTATTATCTCCTTTTTCTTCCTCCTTCAAGAACCTAGAGCTCCAAATACTCATTAATGGAGTCTCCATGTAATCAAGATGTAATTACAAATAATCATAGTAAAACCTAACCCCGTGGATGTAGATCAAATTGATCGAACCACGTAAACCTTGTGTCTCTTTATAATTTTAGCATTCTTATCATCATTTTTATGTTTGGATCTACAAATTATTATAAGGAGTGTGTTGTAGGATTTCCTGCAACTACAATGCAGATTTAGATCTACACTGTCATTTTCCAATCAGATAAGTTCCTATAGAAAGGGGAATCACACTGGTTGACTCCATGTTCAATTTGCACGAACACAAACAAATGAGATAAAATACCTTGGCTATGCACATGTCTAAGGAGACCATTGTGTTGGACTATGTACATTTTTTTTAAAAAGGAACGAGTGTTTTACACTACACCATAGAATCAAATCTAAGAATCCAACTCTAAAGATATCACTTGATTAAAGATCCACACAGCAGAGGCACAGCTCATCGATACAGTTAGTAATTAAGAACGTTGCAACTAAAATTCGACAGTTTGCCCGGTTCTTCATCCAACCCCCCTTAATCCATGGGACGAAAATCTTTTCACTCCCTCATTTTAACCATATGAACTTTGTCGGTTCAAAGACTCCCCCGACTCTGTGGGATCTCAGTCATTACTAACCAAAACCATTTCTCACCTTCCCTCTCACACAAAACTAGTTTCATTTTTCCTTTTTCCTTTCTCATACAGACAGACTTTAATGGATGAATAACACTGATTTTTCTTTGTTTACCTGATTATTTTTTATTCATTGTCTAGTTTCAGAATAGAAAAAATGGCTACGGGGAAGCTGCGCTCGAGTAAGAGGAACTCATCATCCTCATCTTCTTACATGTCTACAATTACAATGGTTGTTTTTATAGGTTTATGTGGTCTTGGTTTATGGATGTTAACTTCTTCATCTGTTGTTCCTCCTCAATCTGTTCATACTTCCACAAATTCTTTCTCACATTCTGATAATCATCATGTTGTGAATTCAAGAAAAGATCGTAAAGTGCCTTCTTTTGATGATACTCCTGGGGATCTACCTGATGATGCTGTGAAAGAAGATAATAGTAATAGCAATCAAGAGGATATTACTAGTAATAAATCTGATGATGATTCATTTATGGATAAGACTCATGATGAATTAAAGTTGTCTAATCAAGACGAGGATTCTAAATCTAGTAATGAAGATAATAATGAACAAGAGAATAATAAAGATGGATCTAGTTCAGATGTTAATGAAGATAATTCTTCATCGAAGGAATCAGCTGAAGAAGAACAACAGCAGCAGAAGCAGGAGGAGAATCAAGAGAGTAATTCAGCAGGGGATAATGATAATAATGGGAATGGTAATGAGAATCAAGAAATTTCTACAGAAACAAATACAGATACTGAATCAAAAGATGAAGATCAAAACAATCAAGAGGTGCAACAATCTCATGAAGAACAGATCCAACAAGATCCAGAAGTAGTTACTACCAAAGAAAACACAGAACAGAGTACTCAACAGCAAGATCCAGAATTAGAATCTAAGGATAATTCAAATCAGGCTCTACAACAAGATTCAGATATGGATAATTCTCAACAGACACAGCAGAGTGATTCATCATCAGGTGGTGGGGATGACAATCAAACTCAATCATCTGAAGAAGATAACAATCAGCAAACTCAAGAAGAGGGTAGTACTACTGGCAGTGATGACAATCAACAGAATTCACAGCCAGAGATCCAAGAAGTTACAAATGATGAAACCCAATCACAAACTCAATCATCAACAGAAGAAGATAATCAACAACAACAAAATTCAGATACTACCACTTCATCGAATGAAGAAACTCAGCAGACTCAAACCAATGAAGAAGAACAATCTCAACAAACAACAGAGAGTGAAAATCAAGAACAGCAACAGAACAGTGAGAGTGAAACTAGTACTGAGTCCAACCAGGAGGAGACAACTCAAAGCACTGAAGATAAACCAGCTGAGTCCAACTCGGGTGACTCATTCCCAACTGGAGCTCATGCTGGGATACCTAAAGAGTCGAAGGAATCAAACCGGGCTTGGTCAACACAGGCAGATCAGTCAGAGAATCAAAAGGAGAGGAGGAAAGATGGATCCACCAGTAATAAAGATGATGGGAGTATATACGGGTATACTTGGGAGTTGTGTAACGTGACGAGCGGTGCAGATTACATCCCTTGCCTAGACAATGAAAAAGCTATCAAGATGCTTCACTACACTGGACACTTTGAGCACCGAGAGAGACATTGCCCTGAAGATGCACCAACTTGTTTGGTTCCAATTCCTAAAGGCTATAAGAAAACCATGGAGTGGCCTACAAGCAGAGACAAGGTAATATAACCAAAGATAACTCAGCCGTTAATTTGCAATCCTAGTAATTGTTTGATATCTAATTTATTTGCTTGTGTATGGGTTGAAATGCAACTGCAGATATGGTATCACAATGTTCCTCACACTAAATTGGCTGAGGTTAAGGGCCACCAGAATTGGGTGAAGGTGACTGGTGAATTCCTCACATTTCCAGGTGGTGGAACCCAGTTCATACATGGTGCATTACACTACATTGATTTCATCCAAAAGGTAACATCATTGACAGCTCTATCTATACCTATCTCTTTGACCAAAATGTACTAGACTTTTGTCGGTTACAATGAGTTTTCGGCACCCAGAATTTTTCTGTATGGCACACCCCATAACACTATAAACTCTTTCAGTAGTAATAACATGGCCAAGATTCCTTATTTTAAAGTGGGTCATGTACATCACAACTCAAAACTCTACAAGTCAACATGTGCACAAGAACTAAAAACCTGCATTGAAGAATCAAATTCTTGCTAAGAAAAGTGAATAGCAACATATAAATGGGGAGGATGTAACTTGGATCTGAATGCAAAAACTTACTCTTGTTTTGACTTTGGCTGCAGTCACTACCAAATATTGCGTGGGGAAAAAGAACTAGGGTGATACTGGATGTTGGTTGTGGAGTTGCCAGTTTTGGAGGTTACCTGTTCGAGAGGGATGTACTTGCAATGTCATTTGCACCTAAAGATGAACATGAAGCTCAAGTTCAGTTTGCTCTTGAAAGAGGAATTCCTGCAATATCGGCTGTTATGGGTTCTCAACGACTTCCGTTCCCAAGCAGAGTCTTTGATCTTGTACATTGTGCTCGCTGTAGGGTACCATGGCACGCAGAAGGTCTTTCTTTGTTCTTTTCTTTTTCAATATACATGGTGTTTTGCATCCATATCATCAATTCTTACTAAAGAATTTGAATTTTGTTGCAGGTGGCCGTCTTCTGTTGGAACTTAACCGTGTTCTACGCCCTGGCGGTTACTTTGTCTGGTCAGCTACTCCTGTTTACCAGAAGTTGCCTGAAGATGTTGAGATCTGGAAGGGTAAAGATAAAACATCCATTTCCTCCTTAGTAATAATCTATGTGATAAACTTTAGATGGCTGAGATAAAAAATTTCATCATCTCATTTTCCAGCAATGTCTAAACTTACTATATCCATGTGCTGGGAGCTCTTCACCATCAAGAAGGACAGACTGAATTCTGTTGGTGCTGCCATTTACCGCAAACCCACCTCAAATGAATGCTATGAGCAAAGAAAACATAATGATCCTCCCATGTGTAAAGGCGATGATGATGCAAACGCAGCTTGGTAAGTTCTGATTTTAAACATACCGATCATCTCAAAGAAAAACCATTTCACAAAAGGGAGAACTGGTTTAAGCTATCTCCTTCAAACTACCCATCTAAATCTGCTATCCATTTTCAGGTATGTACCTCTGCAAGCATGCATACACCGAGTACCGACTGAAGAAGTCGAGAGAGGTGCTAAGTGGCCTGAGGAATGGCCTGCTAGAGTTCACAAGCCTCCATATTGGTTAAACAGCTCTCAGAAGGGAATTTACGGGAAACCAGCTCCTGAGGACTTCGCAACAGATTATGAGCACTGGAAGAGAGTCGTAACCAAATCATATATGACCGGATTGGGCATCAGTTGGTCAAACGTGAGAAACGTTATGGATATGAGAGCTGTTTATGGAGGGTAAAGCAAAGCCTAGTATAAATTTCAGTACCAGTCTAGATAAGAATGAATAATCCACTAAGATTCTGATGAGATGATACTTTTATACAGGTTTGCTGCAGCTCTGAAGGACATCAAAGTGTGGGTTATGAACGTAGTGAACGTTGACTCACCAGATACTCTTCCAATTATCTATGAGCGTGGTCTGTTTGGCATGTACCATGATTGGTGTGAATCCTTCAGCACATATCCCAGAACCTACGATCTCCTCCATGCTGATCACCTGTTTTCGAGGTTGAAGAAAAGGTGAGTTTTCATTTCAACATTGTTATTGCTAATTGTCAGTTCAACTTAACATAGTTTATAACAAAAGTCATGTTTGGACATTGCAGATGCAAACTTGTACCTGTGATTGCAGAGGTAGATCGAATAGTCAGACCAGGTGGTAAATTTATTGTCCGTGATGAATCAAGTGTACTGGGGGAAATTGAAAATATGTTGAAATCTTTGCATTGGGAGATCCATTTAACATTTTCTAAAGATCAAGAAGAAATACTCAGTGCACAAAAAACCGATTGGCGGCCCAACACAAATTCAGCTTCGTCCTGATTAAGATTGTAATTTTCTATTTATTAGAGCTTCCCACAGTTCCTTTGTTATTTTTGGGTTACCTAGGGTTGTTATTTTTGGGTTACCTAGGGTAAGGGCTGAAATTCCAAAGTATTTTTGCAGCATCAGATCATGAGGTATTCAGTAAAGATAGTTTAATTGCTCAAATACAGTGAGATCACATCTGAGACATATATCAGACTGTATGTACAACTTTGGGAACTGTATAAACAAATGAGAAGGTGTTGTATTTTACGAAAGAAAGTTTACTGAATACCAGTGTTCTCTACAATGGAAGCTGTAGTTATCTGATAGAAGAAACCATGTTCCACTCCAAAGATGAACAATCCTTTAGGTCTCCTTGAATGTGTACCTATGAACTTCTGAAAAGTGCAGAACAGATAGTTACGTGCATCTCTACATAAGACAAACTATATCCAAATGTCTTGCTTCAATAAAAAGCCTGAACCAGTCTACCTTACGATAAGAAGCCAACAGTATATTTCTACTTTAGAACAACCAACTAACTGATCCAAAAGAAGAAAAAAACTATTTAAACTTCTTTGGTTTGTCCTGTAAAATGCTGAACTCAGACAAAGATAAAATTAACTCCCCAAAACTCTTTCTCAAAGCTGAGTACTGACAGATTCAAAAGGGGTAAAATGAACATTCATCAAAGTAATATCGTTATAGATTTAATAATGTTAATGAACATTTTGTCTGGTCCCATATTGCGAAATTACATTTGGCCCTTCAAAACAAATTCAACAAAACTTGTAGCTTTCCTGAGATGGTTATGCTAATATTTCATCATCTCTACGTCAAGAAGTTTCTGCAGTTCACCATTATGAAGTGCAGCTCTGGTATCTGAAGAGTTTCAATAAGACTGAGATTAGAAATATCGTGTAAAAAAGAAAAAAGAAAAAGCAGAATCCATAGGACTGGATTATGAAATGTACTCGGAGATAAAACACAAAGGACTATGTGTACTACTACTAACCATCTGAACCACCAATATGCTTGCCGTTGATAAAAACTTGTGGTACCGTGCGCTTACCCACTAGATCGAGAAGAACATTCTGGATTTCTGCTCCATCATCTGTTTTCAGACACCAAATTTAGTGCTGCCGTCAGAAAATAGTAACCTTGGGGATGATTCTTTTATAGTATCAAGATTTAGCTTAACATAGTAGTCTAACATGGCAAATAGTTACCTCGAAGATCAAGCTCCACAACGAAAGGTTTTTCATGTAACTCGCTGAACATGTGCTTAGCACGTATTGAATACCTAACATAAAGATTTTAACAATTAAGTATCTGGTTAGACAAATAAATGAGTAGTGATTTTCAGGCAAAAGAAGTCCATCTTACACCTTTTATATATCCTGCAACATACTAAACCCACTATAAAATTGGGCAAAGAATTACAGACTATATAGGAATTGCACAGCAATACTTTTTTGAAGCACCCCATAATCAAGTAAGGGTGTTTCTACCATAAGGTCTTCCCTAAGTTAAACCGGAACCTTCTTGACAAAGGAAAACACTAGTTCAGTACAGTTAGAGCGTCAATAACTTAATCCTAGTTCCACGCTACACACAAAGTATATTAAGACGTTAAGTAAGGTGCTTGAAGCTTGTAAGTATATGAACTGTAGCTTGATAAGATTTTTAACCATTGAGCTTACAGTCCAAAATTCTATGTCAGTAAAGTACACTTTTCAAGTTAAAGACCTATCTATTAAGGCATTAATAAGGAAAATATTCAAAATGTTACCCTAAGTGCCACAAGTTCACGCCCATTAATGCAGTCTCTTAGACTCCAAATAACTGTCAGTAACGGATCGTTATTATATCAGAATATCATTGGACTAGGAATTCTACCTTCAACGCATGTATCAGATTGCTCATAACTACAGCTAATTGCCATCCAACAGATGTGACTTACAAATGAAAATTGTAAATGTAGAGAGTCTAGAGTCTAGATACCTATATCAATCGTCACACATTAGGTTCCTTACAAAATGTGAAGAAGAGATTAATCCCATATCAAGAATTAGCATAATGCACAATTTTCATCGCTACCTAATTGACCTAAACTGAGGCTTCTTCCTACTCTAAATACATACAAGCAACCGTCTAGTCAAATGTACAGGCGCAAATTCACCCCAGAAATCAGAAAAAATTCATACAATAAGTATTAATAAGACCTAAATAGAGCTAAGCTAAAATCTCCAACTAAATTTCAATTTCACTTAAAAATTAAACGAAATTACAAATGACATGAGATTTAATTCGATAATTTAGATAATACAATCCCAATTTTCCGATCGGGGAGAGTGAAAGACTTACGGGCAATAGGATTTGGAGAAGATGGCGATCCTGTTAGAATAGATAACGTTCTGAACAAAGGCAGAAGGAGAGTTGAAAGCCAGGGTTTGATTTACTTCAGAAGTAAATAAATATATCAGCATCAGAATAAGGAGAAAAGGACCATGATCACGACCTAATCTCTTCGCCGTCGCCATTTTCTTTTGTCTCGGAGAAAAAGAGAAGGCAGTGCCAGTGTGGTTTCGGATTACCGGGTACTGTGGAATTTGTCTGAAAAGTACTGAATGATTAAGTTTTGGAGAATGAAGGTTTAATTTTGTTAACCCACTTGCCGTTCACACCCACTCTACTGATTGGTTAGAGCCTAACGGTGTTAAGCTTTTCTTACAGACTGCCGTTTAAAACCTTTTGAGTGCAACTGTGAATTGGTGGAAGTGGAACTTCTGGCTATCCACATCGCATGAACTTTGACAATGACAAGGGCTTGATGAAATTTTTTGGCAAGGAAACACAGGAATCACATTCCCAGGAAACCAAGGCATGTGTATCATCTTGCAAAAATTCTAGGTGTAGATGTACTGTTATGTCATTTTTTTGTCGAAGCTACAACAACTATTCAGCACATTGATCCTTGTGGAACTGTATATAAGTATTCATCCCAGAATATTGTTCCAGTCTGAAAAGTAGTGCCTGTTACGCCAAAAATGATTACATAGTAATCTCATCAAAATTCCGTTCTGTTTCAGATGTTCAGGGTGGATAATACCACACAAAAGCTGGAGGATAACAAAACCTATTCTACTGCTATTATTAATCATCGAAATTATCCAAAATCTCAATGTTTACTACTTGCAACCACAACTCAAATATGGGATGAACATATAAATACTTTAATGAATTTGAATTTCAATAGAATGAGAACAGAGGGTAGAAGTTTAACAGGCCATAGAAAAAATGTTTACTAACAGAAGCAGTAATTAGTAATTACCATCGGATACAGAGACTCCACACCATCTTTACATCATCTGCATAGAGAGGACACAGGTAGGTGTTATCCTGACATACCTATAAGCATCAATTCTTGGACCAACCAAAAGACTAAAGAAAAACAACCAAGTCAAAATTCTGAAGTTCTTGTTTATTACAAGTGAAAGTCGTAATCATAGAAATAAAACAAGAAAAGAGTAAAAATACAAAAGAAAAGAAGAGAGAAATTCAATCAAGACATCAAAACCGAATGTGAAACTCAAGTTTAATATTCCTACCTGTTTTGCTGGGCAAATCGAAACAGCCAAAATGATAATAATGTTGAGATTGCATCCACGTCAAAGGGATTTTTTCCGAAAGAACCATGACCAGGGGCGATCATCTCTACCTAATTTGGGAAGGAGAACAAAGCAGACCAGATGCATCTGATCCAACAACTGAAAGATCACAAACAGTACAGAGCTGGCCATCCTGGGCAGGCACAAACCGTGAACAACAATATGGGCATGCAACATCTTTCTGTCCACGATAAATCGGAACGTAAGTTGCCCCACAAACCACAAATGGGTTCCTAAAGTCGTAGTTCAGCTGGGTCTCATCCTTTGGATTCCTCTCAGCAGCTTGCAAAACTTGTCGGGCTGTCTTTGCTTGATTCTCCACTGTTGGGTTGGTCTCCAAAAACCGCCTGGCAAAGTTGGCTGCGGTGTTGAAATTCTTTCCCTTGTAGCAAACAGTCATTGCATTCAGCAAAGCAAGTCTGAGATGAGGCGTCTTAAGATTGCAGTGAGTGAAATAAGCAGCTAGCTCCTGCTGGCGTATAGGATTATCTTTAGTTTCCCTCCTCTTAAGCTCCATCTGACACCCCAACACGTATTCCTTGGTTATAATGATCAACTCCTTGACTTCATCAACTTCCCTCCTCGACTCCACAACAATCAAAGGGATGGTGTGCAGGATACCAAGGAAGAGCTTTAGAGCATCCGTAAACTTCCCGTTTGTGGTCAATTTGTAACCAGCTTGAAGCCGTTCTTCTAAATCAGCAAATTTGAACACGAGGGCGGGTGGCCCCCTAACATTAGGACTAGCAGACTGGCTCCACCCTCTTTCTACAGCTAATGCAATAACAGGAGAGGAAGCAAAAGCACGGACATACGTGTGGCTTCCACTGTGCAGATCAATAAACATGGATTTCAAAGGAGCAAAGTTCTTTATACCCAGTTGTCGGTTCAGCAAGCGCATCGCAGTATCAAAATTGCCAGCTGCAGCATGCTCACCAGCAAGAGATGACTTTTGGACCCAGATCTGGCTCACAGGCATACCAGGGGTCGGGCAAACAAATGCAGCAGAGCGAGCATTGCCGGGAGCCTTTGGAGTATCAAGCTCAGGTGGGAGCTCAAGGTCCTCAAGATCCCATCCTCCCTCCTCATCATTACCTTCATTTGTCACCCCATCTTCATCCACTGCTTCAACATCCCCGTTCTGCATATGATGATCAGGATCAACAATATCCAAGTCCGCACCCCAATCACCATCAACTGCATCTTCCTCTTCCTCTTCTACTCTGCCTATATTATCACCCTCGAAAATGCCTTTCATAACCCTCAACAAGGGCCAATCTCCACCACACATGATGGGATTGGGAGGCATCAGAAGTGAGGACATTTTTCCCTCAGGCAAGGAGGGAACATTATCTCCCAATTCTGCTGCTAACCGCTCAGCAACATCTTGCAGCCCATGAACAGAAGCTGTAATGTAAGCAAGGGGGAATTGGCCAGCACTTTCCAAGATTTTTACCCGCTCACGAATATCACCCAGGTAGAGGGCATTATGGAATTGGCCCATCACATCATTCTTGACTTCGGCAATTTTAAGCATTTTAGATAGCTTATCAATATTACCTGTGATGAGATACAGAAAAGATAGCCTTTCAAAGTTCTTTGTCCTTTGATATGCATATTCCACGATGCCAGCATTACCCTGGCGAAGAGCTTCTACTCCCAACTTATACCAGTGGTCTTTCTCATCAATCTCCTTTGCTGAAGCAACTGCTACCTGGATATTACCACTTTCCAATGCCAGGTTAAAGCGAGTTTTTTCATCTTTCACAAAATGAAGTGCAACTTCAGGGAAACCTTTTTGCTGTAGATAGGATATCATTGCCTGTCCACAGAGCTGTGAATTTCTGATCATGTTCATAACCGTGTCGTATCTCTTCTTGAGAAGGGCGAGTTTGAAGACATACTCTGTGGGATCAATAGCAATAGCACGGCTTTTTCCATCTCGATCCAAGCAATGGATGATATTTCCAGTAACCTTTGTCATATAAATTGGGACGTCAAGAGTCCTGATGATTCCACTATCACCGTTAGAAAGGCAATACTTGATATGGTTCAATGTGGTGTAAATAAAAACGCCGTTGTCATCCCACGCACCGCTCTTTACACGGATTGTCTCATGAAGGGTGCACCGATGAACAAGCTTCTTACTTGCTATAATGATAGCATGTTTGCTTAGCAAGGCAACAGTTTCCAAGTCATTTGACCATATTACATACTTAACAAAAGGGGTCTGAAGATCTCCAAGAACTAACCTCTGCTGGAGGTCAAAAATAACCACTCTATCCTCTGATCTGCACAATAAATTCCCAGTTCCTGCATAAAATATCGCATCAGCGGCTAAAGGAAGAGCACTCTTCTTCACGATTTCATTTTTAAGGTTTTTTACCAAAACTTGGTTGTTGCTCTTATCCAGAACCGCAAACCTGTTTCGGGCCACAAATATCGCTGATCCTCCGAGTCCTCTTTTTGCCTCTTGAACAGTATCACCTCTACCCAAGTTGTCTTTGGGGACTATATATAATTCATATGAACCTCCATCCACGTCCGAGCAGATTAATATGGCGTTTTCAGTAGGACTATACGACATAGTTCTCGGCCCCTGATTTAATACATTTGAACCAGGCCTTCTAATGGGAATAACTTGTGCATCTTTCTGAGATGAGAACTCATACAAGCGCAAAAAACGATCTTTGACATAGAATAGAGTATCGCCGCTCACAGAAAAAGCAGGGCGCTCTCTTTCCAACTTAAAGACAATCATACCACTATCATGACCAGCAGCCATAAGATTCATCTCGGGATGCAATGCCAGTATCCAGAACCGATCATGCTCTCTGCGGAATGTCTGAACCCCGGTGCGTTTCGTAACATCCCACACACGGATGCTTTTGTCTTCTGAATTGGACACAATAATGTCCTGCCTAGCGTGGAACATAACACATGACACATTATTCATGTGTCCTCTTAATGTATCCACTTCCCAAGCCTTCGTATCTGAAATGGAAATTGCTAGGTGATGTAAGTGTTCATTTCATTCCAAGAGATTTGTAGATTCAAGAAAAATGAGCATACTGCAGATACAGATAATAACAGCAAGGAAAGAGGTATTCAGAAGAAATACCATTCATTCTCCATAGTTTCACTTGACGATCGTCTGCCCCTGAAACAATAAGAGGCAAGCTCGGATGAAACGAAGCCCAATTGACTCCCCGATCATGACCTTCCAAGACATACTTGACAATGGCATCAACTCCACCAAATAAATCAGTGTTCATCTGACTTAACCTTAAGATGTCATCTGCAGGGGATACTGTCTTTTTCTTTAATGCACCAATATCCCAAACACGAACTGTCTGATCCAAGGAAGCCGAAACAACGAGATCCTCTTTAGGATGGAAGGATGCACACATGACATAGTGGTTATGCCCAGTCAACACTGAAACACAAGTCCGAGACTGCCAATTCCATATTCTGATAGTCTGGTCATCACTTGCACTAACGATCCATGGGTTCTCATTGTGAAATTGAACTGTACGAATGTAATCAAGATGTCCAAGAAGGGTGAATAAACACCGGTGCATTTTGTAATTCCATACTTTGATCTTGTAATCATCCCCTGCAAAAGAACATCTTTTGCCATTAGCAAAAACTGCCTTGAAGATGGCTTCGTCAAACAAATGAGATTCTCATAACATTGTAAACATGTAAATGCAATAACCAATCACTAGATGATTCAAGTGGTTTTCATTGATCCATCATCCATGTGACTATAAGCAGAAAAAGTTGGATAAACAGGAAACAGAAGAAGACTAAATAGCCATCAAAACAGAATATCAGACATTACTTTTATTGATTGGATCTGATAAAGGATATAAAAAGCCTATAAACTTTCAAAACAAATCTGTCTATTTTAATATTTAGAAACTAAGTAACACTACAACCAGCACAGAAATCCATACCTCCCGAGACGAATAATGGCTGAGACTTGTGGAAATGAACTCCTCTGACAGGTCCATCATGTTCATCAAATCTATCAATAAGAGTACCCATCCTGTAATCCCAAAGCTGGATAACACCGCTGTGAAGACTGGCAAGGATCCATGGTCTCTTGCTATGAAAACTCAAACCCTTGACCCGGTTACTCTTTGTTTCAAATTTCGTCAACATCGTTTTCCAATCAAGTCTCAAATCCTAATTGCTAAAAAACTGCATCAAACACATAGAGTAATAGTTTAATTTCAACTCTCACTACCAAATAGCCCTTCCTGCCCCCAACATAAGTAGGTATATGAAGTTTCCAAAATCATAACGAATTTGAATGAATTTATTGGGCATGGATAACTGAAAAAAAAAACAGATGCACAATAGACTCTGCTACAGATATAATAACATATATAAATGCCCGACTACTCGAATTCACAAAACTATATGCTACCGCAGTAGTTCCCTCAATTGAAATTTTTTATCACAGTAGAACATAAAATTATACAGCTCATAACAAATTGACTTGATAACTCAACCAAGAATTAACAAATTGATCAACACAGTTATCTCGGCTACTCAACTCCTACGGACATCAATGCTGTACTCTCCACAATATAACCTAACGGGCACCTCTCTTCTTGGTATTGCCAGTATACTTGGATCACATTTAGACTTGAGGATATTGCCCAACTATGATCAATTCAAATAAAATTCTAACAAAAACCCGATTTAAGAATTCATACAACAGACCTAACTCACAAATAATTTTACAAAACGATATGTTTACAGTACGAATGAAGATCTAGCGAGAGAGAAAGAAATTTACCTTAGATCTGATAAGGAGAATAGTAGATCAAGCGGATACTATCATTGTCTGTATAATCACATCAGAGTGAATAGGTTGGGTGGGAAAATAGTGAAGTGAAAGGGTTTTAAGAAGAATGATAATCAGTTTCTGCAGATCCAGAATCTGGTCTGAAAAAGAGTGTTTGATTGTGGTTTTTAAGAGAGTACAGAGAAAGAGAGAAGTGATTAACGTTAAGGGAGGGCAAATTTTTGCTGATGAGATATGCCTCTCTCTCTCTCCCTCCCTCGTACCGTCTGCACGATAGTGTGTTTTGTGATGGTTGAAAACTATGTTACAGCCATGATGATCCAGATCCAGATTTAGTATCATCTAACGGTCGATATATCTTGTTAAGCGTATTTCACCATCTTCACGTGGACCACGATGAGTCTTGGGCCAAAAACTGAACAATCAACTGGGAGATACGCGAATTAATTAGGGGATATTTTACTGTACCTGTTGACATGGTTTTTCAATGTCAACAGTTCAAATTAGCATCATTTTTTAGGATTTTTCAATGTCTGCAGCTACAATAAAATATCTCTTAATTAATTCGTGTATTCCCCAATCACTCATTCCGAAAAACACACAATAACTTAATCAAAATCTGTAGTGTGAATCAAAATATGTCCATGAATTGACTAATGTAGTCGATCTCGGTCTTGATGTTTTTCTTAATCTCAGCAAGACGACATTTGACCGAGAAACTCGTCTAGACGTCCAAGATTTCACCAAGATGTGGTCAAGATCTTGTCGGGACAAATTTTGCGTATAGAAATTTAGTAATAAAAATCAAAATCAACCCTAAAAAATTCGTCTTTTTTGTTTGGGATTTTTGAATTTGGATCACAAAAAAAGTCACCAAAGTTGCGCTTGGATCAAAAAAAATATTAATTAGAATTTGGGTCACAGGACCGTCGTTGACAGTTACCAAAGTTAGTTAAACACTGAAATTACCAAATAAATATTATACTTCGATTTATTTACCAACCAAACCATATAACTTTCTGTTATCTATGTGTACGGCTAACGATTATCCATAAAAACGGTCGAGATTAAAAATCCTATCAACCAAACCCGTTGATTCTCTTTCTCTTCCCGTTGATCATCTTTCTAATTCTCTCCAAATCTTCCTCTTTTCTTCACTGTGAATTAGGGTTCATAAAAATTGGTTCATCTTCTTCTTCAAAATCTCAAACAACAACAACAATTACTCAAACTCAAAAAAACTCCTCTTTGTTAAACACGAGTTAGGATTTCTATATGAAGTTAATTAAGAGTCAAGTTAGGGTTTGATTTTGGTCAATTCTGCTACTGAGGATCTTCGTTTGTTAGTAAGAGTGTTAGAGCACTGCTCGGTCGAACTCGCAAGCGTTGCTATCTCAAGCTTGTTTGTCAAGTTTAGTGATCAAAACTATAAGTCTTGATTTCTAATCTACTTATAGCTATGTCTCCGACTAGGATAGATTGTGTAGTTGAGTTTTAGACTTCACGACGTTCATCAATTGAAGAAGAAGAACAACTAAGGAGAGCTCGTGGAACTTCATCAACAAAAGGTATGTGGAGACTGAAACTCATCTATCACCCGGAAAGTCTATTTCTACTATATCTTTTATTTGAGACAAAAGTCGTATAGCTGTATAGGATTTGGAATAGCAAATATTGTGATTACACATAGCTGTTGCCGACGATTTTCATTTTGCAATGTTTTTAGATTTATTTATTTAAATTCTAAGTTATTTGGAAGATGATTTTGCAGTATTAATCTTTATTGGTTTTATATATTGCAAATTGTTATGGGATATGTGTGTTTACGTCCGTAAACTTTGATTGTCCCGTACATGCTCAAAAGTTAAGTCTATCATATGTCTTTATGCAAATATTGAGGAAAGATATAATGAACTTTTGACACCAAAGATTAAGTCTATTATATGTCATTGTGCAGATAGTGATGAAAAATAGAATGAATCTTTGAATATTCCGCAGTATTGGTCTTTCCCTGATCCACATCTTTGTGAATGTATAGTGTTGCTCCGTAAGTTTTCTTATGTTGAGCATGTCCAATTGTATTAATCATTTTCTTTGTGGATAATTCAATTGAGATTTTTGGATACAAATTCATGTTTCATGTGATTTGTTAATGTCCAAAGAAATCATTCTTTTCCTGCAAAAGTAAGGTCGCTCTTGTTGTTCTTTCGGGAATGACATTTTACGGGGGAGAGTTCTTAATTGAACATGTGGTTTATTGCCAAATCTTTTTGGGGAGTGCGGATGTGGAATATTGTAGGAGTTTTCTTGTATCTTTATAAACTCCTTGATGAATACATTTAATTTCGACTATATGATTGCATCTAAACAAAGTTGATATGTTCTCTTTTGGTCATGAAGTATCTCTATAAAAATTTCATTAGGATCCCAATAGTTTTCGTACCTTTGCCAATTTATATCGACAAAAAGGGGGAGAATTAATGTGTAGTTCACGCTACAAATACATATGGTTTACGGATCGTGATGTAAGGGGGGTGGTTTTCATTGTGAGATGAAGTATTGACTAAGGGGGAGTAATACATATCACCATGGTATTGTTGTCAAAGTTGTGATACAATTGAACTTTGATGATGTGTAATAATATTATGACACTATATAACAATGATTGAGAGCAAATGCTTTCTCATTGTTATGGCTACGGATCTTCAACAACTATGATGCTGAGTTGAACACGTTCAGAATCACTTGAGTACTTGGAAGTGACGAAGATTTCGAGTAATGTTGAAGAACCAAGGAGATCAAGCATTTGGATGAGAAGCTATAAAGTTTTATTTATTTTGTAATCCATATGTATTGATAGTTTTGTCATTAAAAATGACAAAGGGGGAGATTGTTAGAGCACTGCTCGGTCGAACTCGCAAGCGTTGCTATCTTAAGCTTGTTTGTCAAGTTTAGTGATCAAAACTATAAGTCTCGATTTCGATGAGAAGCTACAAAGTTTTATTTATTTTGTAATCCATATGTATTGATAGTTTTGTCATTAAAAATGACAAAGGGGGAGATTGTTAGAGCATTGCTCGGTCGAACTCGCAAGCGTTGCTATCTTAAGCTTGTTTGTCAAGTTTAGTGATCAAAACTATAAGTCTCGATTTCTAGTCTACTTATAGTTATGTCTCGGACTAGGATAAATTGTGTAGTTGAGCTTTAGACTTCACGACGTTCATCAATTGTAGACGAAGAACTACTAAGGAGAGCTTGTGGAACTTCATCAACAAAAGGTATGTGGAGACTGAAACTCATCTATCACTCGGAAAGTCTATTTCTACTCTATCTCCTATTTGAGACAAAAGTCGTATAGCTATATAGGGTTTGGAATAGCAATTATTGTGATTACACATAGCTATTGCCAATGATTTTCTTCTTGCAATGTTTTTAGATTTATTTATTTAAATTCTAAGTTATTTGGAAGATGATTTGCGGTATTAATCTTTATTGGTTTTATATATTGCAAATTGTTATGGGATATGTGTGTTTACGTCCGTAAACTTTGATTGTCCCGTACATGCTCAAAAGTTAAGTCTATCATATGTCTTTATGCAAATATTGAGGAAATATAGAATGAACTTTTGACACCAAAGATTAAGTCTATTATATGTCATTGTGCAAATAGTGATGAAAAATAGAATGAATCTTTGAATATTCCGCAGTATTGGTCTTTCCATGATCCACATCTTTGTGAATGTACTGTGTTGCTCCTTAAGTTTTCTTATGTTGAGCATGTCCAATTATATTAATCATTTTCTTTGTGGTTAATTCAATTGATATTTTTGGATACAAATTCATGTTTCATGTGATTTGTTAATGTCCAAAGAAATCCTTCTTTTCCTGCAAAAGTAAGGTCGCTCTTGTTGTTTTTTGGGGAATGACATTTTATGGGGGAGAGTTCTTAACTGAACATGTGGTTTATTGCCAAATCTTTGTGGGGAGTGCGTTGTGGAATATTGTAGGATTTTTCTTGTATCTTTATAAACTCCTTGATGAATGCATTTAGTTTCGACTATATGATTGCATCTAAACAAAGTTGATATGTTTGGAAAAGTGGGGGTCTAACAACACCATCCAATATTTCTCTTAGCAATTTGTATGGACTAAATCCAAAATATTTTGCTAGAGAATCAACTAGACAGTCAGACTCAATCTAGATAAAAGTATCTCAAGGAGTTAATATCTCTCTCTTGATTTGATTTTTACTCAAGCTAAAACCAATGGAGAGTCTTTATCAAATACAAGGAATAACTCGGACGGTACCAAAGACCAATGTCCAAGGATCAATCAATATCAATCAAAAACAAAAGGTTGGATTTCCAATTGATGATCACGAATGCACAACCTGTATTATTTCAATTATATAAAATATAATGCGGAAAAGAAATAACACAGACACCAGAAGTTTTGTTAACGAGGAAACCGCAAATGCAGAAAAACCCCGGGACCTAGTCCAAATTGAATACACACTGTATTAAGCCGCTACATGCACTAGTCTACTCCAATCTAACTTCGGACTGGACTATAGTTGAACCCCAATTAGTCTCCCACCAATCCAAGGTACAATTGTACTCCTACGCCTCTGATCCCAGTAGGATACTACGCACTTGATTCCCTTAACTGATCTCACCCACAACCAAGAGTTGTTGCAACCCAAAATCGCAGACTTGATAATAAACAAATCTGTCTCACACAGAAAATTTTATCAAAAGATAAATCTGTCTACCACAGATAAACCCTAGGTTTTGTTCCGTCTTAAGATATGAAATTAAGGTGAACAGGAACCAATTGATAATCCGGTCTTATATTCTTGAAGAACAGCCTAAATTAATCAATCACCTCTCTACAATCCTTCCTGACTGCACAGGCGGTTTGTCGAGGAATCACAAACAGTGAGACGAAGATGTTTGTGACTTATTTATCTTGCCTATTGGAGAACTCTCACGATCTCAAGCCAATCAAAGATTGTACTCGTATGATAGAAGATGCAAGATCAGATCACACAACTACGCTAAAAGTAGTGTCGGTCTGGCTTCACAATCCCAATGAAGTCTTTAAGTCGTTAACCTGGTTTTAGAGAAGAAAACCAAAGGTTAAATGAGAATCAACTCTAGCGAGCGCACTAGTATTACACAGACGTGTGGGGATTAGTTTTGCACAATGCTAGATGTCTCCTTTATATAGTCTTGAAATCAGGGTTTTTCCTTAGTTACAAAGCAATCTATATTCACCGTTAGATGAAAACCTGATTTAGATTCAAGCTAATATTTCTCAATCGTTAGATCGAAAACTTAGCTTGTCACACACACTTGGGTAGACGTTTAATGGGTTTGTGAAAACCATGCCCAAACGTGTACGTGTATGTTGGTTCAACATAGTAACCCAAAAGGTTAACCATATGAGTATTTCATATTAACCTTGTTCTTCTTCACCATAACTAGTTCAATTGACTCAAATGAACTAGTTAAAGAGTTGTTCAATTGATATGAGATCTTATGTAACTACACAAGATACAATTGAAACAAAGATGATTTCATTCGATTGAATCGGCTCATGAACTTTATAGCCACGGTGTGCATAAATCATTCCTTAGTAATTTAAGTTTCATGTTCATAGCACATCTTTAGATCATAACCTCTTAAGCTCACAAACAAGTTCGCGGACTTAAGACAACCGGTGGAGTTTTCCAAACTCAGTAGAAAAATCTCGGCAAAGAGACTTTCGCCAGTTCGCGGACTAGGGTCGCGGACTGAGTTCCCGGACTTACACGCAAATGAGTTTTTGGAAAATCCCAACAGAAATTCTCGGTACAAGAACTTCCGTCAGTTCGTGGACTGAGTTCGCGGACTGGGTTCGCGGACTTGGCAAAGCCAATTCCTCCAGTTTCTCTCAATCAACAAAGTTTGAAAACTTCGGATTAAGGAATACATGGTTATGTAATCTAAACTCTCATTCCAATCATTGAGACATTCTCATAGGACGTTATATATCCGTTATTCATAGACCGTTTCGCGTCAGAGCAATTCTCAAAGTAATTGAAACTTTTCATGAATTTCGTCACTAGGTGAAGATAAACTTGATCAAAGCGAAACACTTTACCAACACATGATTTTGAGATATAGATAGGCGAGATAAACTCGGCTCGAAATATCAAATGTGTATGATCCAGTCTATATAGCATACGACTTTTGTATCATAAGAAGTAGGAGATAGAAGATATAGACTTTTGAGTGATAGATAAGTTCAAGTCTCCACATACCTTTTTGTTGATGAAGTTCCACGGTTCCTTGAGTAGATCTTCGGCGTTGTATGATGAATCTCCATGAAGTCCTTGAGCTCAACTACAATTTTCTATCCTAGTCCGAGACTTGGCTATGTAGGCTAGAAATCAAGACTCATAGTTTTGATCACTAACATTGACAAACATGCTTGAGATAGCAACACATGCGAGGTCGACCGAGCTATGCTCTAACAATCTCCCCCTTTGTCAATTTTAGTGACAAAACTATTAATACATATGGAATACAAAAAAGATAAACTTTAGTGGCTCCTATTCCATAGTCTAATCTTCAACGTTCCCTGAAATCTTCGTCCTTCCAAGTACTCCAATGATCCCAAAGGTTGTAAGTTTAGCATTACCGTTGTTGAAGATCCGTAGCTATAACAATGAGAGAAATCGAGATTCTCGACCATTATTATACAGTGTCATAGTATTATTATGTAACATCAAAGTCCAATTGTATCACGACTTTAACAATAATACTATGGTGATATGTATCACTCCCTCTTAGTCAATACTCCATATCAATTATGGAAACCACTCCCCCTTACACAATGATCCAAAAACCATATGTATTTGTAGTGTGAACAACAATATTTCTCCCCCTTTTTGTCAATAAAATTGGCAAAGGTACAAGAACGGGATCATAATGAAATTTCCACAAGAGACATTTGATAGACTAAAAGAAAAATACATACCAACTTAATTTAGATGCAATCATAAAGCCGAAGCTAAATGCATTCATCCAGGAGTTTTAAGATACAAGATAACCCCTATAAAATTCCACACCCGCACACCCCGCAAGATATTACCATTAAGCACAAGTTCAAAAGAACTCTCCCCCATTTGATGTCATTCCCGAAAGAACAACAAGAGCGACCTTAATTTCGAAAGAAAAGAAGGATTTTTAATTGGACACCAAAACCATAGAAAAATGATTTCCTATATCCAAAACTCAACCAAATTAATCACAAGAAAACCCATGATTGATTAATTGGAATACGCAACTAAATCAAACCACAAAAGTGATCAATTTAATTGAAGGTGCTCCACATAAGTAAACTTACGGAGCTACGACTAAGGTAATCATACGGAGACGACTAACTTAATCATTCACATACTCAACATAAGGAAAAACCTTACGGAATATATAACTACATTAACCAATAGAACATGATTTGTATAGCCGTTCATATACTCAACACAAGAACTTGTGGAATATATGAAAACTCAACTAGACTAATTACAAGAGAACTTATAATTAATCTAATTGGAATACAAACAACCAAACTAATCACAAAAGTAATCAATTTAATTGTCAAAGGATTTGCTCGACAAAAGAAGACTTTCGGAGCAAATAACTAAATAACCAACCAAGATGGTTAATTTAGTTCATAATGCTCAACATACAGCATCTTATGGAACAACCAACAAAGCCAATAAGAATAATCGACTTAGTTGTATCGTTCTCAACATAAGACACACAATGGAGCCTTCACGGTAAAACATAACAAAATGGATCAATGAAGATCGATATCGTGGATAACATAGAAGGATTTTCCATCATAACGACATAATAGACTTTATCCTTGTCAATCAAAAGATTTTATCCTATTTTCCATCAAATACATGACTGCATAGGCATAACTTTTGTAATTGTCAAAAGTCCATTCGTATTTTCATCAATACGAATATCAATTTATGAACGACTTTACTTTTGACATAATATGGGACCTTCAAGTTCACGGACGCAAACAATACATATCCCATAATCAAATTGCAATATCACAAAATCATAACGATCAATATTGCAATAACATCATCCTCCAAATATTTTTAGAATTTAAAAACCAATAAACCTAAAAAATAACATATGAAGATGAAAACAAAAATAGCTATGTGTAGTCACAATCATCGCTATTCAAAGCACTAGTTATTCTTCCAACTAAACCAAAAAGAAGATATATTAGGCAACAATTCCTTTGGGAAATTCTTTATCATTCCCGAACTCCTTGTTATCGACAACCATCGGGACATAAGGTTCACGGAGATAAGTGTCAATACCCACGAACTGTCTTGGCTGAAGAGGTCGAATTAGGGTCCTCTGAATTTCCAAAGATTTAGACACGAACGTCTTTATTTCATAAATCTCCCTTCTTATTTCCTTTAACTCATTAAGAACATCGGAAAACTTCTAAGAGTTAGAAGGAACAGCCTGGGTTTTCTTGTATTCCTTCTTTTTCTTTTCAGGGACTTAGAAACAGGAGATTTTTCTTTTTCCTTGATTGAAGACTTAACGATCATGTTGACATCCTTTCCATCTGACGACAGAGTGCTTTGAGAACAATTATAAATAACTGGATTTGTGTGATTGAATCACTTAACTCACCAAGCAATCTTATATAGGATGTCAAGAGGAAAAAGGAATGTAGGGTTCGAAACCTATTGACAGGTTCGTATACGCCCAACTCTAAAACCCTATAAAGAGTAGAATTGTCGATAATAACCCTTTCTTTTATTTGATAGACAAAAATAACAAAACTAAGAAAAGAAGGAAAAACTCTTCTGAAGCATGGATCATCACTCAATCTTGTCTCTTTTCGAACAGGCACACGAGACAAGATTTTCCCAACAACACAATCAAGTTGTGTTGCGATGAACAACGATTTGTCCATCTTTTTCCTCATGGGAGGAATCCTCTAATCTTTTTCTATCAAAACGATTTGACCATATTTTTATTTTCAAATGGTCTTATTCTATCCTTGGAAACCAACTTCTTAGACGAAGATAAGATCCTACATACCTCGGCGGTCTTCTGAGCAAGTTTCAGCTTCCTTGCTAATCGATCTGCTCTTCGTTGAAGTTTGCTGGCGTGCCTTATTTGGTGCTTGTATTTGTAACACCTTGATAGTCCGTGTCCCTTCATCGAACAAAACGAGCACGTCAAACTTGGATAGTATTCAGGCATCTGAGACGTGCAAGAAGACAGACATACAGTTGATCCTGAAACATCACTGAAAGGGTTTCCAGTTATCGGATTCAAAGAATCTTCCAGCTTGATTGGGTTTCCCTCTTCTCCGAACCCATTGAGGTTGATATATGTATTGCTACAAGTATCAAAATCGATGTTTTCACAAAGAAGCCCTACACTTGATTTTCTATCTTCATCGGAATCATAGGTTTCAGACATTCATCAAGTGTTACAGCTAGACCTTTGTTCCCAGTGTATTTTCTACGATTTTGGCATTCGTTAGAAAAATGGCCAAAACCCTTACACTTAAAGCACTGAGGCATGTCCTCGTCATCAGCCTCATCAGCATCCCTGTTTTTAGGAGGTACGCGACCGTGAGGTTTGTCTGATGACTTAGGTTTGTCTCTTGAAAACCGTTTACTGCTCTTCAACAGAAGATCCCTAAACTGTCTTGTGATCAAGGAGACTGATTTGTCAAGATCTTCATCCGAAAAATCATCCTCAGACTGATCATCCTCAGAGACATGAACACTCTTACCTTTGACCAGTAATTTAGTGTTCTTCTGTGCTATAAAGGCAACATCCTTACCGACTTTAGATGTATGCTCATGGTCAAAAATCTTAAGCTTTCCAACCAAGGTGTTTCTGGAAAGATTATCGAGGTTATTCCCCTCAACGATGACATGCTTCTTAGACTCGTATTTAGATGGCAGCGATCTGAGAATTTTCATCACGATGTCCTTTTCAGGAATAGCCTTACCCAATGCAAAAGATGCATTAACAATTTCAGACACTTTGTGATTAAACTCATCAAATGTTTCTTCATCTGCCATCACGAGGAAACCGCAAATGCATAAAAACCTCGGGACCGAGTTCAGATTGAATACACACTGTATTAAGCCGCTACATACACTAGCCTACTCCAAGCTAACTTCGGACTGGACTATAGTTGAACCCCAATCAGTCTCTCACCGATCCAAGGTACAGTTATACTCCTACGCCTTTGATCCCAGCAGGATACTGCGCACTTGATTCCCTTAGCTGATCTCACCCACAACCAAGAGTTGTTGCAACCCAAAATCGCAGACTTGATAATAAACAAATCTGTCTCACACAGAAAAGTCTACCAAAGGATAAATCTGTCTCCCACAGATAAACCCTAGGTTTTGTTCCGTCTTAAGATATGAAATCAAGGTAAACAGGAACCAATTGATAATCCGGTCTTATATTCCCGAAGAACAGCCTAGATTAATCAATCACCTCTCTACAATCCTTCCTGACTACACAGGCAGTTTGTCGAGGAATCACAAACAGTAAGACGAAGATGTTTGTGACTTCTTTATCTTGCCTATCGGAGAACTCTCACGATCTCAAGCCAATCAAAATTGTACTCGTACGATAGAAGATGCAAGATCAGATCACACAACTACGATAAAAGTAGTATCAGTCTGGCTTCACAATCCCAATGAAGTATTTAAGTCGTTAACCTGGTTTTAGAGAAGAAAACCAAAGGTTAAAGGAGAATCAACTCTAGCGAGCGCATTAGTATTACACAGACGTGTGGGGATTAGTTTTGCACAATGCTAGATGTCTCCTTTATATAGTCTTCAAATCAGGGTTTTGCCTTAGTTACAAAGCAATCTATATTCACCGTTAGATGAAAACCTGATTTAGATTCAAGCTAATATTTCTCAATCGTTAGATCGAAAACTTAGCTTGTCACACACACTTGAGTAGACGTTTACTGGGTTTGTGAAAATCATGCCCAAACATGTACGTGTATGTTGGTTCAACATAGTAACCCAAAAGGTTAACCATATGAGCATTTCATATTAACCTAGTTAGTCTTCACCATAACTAGTTAGAGCGTTGTTCAATAGCTATGAGATCTTATTTAACTACATAAGACACAATTGAAACATAGATGATTCGATTCGATGAATCGGCTCATGAACTTTATAGCCATGGTTTGCATAAAACATTCCTTAGTAATTTAAGTTTCATGTTCAGAGCATCTTTAGATCATAACCACTTAATCTCACAAACAAGTCGCAGACTTAAGACAACCGGTGGAGTTTTCCAAACTCAGCAGAAAAATCTCGGCAAAGAGACTTTCGCCAGTTCGCGGACTAGGTTCACGGACTGAGTTCGCGGACTTACACGCAAACAAGTTTTTGGAAAATCCCAGCAGAAATTCTCGGTACAAGAACTTCCGTCAGTTCGCGGACCTGGCAAAGCCAATTCCTCTGGTTTCTCTCAATCAATAAAGTTCGAAAACTTCGGATTAAGGAATACATGGTTATGTAATCTAAACTCTCATTCCAATCATTCAAACATTCTCAAAGGACGTTATATAGTCGTTATTCACAGACCGTTTCGCGTCAGAGCAATTCTCAAAGTAATTGAAACTTTTCATGACTTTTGTCACTAGGTGAAGATAAACTTGATCAAAGCGAAACGCTTTACCAACACATGATTTCGAGATATAGATAGGCGAGATATACTCAGCTTGAAATATAAAATGTGTATGATCCAGTCTATATAGCATACGACTTTTGTCTCATAAGAAGTAGTAGATAGAAGAGATAGACTTTTGAGCGATAGATAAGTTCAAGTCTCCACATACCTTTTTGTTAATGAAGTTCCACGGTTCCTTGAGTAGATCTTCGTTGTTGTATGATGAATCGCCATGAAGTCCTTGAGCTCAACTACACTTTTCTATCGTAGTCCGAGACTTTGCTATGTAGGCTAGAAATCAAGACTCATAGTTTTTATCACTAACATTGACAAACATGCTTGAGATAGCGATGCATGCGAGGTCGACCGAGCTATGCTCTAACAATGTTCTCTTTTGGTCATGAAGTATCTCTATGGAAATTTCATTAGGATCCCAATAGTTTTCGTACCTTTGCCAATTTATATCGACAAAAAGGGGGAGAATTAATGTGTAGTTCACACTACAAATACATATGGTTTATGGATCCTGATGTAAGGGTGAGTGGTTTTCATTGTGAGATGAAGTATTGACTAAGGGGGGGTAATACATATCACCATGGTATTGTTGTCAAAGTTGTGATACAATTGAACTTTGATGTTGTGTAATAACATTATGACACTGTATAACAATGATTTAGAACAAATGTTTTCTGATTGTTATGGCTACGGATCTTCAACAACTATGATGCTGAGTTGAACACGTCAGAATCACTTGAGTACTTGGAAGTGACGAAGATTTCGAGTAATGTTGAAGAACCAAGGAGATCAAGCATTTAGTGATCAAAACTATAAGTCTCGATTTCTAGTCTACTTATAGTTATGTCTCGGACTAGGATAGATTGTGTAGTTGAGCTTTAGACTTCACGGCGTTCATCAATTGAAGACGAAGAACTACTAAGGAGAGCTTGTGGAACTTCATCAACAAAAGGTATGTGGATACTGAAACTCATCTATCACTCAGAAAGTTTATTTCTACTCTATCTCCTATTTGAGACAAAAGTCGTATAACTATATAGTATTCGATTTATACCCATTTGATATTTCGAGCTGAGTTTAGCTCGCTTAGTGTTTGTAAGCTTTCGCTTTAACCAAGGTCATCTTATATTCTTGACGAAAGTCAAAAGATGATCATGTGAAAATCGCCTGGTAACATCTTACATAATTTGTATGATACAGTCATTTGATGTAGACTCATTCGATCACTTGAAAATTGCTTTGAAGTTAATAGTTTGTGTGAGACAGTTATTGTCGTCTTCTAAGAATGTTTCAATGATTGAAATGGAGTTTAGAAGACTTAACCTTAATTGGATTATAGACATAGTATGCGTACTTGCATATATATATGTAGACCGATGTAGTATGCATACCCGTATGCATACTGGAAAGGTCAGGTGAAGTCCGAGAGCTAGAGTATGCGTACCCGTACGCGTACTGGCGAACTTAGTTGAAGTCCGGGAACTTTGGTATGCGTACCCGTATGCATACTGATTTCAATTGATGTTTCGATGTGTGACAGTATGCGTACCCGTTTGCATACTGTTGAACACAGTCCAAGTACGACTACGTAGGTATGCGTACTCGTTTGCATACTTGAGTGAGTTATGTTCTAAAATCGGTTATTTCATGAACCAATACATTAATGTAATGAGGAATCCAATCCTTTTCAAACTGTGGCTATAATGTTCATGAATCGATTCGAGTGAATCAAACCGATTTTTCTTCAATTGTGTCGTGTATACTTCTATGAGAATATAAACAATTGAACAAATCTAGAACTAGTTTCATTTGAGTCATTTGAACTAGTTGTGGTTAAGATGAATAAGGTTGATATGAAAGTTTTCATATGGATAACTTCGGTTAACTATTGTTGAGCCAACAAGGTGTACACGTTTAGGTAAGGTTACTAATATCTAATGAAGGTACATTTCATTTGTGTGTAACAAGGTAAGTTCGATCTAACGCTTGAAAGATATTAACTTGAGTCTAATCAGCTTTTCATCTAACGGTGAATATTGAATGCTTTGTTACCAAGGTAACATTGATTGCAAACCCTGATTTGAAAACTATATAAGGGAGAACTCTAGCAACTGGGAAACCTAATCCCCACACGTCCTGTGTGATATTAGTTGCGACTAGAGTCGATTCTTCTTTATCCTTAGGTTTTTTTTCCAAAACCCTGTAGGTTAACGGCTTGAAGACTTCATTCGGATTGTGAAGCCAGGCCCAACTATTTTCTCTGTAGTTGTGTGTTCTGATCTTGCTTTTTTCTATTGTATTGAGTACTATCTTCTCTAAGATTTGCTCTAGATTTAATATTCGATAGGCAAGATAAAAAGTAGTCACAAACATCTTCGTCTCATCGTTTGTGATTCCGCAATATCTTGTTTCGCTTCCATACGATTAATATTATTGTGAGGTGATTGATAATACTAGGTTGTTCTTCGGGAATATAAGTCCGGTTTATCAATTGGTTCATGTGCACAAAACTCATAGGTGTTTCTGTGGGAGACATATTTGTCTATCTCAATAGACTTTTCTATGTGAGACAGATTTATTTATCAAGTCTTCGACTTTGTGTCGCAGCAACTCTTAGTTGTGGGTGAGATCAACTAAGGGAATCAAGTATGTAGAATCATGTTGGGGTTCAGATACGTAAGGAGCGCAACTGTACCTTGATCAGTGTGAGATTGATTAGGGATCAACTACATTCTAGTCTAAAGTTCATTGGTAGTAGGCTAGTGTCTGTAGCGTCTTAATACAGTGTGGTGTTCAAAGCTGGACTAGGTCCCGGAGTTTTTCTGCATTTGCGGTTTCCTCGTTAACAAAATTTCTGGTGTTTGTGTTATTTTTTTTCCGCATTATATTTGTTTATATAATTGAAATATCAAAGGTTGTGCGTTAAGTTCAATCAGTTCTTGAATCCGGCCTTTGGGTTGTTTATTTAATTGATTGACACTTGGATATTGGTTTGTGATACCGTCCAAGTTATTTCTCTTATTCAATCGGGCTTGCAAATTCCTATTTGTTTGATTGAAAATTGAATTGAGAAATTGAGATATAAACTCTTTGATATACTTTTCTAAAGATTGAGTCTGACTATCTAGTTGATTCTCTTGAAAGTATATTAGAGTTTGTCCATACATATTGCTAAGCGAAATGTTGGGTGTGGTTGTTAAACCCCCGCTTTTTCAAATCAGAGCAGACAAACACGTTCAAGAACTCATAAGTCTGTGTTTGTAGCGATCTGACTCTATGGACTAAAGTGTTATCTCTATAAACGTACCGCCAGTCTTCGGTGGCTCAAATTACTTATGGTGGAAAATTGGTATGCGTGCCTTTCTTCTAGCGCGTGGTTTTCAATCATGGGTTTATGTAGTTGATGGCTATTATCCTCCGAAAGTTACAGAAGGCGATGTAATTGTTCCAAAGGATATTGATAAATATGATGTTGCCGAGATTCTTGTCGCAAAGCAAAATTCTGACGGATTAAATGCTATCATCCATGCCATTACCCCAGATCTCCAGCACATGTGACTATGTGCACTAAGTCTAAAGAAGCTTGTGATATCTTAGAAACTGTATTCGAAGGGAATAACTTTGAAAAGGAAGCTAGGATTGAAAACCTAAATTCTGATTGGGAAAACCTTCGTATGGCTGATGAAGATTCATTTGATGATTTTAATCATAAAGTGTCTGAAATTGTTAATGCAACTTTTGAATTGGGTAAGACTATTCCTGAAAAGGACATAGTGATGAAATTCTCAGATCGTTACCAGCCAAATACGATTCTAAGAAGCATGACATCGTTGAAGGAAATAACCTTAACACTCTATCCAGAATTACCTTGGTTGGGAAGTTAAAGATCTTTGATCATGAGCATACATCCAAACCTGGAAAGGATATTGCTTCCAAAGCACAAAAGAACACTAAATTACTTGATAAAAGTAAAAGTGTTGGCATCTCTGAAGATAATCCTTCTGAGAATGATTCATCAGATGAAGATCTTGACAAGTCAGTCTCTTTGATCATAAGATAGTTTAGAGATCTTCTTTTGAAGAGAAGTAAACGGTTCACTAGAGATAAACCTAGGTCATCAGTTAAACCTCATAATCGTGTTCCTCCTAAAAACAGGGATACTGACGATACAAATGACGAGGATATGCCTTAGTGCTTTAAGTGTAAAGGATTTGGTCATTTTGTAAATGAGTGCCCGAATCATATAAAATACACTAGAAACAAAGGTCTTGCTGCAACTTTTGATGAAATGTCTGATCACAATGACTCTAATGAAGATGAAAAGTCAAGTGTTGCACTCCTCTGCAAAAATATTGATTTTGATAATTGTAGCAATACATATATCAATCTTGATATTCTTTCGGAAGAAACCTCAACCATTCTGGAAGAGAAAATGTATTTCTTTGTGTCTGCTGGAAATTCTATTTATGATTTTTCAGGTTCCACCATGTGTAGCAGCTTATACAACTATGGCATCTGAACCATCTTCCATGTTGACATGTTCTTATTGTACTCTCAAGGGTCATGAACTCTCAAAATGTTTCAAGTACAAACATAAGATAAGATATGTCAACAAACTTCAACGAAGAGCAAATCGATTAGCAAACAAGCTCAAACGTGTTCAGAAATCGTCTGAGCTATGTAAACCCCATCTCTTCTCCGAAGAAGTTAATTTCCAAAGAAAATACTAGACCACTAGAGAAAAGAATACGGTCTAAACAGTATGTTAAACAAGGTTTTAAGAATTCCGTTCAAGAAGGTTATGGTGGACATATTATTGTTCACCCCAGCACAACTTAATTATGTTGTTGGTGTATCTTGTCGCATGTGCCTGGTTCAAAAGAGACAAGAGTTTGCACACTTCAGTCTTTAGGAAAAGATTTTTTTTTTTTTTTTCGTTTTTCGCCTGTTTGGAATTTTTCCATCTTTTCATATCTAATTGATATTGAAAAGGTTTTCCCTATTTGATCAATAAAAGAGGGTTAAAATCGATAATTCTGCCTTCTTTAGGGTTGAGAATTGTGCGTACGTGAATTCTTTTTGTATAAAGGTTTTGTAACCCTACATTCCCTTTTCCTTCTCTAAAAAACTCTTTTTTATCACAAGATAGCTTGTTGAGTCTGATTTGTGATTTTCTCCCACAATCTCATACTGGTATGGAGATTCCAAGCATTATGTCTTATGATGGAAAAGTTGTTAATATGATTGTTAAGCCATCAACCATGAATGAAAAATATAAATCTCCTTTACCTCAAACTTTGAAAAGAAAATGAAGGAATGTGAGGAAGCCAAGAGTTGTTCCTTCAAATTCTCAGAAGTTTTCTGGTGTTCTTGAAGAATTGAAGGAAACAATAAAGGAGATTCAACAAATAAATGCTATTGTTTTGAGGACTCTCAAAATTCAAAAGGCCCTGGTTCAGCATCAGTCTAGAAGGTTTGTTGAAATTGACTCTTATCTTCATGAACCTTATGTTCCCATGGCTGTTGACGACAAGGAGTTCAGGGACGATAAAGAATTTTTTAGAGGTCTCAATGTCTAGAAAACTTCTTATGAGAATTTATTCTTGTGTTTTAAGAAGGATAACTAGCGCTTGGAATGGCAATTATTGTGATTACATATAGCTATTGCCAACGATTTTCATCTTGCAACGTTTTTAGATTTATTTATTTAAATTCTAAGTTATTTGGAAGATGATTCTGCAGTATTAATCTTTATTGGTTTTATATATTGCAAATTGTTATGGGATATACGTGTTTACGTCTGTGAACTATGATAGTCCCATATATGCTCAAAAGTTAAGTTTATCATGTCTTTATGCAAATATTGATGAAAGATAGAATGAACTTTTGACACCAAAGATTAAGTCTATTATATGTCATTGTGCAAATAGTGATTAAGTCTATTATATGTCTTATTTCGCTTCCATACGATTAAGATTATTGTGAGGTGATTGATAATACTAGGTTTTTCTTCGGGAATATAAGTCCGGTTTATCAATTGGTTCATGTGCACCTTGATTTATCAAAATACGGAACAAAACTCATAGGTATTTCTGTGGGAGACAGATTTATCTATCTCAATAGATTTTTTTATGTGAGACAGATTTGTTTATCAAGTCTTCGACTTTGGGTCGTATCAACTCTTAGTTGTGGGTGAGATCAACTAAGGGAATCAAGTGCATAGAATCCTGTTGGGGTTCAGAGACGTAAGGAGCGCAACTGTACCTTGATCGGTGTGAGATTAATCAGGGCTCCACTATATTCCAGTTCGAAGTTCATTCGTAGTAGGCTAGTGTCTGTAGCAGCTTAATACATTGTGGTGTTCAAAGCTGGACTAGGTCCCGGGGTTTTTCTGCATTTGTGGTTTCCTCATTAACAAAACTTCTGGTGTCTGTGTTATTTCTTTTCCGCATTATATTTGTTTATATAATTGAAATATCATAGGTTGTGCGTTAAGTTAAATCAGTTATTAAATCCGACCTTTGGGTTGTTGATTAAATTGATCGACACTTGGATATTGGTTTGTGATACCGTCCAAGTTATTTCTCTTATTCAATCGGGCTCGCAAATTCCTATTTGTTTGATTGCAGATTGAATTGAGAAATTGAGATATAAACTCTTTGACCCCCGCTTTTTCAAAGAGACTTGAAGGTTTATAATGAAACATGAGTTAGAGTTTGCAGATTATGCTAAGAGTGAAGTTGGGTTTGAAAAAAATTTGATTATGATGGTGAACTGAATCTTTTTGATATCAAGTCGAGATTAGTTTGAGGGGTGAAATTGAATGTGATGGTGGTAATGGAAGAAGAGGCGAATGGGTTTGATTTGAATCCGTTGGAGCTTTTAAAATTTCTGTTAATTCAATTAAAATTTTTCTGAAATTAAGGTTCTTCTTCATAGGTTTAGTGTTCTAATTTTGTTTTTTAATGTTTTTATGTTGATTTATTGTATGGTTAACGGAAAATTTTAAATCAATATTTGACGAATTTCATGGTTGTAATTATTGGTTGTGATTGTGTGGTTGAAGTGTACGGTGAAGAGTTTAAACGAGAAAAGAATGATTAATCCGATGCTCTGCTATTTGAATTGTGACTGACCATACGATGATGATGATTAGTAGATGTTTTAGTATGTGTTTATGTTAGGTTTAGGGTTCATTTGGTGGAGAAGGTGGAGGCGGGGGAGCTGGTGTAAAAAGGTTATAATAAGTATGAGATTATTTCTCACCCACTTGGTCTGTTTTAACTTGCATGTGTAGTTAACATGCTAACGTTTAATTGACACCGTTAACCAAATACAAATTAATTTAAATAAAATTACTTATCTAAGGGTCAAGACGGTCGACGACGGTCCTGTGACCCAAACTCTAATTAAAAAAAATATCGTGACTCAATCGCAATTCTGATCACTTTTTTGTGACCCAAAGTCAAAATAACCCTTTTTGTTTTGCACTTTTTATTAAAAATCGGTATTGTTTTCGTATAATTATACAATTTTGACTTATATAAAGTATGCAAACTGCTTGGCATACTTATTACGGGTATAAACTTGGAAAATAAAAGTGTTAGAACAATGCTCGGTTGAACCTGCCAAGCATTGGTATGTCAAGGTTGGTTGTCATATTTTAGTATCAAAAACTCAGAACTCGCTTGATTATATTACTAGAGTCAACTTCTTTAGGTTAGACTAGGAAGTCTAGAAATGTTTAGACATACAAGTATTACTCTAAAGACCTGAAGAATTCGAAGACGTACCGACATTAACGAAGATATCATCCTTTCACTTGAGGTCGGTAATACATGACTTGACTTGTTTCCGTTTATAGATAATTTCTTTTACTAGATTATGTAGTGAGGGTTGATTTCATGCCTAAAAAACGATGTATAATTACATGAGTTTAAGGAGGTATACTTACGAACTTGTTTCGGAGTTGAAATAAACCAATAGGATTGATGGTATGGTTTCATTGAAGTTCTACTGTTGGATTGATCCTAACATATATATGGAATTAAGGTAGAACCGATCCTTACTTATGTTGGGAGTCAAGGTAGAACCGATCCCTACTTATATTAGGAGTCAAGGTAGAACCGATCCGTACATACATTGGGAGTCATGGTAGAGCCGATACCAATATGCAAAATCGATTTCTTTAGTCACATACACTTTAGGGTTTGTGTGATTTTGGAAATTGGTTTTGCTGAATAGGAAAGTTCAAGATGTCGACATAATAAATAATTTGAACATAAGCACAAACCTTATCTTTTATTGTTCAAAGACATTTCTTGATACTCAAGGTGAGATCCCAAACCAAAATGTTTGAGAATCTTTTTGAGATTTTTGAATGTATATGTTTCGTTTTACCAGCAAGCAAAACATATCTCTGGAAGATATATTAGTTAAGTGCTAGCTAATATTGAGTTTTCCAATGGAGATTTAAGTGGTATAGTTGGATATTGGTTGGAATTAGAAATAACGAATCTAGGTGCTTATTGCATATCTTAAGAATATTTTCGGTTATGAAAATTCCTTGGTGTCCAAACTAATTTGGTATTTAAATAGTGAAGTTTGTTCTTCTTACAAACTTATCCTGAGGCAGGAACTTCATTTTTTAGTCACTATTGTAGCCGACTAACAGTATTACTCGAAATACTACATTGGAGAGGAGAGTAACCTAATTAGGAGAAATCTCTTACGTCTGCTAGTTTAAAGACTTCTTCTGGGACAAAAAAGCTTCTACTTGTACCATTGGTGGGAAACTAGAAATGCATTGTTATTTTAGTTTTCGATTATTGATTTTATTAACAAACGGTTGTTAACTCTTGATTGCACCTTTGATTATTCTTGAGAGCCTTATCTTCTGACATAAGGTCACTCAAACTTGATCTTATTTTAGGTCTAACGTTAACTTGTGATCATCAATTGTTAACATAATTCGTTCGGTGTGTGCTCGATCATAAGTTAGAATCAAGTTTGTTTGCCGCAAATCAATCGCGTTCGTCCATCTTTGCCAGCTTAGTCGAACGACTTAGATCGGATTCTAGATGGCCAACAGGGTGACGTTGTGATCACCGGACACCCCTCTTCCATGAGGAGCGATCAACCAAGCCACAACTTGCTCATGTGGCCTCCAAGCGATCACCCAAAAGTGGCCATTCACGGTACTTCACAAGCAGTCATTAACTTCCGCAAATCATCTCAGCTACTCAACTTGGCTAGCCGATTTAAGCGGTCCATATATAAACTGGATCGACCGATAGGATTTTAAAATGGCTACCAGTCGCCACTCTCCTATAGGGCCTGACCGGCCACTCCTTGGGATGTGTGCATAGCTCTTACCAACTCCCTCAAAGAGAACGGTCACGCTCCTTTTAAGACGTTAAGTTCCGCGACTGACTTAGACGAGCTTGGAAACAATGATGCTTTGTATACATCGATTGTAAACGATGTTTTGTAAATATTGTTTCTACAGATAATTTTGACCTAAAGTACCATGTGCTGCTTTTAACGGCAAGTCTCATGACTTGACCCATTTACTCGAGACATCAAACATGTCACAAACTGGGGTATTGGTCTGGAGGCTTACAGCGTGCGTCGTGCAACGCGTCCATTACGAGAACGTGTCAGGGAAGAACGGACGGTTAACAACAATGAGAGTAGTGGGTGAAAGTGTGACCATTTTTCCTCGTAAACGTGGTGATCACCACCTTTTACACAACTCCACTTCTCTACTGCTTAATCACCTCCACTTCATATGAGATCATGGGTGCTCGAACATGACTTGTATAAATAGGAATTCAACCTATTTCGACAGAACACAAGTGTTATCAAAACAAGTATCCAAAAACCATATTCTGATACAAGTCATAAAACAGCCACACCTTTATAATTCAACATTCTGATCTCAAACACCTTCTTCGCTTCCCTCCCTAAGATCAACCCTTCTCCTTCACCTTGGGAATGAATTGAATCTGGAACGACCATTTCTTGGTTTAAGCCAGAGTCTTACAGATTGATCTCTCGAACTCAAAAGTACTCCTGTGCGGTACATTTGTTTACGGTTTGAATTCGTTTCTCACCAACACACCCAAATTTACCAAAATCTACAGAATCGGTTTTTACCCCAAATCAATAGTGTGTGAAAACGGATATTGTCATCCTCTAAGAAAGTTTCAATGATTGAAATAAGAGTTTAGAACACTTAACCATTATTGGATTATGACATGTTGTGTACTCTTGCACATATGTGATCCATGTCCGGGAACCATAGTATGCGTATACCCGTATGCGTACATGTTGGTTTGAGAAATCCGGGAACCTAAGTATGCGCACCCGTATGCGTACTGGCGTAAGGTTCATGTACGAGTTTTTATGTTGGGATTGGTGGTATGCATACCCGTTCGCGTACTGGTAAAACCCAATTTCAGTCCGGGTATTTCAAGTATGCGTACCTGTTCGCGTACTTAAAGGTTAAAGTTCTAAAATGAGGTTAGTACATGAACTAATACATTTATATAATAAGGAACAGATTCTTTGCAAACCGTGGCTATAATGTTAATGAATTCATTTGAGTGAATCCAACTGATTTTGCTTCAATTTTGTTCTTGTATACTTATATGAGAATATAGCAATTGAATAACTCTTTAACTAGTTTCATTTGAGTCATTTGAACTAGTTATGGTTAAGATGAATAAGGTTGATATGAGAGTGTTCATATGGATAACCTTGGTTAACTATTGTTGAGCCAACATGGTGTACGTTTAGGTACGGCTACATAAACCTAAATCAAGGTAAATTTCATTTGTGTGTAACAACCTAAGTTCGATCTAACAATTGAAAGATATTAGCTTGAAACTAATCAGGTTTGCATCTAGTGGTGATTATTAAATGCTTTATTACCAAGGTAACTTAGGTTGCAAACCCTGATTTGAAAACTATATAAAGGAGAACTCTAGCAACTGGGAAACCTAATCCCCACACCTCCTGTGTGATACTAGTTACATAAGTTAGAGTTGATTCTCCTTTAACCTTAGGTTTTTCACTAAACCCTGTAGGTTAAAGACTCGAAGACTTCATTGAGATTGTGAAGCTAGACCCAACTATTTCTCTATAGTTGCATGATCTGATCTTGTTGTTTCTATCGTGTTTGAATACGATCTTCTTTAAGATTGGCTTGAGATTTATATCTCTGATAGGCTAGATAAAAAGTAATCACAAACATCTTCGTCTCATCGTTTGTGATTCCACAATATCTTGTTTCGCTACCATGCGATTAAGATTATTGTGAGATGATTGATAATGTTGTTCTTCGGGAATATAAGTCCGGGTTATGAATTGGTTCCTGTTCACCTTGATTTATCAAAAGACGGAACAAAACTCGTAGGTATTTCTGTGGGAGACGGATTTATCTATTCATATAGACTATTCTGTGTGAGACAGATTTGTTTATCAAGTCTTCGACTTTGGGTCGTAGCAACTCTTAGTTGTGGGTGAGATAAGCTAAGAGAATAAAGTGTGTAGTATCCTGCTGGGATCACAGACGTAAGGAGCGCAATTGTACCTTGAATCAGTGTGAGATTGATTAGGGATCAACTACAGTCCAGTCCGAAGTTCATTGGTAGTAGACTAGTGTCTGTAGCGGCTTAATACAGTGTGGTATTCAAATATGGACTAGGTCCTGGGGTTTTTCTGCATTTGTGGTTTTCCTCGTTAACAAAATTATGGTGTCTGTGTTATTTCTTTTCCGCATTATATTTTGTTATATAATTGAAATATCACAGGTTGTGCGTTGAATCGATCAATTGGTAAATCCAACCTTTGGTTGTTGATTGAAATTGATTGATCCTTGAACATTTGTCTTTGCTACCGCTCAAGTTACTTCTCTTATATTCAATCGATCTCGCAAATTTCTATTTGTTGATTGCAGATTGAATTAAGAGATATGGATATAAAACTCTTTGATATACTTTTCTCTAGATTGAGTCTGACTGTCTAGTTGATTCTCTTGAAAATATATTAGAGTTTGTCTATTCAGATTGCCAAACGAAATATTGGGTGTGGTTGTTAGACCCCCTCTTTTTCATGGATAAACCCTAGACTAAAGATGTAAAACCTAGCCTCTCTTCTATCTTTCGGCGATGAAACCCTTCTCAAAACTTCTTTGGAAACTCTTGAGAAGTCTAATTAAATATCCCTAAGAATATTAGGGTTTGGGAATGCTTCGGAACTAAGTTTTCCAAAGTATTTTCGCAACTTTTTGGAGGTGAGAACCGGTCTTACCTTAGATCCGAAAATATGTATGGATCGCTTCCTACTTGATCCCCAAACTTCTTTTTCCCATAACTTTTGCATACGAACTCAGAATTACCTCATTTTTTTGTGTTCTTTTCGTCTCTTCATTGTATACAACATAGTGTTGAATACTCCTGAATTTGGTCGAGTTCCTCCTGCTCCTTAGCAAAGTAGTTAATATTGTGTATCGTTATCGTATCGGTCAGGTCCGATACACCTATACAAAAGATTATATCGGTTTTTATCGGTGATACATCATTAAGACTAGAATTTTAAATATTTGTAAATGTTTAAATTTAAAAAAAAATGGTACCATGTGATGCATTAATTTTTCAAGATCAATGATAGTAACATTAATTTAGGATAGTAACAATCTCGGGGTCATCTGAAATAGGAGTAGTAAACATTTACATGGTACCATGGTACCATTTTTTTTTGATCTTGAAAAATTAATGCATCACCACTGAGTTCGTATGCAAAAGTTATGGGGAAAAGAAGTTTGGGGATCAAGTAGGAAGCGATCCATACATATTTTCGGATCTAAGGTAGGACCGGTTCTCACCTCCAAAAAGTTACGAAAATACTTTGGAAAACTTAGTTCCGAAGCATTCCCAAACCCTAATATTCTTAGGGATATTTAAGGAGACTTCTCAAGAGTTTCCGGAGAAGTTTTGAGAAGGGTTTCATCACCGAAAGATATAAGAGAGGATAGGTTTTACATCTTTAGTCTAGGGTTTATCCATGAAAAAGCGGGGGTCATAACAACCACACCCACTCTACTGATTTGGTTGTATGGAATAGACCAAATTTTGTTTCCATCCTGAGGCTATTGCGCAAAGCATCCTGAGAATGTATGGAATAGAGTTGGTATCCAATTATCGGGCCCCCTGATTTGACAAAATATATAATTGTCTAGGCTGCGCGAAAGACAATTCTCTTGCCCGTCAAAATCTATGAGAGATTTAATTTCTTAGAAGCGCCGAAAGTGTGAGAATTTGGAAAATATTTAGCTTTAAAAAGCTGAACCCAAAGCTGATGTGGTTCTAAAAAAACATGACTAGCTAATTTCATTAGGAAGGCTAGATTGAAATTGTGAGAATTTCGAATTCTAGACCACCTTGGGATTTTGGTTTGTTTTTTTTTTGAAAGAAAAACAGGAAAGAATTTCATTAAGCACAAAAGCCGACCAAAGGCATTACAACATTATTCTTTCACTTTCTAATCTAGAATCGACATACTGAGGGAGCTCAGAACTCCATTTCCTAGTACAATTATTGTTTCTGGCAAACTTAGCAAGTAGATCAGCTACTTGGTTACACTTCCTATTTCTAAAACAAACTTGGACATTCCCTAGACACTTAACTAGATGTTGACAATCTCTGATAATATTGGCATCATCCATCTTGTAGTAATTTGAGGCCCCTTGACACTTTCCATGACTTCTTTGTTGTCTCCTTCCACTATTACCTGCTGAATTTGCAACTGAATAATCCACTGAAGAGCTTTAAGTACTGCCACTGCTTCAGCTTGTGTGACATCTCTGGCTCTTTCTACCAGCGTCCAGGCTTCCACCATCCTACCTGTAAAATCTCTTATGATTAGAGCAATACCAGCAATATTATGATTAGGTAAAATAGAAGCATCAATGTTGATTTTAATTTTCCTCTAGGAGGGGGACACCATCTATTATAGTCTCTAATAGCTTCATTTCTGCCTATCATGCTTCTGTCAACTTGGATTGTACTTTCTGACTGATTTATGTGGATTTTATTCTCAGTGCAGTAAGTTAAAATCCTGTGTTTTAGGCTTGAGTTGGGACATCTACTGTTATTAAAAATGAGCTCACATCTGGATTTCCAGATGAACCGCATAGTAACAGTAATTAGATTAACTGTTATTTTCCTTCTGAAACAAATATTATTGTTCGAGTTGCTCCAGCTTCTTAGCCATTGTTGTATATCATTGATGCTATCAACTTGTTGGCCAATTTGAGGATCAAAAACATTCCAAACATCTCTGGAATAATTGCATTTGAGCAGCATGTGGGTGATATTTTCTTCTTCCTTATTACATCTTTGGCAGTTGGTTTGCTGATTTTGATTGTATCTGCCAAGTCTTTCATTCACAGGAACTATATCATGAGCCACTTTCCATAAAAAAAAGTTGGCATTTATGTGGAATCGGCAGATGCCATAAACTCAGCCAAAACTTAGCTTCCTCCTTTTTGTTAACCAGACTTTGATTTTGCTGACAGAGAATTTCCTTGTATGTGGAGTTAACTGTAAATTGGCCATTTCTAGTTAGAGACCAAATCATTTCATCTTCTAGCTGCATTGAAGGTTTTATGTAACTGATTTTCTCTATCTGATCTTGAGTAAAGTAATGTTGAAGAAGATTCAAATTCCAGCTTTGAGTATGACTATCAATTAACTCATTGACTTTCATATAGTAAGGATATTCCTCATAGTTAGAGAAATTTTGTTGCACTTGAGCTGCAGTGTATCCTTCAATCCAATTATCTCTGAAAGCATAAACTATCTTCCCATTCCCAATCTGCCAAATATGAAATTGTTTCACCCATTTGATTCCAGTGCTTATACTTCTCCAGATATCATTCCCTTTACTTGAAACCTATTCTTGAAGAACATCTTCATTTTTAAAATGTTTTGCTTTAAGAACTTCCACCCATTTCTTGTTCTTTTCTTGTATCATCCTCCAAGCCAGTTTAGTAACCATTGCTTCATTGAAAACTTGCAGATTCTTAAAACCCATCCCTCCCCATCTTTTAGGTATATTCACACTCTCCCAAGACTTTAAGAATCCTCCTTTTCCTTGTTTCCTATTTAACCAATATCTTCTCTGCATTGCTTCAAGATCATTTATATTCTTCTTGGGTAATATGAAGCAGCTCATCTGAAATTGAGCCATAGAGTTTGTAACAGCTTGGATTTGTGTGCTTCTTCCAGCTTGATTTGTGATGCCAGCCTGCCACTGAATCAGTCTTCTCTGCATTTTCTCCTTTATGCTTTTGAAAGAGTTGGATTTCTTTATTTCTATGAACAAATTTATTCCCAAATATTTTTCTTCCAAGGGCATAACATTCATATTCATAGTATTGCAGATTTGTTGTTTTTTTTCCTCCTCAATCCTTCTATTAAAGTGTATGCTTGATTTACTGAGATTCACCATTTGACCAGAGGCTTTGCAGAACTTGTTGATGATGTCCTTAATACTGTTTATGGAGCTCATTTTGGCAGAGGAGAACAGAATGCAGCCATCTGCAAAGAACAAGTGAGATATTGGAGGACTTCCCTTAGCAGGATATATTGGAATGATGTTTTTCCTATCCACTGAAGCTTGAATCATTCTACTTAGACCTTCCATGCAAGTGATGAAGATATAGGGAGATAGGCTGTCACCCTGTCTTAATCCTCTTGTAGGATGAATAGTTTCAATTGGAGAACCATTGAGAAGAATTGATATGCTTGTGGTAGATATGCATTGATTGACCAATTGACACCATTTCTCATAGAAGCCTAGTTTTCTGAAGATGTTGATGATGAAATTCCACTCCATTCTGTCAAAATCCTTTGACATATCCATCTTTATTGCAACAGCTCAATTGCTATTTTTTGTGGTTTTCATGTAATGAACTATTTCATGAGCAATGACAGTGTTGTCAATGATATTTCTTCCAGGGACATATGCTGCTTTCCAAGGGGAGATAATTTTGTGTAGCATGGATTTCAATCTGTTTGTCATGATCTTGGATATAATTTTGTAAGATATGTTGCGTAAGCTTATTGGCCTGAAGTCAGAATGGTTTTGAACACAATTGTTTTTTGGCATGAGGGTTTGAAAAGTATGATTGAGCTCTTTTAGAAGTTTACCATTCTTGAAGAATTCCTTCACTATTTTTATCACATCTCCTCCCACCACTTCCCAATTTTGCTGGTAAAAACCTGCTTGAAAACCATCTGGCCCTGGTGCTGACCAAGATCTTATTTGGAAGACATTGCTCTTAATTTCTTGTTCATCTGGGATAGCAGTTAACTCTTTGTTCTCAGCTTCAGTGATGCATGGAGTAATGAGATTTAAAATTTCATTATCATCCTCAATTAAGCTAGAAGTAGCAGTCTCTTGGTAGTGTGCTTTGAGTATGACATCAATTTCTTCTCTAGTGTTTTTCCATTCCCCTTGCTTGTTCTTGAGAGCCTCAATTTGGTTTACAATGGACCATGATTTAATGTAAATCTCTTTCCCGTTTGATTGGTCTTTATTCCATCAAAAATGTCATTGGTGATTGGTCTTTATTCCACCAAAAATGTCGTTGGATTTCGATGAACTTTTCAAGAACAAACTTTGGTAATGCGAGCATAGCATGACAAGTAGGACATAATTGCATCACTAACTGGATTAAAACCGTTCCACCTGCCCGAAGCAGGAATTTGGATTTCTATCCTTGAGCATAAAAAAAATCAAATAAAAGTAGAGTATCCAAAAAACGATCTATATTTGTGATATTAGAGGAACTTTTAGGATACAAGAGACACATTTACAACATTTGTGGTGACTATGAGGATTGTAATAGATGTTTGATTTTTGAATATTAACTATTTGTCCTATGATGCTCCAAAAGTGGATAATATTCTCAAAAGTTGATGAGCTTCTCCCATATTCAGCACATGTAAATATAAATAGGAAGCAATCATCATCAAAGAAAAACGGTTGGGGCATATTTATTCATTCTGATGCCCGATAGCTCTAGAGTGTAATCTGGATTAGGGCTACACATGGGTCGGGTTGGATAGGGTTTGGCCTCACCCACCACCCAACCCACTGATGGTGGGTAACATAAGTTTTCACCCACAACCGACCCAACATAACAATGGGTCGGTTTTCACCCGACCCACTTTTCAGTGGGTTGGATCGGGTGGGTGGTGGGTTACCCACCATAAAATACACATTACTTACAAAACAAAAAAAAGAATTTACATACATACCTAAGACTCTTACAGATGAGGATTAAAAAGCTGAACCCAAATTTAAGCAAATGACAATAATCCAGAGAAGTAAGAAGTTGGTGCAAACTACAAAGTTACAAAGTGCATGCAAAACAAAGTACAAGAAATGAATTCAAGTGTTCAACTGTTCAAAGCTCAAAAGATAAAAGACTATTGCCTACTATACTATAGCCTAAGATCATATAAAGCGACTAGCAGCGACCCCCGAGAAGATGTGGATGTTTTACCCCTGAATGCTCTGCTAGCCTGAAATAAAACGAAGTATGCAAGTTAGTTACATTAACAAAGTTGAGCCGGACATGCAGCAGTAGGAGCTAAGCTTAGCAGCCAGCTTCTCTTACAATGCAACACATGTTAAAAAATGAATTGATAAAACTAAAGGAGCAGTGAATAGTGAATTATTGGATACAACTACACAGATTTAGATAATAACAGATGATCAACTCAGCATACATAAGCACATTAGGTCTTCAAAGATCCACACCTAAAGCCTAAATTCACGCATATGCAAAATTATTGGTTTCTATAATACAATCAACACTGAAACACTATTATGCAGAAAAAGAAAACAAAAATACTGCATCTAATAGTTTTCTATATCTCAACACATGCATAGGAACTGGAAAACCAACCAAGGTTGGCAGTTTGGCACATGATAATTAAAACTAGAATACCAGGAATAAACAGATCATGGTACAGTAGTACTTAACTAACCCTGATTAATTAGTACGACGATGACGAGGTTGATATCGTCAGCACAGAAATTCCCATCAGCAATTTCCTCAATTCATTTACCACCAATTCTTCTCTGATTAAGAACCTTAATTTCACCATCTTATTACCGACAACATCAATCAACCACAGACACATCTTGTCTCGAATTCATCTCCTTCTTTCATCAGAACCCATCTACACCCACAAATCATCATACCTAAATACTGGAACCTAAAAAATCAACATACCCACAAATCAAAACCTAGGAAATCATCATACCCTGATAAAAAAACATCCCAAATCAAAAAAATCTACTTCCCTATCAACATATTAGTTATTTTCAACCTTTTAAAAGAAACAAATACAGGAAAAAAAAACATGCAAATGAATTAAAGAACAAATACAAACCCAATACGTCAAATGAAAAACAAATTTCAATCAAAGTATCAAACAAAGAGATTCAAAAAAAAAAAAAGAACATAAACTCTAACAATAAAACAATTCAAATCAAAGAACATTAACCCTAACATTCAGTTGAATCATGTAATGAAATTATCTTTCTGGAATTTGACGGTGGTATCGAATTGAATTGGAGGTGATTTCGATTTAGTGGTGAAGTGAAGAACGAAGACTGCAGAAGAGAGGAAAGATAAAAAGAAACTGAGAGAAAAAAGCGATTAGGGCTAGTTAGGTTAGATTTTTGACTTATATATGAGAATTGACGGCTAGGATTAATAGTTAGGAGATCTAGGGTTAAGGTAGGCGGGTGGGCGGGTTGGTTCGGGTGACATAAGCTGCTACCCACAACCGACCCAACATATGGTGGGTTCAGATGTTATCACCCATAGTCGAACCGCGTCTAGGTGGGTTGGGTTGGGTTGAGTGCGGGTATTTTCCGGCGGGTGTGGGTTGGGTCGGCGGGTAGGGTCGGTTTTGTGCATCCCTAATCTGGATGGAATTTCCATGCAAAGTGGAAAGAGGTAAGGATATAGTGAATCCCCTATTGGGTTCCACAGGAGGCGGAAAAGACTGTCCTGGTAAACCATTAAGGAGGATGGCAACAGATATGGTGGTAACACATTGCATAATGAGATGGACTCATGCCTCAAGCCTTATGAAATCCAAAAGCAAGGAGAGTTCGTTTAATTATAGCCAATTCCACTATATCAAAAACTTTTTAAAGATCAAGCTTCAAAGCTATTACCACGTTATTATTATTTATACACTCAAAAAGGGAGCCAACACATAAAAATCAGGCTTGACTATTACCACGTTACTATTATTTATAGAAAATCCAAAAAATTTGATGTGGTATTCGACATTTTGATAGTAATACATGTATGTTCTCCCTGTCTCTGTCGCCTAAACAAGCGTGGAAAGCAGGATCAATGGGCTTAGATCCCTATCATGTAATTTGCTGATGAGAAGAATGCGCTTAGATTCACAAGATCCAATCATGTTGTCGATAAATTAAGTGAAACGACATCATTATTATATAGCAAATCCAAGAAATTTGACATGAGCATCGACACGTGGGTGGCAATATGTGTATGTGTTCTCCCTGTCTTTGTCGCATAAACAAGCATGGAATGCAAGATCCATGGGAACTAACTTGGATCCAAAAGATATGATCATGTTGTCGATAAATGGGTGTTGGTCTCAACTATTGCGTTATATACAAATAATCCTTTGAAAATTCATACAAATATTTTGGTAACATCGTTCACCTTAGTCAACATATGCACACTTCACTTTTCCATCTCCGTATATTCTCTTATCTATCCATGTGATTCTTGTATCGTACACATTTTATATCTGTTTTATACACGAGTATTATGCATAATGTTGAAAAACATTGCATCAAGTATATACCAATAAATATCTGAGTATAATTTTCTTACTTATATGAATGTCACATGCAAGTATTTGTGTGTCGTGATGATTATAATTCATGTGGGATATTGATTTAGTTAAATAACATATGTACGTTATTTATTTAGCTTGCTCCGTGTCTGTCCTTAATCGTGCTTTCTTGGATAGAAATTTGAGTAGGTTCTGTGGGTATATATACCTCTTGTAAACCCTCACGATACTATGACTCGTCCAATAGGGTCACCTAGGGGTTTAAAGGCTTGATAAAGAATTCTCATTTGATAAATCTTCAGAAGAAAGAGAAAGAGCAATAAAGAATCATAGGTTTTTCAAGGATAAAAAACTCGCTAAAAAATGAAATAGTTGGAAATTTCTTTACTCATTGGATTGAGTTTTCAAGGGTACATAAAAAGAAGATTATTATGAGGAAGGGTTTTGTTTACAAATTCTCATATCCAAATAATTGATTCTACCAAATTAACCTTACCGATATTACCAGAGTATCGGTGAACCCGATATATCTTTTTGTATAGGCTGATATGAGCGTTTTTTATCATTCACTCCTTATATCGCCGGTATTTTAGATATCGTAAAGGTTTTTTCTGATACACGATAAAAACCTATAATATCGGTCGGTACAACCAATATTGACTATCTTGCTCTTAGTCAACCCTAACGTTCATGTCTGTTTTAGTACTTTTTCGCTCCTTTTGGATGGTTCTACCTAAATAAGACAAACAAAGGAAACAAGAGTAATACAAGGTAATATGAAGAAACATAGCAAATACAAGCATGGAATTTATAACAAAAGTATAGTAAATTATGCACTTATCAAGTTCCCCCACACTTAGCTTTTGCTAGGCCTCGAGAAAACCACCCAACCTAAACTAAATTCTAATTCACTTTCGCTGGAATCATAGTTATACTTAGCACGTGCAACAAGCCTTTAAACCCCTAGGTGACCCTATTGGACGAGTCATAGTCTCTTGAGGGTTTACAAGAGGTATATATACCCACAGAACCTACTCAAATTTCTAGCCAAGAAAGCACGATTAAGGACAGACACGGAGCAAGCTAAATAAATAGCGTACATATGTTCTTTAGATAAATCAATATCCCACATGAATTATAATCATCACGACACACAAATACTTGCATGTGACATTCATATAAGTAAGCAAATTATACCCAGATATTCATTGATATATACTTGATGCAATGTTTTTCAACATTATGCATAATACTCGTGTATAAAACGCATATAAAATGTGTGAGATACAAGAATCACATGGATAGATAAGAGAATATATGGAGATGGAAAAGTGAAATGTGCAGATGTTGACTAAGGTGAACGATGTCACCAAAATATTTGTAGGAATTTTCAAAGGATTATTTGTATATAACTCAATAGTTGAGACCAACACCCATTTATCGACAACATGATCAGATCTTTTGGATCCAAGTTAATTCCCATGGATCCTGCATTCCACGCTTGTTTATGCGACAAAGACAGGAAAACACATACACATATTGCCACCCACGTGTCGATGCTCATGTCAAATTTCTTGGTTTTGCTATATAATAATGATGTCGTTTCACTTAATTTATCGACAACATGAATGGCTCTTGTGAATCTAAGCGCATGATTCTCATCAACAGATTACATGATAGGGATCTAAGTCCATGGATCCTGCTTTCCACGCTTGTTTAGGCGACAAAGACAGGGAGAACACACATGTATTAGTATCAAAATGTCGAATACCACATCAAATCTTTTGGATTTTCTATAAATAATAGTAACGTGGAAATAGTCAAGCCTGATTTTTATGTGTTGGCCCCCTTTTTGAGTGTATAAATTATAATAATAACGTGGTGATAGCTTTGAACCTTGATCTTTAAAAAGGTTTTGATACAGTGGAATTGGCTATAATTAAACGAACTCTCCATGCTTTTGGATTTCATAAGGCTTGAGGCATGAGTCCATCTCATTATGCAATATGTTACCACCATATCTATTGCCATCCTCCTAATGGTTTACCAGGACAGTCTTTTTCGCCTCCCGTGGAACCCAATAGGGGATTCACTGTTTCCTTCCTTCTTTCGACTTTGCATTGAAATTCCATCCAGATCACACTCTAGAGCTATCGGGCATCAAAATGAATAAATATGCCCCAACAGTTTTTCTTTGATGATGATTATTTCCTATTTACATTTACATGTGCTGAATGTGGAAGAAGCTCATCAACTTTTGAGAATATTATCCACTTTTGGAGCATCATAGGATAAATAGTTAATCTTCAAAAATCAAACATCTATTACAATCCTCATAGTCACCACAAATGTTGCAAATGGGTCTCTCGTATCCTAAAAGTTCCTCTAATATCACAAATATAGATCGCTATTTGGGTACTGTACTCTTATTTGGTTTTGTTATGCCCAAGGATGGAAATCCAAATTTCTGCTTCGGACAGGTGGAACGGTTTTAATCCAGTTAGTGATGCAATCATGTCCTGCTTGTCATGCTATGCTCGCATTACCAAAGTTTGTTCTTGAAAAAGTTCATCAAAATCCAACGACATTTTTGGTGGAATAAATTCCAATCACCAATGACGTTTTTGATGGAATAAAGACCAATCAAACGGGAAAGAGATTTACATTAAATCATGGTCCATTGTAAACCAAAATCCCAAGGTTGTCTAGAATTCGAAATTCTCACAATTTCAATCTAGCCTTCCTAATGAAATTAGCTAGTCATGTTTTTCTAGAACCACATCAGCTTTGGGCTCCGCTTTTTAAAGCTAAATATTTTCCAAAGATCGCTCAGCCTGGACAATTATATATTTTGTCAAAGTAAGCAAGAGAGGGGAGAGAAGAAATTTATGATCCTGTTCCGGTGGAATTGGGCAAAGCATCCTGAGAATGTATGGAATAGACCAAATTTTGTCTCCATCCTCTTAATAATAAAGAAAATACGAAGTCTCATTTCGTTTTGCATTATAATATACATAGAAATGAAAAAAGGAACTTGGTACCTATTAACTAAACTAGCTGATTGCTCCCCTCCCCTTGCTCAGGTACCATGTTGAAATACTAACCATTCAAGTGTACAAAATAAAATAAGAAGAAAAAAAAGACCACAGAAAGACGAACTGGAAGCAATTCATCGAAACTGAAACTTATGTTTATATTCCTACTCTTTTGCTTGGCAAATTGAAAGCCAAAGCCAGGATTATAATAATGTTGCAGTAACACCCATAACATAGGAAGTTTTTCAAAAATTACCCTGTTCCTGGGTGATCATATCTATCTTATCTGGGGAGGAGAACAAAGCAGACCAGATGCATCTGATCCAACAACTGAAAGATCACAAACGGCACAGAACTGGCCATCCTGGGCAGGCACAAACCGTGAACAACAATATGGGCATGCAACATCTTTCTGTCCGCGATAAATCGGCACATGAGTTGCCCCACAAACCACAAATGGGTTCCTAAAGTCGTAGTTCAGCTGGGTCTCATCCTTTGGATTCCTCTCAGCAGCTTGCAAAACTTGTCGGGCTGTCTTCGCTTGATTCTCCACTGTCGGGTTGGTCTCCAAAAACCGCCTGGCGAAGTTGGCTGCAGTGTTGAAATTCTTTCCCTTGTAGCAAACAGTCATTGCATTCAGCAAAGCAAGTCTGAGATGAGGCATCTTAAGATTGCAGTGAGTGAAATAAGCAGCTAGCTCCTGCTGGCGTATAGGATTGTCTTTAGTTTCCCTCCTCTTAAGCTCCATCTGACACCCCAACACGTATTCCTTGGTTATAATGATCAACTCCTTGACTTCATCAACTTCCCTCCTCGACTCCACAACAATCAAAGGAATGGTGTGCAGGATACCAAGGAAGAGCTTTAGAGCGTCAGTAAACTTCCCGTTAGTGGTTAACTTGTAACCAGCCTGAAGCCTTTCTTCCAACTCAGAAAACTTAAACACGAGAGCAGGTGGGCCTCTAACATTAGGACTAGCAGACTCGCTCCACCCTCTTTCTACTGCCAATGTGATAACAGGAGACGAAGCGAAAGCACGAACATATGTGTGGCTACCAGTATGCAGATCAAGAAACATGGATTTCAAAGGAGCAAAGTTCTTTATACCCAGTTGTCGACTCAGCAAGCGCATCGCGGTATCAAAATTGCCAGCTGCAGCATGCTCACTTGCAAGAGATGATTTTTGGACCCAGATCTGGCTCACAGGCATGCCAGGGGTTGGGCAGACAAATACTGAAGAGCGAGCATTGCCCGGAGCCTTTGGAGTATCAATTTCTGGCGGGAGCTCAAGGTCCTCAAGATCCCATCCTCCCTCCTCGTCATTCCCTTCATTTGTCACCCCATCTTCGTCCACCACTTCAACGTCCCCATTTTGATCAGGATCAACAATATCCAAGCCCCCACCCCAATCACCGTCGGCTGCATCTTCTTCTTCCTCCTCTGCTCCCCTCCCCAGATCATCGAGACCACCCTCGAAAATGCCTTTCATAACCCTCAACAAGGGCCAATCTCCACCACACATGATGGGATTTGGAGGCATCAGAAGTGAGGACTTTTTCCCCTCCGGCAAAGAGGGAACATTGTCTCCCAACTCCACTGCCAGCCGCTCAGCAACATCTTGGAACCCGTGAACAGAAGCTGTAATGTATGCAAGGGGAAATTGACCAGCATTCTCCAAGATCTTTACTCGCTCGCGGATATCACCCAGGTAGAGGGCATTATGGAACTGACCCATCACATCATTCTTAACTTCAGCGATTTTAAGCATTTTTGACAGCTTATCTATATTACCTGTAATGAGATAGAGAAAAGATAGCCTCTCAAAGTTCTTTGTCCTCTGATAGGCATATTCTACGATGCCAGCATTACCCTGACGTAGAGCTTCTACGCCCAACCTATACCAGTGGTCTTTCTCATCAATCTCCTTTGCTGAAGCAACAGCTACCTGGATATTTCCACTTTCCAGTGCCAGGTTAAAGCGAGTCTTTTCATCTTTAACGAAATGGAGCGCAACTTCGGGGAAACCTTTTTGCTGCAGATATGCTATCATGGCCTGTCCACAGAGCTGTGAATTCCTGATCATGTTCATAACCTGGTTGTATTTCTTATCGAGAAGTGCGAGCTTGAAGACATACTCTGTGGGATCAATAGCTATAGCACGGTTTTTCCCATCTCGATCCAAGCAGTGGATGATATTTCCACTAACCTTTGTCATGTAAATCGGAACATCAAGAGTCCTGATGATTCCACTATCACCATTTGGAAGGCAGTATTTAATGTGATTCAGTGTGGTGTAAATGAAGACACCATTATCATCCCATGCACCGCTCTTTACACGGATTGTCTCATGAAGGGTACAGCGGTGCACAAGTTTCTTACTGGCAATAACAATAGCATGTTTACTTAGCAACGCGACGGTATCCAAGTCATTAGACCAAACAACATACTTAACAAAAGGAGTCTGCAGATCACCAAGAACCAGCCTCTGCTGGAGGTCAAAAATCACCACTCTATCCTCTGATCTGCACAATAAATTCCCAGTTCCAGCATAGAATATTGCATCAGTAGCTAAAGGAAGAGCACTCTTCTTCACGATTTCATTTTTAAGGTTTTTCACCAACACTTGGTTGTTGCTTTTATCCAGAACCGCAAACCTGTTTCGGGCCACAAATATTGCTGATCCTCCAAGTCCCCTTTTGGCATCTAGAACACCATCACCTCTACCCAAGTTGTCTTTGGGCACTATATAAAGTTCATATGAACCTCCATCCACATCCGAACAGATCAGTATGGCATTTTCAGTGGGACTATACGACATAGTTCTTGGACCTTGATTCAATGTATTTGAACCAGGCCTTCGAATGGGAATTACTTGTGCGTCTTTTCGAGATGAGAACTCATAGAAGCGCAGAAAACGATCTTTAGCATAGAATAGTGAGTCGCCGCTCACAGAATAAGCAGGGCGCTCTCTTTCCAACTTAAAAACAATCATACCACTATCATGACCAGCAGCCAGAAGGTTCATTTCTGGATGCAGTGCAAGTATCCAGAATCGATCATGCTCTCTGCGGAATGTCTGAACCCCAGTGCGCTTCGTTACATCCCAGACACGGATACTTTTGTCTTCTGAATTGGACACAATTATGTCCTGCCTAGCGTGGAACATAACACATGATACATTATTCATGTGTCCCCTTAATGTATCTACTTCCCACGCCTTTGTATCTGAAATGAAATATTAGTTGATGTAAGTAGTTATTGGCTTCCATGAAATTTGTATATTCTATTAGAATAAAGGCGATACAAACTTAAAAAGAGCTTTTCGCAGTAATACCGTTCATTCTCCATAGTTTTACTTGACGATCATCTGCTCCAGAAACTATAAGAGGCAAGCTGGGATGAAATGATGCCCAGTTGACTCCCCGATCATGACCCTCCAAGACATACTTGACAATGGCATCAACTCCACCAAATAAATCAGTGTTCATCTGACTTAACCTTAAGATGTCATCAGCAGGGGAAACTGTCTTCTTCCTCAGTGCACCAATATCCCAGACACGAACTGTCTGATCCAAGGAAGCTGAGACAACGAGATCCTCTTTAGGATGGAAGGTTGCACACATGACATAGTGGTTATGCCCGGTCAACACAGAAACACAAGTCCGAGACTGCCAATTCCATATTCTTATAGTCTGGTCATCACTTGCACTAACAATCCACGGGTACTCATTGTGGAACTGAACAGTACGAATATAATCAAGATGTCCAAGTAGGGTGAACAAACACCGATGCATTTTGTAATTCCATACTTTGATCTTGTAATCATCCCCTGCAAAAGAACATCTTTCACAAAATTAGTAAAGACAGCCTCAGAGATGATCACTGAAAGTATTAGCAGAATAAGAGCAAAAAACTGAAAACAGAACAAGGACAAGTGCCGGATGCACATTAATAGAACATCAGAAAGCCTGGATCTAGAAAATATATGGTATGGAAATAAACTTGTGGAAATAAAACTGCCCAATTTAAGATTCACGAATAATAAAACATTAAACCCAATTTAGAATTAAATACCTCCAGAGACGAACAATGGCTGAGATATGTGGAAATGAACTCCTCTAACAGGTCCATCATGTTCGTCAAATCTATCAATAAGAGTACCCATTCTGTAATCCCAAAGCTGGATAACACCACTGTGAAGACTGGCAAGGATCCATGGTCTCTTGCTATGAAAACTCAAACCCTTGACTCGATTACTCTTCGTTTCAAATTTTGTTAACATCGTTGTCCAATCAAGTTCTCAAAGCCTGATCACTGCAAAACTGCATCATACAACACAATTTAATTTCAACTCTAACTACCAAATAACCTATCTCCCCACCCCGCATTAACATATCTAAGCAGCCGAAGTTTCCAAAAACATAAGTGCACCTACTTTCGAACAATACACAAGAAAATGAACCTTGCTAGTTAGTTCTTTCTTAGAATCTTATAGAGAACATAAATATTATGAGCCGAATTTTCATCTGTAAAAAATCTTTGATAAAAAACAAAATACTAATCACTGCATGCAACTAGAAATTCTTTCATTCGGTATGTTTGGCAACATAGTTCTTTGATCAAAACAGTTGACACGGCTACTCAATCCTAGAGAAACCAACGGTTTAGGTTTTACTCTCAACAATGTAAGCTTGGATCAAATTCAAGCTTGAGTAATGCAACTCAAGCATATCTTATTGCCAACTATATAAACCGATCCTAACCTAATTAAGTGTTTAATATGATCACAATTCAATTGAATTACGAGTTAATTTATTTTTATTTTTACCAAAACACATTATAGGAATCAATACTATATAACTAATGAAAAAACAACAACTAGATTATAGAAACAGAAACGAATACAAATTGAACGAAGATTTACAGATACATAGAAATCAACCTTAGATCTGATCAGAAGGAGGATAATAGATCAAGCGGATACTATCATTGTCTCTGCAATCGCATCACCGTTATGAAACAGAAGCAGCGAAATGAATAGCCGGTTAACTCTGAGTTGGTAAGATCTGAGAAAGAAAAATAATGAGTTCTGCAGATCTAGATTCTTGTCTGGAAAGAGTGATTAATTGCGTTTTTCAGAGAGAAGTTTTGCGTAAAGATTCATATACCTTCGATTAAAGGTGCCGAAGTGCAAATGGGTCATGGGTGTCGGGCCTGGATGGTACTCACCTAGCTGGGCCCATACCAACAAATCAAAGTTTAGTGAAATAGTTTTCTTACTAGTACTATCATTTTTACCTTTTTCACGGTGGTAAAAAAAATGAAATTCAAAACAAAAGAATTAGTCAGTGTCATTTGTCACACAACTGCAAATGCACAATGCTTGAGTCGAGAATTCTCATTAATGGCCTAAAATACCTGTAAGTCCAAGTATAATGGTCAAAAAAAGGACAACCTTATTATACTTGGTAGTTCCAAAGTTCCAAAGATGCCTGACATTTTCCGGGAAAACGGGAACTCATTTCGGCGTAGTTATAGATATCTTAGTATAATCACTTTAATGTATCTACATCCCATTGAACTTGGTCTTGCAGAACTTTCTAAACTTCCAACACAGTGAAAACAATCTGCATTTAACATCATCCATTCATACTTATTACAATACATACGGTGAAGATTTCTTATAAACATAGGTTAAATTTCAGTAGTAATACATGGACAGAATAACTGTACCCATCTCAGCAGCAAAACCAAAGACACAAACATTACAGTATTACACAATAAATGACTATCTGTCTCCATTAAGATTGAATCTCACACACAATAGAAACCGCATCTCTCTGGGGGATTTTAACTACTAATATCTCTTCAGACCCAACATGAGAAGAAGCAATCCAAAGTAATCGAACTCATAACACAATTTGACGAATGCCAACTTGAAGTCATTCCATGGAGGAAACCTAGGTCCAATTTCAATTAAGAAACTGCGGCGAAGAACTCCTTTCCCGTGGCTAAATGTATCGAAAGAGTATTTTCCATGGTACTTCCCAAACCCACTTTGGCCAACACCTCCAAATGGCAATTCATCGCACACAAGCTGCAAATACGAACCGAAAACAAGAAACCACTTAAAGGATCAGTAAGAGAAATTTATGACGATAGTAGATGTTTAAACAATGATCAGAGCATTACATGTACAATGACATCGTTGAATGTTACACTTCCTGAAGATGTTTGTGATACCACCCGCTTCTTGAGATTTTCATCGTTGGTGAAAGCATATAGAGCCAGAGGTTTAGGCCTTTGATTTATAAACTCTATGCTCTCGTCAATGCTTTTTACCTGATACATTATAACATAGTAAGCAAAATCTACAGATAAAGATTTCAATGAAGCGGATAGATATATGAGTTATTACTTACTGTGATTACTGGGAGCAATGGGCCAAAGATTTCTTCAGTCATGATCTCAGCTTCCAGTGGAGGATCCAACAAAATTGTTGGCTCAATTAACCTACAGAGAATGGAGAAACTCAGAACCATATTATGTTGGTTTCTTTAGTTATTAGAATTAAGATTTAGAGATTGTTACAGTTTTGCTTCATCCTGTGAGCCACCATGCACAATGGAATCCCGAACTCCAGGGTCCTGTAGGAGATTGGTTAATCTTAGAAAATGCCTCTTGTTTACAACTCTAGCAACATTTTTGGGATCTTCACATTGGAACTTCTTGAGTGTCTTCTTCAATAGCTCAATCTGCAGAGGAAGATAGGATGGAAGCTTATCATGAGATGTGAACGTTAAAAAATATTACAGGCAAAAAAGGTTGATTTATCAGATTTATACCAATGTAGGAGCTAGTTTTTCTTCAACAAGTACATAATCAACTGATGCGCATGTTTGACCAGCACAGGTCCCCCATTTCCCCCATGCTATTCTGTCTACAGCCACCTTGTTGATGCCGAACAACACACATGAAAGATGTGAAATCAGACAATAGATATTAAAATTTAAAATTTGATGTCATTTTGTATTAAATTTCACATAGAAATGAAACAGCACTTGGGTCAAACCAAACATCCTTTGAACAATTCAAACCGATTCAATACACTAGATGAGCATCTGAAATACAGTAGTAAGCATCCAACAAACTATCCGCGAAGCCCCCAAGGCTCAAATCTCATTTCTTGATTACTAGACCTTTATTTATTTATTGTTCCTTTTGTCCGAACCTAACCAACAGGATACAAAGGGTCTCCAGAACCAGAAACAAACAACTTGCATCTGTGTTACCACTAGCTAAAACTATTTAAAACCAATACCTTCAAATTTGAGGAGCTCAAGTGGGAATCAACAATAGCAGGGCATTTCCCACCTAACTCGAGAGTAACAGGTGTTAGATGCTTTGCTGCAGCAGTCATGACAATACGTCCAACTCTTGGATTTCCTGAGAGTTTTAAGTGTTCCATGAAAATGAAGTTTAATTTAATTGTCCATGACCCTAGGCATAGTTATTCATAGCCAAAATGAGGTTGATTATATGTATTTAGGGAGAGGAGATGCATATTACCAGTGAAGAATATCTTGTCCCATTTATGTTCTAATAGCTGTGCCCCAACGTCTGGTCCACCTTCAATGACTTTAATGGCATCATTGTCCAAGTACCAAGGGATGGTGTTGGCTAGAAATGATGAACATGAGGGTGCAAGCTCTGATGGTTTTAGAACCACAGTGTTTCCAGCGGATATGGCTCCAATCACCGGTTCCAATGCTAAATCTATAGCAACGGTGACAAATGATATATCAAAATACTTTTCGCACTTTAATCATACAAGTCTAATGTGTAAACACACTCAATGTGCTGCAGCTGTGAGCTTTACCATCAACACCCAAACATGATAAATGTGCCAAAGTGATTATGATGCAGACGGCTATTGATAGTTCATTAATTTTGGACCGAGAGGCAAGAAAATACATAAAAAAACATATACAGTTTCACTTACTTAACGGGAAGTTCCATGAGGAGAAAATGAGAACAAGGCCAAGGGGTTCAGGTACTACTTCTCCCGAGGCTGGAAAAAAGAGCAGTGGTATTCTTCCCTGCAACCCAAACACACAATCAGATGATCATTGTGTACAGAAAGAATGAAAATTATCATAAAAGATAAAGAAGTCAAATTTTGATTTGATTTAAATTTACAAAATGTACTTACAGATTTAGGGGACATCCACTTATCCAAACTGCTTAAAGCAAAATTTAAGGATTTCACCAGAACTCCAATCTACAAAATAAAACGGATGCAAGTACAACATTGGTTTAAATGTAGAAAACTGTTGGTAATATGATACTTTAAAAAAGAATAGCTGAATTTGAATTGTATGACCACCATAATTTCTAAACACACCCTCTTAAAATTGAGGCATCCGACTGCACCAATTCAAGCTCGGTTATATATTAATACCCAAGATCATATAATTTGGATTAGCTAGATTGTCATTATGTGATATTACTTTTAACATGTCGCTTCACTTGTAGCGCTATCTTGAGAGTAATACATAAAATTCAGTTTATTTAGTGAGATAGGAGTCCGATGTGAGTCTTGCCTAGGTACCATGTTTGATTTTTAGCTTGTTGTAAATTAGTTAGCCCCACGTCCACATTGAAGGCCAAACAACCTTAATCTTCACAAGTATAACATGGTACCAGACAAGACCCACTTGTAAGCTGTAATGAATTCAAAACACAAACACATGTTCCACGTTATCCTATAAAGAAGAGAATCACTTGTTAGACTCTAGATAACACCACATGCCAAGAATCATGTTGAGAATAGTTTCTCAAGTTGCTCATTGCCAATTTGTTGCGTATTGGATGCTCACAGATGTATCTGAACAAAAAAAAATTATGTTGTGGTTGAATAGAGCAAAATTTAAACGTGAATTGCCTAACAAACAGTCTCTCCTGCTTCCAGCTTAAAAATTTACATGTATCATAGGCTTATGAGTTTAAGTACACTGATCTAAAGCCGGTCTGATCAGAATCAATTATGCTTGCAACTCAAACCAAATAACATAAAATGGAAAGATCCCGTTACAGATTCGGAGAATGAACAAGCTGAGGACCTCACCCCAGGTCTTCTTGTCTATGCCTACATGTGGTGCCTACTATTAAGAATTACCAAATCATTTGTGACAAATATATGCACCAGAGAATGATTTTCAATTTCAATGGCATTTGTCTATCAATTGCTAATAAAAATCAAACTTAAAATATGTCAACCAATGGTTCGTTAACTACTGCCTGGCCATGTTGGTCATTCTACGTATGCTTAACGAAACTGCACTAACTGTAAAATCGAAAGGGTTTGTTGATTGGCATAAAGATGTAGCAAACAATCAGAAATCTAAATCAATAAAATTACTTACTTCATCGCGGTATGTTTCAACGCGTGGCTTTCCAAGATCATCATCTAAAGCTTTGTAAATTTCATCTTCATTTTCACGAAGAAGTTTAAGAATAGCTTTCAATTGAGTTTTTCTCCAAGCAGAACTCCTAGTTTTCCCATTTTTATATGTCTCTCTTAGTTTCTCTAATCTCACTTCCAAACTCTCACTATTCAATACGACTTGATCATCAGAAAAATCCATTCCAGCTTGACTCGAATTCTCTGATTCGCCTACTTTAGATACATTCACTCTATTTCTCATGGTTTTAGTAAGTTGGTATTAGCCTTTCACAGAGAATGATGTTTTTTAGTTTCAAAAAGAATAATCTGATTTTTAAAATAAATAAAACACTGTGTACGGGTTCTTTATTAATTAATCATCATTATTAATATGGTTTACAGTTGAGTGTTAAATGCACACAACTACCATTCAAAGCGTTTGTAGAATCGATGACGACGAGTGAACAAAAGCAATACTGTACGACTCAGCATCGTGTCATACGGGAGGCCATTTAGAACTTGTTTGGTTGCGGCTGACTCGGCGTCTGAATCTGAGTCAACCCCTGACTCGGACCGAGTCAGCAGTCAGACCGTTTGTTTTCCATTTTGAGTCAGATCTGACTCGACCTCTGACTCAGACATAACCTCTGATTCGGACTCATTTGAGTCAGGTAACAAAATACCCCTGACTCATGGGACCAAACCACTGACTCACTTATTTCCGAGTCAGATCTGACTCAAAACAAACATATCGACTCAGATTCAGATGAGTCAGGTGATTTCACTCAGATCCAGATGATTCAGATCCAGACGACTCAGATGAGTCAGGAGTAAACAAACATGGTGTTAGTCATGTCATGTGGAAGCCATGAATAAGAATTGAAATGATACGGTTCTCATACACATGCAAATTTTGCAGCGGGCGCCTAGTTTATACCCACACTTTTTTCCGGTTTTATATAACTATAACATCCATCTAAATTCTAGATTTGGCCTACTTTGTGTTTCCTCCCCTCCCAGGATCGTTAATTATCGTTTCTTCCCCAAAAAGATTGAAATTAGTGAATCCTCCCCGCGTTAGTTTTTCCATTCATTACTCAGTTAGCTGAGTCAGCGAGAACATACGCGTGGCAGAATGATACACCTGTCGGTTAAATTTACCAAAATGCCCTCATATATTTCCGTGTGTAGGATCAGAATCTCGCAACAATAATATCTTAGCGAAATTATCAACACCACAGCACAACAACGTCCAGAACAATTTCAAAAATGATATAATAAACGACGTCAGCTAAAATTATGAGAAAAATGTGAGGGTCCTGCGAAAATTAGAGAGTTTGCGAGATTAAGATTTGTAAGATTGCGAGAATGTCGCAAGTCTTATCCGAAACTAAAGGACAGATTAGCTGTCATCCACTATGTATTTCCCTATAAATAGTCGTTCAGTTGTAAAGGAAGGGGAGAGATCTTTTTTGAGTAAGAAACAAGTAAATAGGAGAGAGAAAGTCTAGAGCATAGGTCATTCTTGATTCCTTTATCTTTTCTTGTAAGAACATTCAAAGATTGATCAATAAAATTAAAAGTGTAAATCTATAAATGAGTTGAGCAATAATGAAATCATATGAGGGCTGAAGTGTAGGATTTCCTGCAACTACATAATGGCGCTAGAAACATGGACCTTGAAGATCGAAAGTTGAAGATTGTTGTTGAGAATATTCAAATCAAGAAAGTGATTAAATAAATCAGTGAACCAGTTAAAAGAAAGATGATTAGAATTAATGAAGATGACAAAAGATTGGAGTGTAATATGATAACAAAAACGATGGTTAATGAATTCCATGAAAACATCATAGGAAGAATACATAAACGAAATTTTGAAGGAAGGAAGGTTATGGCGGTAGAAAAGACATCACCCTTGAAAGATTGGGAAAAACAAAAAATTACATTCATGGCGGCAGAAATACCAAAAGAAAATTTGAACCACACATCTCCATTGGTTATTACAGTGCCTATCACGCGAAAAGAGAAGGAGACAACAACAAAAATCCACGGGAGAATGGATATTGAACAGAATTTTAATCGATACAGGAAGTTTAGTGGATATAATATTTTACCACACATTCCGGGGAATGGGATTTAAAGATGAAGAAATGTCCAGTTCAACATATTTTGTTCACGGCTTTGGAAAATCCACAACAAAACCTAAAGGAGAGATAGTGGTACGAATTCCACTCGGAGAAATCGAAACACATGTAACACTGTGCGTGGTGGATATGGAATCGCCATATAATATGTTATTAGGAAGACCATGGATACATGCGATAAAAGCTGTAGTATCAACGTTGCATCAATGTATTAAATTCCCCACACCAAATGGAATAGGTGAAATCAGAGGAGATGTTGACAATGCGAAATTATGTCATTAAATTGAAGTAAAGCATTATGAAGGACAAGCAAAAAAGAAACAATTTCGCAGAAAGTTGGCAAAGGAAGCAAAGAAAGAAGAAGAATTTAGAGTATATAAGATAAGGGAAAAAGAAGGCAAAGGAATACCCAGCGAAATTTCGGAAGAAGGAGAAGGACCTATGAAAACAATAAAAGAACCAACACCTATGGGAGAACCTAAACCCAGTCACACTGCTGCAAAACCAACAAAAGAAAAAAACGTTGGGACTACAGAAGAACCTCTAATATTGAGAATTGGAACCAAAATGGATGTGGAAGAAGAAGAAAGAACTGTTAACTTGTTGCGAGAATATAAAGATGTTTTCGCAGGAAGCATGGATGAGATACCGGGAATAGATCCATCAATTGCATGCCACAAGTTGGAGATTAACAAAAATGTGAGACCATTTAAACAGGGAATAAGAAAAATTGCAACAACTTACCATTCTCAAATAGAAGAAGAACTACAGAAAATGCTTGATGCGGGAATCATAAGAGAATCTAAATACCCAGAATGGATAGTGAATATGGTCATTGTCCCAAAGAAAAACAAAGGAATCAGGATCTGCATAGATTTCACTGATTTAAACAAAGTTTGCCCCAAAGATAGTTTTCCGTTACCAGATATTCCTCAAATGGTGGAATCCGCAGCGGGAAATGATAGAGTATCATCTTTAGATGGGTACAAAGGGTATAACCAAATCCCTCTCGCTGAAGAAGATCAATAACAGACTGCTTTCTTCGCCCCTAGAGGTTTATATTGTTACACGAAAATGGCATTTGGTTTGCGAAATGCGGGAGCGACATACTAAAGAATGGTAGAAAAGGTGTTCGAAAAATGGATACACAAAACATTAGAAGTATACGTGGACGACATGTTAGTAAAGAGTAAAGAAGCTAAAGACCATGTACAAGATCTGAGGGAGATTTTTGAACAAATGCGGCAGTATAACATTAAATTGAATCCTGAGAAATGTACTATTGGAGTTGCATCGGGAAAATTTTTAGGCTACATTGTATCAAAAAAAGGAATACAGGTTGATCCAGAAAAAATGCAAGCATTTCGTGACATGCCAACACCAGCAACAATAAAAGATGTACAGAAGTTGAATGGGCTTCTAGCTTCGCTGGGGAGATTCATTTCGCGATCATCAGACAAGTGCAAATATTTTTTTCGATATACTCAAGAAGGGTGTGCAATTTAAATGGACTGATGAATGTGAAAAAGCTTTTCAAGGGATCAAAGAACATCTTATGAATACAACTATTTTACAAAAAGAAGATCGAGAGAAGAATTATTGATCTATCTTGCGACGACGTCGCATGCATTAAGTGATGTGTTATTGCGAGTAGACGCAGGAGTGGAGAAACCCATTTATTACATTAGCAAAACTTTTAATACTGCCGAGAAGAATTACTCAAAGATTGAGAAGTTAATCTTGGCGTTAGTTTATGCATCATTTAAGCTCCGCATATGTTTTCAAGCGCACAAGATAAAGGTATTAATAAAAGTACCAATTGAATCGGTGATGAAGAATTCTAAAAGATCAGGAAGAGTGGAGAGATGGAATGCACAAGTAGGCCACTTTGATATTAAATATGAAATTTTGTCTTCACCAAAATCACAAGTTGTTGCAGATTTCTTGGCAGAATTTCCTTTAGAAGAAGATGAAGCAGTAGAAGAAATGATGGATATAGAAGTATAACACGGAGATCCAAAAGATTTATTAACAGAACCAAATAGATGGGAGATATTGGTAGATGGATCATCAAATGGAGAAGGAAATGGAGTTGGAATTGTTTTAATTTCGCCAGAAGGAATAAAGATGGCTTTTTCATTCAGATTGGAATTTGCATCCACTAATAATGAAATAGAATATGAAGTTGTGGTACATGCTTTAAAATTCGCAATAGAAATGAAAGTAGAAAATGTCAGGATCACTAGTGATTCGCAGCTAGTTATTCGCCAAATAAAGGGAGAGTATACTACAAATGAACCATCCTTGAAGAAATACAAGAAGCTGGTTGAAGAATTGTCAGCGAAAATCCCAAAAATAAAATGGAGGCACATTTCAAGAAAGGATAACATACTCGCAGACGCTTTTGCTTTCATCTCAAGCATGATGACAGATCCAACTGCGAGATGCATAAAAATACAAACACTTCTGTCACCATCAATCAATAAAGAAGAAGAAGTGGATGTGATGATAATAGACAATAAAGAAGAAGAACAAACGAACAATATCGCATACTGGAGAATGGAACTTCATGCATATTTGGCGAAAAGAGAAACACCAAGAAATAGATTGGAAACACACAAGTTAAAAAGCCTTGCAAAGAATTATGAATTAAGAGATGGGTTGTTATACCGAAAATCCTTTAATGGACCATCACTCAGATGTTTGACACGAGAGGAAGGAGAAAAAGTGCTAAAAATGTTACATAGTGGGGATGCTGGCAATCATAGCGGGGGAAGGTCTTTGGCACATAGAGCAAAAATGCAAGGCTATTACTGGACATACATGCACGAAGATGCAAAACAAATATCAAGACGTTGCGAAGATTGTCCGCGGCATGGAAACAAAACACATGCACCTGGAGCACCACTATCATCTTCAACCAGTGTGTGGCCTTTTGGAAAGTGGGGATTAGATATTGTGGGACCATTTTTACCAGGTTCTGGAAAAAGAAGATATTTAATAGTCGCAACAGATTATTTCACAAAATGGACAGAAGTGAAGGCAGTACAGCATATTCGCGACAAAGGTATCTTTACATTCATATTCGAAAATATCATTTGCAGATTCAGAATTCCTGCGCAGTTGGTATCTGATAATGGGAAACAATTTGAAGGAAAGAATATAGAAATGTTACTTAATGCATTCAAGATAAAATGTGGAACATCTACTCCTTTGTATCCACAAGCTAATGGGCAGGTAGAAGCAACAAACAAAACAATTGCAGATATATTAAAGAAGAAATTGGAAGGACATCACAGAGCATGGTGCAAACAAGTACATAATGCAGTATGGGCTTATAATACAACTAGAAGAGAAGCTACTGGAATGTCACCTTTTTGTTTAACATACGTATATGGTTGTGTATAATTGTTTCCCTTTTTTCTGTTTTTTTATCTTCTCAAATTATATAACAGTTAAATTTCAACAATCACCTTTTGTTATCGAGTTGTTAATGTGTACATAGTTGTACACCTGTTCATTCTTGATTTATACATATTGTACACCTATCATCACATAGTTGTGCATTCGTTGATCGTCAATGTGTACATACTTGTACACATGTTGATTGTTAATACTTAATGAGTCTCGTGGGCGTGTATGCTAGAGTTTGTTCGGTTTCTAGAGAGGTGTACATATTTGTACACTAGTATGTTCTATAATTACTTGTTTTAAGTTTATTTTAGATTTTGATTATATATGCATTTTGGGTATACATAGTTGTACATATGCTGATTATTACTGTGTACGTAGTTGTGCACATGCTGATTATTAGTGGTACTAACATTAATTTCTTGTGCGGCTATTAACCATGGTTTGATAGCTCTGTAGACGGCTTGTATGGGCCGCGAACATGACTTGACTTGGAATCCAACAGGAAAAGAAAACTTTGGTATCAATTTTCCTCAATATTTGGAATCTAGTGACTGTGAGTTAATGAATTTTCGAGCGGCTGGACCTGGAGTTACCCATCCGCCCGCACTTGAGCAACAAGTTGAGAAGTTGCATTGTGTTCTGATACTGTCAATGTGTTGAGTTTTGGATTTAGGGTGGTACCTAGATAGGTACATTCTCCTTTATAAGTTCTTTTTTATGGAAATTTTTTGTCGAAGACTAGAGTTTGTTTTGTTATATGCATCAATGGGTAAATTTTTGCCGAGTATTATTGAAATACTTTTCTAGACTCGTTAGTATATGTTGGAACTCAAGATGTTTTTCTTAAATGTTACCGTAGTTCATAAGTAGATCAAATGAAGAAAATAAATCATTGAACTTCCAACGGGTACAATTGCAATAGTGCCCTCCTTCATATATAGTTTTTCTTTACTAACTCCGTAAGTACAATTGCATGCCATATACCAGCAGCTGATATTGGAAGCATACACCGTGCATACTACCTTCCAGTACGCAGGTACTGAAGGAAAGCGTCATTGACTGCATGAAGGCATGGTTTTCTACAATAGGTTTGAATACTAAGATTCACCAGGTATTTTTTTGAAGTGATATACATTTGATAAAGGTTGTTCCATCCATGGGTCAGTTTTTTTTTCCTAAGTAGGCGATACAAAAGCGTTGAACTCTATCCACGTTTGTAAACCGCAATATAAGGAGACAGATTCTCTTTAATTGAGAATGATGTGTGACTAATTGGATAATAAATGGTAAGAACAGCATCTGCCTATGATTTACGAGCATAAAAAAAAAATCCTTTCTGCAGTTCTATTTGTAGCCATGAAGATTTCATAGTATATCATTGTGCCTGATGTGGAAGTCAATGAAAATCGCTTATGGAACTTTTGCGGGAGATTTCTTGTCGTTTAAATCATCGAAACCGACAAGAAATCTTGTAGTAGTAGTGCGCCAAGATTCTAGAACTTTGAACTGTGCTAACAACAGTAACGCATCCTTGGTGATAGGACAAAATTAAATTAAAGGTTTTCTTAGTTGAATTTGATAAGTACGACCCTCGTTTAAGGAAATAACATATTGATTCTTAATGTGTACATAATCATACACATGCAGATAGTTAATGTGTATATAGTTGTACACTTGTTAATTGTTAATATGAATGACTGGTGTTGTGCATGTGTTTACAGGGGTGTACATATTAGTGCACCTGTGTAAATCTAATGAAAAAGTAGGTTTCCCTTGTTTTACAACGGTGTACATATTGGTGCACATGTGGGAAGTAACTCTCATGAAAAAATAGGCTTGTGTGCGGTTATGAAAGGTCATCTTTATGTTTTGAAGCGGTGTACGTATTGGTGCACCTATGTAATTCCCATGAAAAATTGTGCTTGTGTGTGGTTATGATTCTCATGAATGATCGTTTTTCTGCATGTTTTGCAGGGGTGTAACACTGATGCACTTGTATAATTCCCATGAAAAAGTGTGTCAGAGTGTGAATATGAATGATCGATTTTATGCATGTTTTGCAAGGGTGTACACACTGGTGCACCAGTGTATTTTCAACGAAAAAGTAGGTTTGTCTGTGGCTATGAAGGATCAGTTTTAGGAATGTTTCACAGGGATGAATATATTGATGCACAAATATACTTCTCATGAAAAAGTAGGCCTGGATGTGCGTATGATTGATCTGTTGTGCATGTTAGTCATCTCCTTTTCGGTAAAGTGCAATGAATCACTGTACTGGGATGTTTCGAAGCCATATTAAGTTTGTGTAGTAATGCCCACATGGATTGTGTCTCTGACCACAAACTGATTAACTTTTTATTTTGATAGTTTTCTTGCTTTGTTTTCTTATGTGGATGTTGGTGAAAGAATAATCATAATCACTTTCTTTTCAAGCTGTGACTCCTTATGTTCATTGTTTTGTCCTCGATGTAGGTTATCTGCTAAACTTACCTCTGCAGATCTGGATGTTATCCAACTGGAGCTTGGCGTGGTTGCTATTTTTATCAGTCTGTGAAGATTAGAGTGGCAGCTATCATGGATTTTGGATTTTCTGGATCTTTGCAGCGGTGTACATAGTACACACCAATGTAAATTAAAAATTTAAAAAAATGAAAATTATATAGTCATATGGGTACTCTTTTTGTAGCTCTCGGAAAATGCTTTCCAAATATATAAAGTTTGTCGATTTTGGACAAGCGGTTCAAAGGATAAATTATTTTTTTATATTATTCAAAATTGCTGACATCATCATCAGTCAATGTGGACTAAATTGCAAATATTTGGACTAAATAGTAAATAATGAAGATTATTAGTGTATTTTCCATATTTTTGGACTAATATGTACCTAGTTGACTCGGACTGGACTAAAATGTACCTTTTGATTGGCTTTTGGACTAAACCATATTTTCCCCACAAATCATTCATCTGTTATAACCGGCTGATGGCCACCTGGTATGTCAAATATAATATTTTGACAGTGTGTATAGGAATAGGCCATATATGGTTTAATTTTTATGCTTCAAAATATGTCCAAAGTTTAGAACATAAAAGAGATAAATCATGCATCTGTTACAACCGACTGATGACCAGAGTCACGAAGAAACGGCTTAAAAAAATCATTGGACATTTGCTTCAAAAAGAAAAAAAGAAGTCATTGTACATTATTTGCAGTTGTGAAAACTACAGTAAGACCCATTCTCCCAAATTTTTCCACTGAGAAACCCACGGACAGAAAAGTTCAGGCGCGCCCCCAGTTTTGGAAAAAAACTTACTCCCAAACCCAAAATTTATTAAAATTAGGTTATTCCTTCTTCCTTCTTCCACGCCCACAAAAGTTATGTGATTTCCTTCTTCTTCTTTGTTTAATCGACTAGACCCTAACCCCAATTCTTCTTCGTCTCTGCATCAAATCCATCTCCAATTCTCGATCTGAACATGAAGTGGAATACACAAACAAAGCTTATTATGAAGGTCATGATGTTATTGGAAGTCTCGTAAGTGCATGCTTGTTAGAAAGTGGTGGTACTATACAAGTAGAAGGCGGTGATTACAGGGAGGTGGTAAAAATGCACGATGTAGTCCGTGATTTGGCCATATGGAGAGCCTCTGATCTTGGTAGGACAAAAGGTAAGGTCTTAGCAGTTCGGGCAGAAAACAAACCGAAGCTCCATGAATGGGAGAATGAAGAGAAGATCTCTCTTGTAGCAATAAATCAATTAAAGAACTCGATGGATCACCAAATTGCTCCAACCTCCCAACTGTGCTGCTCAATCACAGTTATGTGGAGACTATGTCGGATGACTTTTTTCAGTCTATACACATGCTTAAAGTTTTAGATATGTCTGGTTGGAGGGCACCGAAGCTCCCAACAAGTATTTCTTCACTGGCTGAATTATAATACTTGGGTTTATCATTCTTAGGTAGACATATACTAAGTCCAGAGACTTTTGTTCATCTTACAAAATTAAAAATGTTGGACTTATTTTATTATACAGAGATCAATTGGGAAGAATACGTTGTACCAAGTCTCAGCGAGTTGGAAAGCTTAAAAGATTTGAGTTATCTCGGAATCTCCGTTGGGACAGGTATTGCTTTTCAAAGGTTATATGTAGACTAAATCACGGTTGATAAATTCAGAAGAAGAATCAATATAGTTTGACCGAGCTAGTATGTATCACTAACCCATTGCCATTTTTCTAATTTGGAATATAACATGTGATGAGCGATACAGGTACATACCATTGACTCATTTGCAAGCTCGGCCGCTGTTGGTACATCACATGCGCATAACTGCTGCTCGTGAAAATCACTGTAAAGTAAGAAGTAGGTGCAACGTTCTGTAAAGTATAAATACCATTTTTTTTTAACTTAGTGATCCGTGGATATGTTGATGACAGTGCCAAGAAAGGTCTTCATTTAAAAGAAGAAAAGTCATGCCTATTAAGTAGTAGGGTCAAAATGAGTTAACCCATTAGCAGCAAAAAAAAATGTAGCTAATTAAGCTGTGTCCAAAGGTTAGGTAGCAACACTAACTATTAGTGCTAAGAGTGTGATGCTAGGAACTCTAATATCAGGACTCGAATTTAAAATAATCAACAAGAAGAAGATCTGAATTGTGTTTGTCTATGCTGAAAGAAAATATTCCTCCTCATAAATACACATTTCTTGTTATATATGGTAATGGTGGATCGGGAGCTACGGATGGAGGATAATGATTTGCGTGGGAGTTATTGAAACATGAAAGAAGATGATGATGTGCTTATGACTGCATAACATGTCATGCAGTCGACAAAATTTCCGCATAACATGTTATGCAGTCCTGAAAATCGATGCATAACCTGTTATGCATCTACAAAATTTGTTGCATAACTTGTTATGCAGTCCATAAAACGGTTGCATAACACGTTATGCAGTAGCTTTTTTGTTACTATTGAAACCAACAAAAATAAAGACCGCATAACTTGTCATGCACCAACAATAATATCTGCATAACCTGTTATGCAGTCGTGAAAATGGATGCATAACCTGTTGTGCGTCCGAAAATATGGCTACATAATGCATTATGCATCGAGAAAATAAATGCATAACCTGATATGCATCCGTAAATATGGATGCATACTGCATTATGCATCAATTTTTTTATGTACGCACCAAAATCAACCAAAACAATGGTTACGTAACTTGTTATAGATGCATAACTTTGTTATCCAAATGCATAATTTGTTATGCAGTGGAGAAAATGGTTGCATAATTCGTTATGCGTCTGCATAATGTGTTATGCATCTTTTTTGGTGGCTGCATAATGGTTATGTAATAAGTTTTCGAAAATTTTGCCTAGAACGATGATCACCTCATGCAGATGCATAATCCTTAATGCATACATTTTTAATAATTTCATATAATTATGGGTGTCACGGAAATAATTATGGGTGTCATGGTACCTAAAATTAATTGTGGGCCTGAAAACAAGAATATTATTTTTTCTGGGTCTGCGTCTAATTTTCCCTTTCCAGTTTGTCTCACCAGGGCAAGTACCGGCCCATGACTCCCCTAACTTACAAAATAACCTAGGACATTAGATATGGAAAGAAACGCGCATACTTAAATTTAGAGTATTTCTACAATTAGATTTCCTCCCTAATTTAGTTTATATCTTAATATCCTTATATCACCACTATAAATACCAAGTTATTCGTGCTCTTCTTTCATATATCAAGAAGAGGGTAACACATCTGTTCTCGGTTCTCATATTTCTTCTCAATACTTCATATGGATTTTTGTTGTATCTCCGCTTCTGTTAGTTGTTGTTGCTTCATATGTCTGCCACTTACCTGCGACAAGTGTGTAACCTCCATTGATCACTGGATGGCGAAACAACAGTCACCTTCTCAAACATATAATGAGAACCAACCAGCAATACAAACTATTCGACCAGGACAACAATTTATGCCTCCCCGTCAAGCCGAGTATCCTGTTAAGCAATCAGATAATGATGGTGCAACATTACACCACGGTAATTGCGATGGCTGCACGAAAGTAAAAAGTTCATGATGATGGTGAGCTGATCCGGGACTCCTTTGTCCCCGGGCTTCTTCTTTAATGTATTTGGAGTCCAAAAAAAGGCACGAGATCATCGTTTTTTCTTCCTTTTGCCTTAGAGGGGTTTCATTTGGATTCTTAATGTCCAAAAAAGTGGTTATGGGATATCCTAACACATATACAAAATGTCTATATTACCCTTTAACTAAAATAAAAACTTACAGGGGTAGTCAAACGAGATTTATAGGGACTTCCATAGATTTTTAATTTGAGTGACTCCTGGAGATTCTCTGAAAATCTAGATACTTTTACAGGGTGTTAGTCCTCAAGGGAGTTGGGGGAGTTTGGTGTAGTTGGGTTTTTTCCCGTTAGTCGTGGGGGAGTTTGAAAGAGTCTCTCAAAATCCCCGTTAGTCGTGGGAGAGTTTAGAAGAGTCTCCCAAACTTCCTAAAAAATCCCGTTAGTCGTGGGGGAGTTTAAAAGAAACTCTTAAACTCCCTGTTCGTGGTAAAAATTAGAATGTTAGGGAGTTGGGTTTTTTTGGGGAGTTTACAGTGTATTTTTGCCTCACTCCAAATCTCTCAAAAGAGTAGAGATTTTGGGAGAGTCTTTCAAACTCCCTACACTCAAAACATCAAACTCTCCCAAACTCCCTATACTCTCTTACACTCCCTCAAAATCCCCAAGATCCAAAATACATCAAACTCCCCCCAACTCACTCGTGGACTAACCCCCTGTTAGTGATTATCTGAGAGTATTTTAGGCAGTCTTTGTGACTTGTAGAGACGTAAAAAAGAGATTTTTAAAAAGTCATCGTGACTTGTGGAGACAAAAAATACATAATATCCCTTAAAAAATTCAATACGTCTACCATTTTTTTTTATTATCCATGCTAAAATGTTTATTAAAGTATCATGAATACCTAATGAAAATGCTTCGAAAATAACTCTATTTTGGACTATCCGATGATAACTAGGTTAGATAACTAAAAGAAAACATAAATGGACACTTGTTCGTTGGATGTGTATCCTTATCATTTGTAAAGGGATAGTTCACAAAAAAAATTTATATCATATAGTTCACATAATCAATTTTTAACAATTTTGTTGTGGTTCAAGGCGTGGTTATAAAGGCATCACAAGGTTACACGAAAGACAAAAAAATGTTAATAATTGGATTGAATGTAATTCCTCCATCATTCGGTTAAAGGGAAACACGATTATCTTCATTGCATGTTTAGCAAATATTCCCCAAGTCTCCAGAAATATCACCTCTTGAGGAGAGATTTCTACCATGTCTATTTTCCTAAAAAAGTCTCTCCAAATCTCTGAAAACAATAAATCAATGACTTTCATTTTTCATTTGAATAATAAGGGTGTTGGAGTGACTCTTATGAAATCCTAATCCAATACCATGGAGTTTCAGAGAATTTAAATGACTTAAAAAAAGTCTCCAACCAATAACAAGAGACATTGGGAGACTCTCTAGAAATCTCTATTGATTAATAGTAGATTTGGGAATTCCCTGAAAGTCATTTGAAATCTCGTTTGACTAACCCCCTGTTAAAAACCGTAGGTAATTTCACGTCCAGGTTTGGATTAATTCCAACTGTAGAATTATATTTTCATGTAGTTTTACGTCCAGGTTTGGATTAGTTCCAACCGTAGAAGCTCATTTTACGTCCAGGTTTCTTTTAATTCCAACCATAGAATCCGATTTTACGTCCAATTTTTTTTAATTCCAATCGTTAAAGTGATTTTACGTCCAGGTTTAAATTATTTCCAACCGTAAAAGTGATTTTACGTCCCGGTTTGGATTAATTCCAACCGTAGAATTTTATTTGCATGTAGTTTTACGTCCAGGTTTGAATTAGTTCCAAACGTAGAAGCTCATTTTACGTCCAGGTTCCTTTTAATTCCAACCGTAGAATCTGATTTTATGTTTAGTTTTCTTTTAACTCCAACCGTAGAAGTGATTTTACGTCCAGGTTTGGAATATTTCCAACCGTAGAAGTGATTTTACGTCTAGATTTGGATTATTTCCAACCGTAAAAGTTTATTTTACGGCCAGTTTTTCTTCCCACAAAAACTTTGTCCCAGAATTCACCAAGTATACAACAAAATTCATTAATTTAATTTTTATCTAATTAAATTAAATTAAAATTAACTAAATAAGGGTTGTTTAGTCATTACAAAATAATTTTAGATTAGGAATTTTTGATATTACTTATGGGTGACCCGTTTTTGTCCTATTAAATGACGCGCCTCTAATGAAATGTGACTCCCCAATAATAACCTTCTTTGTAAAAGACATTATGTATTTATTTATTCATTTGGTTAACGGGCAATTTTATTTTTCTTTTTGGAAGACCTGTTTTGACCGCTAAAGTTAACTGTTGACGCAACTAGAAACGATTAAAACAAAAACAGGTGAGACTCATTGCAATCTTTTTCATGGAAGGACTTGGGAGTTGGGACACTGGCTTTGTTGGTAGATCAGATTTGAGACCCCATTTTGTTGGATAAGTCAGATTTAAGACCCTCTGCAGAAGGTATTCCACATGTGAAGCTTTTAAAGTTTAAACTAATGAATGACTATGGCACCTAAAAATAGAAAGTTGAAACACTATTTCAAGGAATTGTTCGTGGACATTCGTCAAGCAGGTGGGTTTGGTTCGGCCTATTGTGCAACGGTTTTTCCCCTGCAATAATGTCCATCTATTTTTGAGAAAAAAACCAAGAACAACAAGATTTGATGCTTTTGGCCGACGGCTGATACATTTCAACCATGCTACTTGGTGACCGAGATTTGTGTACCAAGTGCGTATCAAACGGTAATAATTTATGAGCAACATTTATAATTTGGGGAGTATTAATGTAATATTATGGCTCCGGAACAATGAGAAGAGAACGCAAATCGTTCAGCATCCAAGATGCGGTTCAGCTACGTTAATTGGACAAACCAGGTCTTGCAAGTCCAACTGACATGGTGATTTATCGCTGTATGTTGCTAGGTACTTTTGTGCATCGGCACTACCGCATGTACCAGCTGGGGGTGACATAGGTAGGGGTAGTTGGGGTGCTCCACTCAACCATAATTTTTAAAAAATACTCTCTCTGCGAAATGAAAAAAATGAAATTAACATTTTTTCAGAAACGAAAATAATATCAAAAATTCACTTATTAAATGTAGTTTTATACAAAGGTTGAGTCTCTATGAGTACTACCGTAAGATAGAAACTAAACACTAACTAATTTGGTAGGAACGTATTGAAGAGAAATGAAATTAAGTCATTCCTTTATGCTTCTTTCGTACACCCAATTACAAAGTGTTCCCGATCAGTATATATAGAAGTGGGAGGAACTGATTACCCACCACTTAAACTTAAACTGATAGATTTTTTTAAACTTAAACTGATTACTCACGACTTACGTTAGGAACTGATTACTCACCACTTAAACTTACCGTAAGATAGATTTTTTTTAAAGCCCCCAAGAATTTTTTTATTTAGCCAGTTCCATCATTGTAAGTTTTGTAACCCACCTACACTTTTAATGCGGGCTTGACGAAAATTTTAAAGCGTGTAAGCTAAAAAACAGAAGGTGTTAGGTGCGAGAGATGTTACATAATTTAGCATATCGGTCACAAAAAGCATTTTTTTTAGAGCCGATTGAACTGGTATTACTATAAATTGATGAGAGCACAAGTAAACAGATTACATAGAAAGAAGAACGGTCCAGGGAATTTATATCTGTATTATGCGGTCAACTCCTTGCCTTTTATTACAACAAGAGCTAGTACCTACTGAGCTAGGTTACACGCAGAAGGTCTATGTGACGTGACTATGTCTCTAGTCTACTATATTCCTCCAAACACGGATCCATCAAATCACAATCCAAATGGTCGTCTCCATTTTAAAGTGTAGTATGAACAATGTACAGAAAAACAAGGGAAGTTCCGACATTCCCCATATTCACGAGAAAGTGTACCAAAATCCATATAAAACATCTCGATACACCGATATAAATTGGTACCCATTGACAGGCATGTAAAGTTCGGATCATGCAACTGTGACTCTATGGCCCCAATGTCTTGCACCATTTCGGTATGCACCATGCACCGAGTAGACGGTAAATCATAACCGGTAATGGGGGCTCATTGTTATGTGGAGTTTTGTCATAGAGGTGAAAAAAAGAAGGTAAGAATTATAGCAACTTTTAAGTAGGTCCCGCATTGATTTGAAAAAGAAGTAAAATAAAGAGTAAAATCACTGAAATATTGATGGTGACCAATTCTTAAACTGGGTAGTCATTACATGTTCTTTTGTACTTCCAGAAACTCACTTTCACAACAAAAGCAACTTACTTCTTCTACTCTCAAACAAACCCTCCTGACCTTTGGATTCCGTTTCTCAATTTACCAAAAATGGAACCCTTCTTCTCCTCTTATGTCTTTATCATTTTTCTTCACATAACCTCTTCTTCATTTTCTTCTTCTGATGAAATAGTTTGTTTTAGAGGGTGATCGGAGAAAAAAAGAAAAAATGGGTAGAGGAAAGATTGAGATTAAGAGAATTGAGAATGCAACCAACAGACAAGTTACTTACTCAAAAAGAAGATCTGGGATTCTGAAAAAAGCTAAAGAACTTACTGTTCTTTGTGATGCTGAAGTTTCTCTTATCATGTTTTCTAGTACTGGAAAAATGACTGAATACTTAAGCCCTTCTCTTAATGGGTATAAGCTTATACCCTTTCTTGTTCTTAATACTTAGATCCACATACTATAAAGTATAATCTTCTCTTTGGCTGATTTTTGATTTTTTGGTGAATTATAGAAATACAAAGAGGGTGTATGATAGGTATCAACAAATTTCAGGCAGTAGTCTCTGGAATTCTCACTATGAGGTGATCTTCTCTAGACACTACTTTTCAAGTTCTTTTCTATTTTTTGGTTAAATTTTGATGATCCATCTGCTTCTTTTTGGTTTTTGGATATGGATATGCTTATGTTTACATGTTGATTTCTTATAAGCTTGTATTTTTATTTGTAGAGTCTGCAAAATGCCTTGAACAAGCAGAAGGAAATTAATAAAAGGCTTAGGCGAGAAATAAGGTATCAAGAAGCTCGATCTATTTTTTATGTTCATTGTATTGTGAAGAAATTAATTATTTTTAGTTTCTGGATTTATAGGCAGAGGATGGGAGAAGATCTAGATGAACTGACCATTGATGAATTGCGCAATCTTGAGGCAAATTTGGAAGCTTCAGTTAAAGTAGTCCGTGATAGGAAGGTAATTAGATAAGCGCTACAATCTGGACAGCCAAAAATAATTAGTTTAATTTCCAAGAACCAAAAAGAATAAAACAGCATCCTAGAGCTCGGCTTACCTACATAATTACCGGAGTTGCATTCCATTGCGATGTGATTCGAAAAACCTCAACATAAATATAGTGTTTGCAATGAGAGTCATGATATGAGCTTTAGCTTCGATTCTCTAATGTCCTCACTGATAAGTCATAAGACTCACAATACCAGTTTCCAAGCTTGGACTCACAGGACTTGGCCTAAGTTAATTTTATACTGTCATAAGACTCATAATACCAGCTTCATTCCAAGCTTGGACTCACCGGATTTGGCCTTAGTTTATTTTATAGATGCTTGGGGTTTGATGTTCTCTATAGCTACAATTGATTAAAGCAAAACTATGTATAGAATTTTGTCTAGTTTATTGTTTCGGCCGCCTTGTACTTCTTTAACTAATGGTTTTAGCTCAATTCAAGTTACCAGGGGAGTATTACATTAAGCTAGTGGTTATTACCATCTAACAACAAAGTTTTTATCTGTTGGGAACATGAATCCCCTTCGATGGAGTTATAATGAACAAGATTTAGTATAATAAGAGGGTCGTAAAGATGATTGTATTTTCTTGCTGGAGTTTGTTAAATTTATATATAGGAGGCAGTTTTGTAACTAGAGGTTTCTGTTCAGTTAAAAGCAAGCTTATTGGATTTTTGTGTAACGTCTGTAAGCTCATCAATATTTTCGATTGTTCAAACAGTACCATGTGATCATTACTCAGACGGAAACTACCAGGAAGAAGGTTAGTTGATGTGAAATTTATGATAAAGGATTTCTTTCGATGTTAATCTTGCAACTGTCTTTTCTTTCTTGCTTTTGATTGCTATATTTTAACTCTATAAATGCAGCTAAGGAACCACACTGAGCAACACCATGGTCTCCTACGTGAATTTGTAAGCGCTGCATTGTTCTTCATTTTTTCTGAAACATGCTGTCTTTGTTTTTGTGGTTCGACTTTGCAAGAATTTGAATTGGAATTTTGCTTCAGGAACCAATAGATGAGGATCCCCGATTTATATTAGCCGGTCAGGAGGAAGATTATGAATCTGCAATTGAATTGGCGAATGGTCAGAACATATTTACGTTCCGCCTGCAACCAAGCCAGCCCAATCTTCACAATGGAGGGGGATATCACTGTCATGATCTTCGCCTTGCTTGAGTATAACGTGAGGTCTATCATATTACTCTTTTAACATTATATAATAATCGTAAGCATGTGTTAATATGGATGCCTTCGGACCATTGCGTTGTTGTTGTTGTATGAATCTGAATTATGTAATCAGGCCCTCAACTTTTAACTAATATATCTATGAACCATGCGTGTAATATGTGCTCAATTAATATCACTTATGCCAGACTGTATGGCCGTGGACAAGAGAATTTAAGTTGCATTTTATCTTGGGTTATGAGGGACTGGCATATTCCTACAAGTTGGAACCTTGCAATTTCATAATGCTGAACATTAGGGAACAGCAGTTAGAATCTGATATGAAGGGAGTAAAACCAGAACAGCTTAGCTGCTTTTATGATGTTGTAATTATTAAAGTACCTTGTATTGTTTGCGTCGGTTAGGTTCACTTATTCTAGTACTGTGATTGCTGGACTTAAAATTATCAAACAAAAAAATAGAGAAATACAGATGAGTGTAGATTATGGAACTGTAACCTGCATTAGAGGAACTTCTTTAGCATGCGCATATAGGATCACGAAGTACTAGCGGGTAATATGTATGCCTATAACCAGTTAATAAGCAAATACTGCATGAGTACTTGAGTTATCATTTTCTTTCTACTCATCTCCTAGTAATATATACCATGTAATCTTTCTGTATGTGATGTAATTGTTACTAGGCATACAGAGCAACTCTACAAGTTCTACTGGTGTACTAAATCTTACATAATTTAACATATGTCCCGAAGGCAGCCATTGATTTTCACTCTCTGCATAGTTGATTATTGATCAAACTATTTGTGTAGTGGAGGTAGAAGAGGATCATTATGCCTTTCCTTTCTGCACTGTATAAACTTTTATAGGTCATCTCCGCAACTTCTTCTCTCAAGTAGCTTTAACTCTTAGTTAAACCCATAGTTGTCGTTTCAAGTTATAAGCTTTTAGTTAGCTTTGCTTTATGTTCATCTTTACACAATTCTTGTTTTCTTGGTATTATTGTCTTGACATATCAGTTTGTTGTTTTTTTTTGGTATTACTAAGGGCTCTCTTTAGTATTGTCTTCACATATCAGTTTGTTGGTTTTTTTTTGGTATTACTAAGGGCTCTCGAGTTTGGCACGATTTATATGGGCTGATACCATTTAGCCAATACAACGATCATGATCGCAGAAGATTTTTTTGTCCTGTATGAAATGGTATCATCCCATAATAGTGTTAGTATTAGCCCATATAAATCATAGAGTTTGGAACAATTCATTGTTTTTCTATGCTACTTGATTTTTAGGTACGGTCTGAACTGTAAGTGGATTTTTATCAAACAATAATGCATGCTTGAGCATGGGAATCCTTGTGAAAAATGGTCACAACCTGCACTTTAACATTTTGTGCAACACATAAATGAAAACAACCTGGATCAGAAACCTTTTTCTTGTTAGATGATGATATCGAGTATAAGAGCAAATCTTATGATGGAGGAATTCCATCTTCCATCTTCCATGCCACCTCAGCATTTTGAATTGCTCATGGAAGCTCCATTCTTATGATGGAAACATAAAAAAGCTAAAAAGAATAGTGTTTGACTTGGTCAATAGTATTTGACTAAAATATATTTGCATGGTTGGAAATAAAAGTGGTTTTTCAGTGTTTTAAAAGACAAAAAAATTATTTTGAATGACGTTTTTTTAGTGTTATTCAAAATAACGTTTTTCGTCTTTTAGCACGCTATTCAGAATAGCGTTATTTTGGATTCCACACATCATTCCATAAAACCATGGAACATGGCTTGGAAAAAATATGGATGGCACCAACTTGGAGTCCATTAGACTTGACATTCCACACTTTTTCCAAGTTTGAAATATGTTGGATTCCACCATAAGACTTTCTATAAAAGATGTAGTTGAAAGATCTAACCTTCGTCCTTTAGCAAGAAGAAGACTCTCAATGATGAGAAATACATTTTAACTATAATTATAATCATACGAGTCAATTACTTTTAATGACCTTAACCTTAATTAACACATTACAAAAATACAAAAAGATTTGATACGAGTAATGAGTCAAAATTTTCCCCTGCCAATGTGAGGACGCTCCAAAATAATTTGGGGCTACTAATCTAGTACCATCTAATAGAGGGTGTCTTGGAAACAATTTTTTTTAAGCATGTATTTTATTAGATTAAACTGAAATTACACGTGGGTAAATTATGCCCATTGAGTCTGTTATTATAATAGAACTTATAGGTGTGGGAACTATATTGTCCCACACTGTTGTTGTGAGTCTCCTTTGGGAGCAATAGTCTGCCGCTCGATTTGTCAGACCGTCCGCCGCTTGATTTCCTTCCCTATAGACGTGTTTAATGGTGTATTGTTGAATTTGGGCAAACATTTGCTTCATTTTTGCAATCTGATCAGAAATATACCATGGGGCGTCGGTGTCCGAGGTTAGAAATCTCATTAAATTTTCTGAGTCCGTTTCGAACTGAACCTTTGGCCACCTCTGATCCGTCGTCGTTTTAGAAGCGATGATATGGCCCAAGTTTCCGTTGCAAGAGCAGTCGTGATGCCTAGTGGTTGTGCTATTGCTAAAATTGTGTCGCCTCCCTCATTGCGGCATATAATACCTGCTCCCTCTATTCTAGGATATCCCCTTGCTGCTCTGTATGTGTTAATTTTGATCCAATCTAAGTGGGGTTTGATCCATCCCACGAAGTTGGTTGATGTTGCTGCTGTTTTTTATGCTAGGTTTGGATATGGTTGCATCCCGGGTAATACTGGCGGTAGGTGGTTATGGGCCCATGAATATTCCTGCTGGAGTTTGATATCCATTTGTATTATGCTTGTCGGATTTGGTTGTTGCTAGCGGTAAACTACATCGTTCCTGGTTATCAATAAGGACCAAAAGCAGAAGGCTACGTGACTGGGGAATGCATGAGCTTTTGTTTTGAGGAGTTGAGAGACAGTCGTTTGAAGGGTAGTGAGGTGGGTATGTTATGAGCGGTGTTTTGGTCGTTTGTGATGTGCGATAGCAAGAGATTCCAAGAATCTGTAGATGTTTAACAGTGAAGCAGAATGTGACTGGATGTTTCAGGATTAGAACTGCATTGAGGGTATAGGTCGGAGTTGGTGAGTTGGATGCGGTTGAGAATGTTGAGGGTTGGCAGATCCTTATTAATAGCATTCCACATGAATAGATGAACTTTTGGAGGGCATGGAGTGTCCAAAGGAAGTTGGTTGGGGGGAGAGGGTTTTGATGATGTGTAGTTGTATCCTGAAGTTGTGGTATTTTCCGCTTTTCGTAAAAGGCCATATGATCCTATCTGGTATGTTATTCTGCATGATGTGAATGCTGAAGATTCGTTAAACTATTGGTTGAGGAAGTAGATTTAGATTATCATGATTACAATTCCTTGTTGACGGGTTGATGATGTCAGCAATCAATTGGGTTGGGTTAATGTTGCTGTTAAATTTTGGAATCTTGTTTGCTTGGATAAGGGTGTTTAATCTGTCTCCAATTTGCTGGAAGAGATGATGTTTGAAAGTTGGTATGAGCGAGGGCAGCTGTCTCCATTGTGGGCTGGAAGATGCTGGAAGGGGAGGGATATTTTCGAAAATGGGGTTCTGTTTAAGATATTTTGCATTATATATTTTGGCTAATGCAGAGTCATGTTTTTAGTAGATGTTCCAGATTCATTTCACGAGTAGTGCTTTGTTGTGTTCCCTGCTGCTTCGGATGCCCAATTCTCTACGAGCTTTGGGTTTTTGTAGCTTGTCCCTTCTTAGTGGATGAAGCTTCTTGATGGAAGAGTCATGGCCCTAATCGTGATACGATCCATCATTTTGTGGATGTGTGTAGGAAGGATTTGTGTTTGCATGAGATGATTGACAGTAGGGGTAAGGGATGATTTTATTAGTGCGAATCTTCCTGCTCGGTTTAGGCATTTAGTCATCCATCCTTTTGCCTTGCGAGTTAGGTGTTCAAGGATCAGGGTAAAGATATGGTGGGAAGATCTTTCATATTTAAATTGCACTCCTAAATATGTGTGTGTGTGGGGTGTGGGGTGGGTGGGGTGGGGGGTGGAGGGGGTGTTTGATGTTGTTGGAATATTGAGGGCTTGGGTAATTTAATTCATCTATTTGGTGTTGTTCCAGCTTCGAATGACGAACGATTTTGGATTTTGAGGTGTTGATGTGTTGACCCGCTGAATTGCCATAAGCTTGTAGCAGATATTTGAGGTAGTTTGTGCCTTCCAAAGTTGCTTTATATGTTATCAATAGGTCATCCGCATATACGAGATGTAATATTGGTGGGGTATTTTGGGAAATGTGGAGCACCTCTATCTTTTTCTGGATTTTAAGAAATCCTAAATTTATGGACAATATTTCCCACAAATAATAAATATATAGGATGATAGAGGATCCCCCTATCTTATTCCCCTAGTTTGAGTGATGTACCCATGCAGAGTGCCATTGATATTGATTGAGTAGGTTACTGTTGATATGCACATCATAATATAATCCACGAAGGTTGAGGGAAAACCTAAGCTAGTGAAAGGTTGCTTGACGAAACCCCAGTCCAAAGAATCATAGGCTTTTTGAATGTCTAACTTAAGAGCTATTTTGGGATCTTTAGTGCGGTTTGAGATTTTGATATAGTGAAAAAGTTTGGCAGCGATGGCTATGTTTTCGTGAATGGATCTTTGTGGCACAAAGGCACTCTGATATGGGCATATAAAAAATATGAGTAAAGGTCTTATGCGATTGACCAATATCTTTGAAATAATTTTATAAGTGACATTACATAGCTTTATTGGCCTAAATTGGGAGGGTTTTGAGGGGTGATCGGTCTTTGGAGTTAACGTGAGGTTAATATGGTTCATGAGAGGGTGGATCCTAAGGGAACTAAAGAAATTTCGAACCATAGCAATTAGTTGTGGTTGGGTTGTCTCCCAGAAAAATTTGAAAAACTTACTGGTGTATCCATCCAGTCATGGGGCACGTTCTGATCCTATGTAGAAGAGCGCATTGTGATCTCATCGGGGGTCACCTCGGCTGTTAACATATTACATTGTTGAGCGGTTAAACTTGGTGTTATTGCATCAAACAGGATTTTGTCAATTACTGTATTTGGTGTTGTATACTGATATATGAAGTGCTCAATCATGAGCTTGATAAATTATTCCTTATCTGTAATTCGGGTGTTTCGATGATCCTAGAGTTTTTGTATGTTGCTACAGCTTCTATGAATTGTGGCCTTGGTATGAAAGAACGTTGTGTTACGGTCCCCCGATTGAAGCCATTGGATTCTGGATCTCTGTTGCCAGTAAGTCGGGTGGCAATCAAGTAAATTAAGATGTTCAATTCGAAGTTGCTTTTCTTGTTGAATCCAATTTTACAGTTTAGTACCAACTTATGTCGCACATTGATGTTGGGCTTTTCGCGGTCGATTTTTAATCAATGTAGGTAGGTGACCAGTGTTGATCTTGTTCCATTCTATGAGGGCTTCGCTGGTTGATATGAGTTTGAGTTGGAGGTTTAACAACGTGTTAGAGTCGTGAAGCTTATCCCACGCCGAGTTAACAACTTGAGGAAGTTGAGGATGAGATATCCGTAAGTGCTCAAAATTTTAATTCTTGCTCCCTTGCCAGCCTAAAGCTTTCGTCTAGAGTAGGATAAGAGCATGATCTAACACTATTCTCGGAATATAAGTTATTCCAGCATGAGGCTTGGATGTTCTCCAGTGTTGGTTTTCTATTGCTCGATCAAGTGTTTCCTGGATGGTGTCTTAGCCTTGTTGATTGTGTGTCCATGTGAATGGGCCCCTTCTGAAACTAAGATCGATGTATCCCATCTGATCCATTAAATCAAGAAAAAGTTGCATTTGTGCATAGGTGAGTGTCCTGCCACCGTTTTTCTCCGAATGGTCTGTAACTTCATTGAAGTCTCCCATGAGTAGCCAAGGCATTAAAGTATTTGGGAAAATTATCGGGAAGTCTTTCCAAAAAAAGAATCCTTGGGTCTGGGTGTGGAGGGGCATACATACCTGTGCAAAGCCAAGGCGGGGATGAAGCAGGGGGTGATGAGTGCATGAATATAATTCTGGAACTCCAAGATGATTTGGACAATGACCTCTTTTTTCCACAATAGGCATAAGCCTCCCTTTCTACCTACTTTACGAACAGAGCAGCGGTTTTGAAATTGTAATGTTTGCGCAATGCGCAGTATTTGAATTTCATTGGCCAATGTTTCCGAAAGGAGTAAAATGGTTGGTTTATACATCGAGATAAGTCCACACATGTGTTGAATTCTTGTTGTTTGGTTTACATCCTGACAATTCCAAGCGAGAGTAGTTCGTATTCTAAGGGTTGAAATAGTATGAAACTGGAGAATGAAATTGGTTAGAGTTGGTCTAGGTGGGTGGAGTCGTGAAGATCATACGTTAAATCAAAGTGGAGATTTGGATGTTGGTTGAACTTAACATGTTTAGTTGTGGGTTTGGGTTTGGGGGTACTTTGATAATATCAGGAGGATTTGTGTGATACGGGATAATATGGATTAGGAGTAAAATTCCAAAGGGTTATTGAAGATGAAAGAGAGAAAACTACGTAATAGATAAAATTACTATTCACATTACTAATACAATTATTACAGAAGTAGAGTAGATATGATTTATACTACAAAGATAAACAAACACTAGTTAATTGATATACTAAAAAGGCTAAGTATCAAAGCACTGAAGAAATATGTAGTTTAATTGCAATAATAAATTTGGTATGCTGGAGTGCCTTGCTTGCGCCAAAGATGAGACTTAGAACAGTTGAGAATTAATACGGTGTAGTAGGGTAAAAACTGATTTTGGATAAAAGAGTAAGAGTGTGTTAGTTTTTCGCTGACTCATTTGAGTCGTCTGAATCTGACTGATATCACCTGACTCATCTGGATCTGACTCAATATGGTTTTTTTTTGAGTCAGATCTGACTCATGCGACTTAAAAATATGTGAGTCAGGGACTTGGTTACATGAGTCAGGGGCATTTTATTTCCTGACTCAATTGGTCCGAGTCAGGGGTTAGGTCTGAGTCAGATCGCGAGTCAAATCCGACTCAAAATAAAAAACAAATGGTATGACATATGACTCGAGCTGAATCATGGGTCGAGTCAAATCCAGACCCCGAGTCATCAAAAAACAAACACACTCTAAAAGTGGGTAGGTTGATGAGAAATGAGTCTAGACCCTAAACAAATGTACTGCACATGAGTACTTTAGATTCGAGAGATCAATCTGTACAATTCTGGCCTAAACCAAGAAATGGTCATTCTAGTCATCTTTAGCGAGGGAAGCAGAGAAGGTGTTGAGATCAGTGAGACAGGCTCCGGTGTGATTGTGCATGACTTATCTCAGAAAATGGAACTTGCTTGGAAAAGATGGTAAGCTGTAAGTTCTCTGTGTTTTTTTTTGGATACTTGTGTTGATTGTCTCTTCAATAAATTGAAAATCTATTATATAACAAGTCATTATCGAACATCCTAATCTCATAGGAAGTGGAGGTCGTGAAGTAGTGGAGGTTGTGGAGATCGTGTGAAAGTGATGAAAACCGTGTTCCTATTTGTAAAGGAGGAACATGTCGGTTCTGCATCTACTATTCTTCTACTCTTGTCAACTGTCCGCATTTCCTGACACTTTCTCATTATGGGTGTGATACACACCGCATGTTGTAGGCCGCCAGACCAATACCTTGATAAACATCCCTCATTTGTGACATTGTTGATGTCTCGAGTAAAAATATGAAAGAAGTCATCTTACATGACTAGGATGACCTGTATGACTAGGTTAAAAAGTTGTGTTATATGGAACGTGGTTATTCTAACACCTCTCCTTGACTGAAAGGTAGTTATGAAAGGTGGATAAGCAGACGTGATTGTTTAATCACTAAATCTGTGGTGTTTAACGTGCATGTAAGACATGCGAGTCTCTACCAATCACATGCGAGTTATGCTACATGTAGGTAGTAGCAAGTCGAGTCTCCCTTGGCTTGCCAGGAGAAGCACCCAAAGACATGGTGTTCTCGACTGAAAGTTATTAAGGTAATTAGGGTTTAAGTAACCGATACATATTACGTATCGTTTATAATAAACGATTCTGATCTGTGGCAGATGCTATTGGTTTTAAAGGAGTCGGACCGACATTGTCGACTCTGGTACCATTTATAATGACCCGATCATACTCCGATATTATTGTCCCCACTTAGCCACTGCGGTTATCCAGCAACAACTTCCCGGGAGGTCACCCATCCATGGTGCATGGATTACTCCCACCCAAGCACGCTTAACTGCAGATCTTTCTACCAACTCTGGAGCCAATTGTATTGAAAAGGCCTCGGTGTTAGGAAAGGACAAACCATTACCTATATTCCACTCGGCGAACCCTACATGATGAATCGGGGTACTCCAAATATTATTCTTAAATATAAATCTGAATAGATAATGAATCTCAATGATCAAGAATTGATAAATGACGCGGGAAGTCACTATAGAATGCCTAGAATCTCACTCAAAAAGTTTTTGTTTTATGAATTGTTCATCCAATTCATTTCAAATAAGTCACAGATATGTATTCCTATTACTATGAATTTTATAAATGAAGTAGTTAAAATGGTGGAGTTACCATTTTCCGTTTTATAGTGACGAATATTGTAAGTGTTCCTAAGAAAAGAAATTTTGATAGATATCTAAACTCTTCTGTGATTTCTTCTTATTGATAGTTCTTAAATCCTGATCTTGTTCTATCTTGAGGTTTTCATAATCTCATATCGGGAACGAAATAGATAGAAATCACAAAGTTCTCTTCGTCTCAGACTTTGTGATTCCTCAAGATAGATATCTAAACTCTTCTATAATTTGGTTGGATTGTTCTTGAGAGGTGGTTAAGAATCCAAGCTTCTCAACTGATTGTAAGTTACCTGATTTTGTAAGGTTTGTTGGACTTTATCTAGTGCAAACATATTTACAAACATAGATTGCAAAATCAAAAGAAAAATCAAATAGGCTTGTATGTTAGAGGCAGATAGGTATCAAAAGTCTTTACGGAGGTTGAAACAACTCTTAGGCTGTAAAGGACGTCAGCTAAGGGAATCAAGTGCATAGACCTTACGAGGTTCAAGAGATCTAAGGAACACGACTGCAGCTAGCTGAATTGCTTGGGAGGGTGAATTTGGTCTCAACTACATTCTAGTTCGAAGTCTGAAAGTAGGATAGTGTCTGTAGCGGTTTAATATAGTGTGGTGTTACCCTCTTATTTTAAGGCTTAATTCCGAGAGTATTCAAAAGTGGATTAGTTCCCAGGGTGTTTCTGTCATATAGTTTTCCTTGTTAACAAAATCTTGTATATTTGTGTTGTTTACTTTATTTATGTATTACACTGTTTATCTTTATCTTTATAACTAAAGTAAAAACACTTGTAATTTAATCATACCTTGAATGATTCCATAACCTATTCTTTATTGAACGTAAATTATAATTAAAGTTACATTCTGGAAAAGCGGGGGTCTAACAACCACATACAATATTTCGTTTGGTTATCTGAATAGATAAACTCCAATATACTTTCAAGGGAATCAACTAGACTGTCATACTGAATCTAGAGAAAAGTATATCAAAGAGTTTTATATCTCTATCTATCAATTCAATATGCAATCAGGAAATAAGAATTTGCGAGCCCGACTGAATATAAGAGAAATAACTTGAACGGTACCAAAGACCAATATTCAAGGATCAATCAATTTCAATCGACAACCAAAGGTTGGATTTCCCAATTGATCGATTCAACGCACAACCTGTGATATTTCAATTATATAACAAAATATAATGCGGAAAAGAAATAACACAGACACTAGAATTTTGTTAACGAGGAAAACCGCAAATGCAGAAAAACCCCGGGACCTAGTCTAGCTTTGAACACCACACTGTATTAAGCCGCTACAGACACTAGCCTACTACCAATGAAATTTGGACTGTAATGTAGTTGAAACCTAATCAACCTCACACTAGTTCAAGGTACAATTTCGCTCCTTACGTCTCTGATCCCAGCAGGATACTACGCACTTGATTCCCTTAGCTGATCTCACCCACAACCAAGAGTTGTGTTAGAGCACTTCTCGGTCAAACTCGCATGCGTTGCTATCTCAAGCATGTTTATCAATGTTAGTGATAAAAACTATAAGTCTTGATTTCTAGCCTATTTATAGATGTCTCGGACTAGGACATAGATAGTGCAGTTGAGCTTAGATTTCACAGAGTTCATCATTTGAAGACCAAGAACTACAAAGGTTAGCTTGTGGAACTTCTTCGACAAAAGGTATGTGGAGACTTGAACTCATCTATCAGTTGGAAAGCCTATTTCTACTATCTCCTATATTGAGACATAAGTCGTGTTAAGATATAGTTTTCTCTATACACATTTGAGATTTCGAGTTGAGTATATCTCGCTTACATATTTCTCGAAATATGTGTTGGTAAGCTTTCGCTTCGACCAAGTTCATCTTATATCATGAGAAAATTATCGAGTAACATCTTACATGGTTTGTGTAATACAATCATTTGATGTAGGCTTGGAATGTTTCGATAATGATTATTTCAATATCTTGAAAATTGCTTTGATGCTAATAATGTGTGAAAACGGTTATTGTCATTATAGAAGAATGTTTCAATGATTTAAATAAAGAGTTGAGAATGTAACCATGTTTGGATATAAGCATATATAGTGTTTTCGCACATTAGTGTATAAATCCACAAACCGGGAACCAAGTGTATGTATATGTGTGTATACCAAATTGGTGAAGGAGACAAGATAAGTATGCGTACCCGTACGCATACTGGCTGAAGTTTTGGAACCGAAAATATCTGATGAGTTTTGGAATTACAAACTCCTAAACTAGTCACCTTAAGTATGCGTACATGTACGCATACTGGCGGAAGTTTTTGAACCGAAAATTTTTGCTGATTTTGGAAACTTAACAAACTCAAATCTGGTTGCTTAAGTACGCATACACGTACGCATACTTAAGCTGGTTACTTTGTCAAATCGGTCAGTATTGTTGTCAAAGTTGTGATACAATTGAATTTTGATGTTGTGTAATAATACTATGACGCGGTATAACAATGATTGAGAGCATTTGTTTTCTCATTGTTAGCGCTACGGATCTTCAACAACTATGATGCTGAACTTACAACCTTTAGGATCATGGGGTACCTGGAAGTGATGAAGATTTCGAGTCGCGTTGAAGATTCCAAGGAGATCAAGCATTTGGATGAGAAGCTACAATTTCTATCTATTTTGTAATCCATATGTATTGATAGTTTTGTCAGTAAAATTGACAAAGGGGGAGATTGTTAGAGCACTGCTCGGTCGAACTCGCATGCATTGCTGTAACAAGCATGTTTGTCAATGTTAGTGATCAAAACTATAAGTCTTGATTTCTAACCTATTTATAGATGTCTCGGACTAGGACATAGATAATGTAGTTGAGCTTAGATTTCACAGAGTTCATCATTTGAAGACGAAGAACTACTAAGGGTAGCTTGTGGAACTTCTTCGACAAAAGGTATGTGGAGACTTGAACTCATCTATCAGTTGGAAAGCCTATTTCTACTATCTCCTATATTGAGATATAAGTCGTGTTAAGATATAGTTTTCTCTATACACATTTGAGATTTCGAGTTGAGTATATCTCGCTTACATATTTCTCGAAATATGTGTTGGTAAGATTTCGCTTCGACCAAGTTCATCTTATATCATGAGAAAATTATCGAGTAACATCTTACATGGTTTGTGTAATACAATCATTTTATGTAGGCTTGGAATGTTTCGATAATGATTATTTCAATATCTTGAAAATTGCTTTGATGCTAATAGTATGTGAAAACGGCTATTGTCATTATAGAAGAATGTTTAAATGATTGAATTAAATAGTTGAGAATGTAACCATGTTTGGATATAAGCATATATAGTGTGTTCGCACATTAGTGTATAAATCCACAAACCGGGAACCAAGTGTATGCATACGTGTGTATACCAAATTGGTGAAGGATACAAGATAAGTATGTGTACCTGTACGCATACTGACAGAAGTTTTCGAACCGAAAATATCTGCTGAGTTTGGGAATTACAAACTCCTAAACTAGTCACCTTAAGGGTACGCATACTGGCGGAAGTTTTCGAACCGAAAATTTCCGCTGAGTTTGAAAACATAACAAACTCAAATCCGTTTGCTTAAGTACGCATACCCGTACGCATACTTAAGCTGGTTACTTTGTCAAATCGGTCACTTCATGAACTTAAACATTTAAATCATAAGGAATGCAATCTTTGCAAAACGTGGCTATAATGTTCATGATTGATTCAAGTGAATCAAACCGATTTGGTTTCAATTGTGTTTTCTATAATAATTGAACAACTCTTTAACTAGTTTCATTTGAGTCATTTGAACTAGTTATGGTTGAGATGAATAAGGTTGATATGAGAGTAATCATATAGCTAACCTCGGTTAACGATTTGTGAACCAACATGATGTACACGTTTAGGTACGGTTGCATAAACCTAAATGAGGGTACATTTCATTTGTATGTAACAAGCTAAGTTCGATCTAACGGTTGAAAGATATTAGCTTGGTTGAATCAGTTTTTTCATCTAACGGTGAATATTGAATGCTTTGTTACCAAGGTAACTTGGATTGCAAACCCTGATTTGAAAACTATATAAAGGAGAACTCTAGCAACTGGGAAACCTAATCCCCACACCTCCTGTGTGTTACTAATTGCATAACTAGAGTTGATTCTTCTTTAACCTTAGGTTTCTTCTCGAGACCCTGTAGGTTAACGACTTGAAGACTTCATTGGGATTGTGAAGCCAGACCCAGCTATTATCTTTGTAGTTGCGTGATCTGATCTTGTTGTTTCTATCGTGTTGAGTACAATTGAAATAATTGACTCGAGATTTTATATGTCCGATAAGCAAGATAGAAAAGTAATCACAAATACCTTCGTCTCATCGTTTGTAATTCCACAATAACTTGTTTCGCTAGTCGATTAAGTTTATTGTGAGGTGATTGATAATACTAGGTTGTTCTTCGGGAATATAAGTCCGGTTTATCAATTGATTGCTGTTCACCTTGATTTATCAAAAGACGGAACAAAATCTCTTGGGTATTTATGTGGGAGACAGATTTATTCAATTCTATAAACTTTTCTGTGTGAGACATATTTATCTATCAAGTCTTCGACTTTTGGTCGTAGCAACTCTTGGTTGTGGGTGAGATCAACTAAGGGAATCAAGTGCGTGGTATCCTGCTGGGATCAGAGACGTAGGGAGCGAAATTGTACCTTGAATCAATGTGAGATTGATTAGGGTTCAACTACAGTCCAGTCCGAAGTTAATTGGTAATAGGCTAGTGTCTTTAGCGATTTAATACAGTGTGGTGTTCAATCTGGACTAGGTCCCGGGGTTTTTCTGCATTTGCGGTTTCCTCGTTAACAAAATTCTGGTGTCTGTGTTATTTCTTTTCCGCATTATATTTTGTTATATAGTTGAAATATCACAGGTTGTGCGTTAAGATCAATCAATTAAAATATCCAACCTTGGGTTGTTGATTTACATTGATTGACACTTGAACATTGGTCTTTGGTACCGTTCAAGTACTTCCTCTTATATTCAATCGGCCTTGCAGATTTCTATTTGCTGATTGCGGATTGAATTAAGAGTTAGAGATATTAAACTCTTTGATATACTTTATTCTAGATTGAGTCTGACTGTCTAGTTGATTCTCTAGAAAGTGTATTGGAGTACGTCCTCTCATATTTCCAAACGAATTGTTGGGTGTGGTTGTTAGACCCCCGCATTATCAATTGGTATCAGAGCAGGCAAATACTATAAACCTAATAAGTTTGTGTTTGATTGATCCTTAAAAATTTTCCCTATGGGAAATTTCTTTGGAAAACTTGCTCTTGGCATCTGTAACGCAAGTCAGAACCCCTTATAGATTGTTCAAGAATTATTATGGACAAAACATCTGGTTTCTCATAATAATCTCGTTTCATCTAAGACCTTGGAAAACTTAGATGATGAAAATCTAAAGGAAAAATTAAAAAGAATGGAAGGTTGAGAAAACGTTCTTTAAGCTCAAAGATATGGAATCTCACTATATTAACTCTTAATCTTTTTGAGGAATACTATCGTGATGGATCAATTGACAAAGATCTATTTAAAGCTTTTGAAAGCATTTTTAGATTCTTAGAAAAACTTAATTCCGTTAAGTCTAAGAATCGATCCGATAATGGTTCGGTACATATAAAATCATGTAATCATGATGTACGAACTAAACATGCTGTCAACACAAGTAGATCCAACAAAACGGGTTCTCATGTTGTTGACACAGTTTCAAGATATCGGAAAAATCTTCTGTCTGGTCAAATGAAGAGGAAGTTAGAAAGCTCTAGTAACCCTGATTATCATCATTACTATGATTATATCACCGGCACTGCTCACAAATATCAACCAGAAATAGAGCATGAGGATCTCTCTGCACATCGTGCCACTTGGTAACAGGCTTGGCATTATCCCATTTGTATATATCTTGAGATGGGTCAAGAAATGGTTTGATTTGTGTATAGTTGGGTTAAAAGGTTATTTTTTCATTCTAGAATAATTAAATAAGCTTTCTACTGCATCTGTCTCCTCACTCAAATTGTGGTTTCGCGGGTTGCTCTACCTTGGTGTGTGAACATCAAAGGAAATCCTACATTCCTTTTGTGGATCGCGGTTCTTAAACGGGTCCAAGCCCATTAGTGGGTATATAAAGAAGAAAGTACGCGTACCTTGTTTTTCATCCCATCAGTCCGCGTACGTGAACTTTCTAGGGTTCATCAAATCCCTCCTTTAAATTCCTAGGAGGAAAATAAGACAAAGGGGTGTTCAAGGTTCATTCCAAGTAAGTGATTTCCTCTTGTTTTCCCTTCCAATTTCTAGATCTCATGATGAATTTCAAACCTTCAAAAAGTATTTCAAAAAAATTGGGTTCTTCATCTTCTAACATGAATCCTCCTATAGATCAAGATTCTCTTAGGATTAGATTTGTCAATGATTCTTGTGCTAGAGTTTTTGAAAGGATTTCATCTAATGGATTTATTCTAGAAAAGAAATTGGATTTTTCTAGTGGTTATAAAGAGGATTTAATTTGTTTTCAAAATTTTAAGCTTGGAAACATCTTTGATGGTCTTGGTGAAGGATTTGATACTCTTACTAGAATCTTTTATGCCAACATTTATGATGTTGATCTTGAAGACATGGAATTCAAGACCATGGTCAATAGAGAAAGGATTCATGTTAATAGAGAATTAATTTCAAAGATTACCAAAATTCCTTTGGGTAATTTTCGCCTTCCTAGACCAAGTGATGAAAGACCATCATATGAAACCATCTCAAAAGGCCTTTGTGGTAGAAGTGTTGTGTGGAATGAAGGAAAATTGTCTACTAATCATATAGATTTTCCTTTGATATCCTTTGGAAAACTTGGTATATCTAATCTTTGTCCCTCCACGGTTGAAAATTCTCGTTGGAGTCGTGAGTTTGCGGAATTGGTCTATTTCCTTGTAATGGAAACCAAAGGTCTTGACATTTGTGGATTTATTATTTATAAAATGTTAGCTATGACATTTTCCAACAAGAAGTTAGATTACCCTTGCTTGATTGAGCAAATTTTTCGCAACCTCTCCATTGAGCCTATTGGCTACTCCATTGGAACTCCCAAGCTTGTTCGGCCGTGTACCTTCAATCGGATGAAAGATAATGCTTGTGAGAGACAAAAGTATGACACAAGTGATGGATTGAGTGATCCTTCTTTGAAGCTTCTTCGCTAAATTTACAAGGGTGTTTGTAAATTGAATACCAAAGTAAGTTGTGTACAAGAACAATTACTTGTGATTGCTACCAAGTTTCCCGATATTAAGGAAGATGTGGACAAAGTTCGTTCCACCTTCATGGTCCCCAATGATGAAGATGATGAGTAGTTTCTCTTGTTTCTTAATGTTGTTTTTAATTTATTTCTGATTTTGTCTAGTAAATCTTCTTTTTATGTTTTAGAAGAATAACTAGGGTTTGGAATAGCCATTATTGTGAGTACACATAGCTATGTCCAACGATTTTCATCTTCTATGTTTTTAGATTTATTTATTTAAATTATAAGTTTTTGGAAGATGATTTTTGCAATTTTAATCGTTATGATTTTATATATTGCAAATTGTTATGAGATATGTTGTTTACGTTCGTGAACCTGTGACTGTCCCATACTTGTTCAAAAATTATCTGTATTATGTCGGTATGAATGTATTGATAGAAGATATAATGAACTTTTGACATTACAAAAGTTAAAGACTTTTATGTCATTGTTTTGATGGAAGAAAGGATAAAACTTTTGTTTACAAGGATTAAGACTATTATATGTCATTGTGCAAATAGTGATGGAAAATAGAATGAATCCTTGTCTATTCCGCAGTATTGGTCGATCTTCGAACTACATCTTTGTGCATATACTGTGTTACTCCGTAAGGTTCCTTATGTTTGAGCATGACCAACTAAATTGATCATTCTCTTTTGATTATTTTAGTTGTTGCTCCGTAAGTTCTCTTATGTCGAGCATGACCAATTGAATTGATCACTTTTTGTGGTTAATTTGGTTGTGTAATTCCGATTGAATTAATTATAAGTTTTCTTGTGATTAATTTAATTGTGCATTTCGATTGGATTAATCATGAATTCTTTTACGGATAATTGAATTGAATACTTTGGATTCAAATTCAAGTTTTCATGTGATTTGATTTTGTCCAAAGAAATCCTTCTTTTCTTGTGAAAGTAAGGTCGCCTTTGTTGTTCTCTCGGGAATGACATTTTATGGGGGAGAGTTCATTTTGAACTTGTGCTTAATTGCCAAATCTTTGTGGGGAGTGCGGCTGTGGAATATTAGGGGTTATCTTGTATCTTTATAAACTCCTTGATGAATGCATTTAGCTTCGGCTTTATGATGGCATCTAAATAAGTTGATATGGTATTCTCTTTTGGTCATGAAGTATCTCTGTGAAAATTTCATGAGGATCCCACTAGTTTTCGTACCTTTGCCAATTTATATTGACAAAAGGGGGAGAACTAATGTGTAGTGTGGTACTACAAATACATATGGTTTACGGATCATTATGTAAGGGGGAGTGGTTTTCATGTTGAGATGAAGTATTGACTAAGTGGGAGTATACATATCACCATAGTATTGTTGTCAAAGTTGTGATACAATTGAACTTTGATGCTGTGTAATAATACTATGACGCGGTATAACAATGATTGAGAGCATTTGTTTTCTCATTGTTATCGCTACGGATCTTCAAAAACTATGATGCTGAACTTACAACCTTTAGGATCATGGAGTACTTGGAAATGACGAAGATTTCGAGTCGCATTGAAGATACCAAGGAGATCAAGCATTTGGATGAGAAGCTACAATTTCTATCTATTTTGTAATCCATATGTATTGATAGTTTTGTCGGGAAAATTGACAAAGGGGGAGATTGTTAGAGCACTGCTCGGTCGAACTCGCATGCATTGCTATAACAAGCATGTTTGTCAATGTTAGTGATCAAAACTATAAGTCTTGATTTATAACCTATTTATAGATGTCTCGGACTAGGACATAGATAATGTAGTTGAGCTTAGATTTCACAGAGTTCATCATTTGAAGACGAAGAACTACTAAGGGTAGCTTGTGGAACTTCTTCGACAAAAGGTATGTGGAGACTTGAACTCATCTATCAGTTGGAAAGCCTATTTCTACTATCTCCTATATTGAGACATAAGTCGTGGTAAGATATAGTTTTCTCTATACACATTTGAGATTTCGAGTTGAGTATATCTCGCTTACATATTTCTCGAAATATGTGTTGGTAAGATTTCGCTTCGACCAAGTTCATCTTATATCATGAGAAAATTATCGAGTAACATCTTACATGGTTTGTGTAATACAATCATTTGATGTAGGCTTGGAATGTTTCGATAATGATTATTTCAATATCTTGAAAATTGCTTTGATGTTAATAGTGTGTGAAAACGGTTATTGTCATTATAGAAGAATGTTTCAATGATTGAAATAAAGAGTTGAGAATGTAACCATGTTTGGATATAAGCATATATAGTGTGTTCGCACATTAGTGTATAAATTCACAAACCGGGAACCAAGTGTATGCATATGTGTGTATACCAAATTGGTGAAGGAGACAAGATAAGTATGCGTACCCATACGCATACCGGCGGAAGTTTTTGAACCGAAAATATCTGATGAGTTTGGGAATTACAAACTCCTAAACTAGTCACCTTAAGTATGCGTACACGTACGCATACTGGCGGAAGTTTTCGAACCGAAATTTTTTGCTGAGTTTGGAAACTTAACAAACTCAAATCTGGTTTCTTAAGTACGCATACACGTAAGCATACTTAAGATGGTTACTTTGTCAAATCGGTCACTTCATGAACTTAAACATTTAAATCATAAGGAATGCAATCTTTGCAAACCGTGGATATAATGTTCATGATTGATTCAAGTGAATCAAACCGATTTGGTTTCAATTGTGTTTTCTATAACAATTGAACAACTCTTTAACTAGTTTCATTTGAACGAGTTATCATTGAGATGAATAAGGTTGATATGAGAGTAATCATATGGCTAACCTCGGTTAACTATTTGTGAACCAACATGGTGTACACGTTTAGGTACGGTTACATAAACCTAAATGAGGGTACATTTCATTTGTGTGTAACAAGCTAAGTTCTATCTAACGGTTGAAAGATATTATCTTGGTTGAATCAGGTTTTTCATCTAACGGTGAATATTGAATGCTTTGTTACCAAGGTAACTTGGATTCCAAACCCTGATTTGAAAACTATATAAAGGAGAACTCTAGTAACTGGGAAACCTAATCCCTACACCTCCTGTGTGTTACTAGTTGCATAACTAGAGTCGATTCTCCTTTAACCTTAGGTTTCTATCGAGACCCTATAGGTTAAACACTTCAAAGACTTCATCGGGATTGTGAAGCCAGACCCAACTATTATCTTTGTAGTTGCGTGATCTGATCTTGATGTTTCTATCGGGTTGAGTATAATTGAAATAATTGGCTCGAGATTTTATATCTCCGATAGGCAAGATAGAAAAGTAATCACAAACTCCTTCGTCTCATCGTTTGTGATTCCACAATAACTTGTTTCGCTGGTCGATTAAGTTTATTATGAGGTGATTGATAATACTAGGTTGTTCTTCGGGAATATGAGTCCGGTTTATCAATTGGTTCATGTTCACCTTGATTTGTCAAAAGACGGAACAAAATCTCTTGGGTATTTTTGTGGGAGACATATTTATTCAATTCTATAGACTTTTCTGTGTGAGACAGATTTGTCTATCAAGTCTTCGACTTTTGGTCGTAGAAACTCTTGGTTGTGGGTGAGATCAACTAAGGGAATCAAGTGTGTAGTATCCTGCTGGGATTAGAGACGTAAGGAGCGCAACTGTACCTTGAATCAGTGTGAGATTGATTAGGGTTCAACTACAGTCCAGTCTGAAGTTAATTGGTAGTAGGCTAGTGTCTGTAGTGGCTTAATACAATGTGGTGTTCAATCAGGACTAGGTACCTGGGTAGTCTGCATTTGCGATTTCCTCTTTAACAAAATTCTGGCGTCTGTGTTATTTCTTTTCCGCATTATATTTTGTTATATAATTGAAATATCATAGGTTGTGCGTTAAGATCAATCAATTATAATATCCAACCTTTGGTTGTTGATTTACATTGATTGACACGTGAACATTGGTCTTTGGTACCGTTCAAGTAACTCCTCTTATATTCAATCAGGCTCGCAGATTTCTATTTGCTGATTGCGGATTGAATTAAGAGTTAGAGATATTAAACTCTTTGATATACTTTATTCTAGATTGAGTCCGACTGTCTAGTTGATTCTCTAGAAAGTGTATTGGAGTAAGTTCTCTCAGATTTCCAAACGAATTGTTGGGTGTGGTTGTTAGACCCCCGCATTATCAAGTTGCTACGACCCAAAGTCGAAGACTTGATAAACAAATTTGTCTCAACGGAAAAGTCTATTGGAATAGATAAATCTGACTCCTACAGAAATACCCACGAGTTTTGTTCCGTCTTTTGATAAATCAAGGTGAACAATGAACCAATTGATATACCAGACTTATATTCCCGAAGAACAACCTAGAAATATAAATCACCTCACAATAATCTTAATCGATTAACGAAACTGTTGATGGTGGATTTTAGTTCAGGGGTAAAATTGTAAAACCAGTATTTAATGCGCTGACATCCTGCAAAGAGTAACGCCATTTGATAAGTGATGAGCGCAGAAAAACTCTTCACTTTATTCGAAGCAATTCAATAAATACACAAAATTCACCCAGAATGGTGCAAGCAACAACAATCCCAAATATTCTGTGAATCCTTTAGCATTATTAATTAATGCATGATTTGCCTAGTATTTCCTGTGTTGTTCCTAACTGAACTCTCATTATTAGCATGACATGACGACTTAGTGTTCACTCTCAGCAGAGTAACATGAATCTCCAAGTGCCAATTTTGATATATGCACGAAATACCCGTACAAGCTGCATCACTCTCTGACAAAGAGAATTTCGAATCGACGCGAAACAGCTCGGTCGAATGTATTTAATTTCCTTAAGGAAAATCTGGACTGTCCATATCAGTCTTAGAAACGATCGCGACCATGCAAGTTGGCCGCGCGATTTAACAAGCCTAGTCAAACCCTGGAAAAAATAGGAAATTGTTGTGATGACCACAGGCGGGCCCGCTTATGCCCTAGCCGGTCGAACACCACACTACACTCCCAACGCCCGTCAAACGCCGGTCCGAAGAAGGATGGCCGTGTTGCTTTGGGAAAGGCTCGAATGAGCAAGACTGTTCAAGGCAGTCTTAGAACCATCATGACCGTCCAACTTCTCCAGCATGGTTGGACGGATTAGATCATCCCGCGAATGATCAGGGAAGCGCTAACACATACGTTGGGGGGCCCACTTCTCCGCTACCTGATCGGTTTTCTCACGGCAAAGCCATGGATCAATGAAACGTTTGCTCAAAACATGGCTGGCGTGATGCTTTAAAGGGTCGTGGAAATCCCACTAGTGTCTTCAATCGATCACAACCATCCAACTTAGCCAGCTTATTTGGATGGCTTAGATCGCACCTAGGACCATCAGGAAGGTACACATATGTTCACCATAAGCCCAACGTGGGCCCCACACGATCAGTTTTCCTAAAGGAGAAGCACCTCTCACCAAATCGTTTGGAAAAAGTCACATGTGTGTGACTATTTCAAAACCCTAATTAGGGTTTGCGGCAATGCACATATGTCGCAGTTCGATCACGTTCATCCATCTTCTCCAGCCTAAACGGAGGGTGTAGATATAGACTCAATGACAGATTCTTTTTGGAAAATTCATCTTTGATATGGGTAACGTATTAGATATTGAACTGGGAGAAGGATCAACAGAACCATAAATCAGGACTTTATTTTTGAAAATTTGATATAAATCGGATTTAATTGCGGCTTATCTTTGGAAACTTACCGTTATAAATGGGATTGCATGGAAATTTAACGGAGTCAAAAGTCGAATCTAGGACGTCGGATATGGGCGTAAGAAGAGGGTGCATTTTGAACCACCATTTATCTTTTGCACTTTCTTGCGTTTTCAAAGCAATGGGAGCCGTCGATGGCTTAAAAAGGCTCATTTACGTCCGTCAGATCAGGCAAAACACATTTGTTTTTGTAAGATATATAGTTATAGTTATACCAATTTATTATTATTTCTTCAGATTAGTTTCCATAAAAACATTGGCTACCTAATCTTCATCACCAAAGTCTACTTTTTTTTCAGTCTACGCCGAGTCTTTATGGCTGATGTGTTTGGTTGTTTCGCTTCCATATCGCTACTTAATGCAAGTTTATATCCCTCTTAGATGTCTCATTGTCCTTATCTTTGGTAGTATGTGTAACATTTCTTTCACGACCTCAAGCCTATGGAGAAATATAATTTTACATGTAAACAATGATTCACATTTGAAGAAAAAAAAGTTCTACAGTACCAATCGCTTGCAAAGCTACCTGGTATTCTGTATCAATATCTGAATCTTCTAATTCACTTCGGGCTCAGCCTCTCATTTCGGCATTTTGCCATTTGTATGTGCTTATATGCATAAGTTTTTTTTATCTCAATTCGATGACAGTCAAGATGGATAATTATATATTAAATCTTTTGTGTGCAACAATTTTCCATTACATACATGCGCTGCAAGAATGTTCAACATATTAAGCTTTCTTGGCCCTTTGGGAAAGGGAAGTGTAGAAACCTATTGTTGCTTATTAGAAAATTGAGTTTTGTGACTTCATACTTTAGAGCAGGTACTACATGTTAAATTTTAAGTGTAATCCACTGTTGAATGTGTATTTTAATTTTAGATGGTATTTTCTAAAATTCTAGGCAGTTTCCCTTTATCATGTTTTTGATTGATTTAGTTAAACTTAATGATGTTAGAATGATGTCACAAAAGTTGTAAATTTGTGTGTTATCTTTCACTGTGAGTTGGATTTGTTCAATTTAAGAATATTATGAATAAGCTATGAATATTTTGGCAACTTGACGCAAACTGCCCAATTTTTATGTTGATTTTGTTAAATCAATATTTTAAGTTTGAACCATTATTTTGCTATGAAATTTGGATATGTTGTATCTAATGGTGTGATATTATTCAGTAAAATTTTTGAGTATGACCATACAAAATTATCACCATGAAATAATTAGTGTAAGGTGTCTGCAGTTTATAAAAGGTATTTTTGTTTGAATATATGCTTGACTGAAATACATCATTACTTGTGATTAATACCTATATGCATTTGTCTCTTTCCTTGTTACATTTTGAGTTTGGATACTGAACCAGGGGTGATACAATCTCGGTTCCTTGTTCCGTACCTCTACGTCATTAATGAGTGTACTCATTAGTTTGACAGATTTCGTCTTAGAATCTCCCAGTGAGTGGCCCACTTTAAACTCTAGTAGGAACGCCTCCTTCAAGGGTATACCTCCATCATAAAGGATGCGAGCCTACATATGTTACTATGACATCACTATTGTAGTAAACCAAAATAGTATGTAATTACGATCTGGGCATGTTAGAATATAAAACAAATTTTATTTTTGTTGACTCTTGCTATTGGTATCTTGTATATAGCTAGTTCATCCGGGCACCATAAGGGTACCCCCAAAGTCTGCGATTCTGCAGGTAATCAAGTACACAAAAATATAGAAAAAAGATTACACGACAACTCAATTACAATAACTAATCAATTGTAACAACCAAAATCCTACAAAATTCCCAACTGTCTGATAAAGAACGATGTAAAACTAGGAACAAAGAGAATCTCAGATTGATAAGTTATCATTCTTTGCACTAACACACTACAACCCAAACATCTGCTAGAGTCTGGCAGACCTCGCGAACAAAATGTGCACTTGATGTCGGCGTTACAAATAAGAAATTTGTTATCTTTGTAGCTTTTATTACTCTGCTAGTCACTGCTTTATTTAACACAAAACAATAAATTTGTCAAAAGTAAGTGGTATGAAAAGAAAAATAGCCTGCTTTATAAGTTAAGTTTAAATTAAAATTAAATTTTAGAACTTAGCTTCATAAATGAAGTTCACTTTTGGTGTCAGGAACTCTAATTTTTGGTTTCCACTTAGCTCTTTTCTCTTCACGTTTCTCTTCCGTTGTTGTTGGAGTTTCTCCATTTTCAATGCCACTTACATTTGGATATAATTTTTACATTATCTCTTTAACTCTTTTTATAGATGCAATTGTAACGAAAATCAAAACATTTAGGATCTTTTGTGCTGAAAAATTTCAGTATTATCAAAATGGCATGATCAGTCATCAAACGGTAAATCTATAATATAGTTAGAAAACTATAACTGCACACCATATATATACCTCATAAAGCTTTCTTTTAGCATTTTCCAATCCGTCGATACCCTCTCATGAAACATTAAGCACTTCCACAACCTGGAAAATAAATATATACCATCGCACACAATAAGTACTTTTACTATATCCTAAGAAACATAAAATATACATTGTACCCTATAAAACCTTATGGAGAATTAGAAATAATCACCCCAAAATGATGGCCAATTTGATAAGATTTTAAAATATGAGATCCAAACTTACGAAAATTAACATCTTAAAGCCCCATAAACTTAGACGTCCAGACAATAAAATAAATGGCAATACGATGCCAGTGAAGAAACTACAATGAGATTATGCGAGGTGTAATATGGTAATTGAGGAACATACAGTTCTCTAAACATTGTCTCCCTTTAGCTTGTTCCACATAAATCCATTATGGTCATCCATTCAATCCTGTCGCACCTACAGATGAAGCTATATTGGTCACATCAAATAGACCTTTTATTCAAATTAATCAAAATAAATTTGGATGATTTTGATAATTGGAAATTCTAAAACACTTATATAAAGATCATATTATAGCCAAGGAAACAACCATATTGTTCTGTTTTGATGGTAGATTAGAAACCGAGACAAAATCAACAGAATGATAATTGGAAGTGGCCTTCAAAGTCTCTTAATAGGTGACATAGCTTGAATATAGGGTAATTGAGAGGGCCTCCAGAGAAACAAATCAAACAATTAGATCAATAAGAAAGAGAAAAAAATATTAAATAAACCAGCAGGCTAAGTGAATTCTCAGCCGACTAACATACATGATGTGGTTTGAATCGCTAGAGTTAAAGCTATCCAATGAATTTAAAACAATAATTTAGACTGTAGGATTAATGTCTTAAATCAGCTCTTATTGACGAACCAATGTGGACAACTTAGTTTATGTGGATTTGACTTTTTGACTAGGACTTAAAATACGGCATTGAACATTTTCGAGACGTTGTGGTGTTTTTGTGTTAATGATGGTCATGTGTTAAGTTTGGCAAAGAAGTATAAGTTAATTAAGATGTTGGGTTAGATGTTGTTATAGTTGTAACCGAGACTTACTCAGCAACAATGATAAAAAAGAAAGAAAAACTATCTTTTAGTATTTATTTTCTTCTTCAATATTGGAGGCCCTAAGGGTCAAGCGCGTAAAGGACTAAAACAATTGGTTGTGGAGGTAAAACATCTCATATTGCAGTTCAAACTTCAATGTGATGACTACATATTATAGCATTCTGAGAAGTACCATTAAATTATAAGACATCATAGAGAAGATTCCTTCACTACATTCTTAAAAATTTGAATGTCAGGCCTTATTGTTCTCTCCACATTCATCAAATTGAGTATCTTCTTTCGGACAACTCCTGAAGGGAAAAACACATTTGAAAAAATTGCAATATTTTTAGAGCCAGAGATTTACTGAGATCTATCTTAATTCAACAACAATTTTATCATTTGCAACCATACTAAGTGTAAAAGTCTTCCAAAACCCTTGTAGTACCAAGAAAATTGCTACTTTGGGAGAGCTGATTTAACCGTCCCTCTCAAAGACAAAAAAAATAAACCCTTAAATAAAGTGGAGTAACAATACACCAAATTCCAAATATAAATCAACTTTGCTTTACCTGCAACCCAATATCATGTAGTTGAGTATTGAAGGTGTTTCCAGGGTAAAGCGTACTCGTGGTGAGTTCATCACTTATCTCAATTACCTTATATTGAAGCATTAAGTTATCTCAATTACTCTATATTGAAGGATTAAGTTATAAATGCAAGTCACATACTAAATGTACACAATATACAATATAACATGAAGGGAACTTTTCTCAAGCTCTATCAAGGGTTGCTTATGTGGTATCAGAGAAGGATATATGTTTTCACGTACAGACAGATCCTTATGTAATATAGTAGAAAACTTAAATTAAGTTTTCAATGATGTTCAGAAACAAGGAAATGTTTCATATGTTAGCATATTCAAATCCACTGAGAAGGTGACCAACATTTTTTTAAACTATTTTTTCATGTATAAGAAGAATTCTAACATGAAGGGCATGCGTGTGAATATGTTCTCCACAGATACTAATCAACACTTCTAGTGAGGCAGAAAAGGTTTTTATGGTCATATACGAAATAAAAGTTCATAATTAGTTGACATGCGTTATAAAAAAAGAGAGGGCAATAGTCCTGACGAGACATTCAAGTATTCCACAAATCTTATAACCTAAGATAAATACTTCATAGCAATAAACCCAGAACATTGAAACTGAAGAGTGATTATGCAAATTTCTTTCCATACGTAAACCCGCAAGTGACAATGCTCTATCTTTCTTAAGCTTGCAACATGCAAAATGATGTTTATCCGGGGCTCAACCTTTTTCGAGTTTTGTTTATTGTTTGGTCAGCCGGTTAGTATCCTCACAAAAAGTTTTAGTCAGTTTGTAATGGTTGGGACCGTGTTTAGTTAGTCGGGTTATAGTAGCCAGGGCCTATGGCCCCAGCTGTGGATTAGAGAATCTAAAGTCAAATATAGTCCATGTATTAAAATCATCTATGATTAGGTTGGAATCTAAGGGTTGAGCATTTAAGACAGACACCATCTTGGCCGTGGATTTTAACATCTAGAGTTAAATGCAATCCCCGCATCAAAATTATCCGGGCCTACAGCCCTGGCTGTGACCCCTTAAGCAGATCCTGGTGTTTTGTTGGTCGGGTCAAATTAGCCGGGGCCTATAACCCCGATCATGGTCCCTTAAACAGGCTCAGATGTTTAACCTTTTTCGAGTTTTGTTTATTGTTTGTTCAGTCGGTCGGTATCCTCACACAAAATTTTAGTCAGCCTGTAATGATTGGGACCGTATTTAGTTAGTCGGGTCATAATAGCCGGGACCATATGCCCCTGCCTTGAATTAAAGAATCTAAAGTTAAATATAGACTTCGTATTAAAATTATCTATGATTATGTTGGAATCCAAGGGTTGAGCATTTAAGGCAGGCCTCGGCCTCGACCTCGACCGTGGATTATAACATCTAGAATTAAGTGCAGTTCTCGCATCAAAATAAGCCGGGACTGATCTTTAAAAAGGTCCTAGTGTTTTGTTGGTCGGGTCAAATTATTTTAAACAGATCCTGATGCTTTATTGGTAGGGTCAAATTAGCCGGGACCTGACGCGATGCTTTAAATATTTTTGGGAAGTTAATATTTGTCATTAAAACTAAACATTTTTAGTTAGGAAACTAAGTTATAATAGGGAATTTTAATTATATGAAGATATTTAGTCACAACAAACATAAGATTAGGCGTGCTTAAGATTAATTAAGGCCTACAATCCCTTTAATTCTTTTGAGGGACCAATAACAATAGCCCATATTGATGCTCACATTTCAAACACAATAAAATCTCCACCATATATATAAGGATGGATGGACGGATAGATATCTTGTAAGCGTATCAACACGTATAAGTCTCGCCAAAACATATTCCCGGACGCCGGATGGATTCCGCATATAAATCCTTTCAAAAAAAGTCAAAAAAACAAAAAAAACCGGGTCTTTAAATAACACGGCCCCTTAATAACACATTTCCAAAAATACCCGAGCCCGCTGAGCCCAAAACTTACCAAGTAGGTAGTAGTAGAAGTAGAGAAGAGACGCCGCAAAGAGCATACAAAAAGGAAACGAAAAATTCTTTCCCCGCCTTTTCAGCGGAGGGTGAGGACTGAGGAGGCAGGCAACTAATAACATTGCCGCAGCACATCCAAGACTCCTTCTCCCTTTTCTCTCTCTTCCGCTTAATGATTTTACAGAGACGAAACAGGGTTTTAGATTTGAGATAAGAGATAGAGGCGAACAAGCAGTAGAAGACGACGACAAAGAAGACGACATGGAAACCGTCACTTGGATTCCTGAAGATGATCTTGTGTTAAAGAATGCTGTTGAGGTAGTCTTTCTCTTTGAACTCTTTGAAATAGGGTTTTAGAGTTCATGATTAATGGGGTTTTTAATTTATTTCTTTATTTATTTTTGCCTCCTTCCTTATTTGTACTTATAATAATAATGTAGGAATGTTTTTCTGCACTCAGATTGTAGAAATCAATTAGGGTCAGTGTGATAATGTGAAAAAGATGGTTTAATCTTTATCTTTATGCTACATGAATGAACCGATTAGAAAGTTAAAGAATCTAGAGTCTATTGTGTTTTAATTTGGATAAGATTAAAAACGATGATTGGGTGAATTAGTTAACAGATTCTGCTACCAATTGGTTTTGACCTAGTGGGTGTAGGTTTAATTAGTGTTCTGTACCAGGATTTTTGCCTGATGGGCTACTTGATGAACTTAATTTGAAAATTGATTAAACTTAGAATTTACAGATAATTAAGAGAGAAGAAGCATTTGTTTGCTCTCTTTCTTTCTATTGGATAAGTTTTGAGAACATGTTGTTAATTTTAGAAGCGCGTTTTGATTCTGGATTTGATGCCGTAGCAAGTGTAGGAGGTCTGTGATATCCAAATGCACCAACGTCTGGACATCTTAGGTGATCTGTGTAAGATTTTAGTGATGCAAATCATGCAATGTGACTATACTATGGGGGTTCTTTTGCTAGTTACAGCTCAACTGTGTTTGAACCAGCAACTATTACTGTTTTGACGATGATTTTGGCGCATGAATCGGATGCACCTCTGCTAATATGTCTTCCTAGCCGTTCGCATTTTTGTATGTCATTGAGGGTTATGTGGTATTTGTTTTTGACATCATAAACAGCCTGCACTTTGATGCAAGCTGGAAAGAAGATCAAATAAACAGACTGAACCATCACAAACTTTTATCCAAACATAGTGGTTTTGAACTGTTCTAGATAGATATTTATCTTTGCTGATAAAATATCGATTCTTGCTTGCAGAAAGGTGCTTCTTTGGAATCACTTGCTAAAGGCACAGTTCAATTCTCTCGCCAATTTTCTATTCTAGAACTGCAAGAGCGTGGCATTCTCTTCTCTATGACCCTGATGTTTCTGCTGAAGCTTCTCTTCGCATGTCCGAGCTTCAAGAATCTGTGTCCAGCTTGTCACCAATGTCCAGGAGAGTTGGTGTTTCCGAAGGATATAAGCAGGTTTATGGGAAAAGGAAGGAAGAAAGTGTTCGTGGACAGTACTATGCCATGCGAAAGAGAAATTGCACAGGACCTTGCAGTTCTGCTGATCTAGATTTTCCCACTCTTCAAAATTACATTGGTGATGGAGGAGGGAGTCAAGAACAGTTATTTGTAGATGATTATTTTTGTGATAATTGCATGATTGGAGATCCTGTTACAGATGACTTTGAAATTCCGAGTGATAATTGCATGATTGGAGATCCTGTTACAGATGACTTTGAACTTCCAGATGGGGAATTGGATTTCTCATCAATGTTAAATGCTGAAACGACTAGCGAACATGTATGGTACTGCTAATAAATTTCAATGTGGAGACATGGGTTCATTTGAAGGAAATTTTGCAAGTGAAATAATGGGTGGGGGTTGCTTAAATGGTTTTGCAGAAAATGTATCCCCTATCACAGCCAATGAAGTAGTGCGAAATGACATAGATCATTCATTTGATCATGATAATCTACACAAGGAGATGTCACATATTCGCAGAGATAGTGGGCCACTCTTTAACATTAAACCTGAAAACATCTGCTCCGGTTTCAGTCCACCTATTCCAGATAGTGTTGCTTCATTTAGCCAATATCCAGAATGGGGTGCTGGAACATGAAGACGATTCCATGAAAGGGATTCTACCCGGATATGTGAGAGACTGCGGTGATAGATTAGCAAGTTCCGATGCTACTTTTGAGGATTTTTCAGATACTTTGGACTTTCTTTTTGTGGATGACGAGAACGAGAAAGGCATGCTAGATGGGTCTTCGCTCGAAGGTCTGACATCAATGTTTTTCAGTTCTCCAAATAATATTAGTGACCCTGAAGAATCAGTGACTCTAGATACAGGGAGGGGGTCTGACATCAATGCTGCAAGTCTAGTAGGTTTTCAGGTCCCACTACATTCAGTGACCTGTGAGGTTGACGATTCATCAATTGCTTTGTCGACAACCGCATCAGTCCCAGAACCTCAATCTCCTTATCGGATTAACGGGTGTATTTGCTGTGTTTTAAATACCGAAGACCCTGAAATTCCATGCAATGATGATTCTTTCTTGTCTCCCAGTGAGGTGCTGCCATCATATGTTTCCGCTGCAATGCAACATAGTTCTGGGGGTGGCTCAGTTCCAACACCTGCCAGTGACTATGCCGCCTGTCGAAAGGCAAGCGAGCAAGGACTAAGCCATATCAAGGAAGAAAAGGAACAACTTGGAATTGTAGCTTCTCCGAAGATGGAGGTGTTACCTGAAGTTAGTTCAAATCATTTAGTTGACGATTATGGGGTTGAATATAAAATATTTGATAGTGAATCTCCGGAATTGACCTTTGAGGATGTAGTTCCTGCCGTGAGACAATGTGGATCAGTCCCAGAAGAGGTATTTATGGAAGCTGAACCGGGAAAGCAAAGTGACACCGGAAGCACTTTTGACTTTCATTTAAGCGGGCAGATTCATGTTTCTGATCAAGTATCGCCAATTCATGTTTCTGATCAAGTATTGCCACAAAACGTTGTTGATGGCTCTAACAAGGAGGCAGATACTATTTTCATGACTGGAAGCCATGCATCACCTCATGTGGATCCCAGTTCCGTTGAAATCGCTTCCGAGTTCATGTTTAGTCCTTTGACATCAGATCAGGAAGATCAGCTGTTCGAAGATACTGATGATGTACCTTGTTTTTCTGATGTTGAAGCAATGGTATATGTTAAAGTTTATGCTTAACTATCTTTTGGTTTGATGATCTTCTATTATTGATTTGGAGCTTGTTTTCCCTCCAATTTTCTAATCTACGTTGCTTGCAGATACTTGATATGGACCTGGGTTCTTGCATTCCAGATTTGTACTCAAGTAAGGAAGGTAATTTGCTGACATTAGTTTCAGCATCGGTGGTGCATTTAAACCCAGTATGGTGTATTATCATTTTCATAAAAATGGTCTAAATTTATTGGTTTTGGTGTTGTTTCCCTGTTTTCAGCGTTAAGGCATCAATATGAGCATTCAGGGAGAGCAATCATAAGGTTGGAACAAGGTGCCTATTCTTGTATTCAGAGAGCTATAGCATCTCGTAGAGCATTTGCACTTCTGTACAGCCGTCATTTGAGGCATTACATTAAGAAACCCGAGGTATATAATTTCTAGCGACGGTGCTTCCAGTTCTCCATAGTGGCAGTTATTTAGGTGGAGATACAGTGTTGTTTGAAAAAAAGAAAGATATGAGTAATGAAATATTCCTTTCTTCATAGGTTCTACTTGGGAGAACAACAGTAGACGTTTCTGTTGACATTGACCTGGGAAGAGGAGAAGGGTGTGCTAATAAAATATCCAGGCGACAGGTAATGATAACTTTTTATCACCTTATTTCAATCATTTAAGGTTGTTTTGAAGATTGTGAAATCTGGTTTAAATTTTTGCCTCCTGTTGAAGGTTTGCATGATTATAGCAGTCTCATGAAAGGGAATACAACTTGTTGCTTGTTATGAAGAGTTGTTTACGGTTATTTTTATCCCTTACAATTTGGTTCATTTTCGTAGGCAACGATAAAGATGGACGAAAATGGTTCTTTCTATATGAAGAACCTTGGGAAATGCTCTGTCTTAGTTAACAGCAAGGAACTGAAAACCGGACAGCGTGTAAAACTTAGCTCGAACTGTTTGATTGAGGTAATTATTTGCTACCCAACACCTATACTGTCTCAGAATCTCATTGATTTACTATTTGAAGACCATTTGAAGGGAATCTTGCTGAAATCACAAGCTCATTGATTCATTTTGGTATCAGTATGACATTATTGTCTTCTTCTTAACCTTGATTTACAAAAGAAATGCAATTAAATTTTACATCATTGTGAGACGCAGATAAGTGGAATCCAGTTCTTGTTTGAGATAAATCAAATTATCGTGAGGCAGCACTTGGATGCAAAAGCTAGAAGACTTACTGGCAATAGTTCAAAGTTTGAACGGTTGTCTGGAAGGGTATCTTGAGTTGGAGGTGCTTTCTCTCTGCGCTAACTGGGGAAGGTACAAAAGAATTTAGATCTAATGGAGAAGGTACAAAATAAATTATCTTAATTTTGGCCTGTATGTGAGGGCCATCCAATTTTGCTGTGGTGCTATATCCGGTATGTACATTCTATTTTCTGACTGTAAATAAGTTGAACTCGCTTCTTTGAACTCTAGAGACATGCCCTGGATAAATGAAGTTCATTATACACGTACTATTTGTCGTCCCTTTTTTTTTTCTGGACAACATATAGTACGGGGGAATGCTTCTGGCTGTTTCATCAGTGTATTATGGACAGAAATTTATCAAGAAATAATCAAGGTCCGTAGTAAATTGTGGCTGAAAATTAGGCCTGTCAATGGAAGAATATCCGTCGGATATTTAGAAATCCGATATCCGACATGTTAAGCACTACCGGATATTCGATATCCGATAATATCCTATAGGATATCAAAATCAGATATCGATTCCGGTAGGCTAAGCTGTCGGATATCCGATAAATATCCGATAGTATCCGGTTATAACAAAAAAGTTTAAAAACCCTTGTAAAACATTTTCATAATTGACACTTATAGGATATTTATCCGACAATATCCGATAATATCCGATACTAGACTCGAAATTAGGATAAATTACAAATAAGTTCCTATACTATCGGATACCGGATATTAACATTTCGGATGGGGTCTAATCCATTTCCGATATGTTAAGGAAGAAATATCCGACAAAATATCCGATCCGATATCCGATAAAACGGATAAAATCCTATAGGATCTCGAATACTCGGAAACGAATACCGGATATCGGACAAATATTGACAGGCCTACTGAAAATACAGTGTTGAAATAAGTCTACAGGTGGATTTATTGTATGATAACTGGATGCTGCATTCTTGAAATTTTTACCAGACATGCTGAAATGACACAACATATTCCTCTTTATCTCCTTAAATAGTGTTTATTACTGTACTCTCTTTTTAATGATCCATGAGTTTGTTTATTGGTGAAGTTAGTAAATGTTGCTTGAAAACTGAAAACGCGGCCGCGATTACTGTTTTCAATGATGTCTTGTGGGTTTAAGTTCCAAATATTTGGTTGGAGTTTAGACTTTAATAATTCTCCATAGTCTTGTCTTTCATTCTTTATCTTAAGTTTCCCAAAACCTTTTGATGAACCAAACCTCAAAAAGCGAGAGATATTGTTTGTGAGTTTTGATGATTTTAAACCTGCTCTTTAATAATATTTTCTAGTAAGTATATTGGATTCTACTATTCGAGAATAAACAACAAACAAACAACAACAAATTTTCTGAGGTAAAAAAAGAAAAAAAATTACCTGTTTATTAGCAGACCAACCTACCTATTTTATTTCATTTTGTTTCATTTAGAAACAATGTCGGCCCTTAGTTTTTTATGCACCCATTGTTACTGTTGGAGAATTTCTGAACTTAGAATGAACACTGCTCATACGTCTACCATCCACAAACTCTGCATGGATTAAAATGCCTTGCAAGTATGTAATGCATTTTGCAATTCCTGACTAGGATGGTCTAGTCTGCGGCAGTTGGCACTTGACCGGCGCACGGAGATAGTTTCCTGAGCTCTATGAACAAGAAGGTAGGCAGTAGATTTCACAGTAGATCGTCCAAAACAAGTATGTGTTTGGTATATCAAATTCAGGGGTTGATCTATAGATAATGCGTCTCATTATCGGAAGATAAGGTTACACCAATTTGGGACAAATGCATCAACAATCATGTGAATGGCCCATGCTATAAACATTCATATTCAAGCACCATTCCTTCTTTCCTTTACTTACTTTTTTTCTTGTCAATGAAATGATGAAGCTTCAAAAGAGACATATATGACAGCCATGCAAGACCTACTCTCCATACCCTTTCAAATCATTCAGAATTATGTAAAAGGCTCCTGAGTCCTGACTTCTGATGAGAGAGGCCAAAGCTGAAACACTGAAAAGAGAGAGTCCAATATGGCTATGGGGGACATCAAACAAGATATACTAATACTAATCTAAATCCCTCTCTCTTCTCTCCTCTTTATCTCTTGTGCTGTAGTGATTGGACTTCGAGAAAGAGTACAAATTTAAGCCAGTTATAAGAAGGAGGGGTCCAAACTCTGACATTTTTACTCGTGAAGGTCTTCAAAGATAAACAAAGAGTGAAGAAAGAGAGGAAAAGGAAGAAAAAAGACACCACTAAATCTCTAATTTTCTTGTCTCATCAAATTATGACATACCAATTCATCATCGTGTGAATTCACTCTCCAATTTTCATTTCTTTGCCTATATCTTCTATCATTTCTTTCTTACAGCCTCTGCAACTCTCACTCACTCGGTCATTCTTAAATTTGAGATCTGAACTCTGAAGAGAAGAAATGGGTACTCAAAAATTGTCTTTATTGTTCTTGTTATTAGTTTCAGTAATCGTAATGTTTAAAAGGGGGGAGTCAAAGACTGATGCCAAAGAGATTGAAGGATTGAAAGAATTGAGAAACAAACTAGACTCAAAATCAGTAACGCCAGGATCTTGTTTAAGCTCATGGGATTTCTCAGTTGATCCATGTGACCACATTAATACTGATGTTTTCACTTGTGGGTTTAGATGTGAACCTGATGATGTTTCTGGAATCAAAAGAGTTAATGAAATCATTTTCGATCAAGCTGGTTATACTGGGTCTTTAGCTAATTCGTCTTGGAATTTCCTTACCTGGTAACTCTTGATGTATCCCGTAATTACTTGAGTGGTTCAATTCCGGAGTCAATTTCAGCACTCACTCGTCTCCGTCGACTGGGGTTCTCAGGTAACTCATTCACCGGTGAATTACCTGCTTCACTTGGTTACCTTTCGAACCTCGAAGAACTTTACCTCGACAACAACCGTCTCCAAGGAGCAATTCCAGAGAGCTTCAATGGGTTAGTAAGCTTAAAAAGGTTAGAACTTCAAGGGAATAAGATTTCCGGGGAAGTTCCTGATTTGAGTTCACTTAAAAATCTGACCTTTTTAGATGCAAGTGACAATGGAATTTCAGGGAATTTTCCAGCCACTTTGCCATCTTCATTGATGACAGTTATAATGAGGAACAATTATATTCAAGGAAATCTCCCTGATAACATACTCAATTTGGAATTCTTACAGGTAATGGATTTAAGTCATAATTTAATATCTGGGTCTGTAATTTCAGCTCTGTTTTCTCATCCATCTCTGCAACAATTGACTCTATCTCATAACAAGTTCACATATGTTCAAGTACCAAGGAATTTAGGTACTGAAAGTGAACTAATAGCACTTGATTTGAGTAACAATGAGCTTGAAGGATTATTACCAGCTTTCATGGCTTTGATGCCGAAACTATCAGCATTATCAGTGGAGAATAATAAATTTACAGGGATGATACTTTCACAATATGCAATTAAGACAGTTGTTCCAGATGAAGGTAGTTCACCATTTGTTCGATTATTACTGGGTGGGAATTACTTGTTTGGTCCAATTCCAGGTCCTTTAATGGCTCTTAAACCTGGTACTGCTATTGTTAGCTTAGTTAATAATTGTTTGTTTAGATGTCCAACTAGTTTTTTCTTCTGTCAAGGTGGTATTCAGAAATCTTTACTCACTTGTACTAGCAATGGTCCTTGATGATGTTGATGATTACTGTTATTATAAATGTAATGTGATTATTTTTGATCTCCATTGAAATGGGTTTCTTGATTTCTGTTTTGTTCTTAACTGTGTTTTGTTTATTTGATTAATGGAAAACAAAATGTTCGAATGGATAATCAGAGAAAGGACAATAATTTAGTACTGTGTGACTGTGAGTGAGATAGAGACAACAAACAGAAGCGAGAGATAGATTTTTCTTTCGTGTCGTAAGCGTCATTACTAACACACTTTGGATGCTTATAGTATTTATTACAAAACTTGACAAATGAATCCGTTAATTGACAACAGCGTTAGATATATTGCAACGGAAACTGTCTTTTGGCGACAGCTAGCAAGACTGTTGCTGAGTTTCCAACGGTTATTTACTGTAAAGAATGAAATTCTTGCCATACATCTTGTAATTTTTGAATGCTACTGAAACCCAAACAAAACTGATCTGAATTGAATTGAAGCCTGAATAAAAATAGTCTATGTGCTTAAGTTTGTAAGTTTATTGCCGTTGAATGGCATGTGCAATTGTCCCATGTATTTCATCAAAAACGAATTATTTTAATTCAAACAAAATCTTAAGAATTCTTTGAAATATTTTAATAAAAGTTAGACGATAAACAATTGACGATATTTTAAAAAGGGTCTGCTACTTCTGGACCTCTTATTATTAGGTTTTCTTGACGAATCTTGTACCTTAAGATCGTATCTAGATCTTTAACTTAAAATAAAATGCATTTTGTTTCAAATTACAGGACTGAAATCTGTAGGCCAATGTCAAAACTTAACAATAAAATGTAGCCCCAAGTTGAAATCCACAAGGCCACAGCTAACTAACGCTCTATCTATCCGCTAGTTTTTTGCTAAAAGAGAAGAGCCACCGATGTTGCAGCTAAGCAAGCATGTAGGTCTTATGAAAGATGTCAGTTTTGTGCTTCATTTTGAATGAGAATGTTTCTACTAAATCTTCTAACAGTAATAAAAGAGAAGTTCCCCGGTATGAGTGAACAACTAAAACGAACAAATTTGCATGGATTCACGAGTATAACATGAGATGCACGAGTATAACAGGAGATATCTAACTCCAGACTGATGGAAACTTTATTGATAAAAAAACAATAAGCAAAAGTGCAAAATAGGGAACATTGTTCTGTTAAGACAGCACGATCCAAATCCAAAATGGAATAAGGCCTGTCAACAAGGTAGTTGTCAACACTAAAATGGGCTTATCAAACTTCAGAACAGGCCTACTTAAAACATTCTTGTTATTTTCCAGACCGTGATTTATATATATAAGGCATACAAGAAAATTCCGCGGTGTACCGAGTGATGATACATTGATACTAACAAATGGGACAAATTTGGGATGATAAGAGCTCCATCTTTAGAAAACTGTCATTTCCCACTCTCTTTTTTTTTTTAAAATAGGAAAGGAAGTTTCATTTGATCAAATACTTCAAAGTGACAAATTGTTCTTGTCCTGCTGGATTAAAGTTTTAGTCCAGTCATGCTCGTTATTAAACCAATCAAAACAAAGTAAATGAGTTCTCGCATACTTAGCAACAGAATCTGTCAAGTGATTGGCATCTCTATGAGCATAAGTGCAATCCCAGAATTCAAAAGAATTTAAAATGTTGAGAGTATCTTGGACTATGTTTTGAGTTGTCCATTTTATTGTTGTTGTCTTCCCATTGACTGCCAATATTACGTTTAAACAATCTCCCTCCAGGTGAATCCTTTTCCATCCCTTTCTTTGTGTCCATAGAACTGCTTCTAGTAACGACTTAGCTTCAGCCTGCTCAGGGTCAACAACTAGAGATGCACCTCCTCGTAGTCCATTGCTGATACCTGCAAAATTTCTGCAAATTAGACCCCAACCTGATAAAACATTTTTATTTAAATGGGAAGCATCAAAATTTATTTTGTAAAGATCATTTGCTGGAGGCTTCCAGATTTTTCTAATCATACTGGCTGCTGTCAAACTATTTGGGTGGAACACTCTTGTCCTATTCCAATCACTCATCTGCAAGAGAATATTGTTAGTGACCTGCGCACTGTTGAAATCCTTATTGTCAAAAAAATTCCCGCATCTAGCCTTCCAAATAAGCCAGATAATAAAACTAACTTCTTCATACATCTTAAAATCTTTTTGCACAACAATATTCACACAGAGAAAGAAACTGCACACCCATTGGTATAAATCCTGATTCTGAAGAATAGTTTCTAACATAGGATTAACTGCATTCCAAACTGGTTTTACTAGAGGGCAGTCAAAGAATAAGTGTTGAGGTGATTCAACACTACTATTGCAAAGACTACAAGAGTTATCCTGATGTCTTGTAAACCTAGCAAGTCTAGATTTAGTGGAAATACAGTTATGTAGAAACTTCCACATGAAGTGTTGAACTCTAGGAGGAAGCTTGTGTTTCCAAAAGGATTTCCAAGAAATAACTAAGTTATTCCTGATAGGCTTAGAAGCTAGGTGTTCATTCAACAAGGTGTTGTAGGCAGTCTTAATGGTGAAAGTTCCATTACTAGAAGGTTCCCATCTTAGCTTGTCACTACCTGCAAGAGGGATTCTGATATTAGTAATCTCAGTAACAGTAGTTTCATCAAACAAGGCATTTAAATGATCTAATTTCCAAGGTTTGTTATCATGATCAATGAGCTGACTAACATTGGACATACCAGAGGAAAAATAATGATTGTTTGGTGGTCTGTGCATATTTGGAATCCAGGTGTCTTTCCAAATATTCACAGAAGTACCATCACCAATTTCCCACACATAATGTCTTTTAATGAAGTTCAAACTTGTACTTATGCCTTGCCAAATCCAGCTGCCCTGCTTACAAACATTATCAGTCAAAGGGTTAACACCAGAAAATATCTTTCTCTTAAGATAACGGCCCAAGGTTCCTCAGGATTATTAATCATCCTCCATGTAGTTTAGCAAGAAGTGCCATGTTCAACAAATTTCTAATGTTGAGACCTCCTAACTCTTTAGGCAGTGAAATATCATTCCAGGATTTTGGGAAATAACCCTTTTCATTTGAATATTATCCATTTGGTCAGTAAGCTCTTTGCTCTTTGGGAATTGGGAAGACAACCATATGATGGCTAGCAAGGCTACCTAAGACAGCTTGGTTCATGACAGTCTTACCTGGAGTAGTTAAAAAAATTGTTTGCCAATTATCAAGTCTACCTCTAAAACTCTCTTTTAAATGCACAAAAGAATCATATTTCCTTTTCTGAAGAAGCAAATGAACTCCTAAGTATTTCTCATTCAAAGACATTTGTTGCTAAAAGCTAATGCTGATTTATCAAAATTTACTGCGTGACCTGAGAACTTGCTAAATTGGTCAATCAAAGGGGATAAATTCCTCGCATCCTTGTTCCTAGCTTTTATGAAAATAAGGCAATCATCAACAAAGAATAAATGAGAGATAGAAGGGCAATTCTTGTTAGCTTTGTAACCATGGATAAGATTGTTCCTTTCAGCAATGATCAAACTTATAGAAAAACATTCCATGCACAAAATAAACAAATAGGGTGATAAGGGATCACCCTATCTTAGGCCCCTTTGGGTCTCATAGACCTCATATGGAGCTCCATTGAGCAAGATAGATGTAGTGACAGTAGTAATACATTGCTTTATCATTGTACACCATTCATTAGAAAAACCTAGTTTCTTAAGATTATCAATGAGAAAACACCATTCAACTCTGTCAAAAGCTTTTGACATGTCCAATTTAATAGTAGCACAACCATCTTTGGCCTTAGTTTTCTTCATGGAATGGATTAATTCATGAGCAATTATTATATTATCATGTATAGATCTACCAGCTAAGAAAGCAGTTTGAGCAGGAAATATTATTTTATGAAGAACACCTTTACGTCTAGAAGCAAGAAGCTTTGAAATGATTTTATAAGACACATTACATAGGCTTATTGGTCTGAAGTACAAGACATGTTTTGGGCAATTATGTTTAGGTATTAGAGTAGTGAAGTTGTGGTTTAATTGCTTCAAAAGATAATGTGAATGGAAGAAAGCCTAAACCATTTTTACTACATCATTACCAACAGTGTCCCACATTAACTGATAGAATCCAGGTGGGAATCCATCAGGCCCTAGGGTAGTCCAAGGTTTTATATCAAAGAAAATTTGTTTAACTTCAACAACAGTAGGAATTGCAATCAACATAGCATTATCAGAATCATCAATTTTAGCATGCATATCCTTGAGATAATCATCAGAAGTAGGTGGATTAGAAGTTCTACTCATATTGCTAAAATGTCTTAGGAGTTCATTCTCAATGTCTTTCCTGTCCTCTAGCCAGATTCCAAGGCCAGTTTGCAAAGAATCTATTTGGGTTCTTTGCCTTCTATAGTTGGCCTTTTGGTGAAAATAAGCAGTGTTTCTGTCATCCCCTAGTAAAGCATCATCCTTGCCTTTTTGTTTTCAGAAGTCTTCTTCTATGTCATACCAATGCTTTAAATTTTTAGTTAAGTCTTTTACCCTAGTAGGATTATGATGGACACCCCTAGAAGTAATATCAGATAACTGAGTTTCAATATTAATGATATGAGTTTGGATATTCCCAAAATGGTGGTAATTCCAGTGTCTCAGGCCAACTTTGGTATTTTTCAGACAATGAGTAAATTGGTAAGCAGCAGAGCCATGAGTGTGACTTTTCCATTCAGACTTAATAAGATTAAAACAAGTAGAGTCTCTAAACCAAGCTTTGTTCACTCTAAAAGATTTTTTAGTGTTACTTCCTATTTTGCTAGTTAATAACATTATGGGACAGTGATCACTACCAATAACTGTCAAGTGATAGAGAGCAACATTAGGATAAATGGCATTCCAATCAAAAGAAGAAAGTACTCTATCTAGTCTTTCTAAAATAAGTTCACTACCATTACTCCTATTTGTCCAGGTATAAGGGTTTCCTATATAGGACATGCTAGATAAGCTGTTGGAGTTCAGAAGGTTGTTGTTTTGATCTAAATCATTCTGACTTGGAGTGTTACCAACTTCTTTTTCATTCCTATCTAAGATAAAATTAAGGCCTCATATGACTATCCAAGGGTTCCTATAGGAATTTCTAAGATTGCTAATGTGATTCCATTGGGCATCTCTATCAGTGTTATTTAAAGCACCATAAATACAAGTGAGCAAAGAACTGCCATTTTGACTATCCAGTTTGACAATGCAGTTTATCATATTCAGTTGCATATCTGATAGACGCATTTATGTGTCTATTTTGTTCTCAATGTTCTGTATTGTTAGACTCGATTAAGTACTTATTGTGTTATTTTGTGTTCTTGTAGGAAATTTTAGAGAAATAAGCCCTTGCGGCGTGGGCTCAAAAAGCAGTGTTTTACACCCCAGAAATGCACCAGAAGCGTCCCAGAAATGTCCCGGAGGAACCCAGAAAAATTACTATTTCCACTCCAATTGATATTCGCACCCCCAACACTCTGGATAAGGGGCACCTTCTTCAACAATTTGAATTTGTGTTTTTGGCGGGAAATGAAGTTTTCAACTGGCAGAATTTTGATTGTCAAAATGAATGGGTTAGAGTGCGATTCAATCGCTGAAAATTGGCAGAAAGATGTGATTTGGCATAAGGAACAAAGTTTGGGTGGTGGTTTCGATCAAATTTGGCTGAAATACGTGTTTTGATTCTCGAGTTCAAAACAGGGCAAGCATGCACTTGAGGATGATAATCACGCATCATTGAGAGTTATGGACGTGTTCTGATGATGTGGAATGGCTCGAGCATCACTTTGGGTCGTGAAGAATCGATTTGGAGCATGGAGGGAGGAAGTTTACGCAAGCAATTCCAAGTTTGGTCAAAAAATATTCGGAAAATATTGTTATTCACTGCCCGCATAATGAAGAATTATATTGGAGTTATTGACGAGATTTGGAGCTGTTGTTGGGCATAAATAGGCTCTTTGGGTCTACTAGAGAGGGTGTCGAGAGTGGGGAGGAGAAGACAGGAAGCTGCAGAGGAAGAATCACCAATTCTCTCTCCTGCTGCTGTTGTTCGTGATGAAGATGAAGAACACGAAGAACAGACTTGCAGGAACCGTCGTTTATTGACAGTCGTAGTTACAACGCGCGACAACGACACTTCAGCTTTTTATCGTTCCTTTTGTAACGGTTGAACAACGCCTTTGCAACAGTTATTTCTGTTGCGATTTTTCTGTTCAATTGTTTTACTCCCTTTAATCAACTTTTGAGCTATATACATGTATTTTGAGATTATGATTAATATGAGGAGCTAAACCCCAACACTGGGGCGATGGAGGAAGCCTTATTTCACACTTGGGTAATTATATTTAATTCTTTTCATGACTTTTGCATTATTGATTTTTGATAATCATGGAAGAATTGTTGGGTTCAAGGTGTTGAAAGTGAATTTCATAGTTGTAATTGGCTTTATTAGTAACTGTGATGGTGTTATTGATTGGGATTCCCCCATTTCTCCAATTTGACAGGTAGTAGAGAGAAGCAGTAGCAGAAGTGAGGAGCGAAAGCCAAACATGCAAGTTGGTACTGGAGGTGTTGGAGAAGTCAAAGAGGATAGGGTTGTTATGCATGATAGTGCCAGTGCTTATGCGTTGGAACCTCAACCTCCTCAACTCCAAGGGGCTGATGAAGGGTGGGTGGTGTACGTCGTTCATCCTGACAAATGCCAGTTTGTGATTAATGAAGGTGTGGTGCTTGTAGGGGAGGAGCAGGTGAATTGTGGTGGTGCTAGACAGAGGTTCTATTCTGCCCCAGTTCCAGTTGCATGCAAAGCTAAGATTCGGGAGAATGACACTCATGGTCTCCCCAATGATATGGTAGTCTTCCCCAATATCTTCATGCTAGCACCAGTGATGCGACAGTTGGCAGAGGATGCTTATGATATTGCAATCTTCGGACCAGGGGAGATAACTGATTCTAATGAGATTCCTGAGGATGTAGTAGTGCTTATGCCTCCTCCTAGGGGAAACTATTCTGTGCCTAGGAGGAGGGATGCACCAGAAGGGAGTGGAGCTAACAAGAAGGTTGTTGGAAGTGGTGTGGGGACCTCTGGGGTTGCACCAGGAGCTTGACCAGTATTCAACCATCCCCTTCCAGATGGTAAAGTAAGTATTCCTGTAAATGTTTTTGGGTGAATATTGCATATGTTTCTCATGGATAAACAGTTAATGCTAGTGGTGCTGATTTTGGATTTGATAGTGTTGGTTTTAAAGACAATGATGTTCAATTGAATGTATATGTGGTTCTAGGGTTATTGTATTATGTGTAGTTGCAGGAAATCCTACACTATACCCCTCATATGATTTCATTGTTGATCAACTCATTTTTAGGTTTACACTCTTAATTTTATTGATAAATCTTTGAATGTTCTTACAAGAAAGATAAAGAATTCAAGAATGATCTCTGCTCTGAACTTTCTCTCTCCTATTTACTTGTTTCCTACTCAAAAAGATCTCCCCTCCCTTCTTTACAACTCGAACGACTATTTATAAGAAAATACATAGTGGATGACAGCTAATTTGTCCTTTATTTTCGGATATGATCTGCGATATTCTCGCAACCTTACAATTGTTAATTTCGCAAACTCTCTAATCTTCGCAGGACTATCACATCTTTCTCGTGATCTTAGATGACGTCATTTATTCTATCATTTCTGAAACTGTTCTGTGACGCTGTTATGTTCTGTCATTGATAATTTCGCTGAAACATTATCATTGCGAGATTCTGATCCTACATCTTGCCTCTTCTCATATCTTCTCTGTAAAGTAGGGAATGATATGAGAAATGCCGCAGCTGCTCATATTTTCATATTCTGCATTTATCACACGTATTCTTTCGTCCATTTGTTTCTTGACACGTCTTTTGTAACCGCAACTTTTCAACCGCTCACGTCTCTTCGTCTTAATGGTGCTTATTTCTTCGAGTAAAAAAAATCTCCTTTATATATTCATCTTACTCTTCTTTCTATTTTTCCTTTTACTTTCTCTTCTATTTTTATTTTCTCGTCTCTGCAATTTAGTTATTCTTATGCAAGTTCTGCTGTTGTAACTTCTTCTTCCTTCAATCCTTTTACTTTCCGTACATTCCCATACTCTATATTCAAACATGGCTCCAAGTGGTCATAGATATGAGAAGAATTTACAAGATGTCCAAAAAGATCTTGTTGATAAAGGTTTCACACTCTCCACCATTCCTGGTGAGAATGCCAAATCAATTCTTTCTGTCAAGCTTTTCTCTGATCAATATTGTGGTGATCAATCAATCATAATTTCGCTAGGTCAGATTCTCGCAGGTCTCCCCATTCCTCTTTATAACCCAGATCTTCCTTTATTTTATGAAATTCTCGCTCATTCGGGATTTTCGCGAGCCATCTTCCAACTGAGTGGGGACTGCATCCGTCTGATGCTAGAGTTCGCTAATCGTGGTGCTGGTGGAGGATCTCTGTACTCCAAAGAACTTAGGGATCCTAAGTTCGCAAACCTAGAGATAGTTGCTGAGAAGTATACAGTGGTGAATTTCTTTGAGAACTATGAACTTATCTCCATGAAGAAAGAGAATACTCGCTGGGGTGTTCGTTTAAAAAGGAAAGATAATATTGATGAATCAAAAGTTCTCATGCAAGATATTGACTGGCATTCTGGTAAAAACACAACTCCTCGCCAATCTAAAGATGATAAATGGTGTGTTTTTCCTTTAATGCTAAAGGGACCCCTACATTGCTGGGTCAAATATTCTTCCTGCGAATCTCGCTGCTTATCAACCTTGGGTTTTCTCTTGGCCCGAAAAGGAGAAAGAGGTATGTTTTTCCCCTTTAACTCATTTTATATTTCTTTATTGATTTTTTCTATTTTGTTCGCTAACTCTTGCGACATTTCGCAGATCCAAAAACTGAAAGATAGTTATAACAGGACTGGAAAATCTAGTACTCTGTTAGCTCTTCGCTCATACACAAATGAGGTAAGAAATTTTCTCTTATGATTTCAAATAGTACTATTACTTCCATGCTTCTATTTCTTATTCTTATCTGTGTGTGAAGATTATAGCTGAAGTAGAAGAATCTGCTGATGTTGCGAAGATTAGTGATAAAGGTAAAGGTGCTCTTCGCAGAGAAAAATCAACTGGTCATCCTCCAAAGAAAAGGAAAATTCGTTCTTCTTCCCCTTCAAATATTCCTCCTCACGAAAATTCTGAAAGTGATAAGGGTGATGAGGACAACAATGATATTGCTGCAAGTGAAGATTCTCCACCTGAATCTTCTATGGCTAAGTTATCTGGCCTATTTTCTGATTCTCTACACGGAATGGGAGATAGCCAATTCGCAGATACCTGCAAAGCTCTCGCTACTCTTTGCGATATTCCTTTACTGGATGGTGATAGCTCTCTTCGTGGAGTTTCCAGATCAGTTACTCCGATTTTTTGCATCCTCTCAATAGTCTGGTATATCTTTATCCTTTTACTTCTTCATTGTTACAATTCAAAAGTTCTCTCTATATTAATATTTTTTATATTTTTTCGCAGGCTGGAAAAGCTTCTTTTGCTGTTGCCTCAGATCTAGAAGACGTGAAAATCTTGAAAAAAAGAATCTTCAATTTCGCAAAAAGAATGAAGAATTGGAAGCTGAAGTTAAAGGTCTTCGCGAGAAGAATAGACAATTAGAAATTGATTCTTCCTCGTATAAGAACACAATTTCTAGTCTTCAGCAAGCTAATAATCAGTTTTACGGTATGTGAACGCCAACCTTTTCAAGGTTATGGTTCATACCATGGTGAGCCCAATTACTATCCACACGCGAATTGGTCTTACGAGAAAGAAAATCAGGAACACTGTAGTACTAGTTACTCGTTTTTGGAAACTAGTCCTGATTATGATATTTCTGAACCTGTTCCATCTCTAGAAGAGACCCAACAACGGATTGAAAGGACGTATAAACGTTTAGTTGCAATGATAGTTCAAAAGAAGAGTGTACACGATATTCTGAGATGATAAACGAGAGTGGTGAACGTATAAGTGTTATGCTCAGTGAAATTCATGAACGTCTAGAGGCAGAAAATGAACAGTTGGCTAATGCTGCTCGAAATAATCTAAATTTCCAAAATAGGGTTTCTAATTCTACCCTTGATATCAATAGTGAATATTTGCCTAATTTACAGGACGAGGCTAGAATAAAAGACACTACTTATTTTGATAAGGTTCGATCATTTCATTTTATTATAGTGATGATTATGATGAGGATAGTATTGATGAAGAACATGAAATATGTAGGCATAGTGATCAGGAATTTGTTACTCCGAGTGAGATTTATAATGATAGTGTTGTTTCTAATACAAATCCAAATAATTTTAATAATTATTCACTTATTCAAAAGGATGTGGATTTGACTAGAGATACCATTGTTTTAGACGATGTAGTTCATGATCCTTTAGCCTGCAGTATGTTGGATAATCCATTATTTGATGTGCCTATCAGTGAATCGGAGGAGGTAACTATGATTAAAACCTTAGTTTATGAGCCTTTCTCTGATAATCCTTTATATGATTGTGATGATGGTTTAGAGGAAAGAGTTTACCCTGAGAATACTGTTTTAGAATCTAGCGATTTAGAAACACTAGTCTTAGAAGATGATAAACTCGTAGAAATGAGTGAGGATGAACCCAACTTAGAAGAATCTATTGACCATTTCCAGGAATCTGATGACCTAGAAATTAGGGAAGTTGTGACTAGTCTTTCTAGAGACACAAAAAACTCTAAGTTTGGGGGTGATTATCATTCTCCGTGTGCTTTAACTCTTAGAAAGTACCCTCCTGTAGGACTTGACATTTGTTCCTCAACCATCTTACAAGATTATCTTCATACACGTTTTCCCGAACCTAATGATGTCCAGAAAGAAGCTTAGTCGTTAGAAACCCATCCTCTGGTTGATGTGGTTTGCCCAGGCTATGATCCCCAGATTGACTTTTTTTTCCCACCAAATAGTTTTCTTCCAACCGTGGGAACGTTTATATTCCAAATGTGTCGAATATTAAGTTGTGAGACTAAACCTAAATGCTTTAGGAAATTAGAATCGACACATTTGCTTAAGAAAGACCACCTCTTTCACCGTGGTCAACTATGTAAGTCATATCTAATTGACTTAGAGGATCCGCAATTATTTAGGTTATTACTTCGTGATTCTAAGTTCGTATTTGAGTTTCTACAGACTCTAAGACCTAGTGATTCCGATCCCATCTATGAAGAAACGCAACCAATGAAAATATTCTATTTAGACCCTTTCATAGAACCTGAACCTGAACCGCAATTAGCGATAGTTTTCAGGAAACTAGGTAAGGGCATGCTTTTCTTGTCCATTTTCTTGGTTCAATGCAGTTTCCTATGGTCAACTCTATTTGGTTTAGAAGACCCACAGTTATTTCGACTGTTACTTTATGGTTCGAGTTGACCAATCCTTTTTTAAGTCTGGCTGAAGACTTTAAACTTAGCACTTCTTGGGAGGTAACCCAATCTCATGCAACACGGTAATATCCTTCCTTAACTCTTTTGCTTCAAATAGTAACCGTTTCTCCTTGTTCATGCCTTTAATTTCATCTTTAGAACATTGAGGACAATGTTAGATTTAAGTTTGGGGGTATGGGAGAAACTTTTTAGTTGCAATTAGTAAACTCCAGAGCCTAGAAATTTATGCCTATTAAGGTTTGCACTAACCAATCTAAGTGGATGGGAACATCTTGGTTATAGGAGTTGAGGAACCAATCTGATTAGATGGAAACATCGAAAGAGTCTATTCATAAAAGCACAGAGCTCAGGTGTTAGAAATAACATGATAGTTTCACCATATCTCGTTGAGTCCTTTTCGCTTTCTATTTTTATTTTTCTTTTATTTTAAGTGATTTGGTGGGGCACACGATTCAAGTTGTTACCATTGCTAGGATGAAATAGAGTGATAAGAGATACCTCAAAAAAAAAAAAAAAAAAATACCGGACCAGTTAGACCAATCGGAATAAGTATTAACACTTGGATAACAATATGCGTGTGTTCTCCCTGTTTCCGTCGCCTAAGCAAGCGTGGAATGCAGGACCCGTGGGAACTATCGTGTAATCTGCTGACAAGAAGCATGCGCTTGGATCAAAAAGATCTATTCATGCCGTTAAGTTAAAAATAAAATAAAAATAAATGGTTATTGTTCTGTGTAGTCAACTGCTGGTTCCCTTGTATTTGCCAGTTTGTTGATCTAGATTTAAGTTATTGACCACTGGTTCCCTTGTATATGCCAGTGCGTTGGTATTAGTCAGACCGGTATCTCAGTCATTTAGGTTAGGCTCATCTTGGCAGAGGCCTTCAGACAGATATGGGAAACACCTTTCACTTTTCAACCATCTACATTTTTCTTTTTCATCATCTTGATCTTTTCATGTGATTAGTTTGACTCCGAGTATGATGTCCATAGTGAAACTATCTTAGTAGAGCTCTGCCACTTATATGAATTTTAGTATACTTGAGTGCAAACTCGTGTACAGCAATTGGAATTTCGCATCAGGGTTCTTCCTCCCATAAGCAATAAGTATGCCAACCAATGAGGTTCTTTAGTGCCTTCCAAGGTTCTGCGTAGATAGATAGGGTCTGGAGTAAAGGTTTTGTGGGTAAACCTCTGGTAAACCTTCCCGAGATTAACTCGGTCACTATTTTATTTTGTAGTTTTGATTTGCTCGGGACTAGCAAATAATAAGTTTGGGGGTATTTGATAGACGCATTTATGTGTCTATTTTGTTCTCAATGTTCTGTATTGTTAGACTCAATTAAGTACTTATTGTGTTATTTTGTGTTCTTGTAGGAAATTTTAGAGAAATATGCCCTTGCGGCGAAATGGGCTCAAAAAGCAGTATTTTACACCCCAGAAATGCACCGGAAGCGTCCCAGAAATGTCCCGGAGGAACCCAAAAAAATTACTATTTCCACCCCAATTGATATTCGCACCCAAACACTCTGGATAAGGGGGACCTTCTTCAACAATTTGAATTTGTGTTTTTGGCGGGAAATGAAGTTTTCAACTGGCAGAATTTTGATTGTCAAAATGAATGGGTTAGAGTGCGATTCAATCGCTGAAAATTGGCAGAAAGATGTGATTTGGCATAAGGAACAAAGTTTGGGTGGTGATTTCGATCAAATTTGGCTGGAATACGTGTTTTGATTCTCGAGTTCAAAACAGGGCAAGCATGCACTGGAGGATGATAACCACGCATCATGGAGAGTTATGGACGTGTTCTGATGATGTGGAATGGCTCGAGCATCACTTTGGGTCGTGAAGAATCGATTTGGAGCGTGGAGGGAGGAAGTTTACGCAAGCAATTCCAAGTTTGGTCAAAAAATATTCGGAAAATATTGTTATTCACTGCCCGCATAATGAAGAATTATATTGGAGTTATTGACGAGATTTGGAGCTGTTGTTGGGCATAAATAGGCTCTTTGAGTCTACTAGAGAGGGTGTCGAGAGTGGGGAGGAGAAGACAGGAAGCTGCAGAGGAAGAATCACCAATTCTCTCTGCTGCTGCTGCTGTTCGTGATGAAGATGAAGAACACGAAGAACAGACTTGCAGGAACCGTCGTTTATTGACAGTCGTAGTTACAACGCGCGACAACGACACTTCAGCTTTTTATCGTTCCTTTTGTAACGGTTGAACAACGCCTTTGCAACAGTTATTTCTGTTGCGATTTTTCTGTTCAATTTTTTTACTCCCTTTAATCAACTTTTGAGCTATATACATGTATTTTGAGATTATGATTAATATGAGGAGCTAAACCCCAACACTGGGGCGATGAAGGAAGCCTTATTTCACACTTGGGTAATTATATTTAATTCTTTTCATGACTTTTGCATTAATTTTAATTGAAATTATGATTTAAATTAATTAGTTGTGATTTGATTTGATGGGTCATGCTTAGCTTAGATGATTTGATGTCCCATGCTTAACATTTACACCTAATATTTTGAGAATCTATCTTGGCAATAAATTAGAGTCGATATATTTAATATATTTTTCGAGATATTATTGATAAAAGAATTATTATTTGAACCTTAAGAAATGAATTTGGCGGAATCCTAGTCCCAGTACCTCTCTACCAATTTGTCAATATTTTTGTATATAATTTTTATAAATCTAAAAATCCTTCACCTTCACAAGTCTTAGAGTTCGAACCATCCTTACCACTACTACTACAACCCCCATTAAATCATTAATCAATATCCACAACTTGAAGATCAATATTGTCTTTCCATAAAAGACACAAGCCACCTGACAATCCTATAGGGTTAAGAAAACAAATATTTGGAAATTTATATCTAGATATAAGGTATTGCATTCTTTTCTTTTGGTTTTTGGTTTCAATTAAGAAGATTATATCTTGGTTCTGGGATTTGATGAGCATATGAAGATGGTTTCTAGTATCCTTATTTCCAAACCCACACACATTCCATGATATGATTTTCATCCTAGTTAAGAGATTTCCACAGTAGATGCAATTTTGAACACAGTTTTTTTTGAGCAACTAAATTGGCTGAAGTTAAATAAATCAAAAAGGTTTTAAAAGACTTAAAGTTGTTTACCTTATTCTCCCCTGTTGTGTTGTTTGGTTACTTCTCCTGTTGTGTGATTCTGTCTGTGGCTCGTGTTTCCACTTGTTTACCATCATGAGAAGAAGTAATATTGTTCTGCTGAGTGTTGCTTGCCACAATATCATTGTCTTCCTGAGCACCAGATGTCCTCAGTCTTTTGCCTAGTCTTCCTGTATTGCTATCATCTTCCACTTGAGCTGAGAGACTTGGAGAAGCTCCAATAAATATGCCATCTTTTGGAGGAACAAAAGGAGAATGTATTGGTGCCAACTTTTTCTGCATAGTGGGGATAATTGCATTAGAAGTTCCTTCTCCAGACTTCTTCTTGATGTTAGGATTGCTGACACCAAATTAGTATGGCTTGTTATGTGATTTCCTAAGAAATTCTGCAGCTGCATCACATGCTCCTCTTGTGTGTTTTATGATAAAAAATCTTGGACAAATATTGTGGGGTTGTTTCACATAAAATAATTTTATCCATCTTGTATACCCAACATCAGTTTTTCCATAGCTCATCTTCTCAAAGGGTTGTTGATGTCAATTAAGATGCAGACCTTGACCCCATCTTTGTCTACTGGAATAGCATCCTTAGGTTCCACTGCTATATCCTCACCCATCAGTTTACCTATCTTAGTTACTGAGATAGAATTCATGTGCTCTGGCAGTAATTTTTTGAGTTGCAGCCAAAAGCATTGGACATTCCAGTGATGCTCCTTATAAATCACCTCTGTGATGTAATGGTGTATGATAGTTAGGTTACCATTCACACTCCAGGGTCTTGTTATAAAAATATTTTTCTTGGTTTCTTCGTCCTTGAATTTGAAAACCATTATATTATCATCAATTTCCACCACCTTCACTTCACCTTCAGGGATATGAGACCAAGTGAACTTTATGTGTTTTTCAACATCTTTGTAACCCATTTTTCCTTCCATTATAATCATACCAATAAGACAATGATCCCATTCTCCTTCGTTTTCTAGTAAAGCTTCATCTTCAGATACAAGAGAATCTTCTTCATCTTCATATCAAGATCCAGAGCAGCTTGTTTGAATCTTGCTGCTAAATCAGAAACTGGTTGTTCTTCTCAGTGGCCATAATAATTTTACGGTTCAAAAGGTTTGGTTTGATTTCTGTGACTCTAAGAGTTTGTCTGGTATGAGAGAAGATTATAAAGGGATTAAGGTTTCCTTTTCCAATTGCTGAAAAAAACGTTGTTATGGCAGGATGAACCAGTTACGGCAACAATATTTGTAGTCAATATCCCTATGAGCAAAATAAGGAAACTATATCCATAATTGTAGCAGCTTTTTTGAAATTTGAAATTCCTAAATTTCCGCCTTTTCTTCTTTGGAGACTTCCAATGATAGATCATGAATCGGGAGAAACTGAGTTGATCTTTCTCATGATAGTGAAACAATGAAAACACTTTGGCTTCAAAAGCATCTTAGCACACAGAGCAAATGTTGTAATCACAACTATAAACAAGGAAAACACCACTAAGGAGATAGCAACCTGTAAACACATATTGGGAAGATTAAAGAATAATTAGCCAGACATTTTGAAAATGGACAAAAACAGATGAGAAAAAGCAAGATTAAATCAAAATGAACAAAAATAAATGCGATTTAATCAAAAAGAATAGTGACAACAAACTAAATATCATGGTGATAGACTGAACATCATGGATTGAGTGATGGGTTAATAAGGATTCATGGTGGAAAATTTTCTTTTGTTTAACTGAGTCTAGGGACCGATTCACAGAGAGGAGAGAGAAAAATTTTCAGTTCTCTGTCATTTCCCACTCGTTCTTTGCTGATGATTGTTTGCTCTTTATGAAATCTGATCTACTAGAATGTAGGAATTTATTAGATACGATTGCAATTTTTAGTAAAGCTTCAGGTCAACTAATAAACTTCGAAAAGTCAGGCATATTCTTTAGTAAGAAAGTTGAACCAAAACACCAAAGAATGATGTCTCAAATGTTAAAAGTAAAACATATAAATCTTAAGGGCCCTTATCTAGGAGCACCTCTCTTCATGGAAAGGTCAAAGATTAAAACTTTTGCACCTATCCTGGAAAGAACGAAATCTAAATCTAAAGGGTGGAAAGGATTAGTTCTTTCTCAACCAAGTAGGTCAGTTCGGAACAAAGTTGTTCTTTCTAGCATCCCATCTTATCAAATGGGGTGCTTTCTTCTGCCAAAACAAATAACTAATAAGATAAATGTCATTCAAAGAGATTTTTGGTGGGGAAAGGATACCGAAGGCAAAAGCTTCTTCCCAAAAGCGTGGCCATCCCTTTGTAAACCAATTCTTAGAGGTGGACTAGGATTTAGGGATGTACGTAAGTTTAATCTTGCAATGCTGGCAAAAGTTTCTTGGAGAACAATGAAGGAACCTAATGTACTTTGAGTGAAAACTATGGGCTCAAAGTATTTTAGGAAGAAATCCCCCTTTAGAACTAAATACTCAACAAGGGGATCTTGGACATGGAGAGGCATTAGACAAGGCTTAGAACTGGTTCAAAAATATAGTATATGGGAAGTTGGTAATGGACAGGACATTCATATTTGGAATGATAATTGGATACCGGGATTAGGGGAAACTATTCAAAACCTAAGTAACTCTAGTAATAGTCACTTAACCCGGGTCTTATACTTGATACATAGAACTTGTTCATGGAACCTTACTTTGCTTACTTATATCTTTCCAGCAGATATTGTGCAAAAAATTAGTCAAATAAGCCTCTTCAAGAATAATGCCCAAAATCTTAGAAAAGACCAACTCTGTTGGAATCTAACTAGATCAGGAGAGTTTACAGTAAAATCTGTGTATGAGAAATTGAATGAAATTGGTCTAGATATAGTTAGAAATAAAAACAACAGAACACCTTCTTTTCCATTGTCCTTATGCTAAGGAAGTATGGAACAATGCTCCAAATCCTGTCACTCTAAATTTAGATACCTCAGACACAATTTTAGATCTCTGTAAAAGATGGATTACTAATCCTAGAACTGATATATCTATTGAATTGCTTCTTACTAAAATGTGGTTTATTTGGAAAGAGAGATGTGATAGAGAGTTTGAAGATAAATCTAAATCTGCTAATAATATAACTTTAGAAATACAAAGACATATTGAATTTTGGTCTACAAGGAAACGAAAAACTACTAAATCTAAACAGGTTCAAAAAAAGAAACTAGCTCCAATTTGGAAAGCTCCAAGTAAAGATACTCTAAAGATCAATGTAGACGAAACCTGGATCTCAGATTTGTTACCATCTAATTATGCTTTAATCTTGAGGAATGATGTAGGAGACTATGAAGGAGAAGGAGCAGCGCAATCATAAGGGTCAGACCCACAAGAGGCAGAAGTTATAGGTGTGTTGCAGGCGGCTATTTGGGCCAATCAGAAGCAAATTCAAAACTTTAGTATTGAGGGAGATTGTGGAAGTATCTTCAAGTAAATCCATGGAAAAAACGCAGACATCTCGTAGCGTGCTAAAGCCTGCCTTACTGAAGCAAACAGAATGGTCATCTTTGTACCGATTTTTTGGGTTTCTTTTTTGTCCCTAGATTAGGAAATCAAGTTGCGGATATTTTGGCAAAGTCTATTGGTTACCGCACCGTTGATTATCTTCTTAAAGATCGTACAGACGAGCTAAATTCTAAGAAATTAGAATGGGAAATTCTTCGAAGAGATCTCTTTTTGTCGAAAAAGAAACTTGGTGAATTTGAAGCAAGGGTTAATTCTCAACCAGAGAGTTTTGAAGAGAAAGAAGGTGTACATCTCTCACGAGAAAAACACCTTAAGGCTGATCTAGCTGGTGCTCTTGATAAAATCAAGACGTTAGAAGAAGAAATCTTGGACCCTAAAAGGTTCAATGATAGTTCAAACAATTTAACCTCAATGTTAGAAGCAAGTAGAAATCATCGTAATACACGAGGATTGGGCTATAAGGGAATAGATGCTTCAAATATTAACAAAGAGGTAAAATTTGTTAAAGCTACAAATTCTTCTAAACCAGAGGCTTCCACTGATGACAAGGATGCTCATATTTCTTGTAAAGAAGAAAAGTCTATCAAGCCTAAGAATAGTGTTCAACCAGCAGTAATCAAAGAAGGCACTTCTGCTAATGTCAAGAAAGCAACAACGTTGAACAAGGATAAGAAGAAGAAGACTCGTAGAGCTCCAATGCAAGAGTATCCACAAAAAGGTAACATTAAAACTCATACTTCGTATATTTATACTGAGCATTGCTATTATTGTGGTAATAAAGGACACTTGCAATGGGGATGCAAAGTTCGTAAGATGCAAGATGCACTTTCTATTGTATCAAATGAATTGGATAAGTTTTCTCCTCATAAGAACTCAGATCGGTATTGTCCTAAGTTTAGGCAAAATAATTATTACAATGATAGTTCAAATTTTTCATATCACTCGACAAGGTTATTTCATAAAGGACCCAATTATAGAAAGAGAAATGACTTTTTAAATGCAAAAACAAGATCTGATGTTCCAAATTGGAGAAAAGGTGTTTCGCAAAATATTCAAAAGGACAATGATCCTAATAGTATGAAGGAAAAAGCTGCTCCTGCGAAACCCAACTCTAAATGGGTCCCTAAGTCCTCCATATCAAAGAAGGGACCAAAAGTTAGTCACAAGAATGACCCTCAGCTATTAATTGTTGGTGACAATAATTACAAGAGTCTTCTTGAAAGGCTAAAGAAAGACATCATGTCTGAAATCTCTTACACTAGTAAAGATTGTGATAATGACACTCTTCATCACAAGTCAAAGAAGAAAAACAAGAGAAGAAACAAGAGAAAACAAACCAAGCAAGAGGTCAAGAATGATGATTCGGTCTTAGTCACTCGTGACGAACAAGACAAGGATCAACTCACACAACCTAGTTGTGTTGGAATGTGCATGCTCACCCTTGTGCTTAATCTTATGAAGGGTGAGGAAGCACGTAAAACTGAGCACATGATATCTCGGTTATTATATGACTAATTAACATCTTTAGGGAGATTTCTTGTCTTCTATTCTCATACCCTCTCTATCTATATGTGAGCTTTTGATAGAAACAGTAATTTTGAGTTTATTATTTTGATTTTTTCTGATCATACATATGTAGCTCTTGTTCTTACGGTTAAAATGAGCCAAAATCACTGAATTCGGACATCGTATGCAAAAGTTATGTCAAAAACAATTTAGTGTTGTGATGCGTCACAGGTAACTATTGGGGTACCGATCCTAGGGATAGGTGCAATGGGGGGAACCGATCCTAGGTCCCCATACGAAGAAGTGTAAAACTGTTTTTCCCATAACTTCTTCGTCCGAACTCGGAATGACCTCATTCTTTTTCCGTTGGTTTCGCAATTTAATTCCCTACAAGAGAGAGTTAATTTCAATACTTGATTTCATGTTGAATATTTATGGTGTATTGGAAATTGGTTTATGGGATGTTTGATCTCGGTTTTATTACCTTGATATTCGATCTCATGTTGGTAGGATTTATCAAAGGATCAATAGGGGTTCTGATAGAAACAATATGTGAAAAAGTCACAATATGTTGAATCGGTTTTAGTTTAACATAAAAGCATATATGTTTCGGCGGTTTTCAACTTTTGCTTGCAATAGTTAAAAACCGATTTTCAACATTTCTCTGGTAAAGGTTGGTTGTTGTTACTCTTTTGTTTTGCATAAGGATGACAACATAAAGATATTTCGATATCAATTCTCCCTGGAAGAAGATGCAAACATATTGGAGAAGTGGATGCGAAATTTGAGGTAACAATTTTGTTAGTTAATTGTTTTCCTGTTTAAGAAAAGCCTGATTTTATTTTATATATATTTTGCTTTTGCTTAACAAAATTTCGGTACAATTGATGATTTTATTCCATTATGTGTGTATGGATGTGCGTGTGATTCAATTGATTCCGGTTAAGAAAAACTATTGTTATCTTGCTTTTTTGTATGGTATCAATTGTTTAGGCTTACAAAATTTCTGTGCAATTGCGGTGCTTTAATGCTTGTATGGTTTCAATTGCTTCCGGTTGAGGTGAATAATTATGCAAGTTGATTTATTTTGGTTTGTATGAATTATTTATGGCTTAACGAAAGAAAAAGTCTACGGGATGGATTGTTTATTCCAATTCGATTCCGGATAAGAGAAGCTAAGTTTATCTTAGTCGAACTTATCAAAGTGGAGGTTTCGGTTATTCAAGTCTAATCGAATGCCTTAACAAGAAATGCTAGTTAACTAACCTATTACTTGTCCTGTTTAAAATTTAAGGGTATAAGTTATATGGATAATTAGAACCTGATGAGAAAAATAGAGTTATCTTTATTTTGATCTTATCGAATGAAGCGATTGTATTTGTACAATCAGTTTAGCAAAGGGACTAAGGTGCTTAGTTGATTTTTGGTTTGCTAAACTAAATTGGGAAAATTGCTTCGGGCAATTATTTCCTTGATAACATATCAAAACAAATTACTTTGTAGTTTCGGTTTTGATATTGGTTATCAAAAATGGTGTGTGGAACCCTCGTGCTTAAATTTATAGGTTTGCAAGTCTATTTTGAGATTTGTAAGATTCTTTTCGTGTTGTCCTTTATTTTTTCGTTTCTTTGTCATTTTGTGACAAAAAGGGGGAGAAATATATGGAGTAAACAAGTGATACTGGTATCGATTTTATATTGATTGGTATCGCTAAGGAAAAGAACAATTGTGCTTAAACTTTATCTAACGAAAGAGTGAAAGCATAGACTAAGGGGGAGTAACATATCATATTAATTGGTATAACAAAGACGTGCGGATTGATGAAATCTACCAATCTCACCTTTAGGCAGAGTATTAGCTTTGTTATTATAATGTCAACAGCAACATTTAAGGATTGAATGTATACAGGTTATTGTGTTGTTGAATTCGGGAATCAAGCGTATGTGTAATGAATTCTTGTAATTTGTTTATCCATATGATTGTAACAGTTTTGTCACTAAAATTGACAAAGGGGGAGACTGTTAGAGCATAGCTCGGTTGAACCCACCAAGCGTTGGTATGTCAAGTTTGGTTGTCATATTTTAGTGAATCAAAACTCATTTTAAGAGTCGCTTGATTATGTACTAGAGTCAAATCGTATAGGTTAGCTTGAAAGTATTAGGATACGAGACATTACATGTATTGCGAAGACTTGAAGAAGTGAAGAAGTAAGAAGTTACAATGACAACATCATCCTTCCTCTTGAGGTTAGTGATATTTGACTTAAACTGTTTCATTCCCTAACGTATCTTTCAAGTCGTGCATATTGAAAAACAAAACTGTGAAGCATGTTTGCACTCTAGATAGACATAGTATTAAGGAATACAATACAAGGTTTATTGCTTAACCATTAAACTTTATAGATAAGACATCGACATAATCGTTTAAATGCTATTGTGATTATGTATGGGTATGAGGTGAGGATTTCATCCTTGGAAACAATGTTTTACATGTGTTTTAAGGAAGTAAGTTCATAAACTTATTTATAAATCGAAAAGGAAATCGCCAGGCGTTATTGTGATTGTTATTCATTGCATATCTTGTGAACATCCAATATGTGTGATTTAGTATAACCGCTCACGACTTGTTTGTGTTCTTGGTAAAATTATTCACAAAGGCGTAACTTATGTATTGGTAAAACGTGTTGCACATGTCCACATGATTACAGTCATAATCATGTGCGTCTATTGACTTGAGAGCAAGTTTATGATTATATACTTGATGTTGTGATCTACTGAAACCAAAAACATTTTTGTTTTTGATCAGCTCTTACATTCCGCTAAGTGATTTGGTAAAAATCATAGTATAATCATGACTAATTGTTTAAACATATACTTGAAGTTAAGTACCCAATGTTTCTGAAGAGAATAATTTACATCTCCTATTCATGTTGATCCATTGCTCCAATAAAGATATATCCACCCCAAGAGGTTAGGTGACCTTCTTGTGAAAGATTATGAGTGTAAATCTCCTAAGTGGTTGTCATGATTGTCTTCCATGTACCTAATTTGAAAATAGTATATATAGTTATACTCGACTTAAGATGTTACCAAATTGTTAATAGTGAATCAAGGAGATGGTACCAGGCACACCACCAACTTTTTCGTTAGGCAACCTGTATGGACAAAATCTAATACAATCACAAGTAGATCCAAAAAACCTTGAACAATATGTATCTAGAGTTTTTCTTTTTCACTTTCACAATCAATATGTCTAGACTGTGAAGTCTGTGAACTGATAGTGTAGAAGAGATTCTTGGATGAGCTCACAAACCAATATCCAAGATCAATCTAGTCGTATCCAAATCAAGAGGATCCGAATTCTGACAAGTATAAAACTTGTAATATATCTTTCAAGATACACATTGAACAAGAACAAGTCTTGTTACTGATAACAATTAATAAAGACTTAAACTACCTAAATTCGTTACATACTACTGGTGGTATTCATATTATAAAGATAAAAAATATAATGTAGAAAAGGAAAACACAAGACATCATAAGTTTTGTTAACAAGGAAAACTGAACCTGCAGAATAACCCCGGGACCTCGTCTAACTTTGAAAACTAGATATAAGCACTACACTATTATCAGACTTTGGAGTTGAGATCGAATTAACCCTCCAAGTAATGCAGATGCAGTCATGCTCCTAACGTCTCTTGAACCTCGCAAGGATCTATGCAATTGATTCTCTTAGCTGACGTCCTTTACATACTAAGAGTTGATTCAACCTAAGTGAAGGCTTTTGATTCTAATCTATCTCTAACAGATAAGCCTATTCGATTCCCCTTTTGATCTTTCAAACTAGGTTTCAAAATCTGTTTGCAACAGACAAGTCTAGAAAGCCTCTCGAATCCGGAACACTTACACTCAATTAGCCGAGAATCCTGGATTCTTAACCACCTCTCAAAAACAATCTCGAACTAATCAATTAAGAATAATTTTCAGATATTTATCTTGAGAAATCACAAAGTTTGAGACAAAGAGAACTTTGTGATTCTATCTATCTCAATAAGAACAAGATTACGATACACGGACTATCTAATAAAAGATAGTCGCACCTGGCTTCACGAATCCCTAAGTGAAGTCTTTAAGTCATAAGCTAATTATGTTTCTTAAAGAAAACCTAGGTTTTTAGAGGACGACGATTCTAGCAAACAACTAGGACAGAAAAGTGCTAGGGATTAAGAAGTCATGTTGCATGAGTCTCTCTATTTATATATCTTCAGGGCTCTAAGTAGCTTTGTATTCAGGCTAAGATAACTTGAGATCCAAGCAAACACTTTCTCATTTTAGATGAAATTCTTATTATCAATTCATGTAAGCATATGAGAAGTCCACCTTGAAATCGTACGACATAGTCTCATAACATAAAATGGTAAATTCCATGAGTAAATAGGATGGTTCAATCTTCACATACATCTTTGTCGATGAGGTTCTCCAAATGTCTTCGTTTGATCTTTAGTCTTCAATCTTCGAGGGTTATTCAGTGATGTCTTATACTTAACTTACCATGCTGTAATCCTTGTACGAGACTTGACTTTAGTATACTAGAAATCAATATATAGTTTTGTGCATTAAACGTTGACATCAAGCTTGAAATAACGAAACTTGCGAGTTCGACCATCAGTGCTCTAACAAGTCATAAATGTAATGACTCGTTATGGATATCAACACTTCTTATGTTATTATATAAATTCTCCATGCCTACTGACTTCTAAGCAAGAGACGATAACATGATCCATGGGAACATTCACATAACAAGCTAAGAAGGATATTCAGTTAGATAATCTATCTAATCATAATTTTAATATTCATACTTAGGTTACAATTTATGGGTAGAAATATGAAGACATGATAATCATACAGATAATGGGTACATCATTGACCACCATTAGTTAAGAGATAATAGATCAAAGTTGAAGTACGTATAATAGACAAACTATTGTGGCTATGATCCATATACCTTGAGTATGATTCAAGTTTACCTAACTTGAGTTGTGCTAAAGTTCTTAAATATACAAGTTAGAATAAATGGATAAAATCCAATGACTTTTGTATTTGCAAAGAAGAAATTTTGAGTTCAAGCTAGTACTTGATAATTCTCAAAATATAAATTCAAGAAGTGAATGTTCAAAAGGGAGAGTGGTTGGTTTTGAAAGGTTTTGACAGTTCACGAACTTGTCAATTTCAAAGGGTTCATGAGTTACATAATGACCTTGATGTTCAAAAACTATTTTGATAGTTAGCGAACTTGTCAACAAAGGGTTATTGATTACGTAATGACTTTGAATTCACAAACTGTTTTGATAGTTCACAAACTGATTTTGTCTTGAGAGTGGTTGAATTCCAAATATTGCTTGATGGTTCCCGAGACTAATGGGTTATTTTTGTGGGCTAACTTTGTGCACGATTTTAAACAACAATTGTGATTGTGCACATTCTTCTTTGTCTTGCAAGGCTTCCTTTTCGCATGCTTATGGTCGCCATTTTTGGTAATTTATTGCAAAAAATATTAATTTTTCCTTCTGAGAGTGAATAAATTCTTGTTAGCACAAGTTTCTATGTTATTAAAGATGATTGCAATATTTGATCTTCATAATTATATGGTGAATTTTTTGATTACCATGTGATATATAGTTCTAAATTACCATTTCTTTTAGTACTTGAGTAGAAACATAATATCATGAGAAGCTTTTGATGATTGATTCTTAGCTCATATCACCTTGTGAGATTGCTAAAATCCAAGAAATATTATTCTCTTGTATAGAGTAAGGTCGTTATTGTGGTTCTCTTTGAGATGAAATTAATGGGGGAGAGTTCACTTTCAACTTGTGCTTAAACACTATATATTTGTGTGGAGTGTGACTGTGGAATTCTAAGAGATATTTGTACCTATAAAAATCTCTCCTAGGTGAAGTACTAAATTGTGAATCTTAGTCGTATCACCGAGAAAAGTTGGTATGAATCTTTAGCCTTGATAATCTTTGAAGGGCATAGTTCATTACGATCCATATTCAAAATCTTTGTCAATTTTTGGTAAAAATAACGGGGAGAATTATTTAATATAAACCTACTAATATATGTGTGTTGATGAGAGAAAACAATTTGTTGGTTTTTTAGGAAAGTGAAGAGACGACCGTGCGGACGGGGACTCCTCGACCGAGCAATTTGCTTAAACCTTTTTCAAACAGATGCACTGTATGAAAGTGCTTTGAGTTCGAGAGATCAATCTGTAGGACTCCGGCCTAAACCAAGATAATGGTCGTTCCAGAATCAACTCGGTCACAAAAAGGGATGAGGGTCGATCTGTAGGAGGGGACCTGAGAAGTGTGTGAGATCAATGATGATCAAGGATTGTGGATGTGTTGGAGATTTCTGCAAGTGAAATGTTGAGTTAGAGTAAGTTCTGATTGATTGATTAAATTCTGCTCTGTTGAGAGTTCTTGTTCAGATGAGAATTTTTTGTTAGACGATGATTCTTGGTTTGTCAATTATGGATTCAGAGACTTATTTATATTGCAAGAATAATAAACACGTAATTGATCCCAGTAAGTGTGACGGTTGTTGTAGTGAAAGAGTGGGAAAGTGGGAAATAGTGGTTAAACCATTTCCATGTCGTGCGGAGACTTGGTTGATTGTCCATCCACTACTTTTCTAACTCCCTCATCTGCTTGCACGACTTACTCACATTTCTCATCGTGGGTGTACACACGTGCCGTAGGCTTCCATACCAAAACCTTAATGAATATCCCCCCATGTGACGTGATTGATGTCTCACGAACGTGGAGTCTGCAAGGCAGATGTGTGTTTACTTAGCCAGTTGTTGACTTGACTAGACGATGAGTCTTAGCATTGATGAGTCGAGCATAATGAACGAAAGTGGTATGCTCTGGAACTCATGGATTGAGCATAAGATGTCTACTGAGACGCGCAGACATTGAGTCTTGATGAATCATTTTACCAGTCGAGGTGATAATGATATTTCGGGAATTTGGATGATCATCCGATGATCGATCAAGGATTATGATATGTTCGATAGGAAATCAGAGATATTTTTTGAATTATGCAGAATGCTCATTTCTGATCTAATATATCATGAATGATCGAATGACAAAGTAGGAATCAGAAATATTGGATGGTCTCCGTTCGAACCATGTTGCTCATTTGAGCAAAAATATTGGTAGCATGACCAATCATTAAATTAGAATATTGATTGCTGGATCAATAGAATTCTCGAATGTTGATAGTTGAATCAACGTGAGGAATATTGCTCGGTCAGGAAATTAATAGTTAAATCAATGAGTTATGAACCCAGTTGATCGTGTATTTTGCTAACTTAAGCAATTTAGTGTTGATAGATGAACAAAATAAATATTGCTAGTTTAAGCAAATATTGTTCGTTTGAGCAATATTGCTCGATTCATGAATTATTGATAGCAGGACCAAACAAAATATTAATTAAAATACTGGTAGCTGGAGCGAATATTATATATTTAATTAAAGTATTGATTGTTGGATAAACATAAAATTATTGGTATTTGAACTCGCTCATAATTATGCTTCGCAGAGCATTTGATTCGAAACCCTAATTTTGATCGATTGTTGATCAATTGATGATTTACAGAAAATCATCCAATGTGAAAAGGCAAGGGTACCCAAATATACCTCAAGCTAAAACTTTTCCTACCTATAAGTCCTTTCTCCGAAAGTGATTGTCCATGGACTGAGTCGAGACAATACAACTAATCGGTTTACACTTCGTGTGATCGTCTATGGATACGAAATCGAGACAATACAACAGCGAAGTATGTTTACTTGATAAAAAGGTTCGAAACTTAACCAAAAAAAATAGGATTGCTTATCAAGTAAATAGGAATTAACGTTTGTGTAATTTACTTTAATTATAATAAAACAATTATAATGCGGAAAATAAAAGTAAATGACACAACAAGATTTTGTTAACGAGGAAACCGCAAAGGCAGAAAAACCCCGAGACCTTGTCCAGAATTGAATACTCTCAGGATTAAGCTGCTACACAAAATTAAAACAACTTCATATAGTTGAGACCAAGCAACTAAACCGATAGTTCACCTAGTTCCGTCTGTATTCCCATGCCTCCAACTTATGAATAAGTCACATACTTGGAGCAATTCCTTTGGTTCATATTCCAAACAGTAAAGAAACAACAAATCTGTTTGGTATCATCTCTCTTCAACCAAGTGATGCGAGTTCGACAAAGGATCTTCTATTTATCTCAATGAACTCCTTCATCAGGTTCTTAGATCTATCTTATTCTCAACTACCGAAGTAATTTTTAAGATTTTGGAATCAATAATTTTAATCAAAAAGAATTGTATTGATGCCGGTATACACAACTAATCAATCCAATATACCACAAGGATAAACCGATTATAGTTGGATCCTCTTATACCGAAACAAGTATTGTGCACACCAAAGATTATGAACCCCAAATCAAAAATCTTCAATATCTTTTTTGTCTTCAAATCTTCTTAGATCTTCAATAAACACCTGCACACAACAACTTGAATCTCTTGTGATCAATCACACACAGAACGGAGTCTATTAACAATGGATTATCACAAGATCGTCTTTAGCACTAACAACAATCTAAAGATCCCTGTCGAAACTTCGATCTAGTTTGATTGAATCGTATATCAGAAGAGGAGATTCTAAAGCATAAAAAAACTAGGTGCAATCAAAGTTCAACCACTGTTAGTCAATCAAATAAATCGAAAACACAAGATAAACCGCAATTATCTAGTTTCCCACCAACGGTACTAATTGAGCTTCTCACTCCCAAAGAAGACTTTAAATTGAGCGGCCGTAAGAATTTCGCCTAATTAGGTTACTCTCCTCTCTGAATAGGCGGCTTCACCAGTAACAACACAACCGAGGAAGTTTGCTGTCACGAAGGATTAGTTTGCTAGAAATGCAAACTTCAAGTATTTATAGACAAGGAAGTCTGAACACCAAGGAATTTCCAAAAACGAAAATATTCTCAAGATATGCAATATAATTCCAAATTCAGTTTCCATAATTCCTGGAAATGCTTTATCCAAAATAATGACCGAAAATCTCTTTGGAATATCTTTAACCAGTAAATGCACATTACTAATTCTTATTTTCCTAAAATAAAATTAAGACCTTAATTAAAAGATTCTTAACTTATTTATGTTTCGATCCTGGGATTTTCTTCCATTAGCTATTAAGGAATAACTTTGAATAATTAAAGATAAACATTACTGCATGTGTTCAAAGTGTGTCGACATCCTTACTTTGTAAGTCCTATTTTATACTTACAACCTTGAAACCGATTTTCCACACTTCCAAACAAGTTTAGAATTGGTTCATCTGACTTTCAAGAACTATGTGATTGATCAAGAACACTCAATCACAAATCATGGGTTTAACGGTTCTAACAAAACAAGTTTTGGTTCTACCTCCATGTGAGTACTGTGCATAGTCACACTAGATTTCCAAAATTCGGTTGACTAGGTACTAGGATCGGTTCCCCACATATATATGTGTTGCACATGTCCATAGGATCGGTTCCCATTTGCCTAAAAACGTGTTGTACATGTCCATAGGATCGGTTCCCCTTTCTGTTACAAACTTGTTGCACCTCATATAAGGATCGATTCCCCTTTGTGATGTGTTGCACCTATTACTAGGATCGGTTCCCCTTTACCCAGATTCGGTCATACACAAATCACAAACTCGATCATACCATCTCAGGTGATTACTTAAGATCGGTTTCACTAATAAAAGTCATACCAATACATAATGCAGGCCATTGTGAATAGTTTTACCAAGAACCGGGACCTAGTCCAGATTGAACACACACTGTATTAAGCCGCTACAGACACTAGCCTACTACAAACTAACTTCAGTCTGGACTGTAGTTGAACCCCAATCACTCTCACACTGATCCAAGGTACAGTTATGCTCCTACGTCTCTGATCCCAGCAAGATACTACGCACTTGATTCCCTTAGCTGATCTCACCCACAACTAAGAGTTGCTACGACCAAAAGTCGAAGACTTTAATAAACAAATCCATATCACACAGAAAAGTCTACGGTAATAGATAAATCTGTCTCCCACAGAAATACCTACGAGTTTTTGTTCTGTCTTTTGATAAATCAAGGTGAACAGGAACCAATTGATAAACCAGACTTATATTCCCGAAGAACAGCCTAGTATTATCAATCACCTCACAATAATCTTAATCGACGTGGCGAAAGAAGGTATTGTGGAATCACAAACGATGAGACGAAGATGTTTGTGACTACTTTTATATCTTGCCTATCGGAGATATTAATCTCAAGTCAATCGTTACGATTGTACTCAAAACGATAGAATATGCAAGATCAGATCACACAACTACGAGAAAGTAGTATCGGTCTGGCTTCACAATACCAATGAAGTCTTTAAGTCGTTAACCTGGTTTACAAGAAGAAACCTAAGGTTAAAGGAGAATCGACTCTAGCTAATACAACTAGTATCACACCGGAGGTGTGGGGATTAGGTTTCCCAGTTGCTAGAGTTCTCCCTTATATAGTCTTTCAAATCAGGGTTTGCAATCAATGTTAGCTTGGTAACAAAGCATTCAATATTCACCGTTAGATGAAAACCTGATTAGATTCAAGATAATATATTTCAACTGTTGGATCGAAAACTTAGCTTGTTTCACACAAATGAAATGCACGATTTTAGGTTTGTGTAACCGTACCCAAACATATACATTTGCTGGTTCAACAATAGTTAACCAAATGGTTATCCATATGAGCACTTTCATATCAACCATATTCTTCTTCACCATAACTAGTTCAAATGACTCAAATGAACTAGTTAGAGAGTTGTTCAATTACAAGGAAATCTTATGTAACTACACAAGACACAATCGAAGCAAAAATGATTTGATTCTCAGGTCGAGAACTTCCGCCAGTTCGCGGACTGGGTTCGCGGATTGAGTTCACAGCTCTTGTTCCGGTTCTCTTGATCAACAAAGTTCGCAAACTTCGTTTCAAGGAAAAAAGACTTATACATATACGTGTTACCACACAATGCTTATATCCATCATTGGTTATATAATTTAAACTCTCATTTCAATCATTGAAACATTCTTAGAGGACGTTATTATATAGTTGTTATTCACAAACTATTTTTCGTCAAAGTAAGCAATTTTCAAAGTGATTAAAACATAACATGACTTTCGTCACTAGGTAAAGATGAACTTGGACAAAGCAAAAGCTTACCAACACATATTTCGAGAAATAGATAGGCGAGATAAACTCGGCTCGAAATAACAAAGGTGTATAATCAAAGTCTATATAGCAAAATGACTTTTGTCTCAAAGATAGGAGATAGAGTAGATGGACTTTTGAGTGATAAATAAGTTCAAGTATCCACATAACTTTTAGTCGATGAAGTTCCACCAGTTCCTTGAGTAGTTCTTCGTCTTGTATGATGATTGCCATGGAGTTCTTGAGCTCAACTACACTTTCTATCCTAGTCCGAGACTTAGCTATAGTGGACTATAAATCAAGACTTATAGTTTTGATCACTAACAATGACAAACATGCTTGAGATAGAAACGCATGCGAGTTCGACCGAGCAATGCTCTAACAGGTGGGTTCAATCGAGTTATGCTCTAACAAAATGAATGAGAGAGGGACCAGCTACATTGGATGATGACCCGACCATGTAGCGCCCAGGTACTCGAATGAGCGTATACCAAAGTCCTTTGTAGACCAGTTAGTGAAAAGATGATTAAATGCTCGTTTAATCATAATCATAATAGTGCTCGTCTAATCATTAGGTGGTAGAACCTAATTATGGAGAGAGGAGGACCGACCAAGGGGTATGAAATCAGCCCTTGGTGGTCGTGTGACCAAATGATGGTCGATTGAGCAAATTCCAAGTTGTTTGGAAAGAGTTTGAACCCAATATGAACTATTTGGTCAAAATCATAAAAGGATGTAGGACCGGCTTCTTGCAAGCCAAAGGGCCGACCTTGGTCGATCAAGGTAGCATGCCCGTGTCACCATATTTTCCGTGACTCAATCCTGAGAATTTTGATATTTTCTGGTGCGCGTTCGAACAATATTTTGGATTTTCAGAAGAGTTTGATCTTGAATGAAACTCTTGATTTTGCTTGAATGAGCAAGTAGAACTTTGCTCGTGCGACCAATATTTTTAGAATATTAAAATAATGATATTTTAATATTTTTCGTGAAGAGGTCGGATGGTCGTGTGACCATTTGACTTTTGACTTTTTGATAGTTTGAGCAGTATTTCAGAAATATGGAAAAAATTAGGTTTTTGCTCAAACGAGGGAGTTTCATGAGATGAAGGAAGAAATAATAATAATAAAATAAGGAATGAAAGAAGTATGGGACCGACCAAGGAATGACCGGCCGACCCATGTGCCCGGTCCCATGCTCTTCCCTCAAGGTAGCATGCCCGTGTCACCATATCAATCCTGAGAATTTTGATATTTTCTGGTGCGCGTTCGAGCAATATTTTGGATTTTCAGAAGAGTTTGATCTTCACTGAAACTCTTGATTTTGCTTGAATGGGCAAGTAGAACTTTGCTCGTGCGACCAATATTTTGAAAATATTAAAATAATAATATTTTTATATTTGTCGTGAAGAGCTCGGATGGTCGTGTGACCATTTGACTTTTGACTTCTTGATAGTTTGAGTAATATTTGAGAAATATGGAAAAATTAGGTTTTTTCTCAAGCGAGGGAGTTTCATGAGATGAAGGAAGAAATAATAATAAAATAAGAAATGAGAGAGGTGTGGGACCGGCCATGGACAAAGCATGATCGGTCGGCCCGTGTGCCCAACCCTGTGCTCTTTCCAATTTTATATTATTATTTTCATGTGAGGAAATATGGAGAAACTAAGAGTTTGCTCAAACGAGGAAGTTTGCTCAAACAAGGAGTTTTCATGAGACAGGAAAATAATAAAATTGGTAAAAATAAAAGGAGAGGCGGAACTGGCCACGACGGCATATGACCGGCCCGTGCGCCTCTTGTCTATTTTATTTATATTATTTTTTTTCCCTATTTTGCATAGGTTTCCTTGTTGGTCCATATTTTTGAATGCTCATTTATGCATTTGGGTGCTCGTTCGTGCATTATTGTTAAGTACACTCGCACCATTTTCTCGGGGCTTACTCGGTGCTAGCTCAAATGCCCGGAAGTGAATATTTATTACTAATCCATGGAATTCATCTGAGAATAAGCCATGAAACAGAGTAACAAAATGGGTTGAATATTTATTACAAATTCATGGAATCCAGCTGAGGATAAGCCATGAAACGGAGTAATGAGATAAAATAGATTATTTTCTAGGAATTTAATTGATGAATGTTGCGCTAGAATTAATCTATGAATTTCTCTGTACTAGCATGCAATATGTCTTGGAGCGAGTTTATTCGAGAAACGAGATATGAGATGATAAATACATCATGCTCGTTCTGAATATGAATTTTGTATAGACAGGGAACATTGCGACGGCCCGAAGACATTTACGCTTTGTAGTAGCATGCAATATGTCTAGGAGCCGTCCAATCATTGGGATTCAATACATATGCACTATATATAGTCAGGGAACAGTGTGGCATCCTGAAGATGTTAACGCTTTATACTAGCATGCAATATGTCTAGGAGTCGTCCAATCATTTCAATTCTATATAGAAGTGTGGATGAAATATGCGAAGTGTCGAAACCTCAGCCGAGAGGAATTAAGAATCACATATCATGCCGGCTTTGAGAGGATGTACGCTTAGTCAGAGATTATCACATGATCTTTCACGTTTAAATCCTAAAATATGAGTTCCACATACATGTCTGAAGCCGTGTCTGAAATACGCAAGATCATGATTTTACGATTTTAGCCTTTGTCGAAATTCACCATCAACAATGTGGCATTACTAAGCATTGTGTAAGGGGGAATGAACTACATGGACGAAGGTAAATTTTAAATCTAGCAAATAGAGACAAGTAAAGACTAAGGGGGAGAACATATCACCATAATATTTCTTTGAAGTTTTAGCACAATGAACTTCAAAGTAGGAAAAGGTATTATGTATTATCATAACACCTTGAGTATTCTCATAAGTTTTTATTATTCCATGGATCTTCAAAAATCACAGAGTGAACACATACATTATCGAAAGTGTTGAAAATCCAAGAAATCAAAAAGTATTGTGGAATTAGAGTATTATGTATTTAAAAGTCCATATGTAAAATGGCTTTGTCACTAAAATTTACAAAGGGGGAGATTGTTAAAGCATTTCTCGGTTTAACCCACTGGCGTTAGTATGTCAACTCAATTATCAAGTTTAGATGCCAAAATGCATTTCGTCTACTAAAGTCAGTTTGAGACTAGATTAGGTCTGACAAGTAGAGTGTAGCATCAAAACTATCCTTGAAGACTGAAGATTGAAGACTCTCGAGGACATTTATGTAAAACTTCATTAAGGTTTAACAATATATACTTGATTCTCTTATTTTTTATACCCCTCTATCTGTCGAAACAAGTGCTCACGAAACGATTCCGGTGGCGGTAAATATACATTTATGTATACCCTCGAGGATATTTGAGCCAAAATTTTTAGTGAGAATGGCCTTTGTCCCAGGAAAGTTCCTCATGTTGTAGTAAATGAAAATATGAAACCAATGAGCCAAGAATCACTCAATCTCGAGTTATAACGAAGAAGTTATGAGTGATTTATTAAAGCAACTCATGATTTGTGGCTAAGGTTGATTTGGTAAATAGGAAATTGTACACGAACTTTAAGCAACAGTTCGCGAACTGAAGCTGTAAATACGTGATTAAAGGCTTATTTTAGTCAAGTACTTGGTGTTTCCTTTCCTAAACAAGTTAGCTTTGTTCCTACGAAACCTAGGCTTTATCATTCACTATAAATAGAGGTTTCATGTAACTACACAAACCATCCCTTTGAAAATTGTGTGTGTGTTGCATATGGTTATTATCCACATCTTTGTTTTTCATGAACAAGAGTGAGGATCTAAAAGACTTTACTTGGGAAATAGTAAAGCACATGCAAACTATCTTCTTTGATAGTTATGAAACCATCCAAGTGTTTTTCATTAACCCTAGATTTGATATATCAAGATATCTTTAGATTATTTTTATGTTTTTCGTGAGATAGAACCAATAGGTTATGAAACGTGTAAATTTTATTTTTTTAAGAGCATCTTCTAAAGAGAATTGGCATTCTTCCATAAGATTCAGACAAATATCTTGTAAAGAGAATTAGGGTTCTGCTAGAAGATTTACAAGAGAAATTCCTAAAACGCATTGGTTTCTGCTAGGAGTTTTTACAATGAATACAACTGAAGCAGGTATCACATCTAGTACAAAATTTGGTAGCAGGAAATTGTTGTAACATCTCAAATCAGTGTGTGCTCAATCTGGAATAGGTCCCGGGATTTTCTACAAGATTGTAGTTTTCCTCATTAAAAAAAAACTTTGGTGTGTGTTATTTATTTTCCGCATTATATTTTTTTATCTTTATAATTGAAATATCACAGGACTGTAGGATCAGAATCTCGCAACAGTTATGTTTCAACGAAGTTAACAATGGTATTGCACAAAAGCGTCGCAGGACAATTTCAGAAACGATATCAGCAAGGATCATGAGAAAGGTGTGATAGTCTTGCGAAAATTAGAAAGCTTGCGAAGTCAACATTTGTAAGGTTGCGAGAATGACGCAAACCATATCCAAAAATAAATGATAGATTAGCTTTCATCCACTATGTATTTCCCTTATAAATAGTCATTCGAGTTGTAAAGGGAGAGAGATCTTTTTTGAGTGAGAGATAAGTAAATAGGAGAGAGAAAGTTGAGAGAAAAGATCATTCTTGATTTCTTTATTTTCCTTGTAAGAATATTCAGAAATTAATCAATAAAATTAAGAGTGTAAACCTAAAAATAGGTTGATCAACGATAAAATCATACAAGGGGTGTATTGTAGGATTTCCTGCAACTACATAATGGCGCTAGAAACAGGGAGATTGAAGATCGAAAGTTGAAGATTGATGATTGAGAAAATTCAAATCAAGAAAATGATTAAACAAATCAGTGAATCAGTTAGAGGAAAGATGAATAAAATTAATGAAAATGGCAAAACAATTGGAGTGTAATATGATAACAAAAAGCTTGGTTAATGAATTCCATGAAAACATCAAAGGAAGAATACATAAACGAAATTTCGAAGAAAAGAAAATTATGGCGATAGAAAAGACTTCACCTTTGAAAGATTGGGAAAAGCAAAGAATTGTGTTCATGGCAGAAGAAATACCAAAAGAAAATTTGAATCATACATCTCCATTGGTTGTCACAATGCCTATTACACGAAAAGAGAAGGATACAACAATAAAATCCACAGGAGAATGGATGTTGAACAGAACTTTAATTGATGCAGGAAGTTCAGTTGATATAATATTTTATCATGCATTTCGGGGAATGGGATTTAAAGATGAAGAAATGTCCAATTCAACAAATTTTGTTCACGGCTTTGGAAAATCCACAACAAAACCTAAAGGAGAAATAGTGGTACGAATTCCACTTGGAGAAATCGAAACACATGTGACATTGTGCGTGGTGGATATGGAATCGCCATATAATATGTTATTAGGAAGATCATGGATACATGCGATAAAAACTGTGGTATCAACGTTGCATCAATGTATTAGATTCCCCACTCCAAGTGGAATAGGTGAAATCAGAGGAGATGTTGATAATGCGAAATTATGTCATCAAATTGAAGTAAGGCGTTATGAAGAACAAGCAAAAAGGAAACAATTTCGCAGAAAATTGGTAAAGGAAGCAAAGAAGGAAGAAGAATTTAGAGTATATATGATAAGGGCGAAAGAAGGCAAAGGAATACCCATCGAAATTTCGGAAGAAGGAGTAGGATCCATAAAAGCAATTAAAGAACCCACACCAATGGGAGAACCTAAACCCAGTTACACTGCCGCAGAACCAACAAAAGAAATAAATGTTGGGACTGAAGAGGAGCCTTTAGTGTTGAGAATTGGAACCAAAATGGATATAGAAGAAGAAGAAAGAACTGTCAATTTACTGCGAGAATATAAAGATATTTTCGCAGGAAACATGGATGAGATACCAGGAATAGATCCAACAATTGCTTGCCACAGACTGGAGATTAACAAAAATGTGAGACCATTTAAACAGAGAATAAGAAAAATCGCAACAACTTACCATTCCCAAATAGAAGAAGAATTACAGAAAATGCTGGAGGCAGGAATTATAAGAGAAGCTAAATACCCAGAATGGATAGCGAATATGGTCATTGTCCCAAAGAAAAACAAGGGAATCAGGATTTGCATAGATTTCACTGATTTGAACAAAGCTTGCCCTAAAGATAGTTTTCCGTTACCCGATATTCCTCAAATGGTGGAATCTGCAGCAGGAAATGATAGGGTATCATCTTTAGATGGGTACAAAGGGTATAACCAAATTCCTCTCGCTGAAGAAGATCAAGAACATACTGCTTTCTTTGCTCCTAGAGGTTTATATTGTTATACGAAAATGCCGTTTGGTTTGCGAAATGCGGGAGCAACATATCAAAGAATGGTAGAGAAGGTGTTCGCAAAATGGATACACAAAACATTAGAAGTATACGTGGATGACATGTTAAAGAGTAAGGAAGCTAAGGACCATGTACAAGACTTGAGGGAGATTTTTGAACAAATGCGGCAGTATAACATTAAATTGAATCCCGAGAAGTGTACTATTGGAGTTGCATCGGGAAAATTTTAGGCTACATTGTATCAAAGGAAGGAATACAGGTTGATCCGGAAAAAGCAAGCAGTTCGTGACATGCCAACACCAGCAACAATAAAAGATGTACAGAAGTTGAATGGGCTTCTAGCTTCGCTGGGGAGATTCATTTCGCGATCATCAGACAAATGCAAATATTTTTTCGATATACTCAAGAAGGGTGCGAAATTTAAATGGAGTGATGAATGTGAAAAGGCTTTTCAAGGAATCAAAGAACATCTTATGAATACAACTATCTTACAAAAGGCAGAACCAGGAGAAGAATTATTGATTTACCTTGCGACAACGTCGCATGCATTAAGTGTTGTATTATTGCGAGTAGACGCAGGAGTGGAGAAACCCATTTATTACATTAGCAAAACTTTTAATACCGCAGAGAAGAATTACTCAAAATTGAAAAGTTGATCTTAGCATTAGTTTATGCATCATTTAAGCTCCGCATATATTTTCAAGCACACAAGATAAGGGTATTAACAAAAGTACCAATTGAATCAGTGATGAAGAATTCTAAAAGATCAAGAAGGGTAGAGAGACGGAATGCACAAGTAGGCCATTTTGATATTAAATATGAAGTTTTATCTTCAACAAAATCACAAGTTGTTGCGGATTTCTTGGAAGAATTTCCTTTAGAAGAAGATGAAGCAGTAGAAGAAATGATGGATGTAGAAGACGAACATGGAGATCCAAAAGATTTATTAACAGAACCAAATAGATGGGAAATACTGGTAGATGGATCATCAAATGGAGAAGGAAATGGAGTTGAAATTGTTGTAATTTCGCCAGAAGAAATAAAGATGGCTTTTTCATTCAGGTTGGAATTTGAATCCACTAATAATGAAACAGAATATGAAGCTGTGATACATGCATTAAAATTCGCAATAGAAATGAAATTAGAAAACGCCAGGATCACTAGTGATTCGCAGCTAGTTATTTGCCAAATAGAAGGAGAGTATACTACAAATGAACCATCCCTGAAGAAATACAAGAAGCTGGTTGAGGAATTGTTAGCGAAAATCCCAAAAATAAAATGGAGGCACATTTCAAGAAAGGATAATAGACTCGCAGACGCTTTTGCTTTCATCTCAAGAAGAGGAAGATGCATAAAAATACAAACACTTCTGTCACCATCAGTCAATAAAGAAGAGGAAGATGTGGATGTGATGGTCATAGATAATGAAAAAGAAGAACAAATAAATAATGTCATAGACTGTAGAATGGAGCTTCACGCATATTTGGCGAAAGGATAAACACTAAGAAGTAGATTGGAAACACACAAGTTAAAAAGCCGAGCAACGAATTATGAATTAAGAGATGGGTTGTTATACCGAAAATCTTTTAGTGGACCATCACTCAGATGTTTGACACGAGAGGAAGGAGAAAAGGTGCTGAAAATATTACATAGTGGAGACGCTGGAAATCATAGTGGAGGAAGATCTTTGGCACATAGAGCAAAAATGCAAGGTTATGACTGGCCATACATGCATGAAGATGCAAAAAAAATATCAAGACGTTGCGAAGATTTTCAGCGGTATGGAAAGAAGATACATGCACCAGGAGCACCATTATCATCTTCAACCAGTGTGTGGCCCTTTGGAAAATGGGGCTTAGATATTGTGGGGCCATTTTTACCAGGAACTGGACAAAGAAGATACTTAATAGTCGCAACAGATTATTTCACAAAATGGACAGAAGTGAAGGCAGTACAACATATTCGCGACAAAGATATCTTTACATTCATATTCGAAAATATCATTAGATTTGGAATTCCTGCACAGTTGGTATCTGATAATGGGAAACAGTTTGAGGGGCAGAACATAGAAATGTTACTCAATGCATTCAAGATAAAATGTGGAAAGTCCACTCCTTTATCCACAAGCTAATGGGCAAGTAGAAGCAACAAATAAAACAATTGCAGATATATTAAAGAAGAAATTAGAAGGACATCACAGATCATGGTGTGAACAAGTACATAATGCAGTATGGGCTTATAATACAACTAGAAGAGAAGCTACTGGAATGTCACCTTTTTGTTTAACATATGGAGTTGAAGCGGTGTTACCAACAGAAGTTGTTATTCCGACAACAAAAAGAGAAGCTTGGGAGAAAATCTTAGTGCGGGTTTAATTCTAAACAAACTTGATGAATTAGAAGAAAAAGAGAAAAACTTTACAACATATGGAGAATTATCAGCGAAGATTGGCTCGAGAATATAATAAACGTGTCAAGATACGTGAATTTCAACCAGGAGATTTAGTTCTGCGAGAAACACCAATATATCAGCGAGAAAATGGTGGAAAATTAGCGAAAAAATGGGATGGACCTTACATCATAAAGGAGATAGTTGGAACAGGAGCTTATAGATTAATGGACCCAGAAAAGATGTTGGTCATAGATTAGATAGACCATGGAACAGATTGTACTTGAAAAGATATTATCCGTAAGAAGCTTTGAGAAGTTATGAATTCTGAAAATAATTGCAGGATTATTCATGACAAAACAAGATCATGATGTGCGAAATTTTCGCAGAGAACAATGACATAAAAGAAAGGGGCGAACCTTTATGGCGTACACCCTAGTTCGCGAATAAAATTTCGCAAGAGGCAAATGTAAGACCTAAAGTACGTCATATTAGGGGGTACCTGTTACATGACTCAGGGAAAGGCTATACCGCCACCGGAACCTGAGTCATGGAGATTTGGGGTCAATAAAACCCATCCGGGAGAGGCACCTTGGATTCTCAACTTAAGCATATGACTTAGGTTGGGCGACTAAGGTAATAAGGACTCTCCCAAGGAGTGCAGATCTGATCAAGGCGCCGAGGTACACGGTTGAGTCAAGAGTGCCGAGGGCGTTTGAAGCGTCCTTGCCATTCTTGACAAGTCTTGGCTTATACTGCACTCGGCCTGAAGAAAACCCCACTTAGGGTGCAGTCTCGTAACCATAAGCCCTATAGGTAAAAGGGATAAGAGGCTGCGAAAACAACTGGTTGTTGTTAAGACTGGATGGGAGGAGCTAACCTTGTATGGTAGAAGTACGCCTCCTTGAAGGGGCAACCAGGGGGAGATAAGGGCGGCACCCTCCATTAGGGAGCTGATAAGTGTCTTAAGACGCAAATGTCATGAGGCTTATTATTCGCAAGGATAATTAAGGCTTGTCATATTTGTGCAACATTCCTGAAGAGGCAATAATACAAAAGAAAAAGTAAGATGAGATCAATGGGTTTTCGCATGAAAGTGCGAAGACGTCCTGCGATTTCATCGCAAGACGACAATGTCATGGGGCTTTATTTTCGCAAGAATATTTAGGCCTGTCATATTGTCGCAACATTCCTGAAGAGGCCATAATACAAAAGAAAAATTAAGACAAGATCAATGGGTTTTTGTATGAAAGTGCAAGGACGTCCTGCGATTTTGTCGCAATGACAAGAGATGGCATAATAAGACCTTTAATTAGGAAGGCAAAATAAGACCATATAAAAACAAACTAATTATAAGCATTTATAACAGATTATTTTTCGCAAGAAAGATAATGAGAGGCAAGTATGGGAATCGATATACAAGAAGCATTATCTTTCTTATCAACAAAATATAAAAGAAATAGTTGACTCCAAAGTCGATTGAAAAATGTAGCTCTCAAAAGTAATAAAAATAAGACAGCTCAAGAAAACAAAGCTAGAAAAGAAGCTCAAGCTTCAATATCAATATCAGTAGCAGGAGATGACAGAAGTTCTTCGCCAACATTCTCGCAAGCTTCTCCTTCATTTCGGCTTTGATCTTCGTCATGACTAGCATTTTGATTATCACCAGCAATTACTTGATTAGCATCTTGAGTATCGCCAGCAACTACTTCTTCGGAGAAATTTCTTTCTTCTGATTAACACCAGCAGATACTTCTTTAGAAGGAACTTCTTCTTCATCTTCCGGAAATTATCCTCTGCACCGCTTTCATAATCGTAATCACTATCAGCAGGACGAGGAACTTCATCATCATCTACTTCTAAAGGATCAATTGATGTAGGAGGAAGAGAGTTGGACAATAAAATGTCATTTACAAGGACTTCAGCCCGGAGATGAACTTGGCGAAGAAGTGCTCTTTGATGATTCCTATCTTGAATATCCTTAAAATAAGCAAGATAATCAAGTCTTCTTTCTGCCCGGTCGCGAGAACCAGTAAGATAGAGACAAGTAATGCATTCTCTTTGCGAATTTTAGCATATTTAGCCTCCAAATCAGAAATAGAAGAATGAAGATTCTTCTCAGACTCTGCGAAAAATAGAATACAAAATTTTATTAAGATAAGGAATTCAGAGAGATATGACAAAGGAAAGATAATTAAGGCAGTCAAACTATTATGACTACCTTCCTTTTGCGAAATAAGATGTTGAACCAAGGATAGACAACTATTCTCCCAATGATCCATTGCGTCATCAAATTTATCTCCAACTAAACCTTTAAGTCGAGACTGAAGATTTTTCTCTTTAGAAACAAGGAAGGCATTTTTCTTCGCAAGAGAAGAATAAGATTCTTCTAATTTGGAATATTGATCTTTAAGCTGATTTGCCTTCACACTTAAAGCTATTCTACCTTGAATGAGTGAATCTCTTTCAGTGATAGATGATTCTGTTACTTCTTTAAGTTCATTTCTTAAAGAGCGAAGAGATTTTTCTGTCAGCACATACTTTTTGGAGAATATTAAGTTGTTGCGAAGATATCGCCATCTTGTTTAAATAAACTCGCTTCTCTTGAGACAAGGTTTTATTCTCATCTGATAAAGTTTCCATCCCTAAATTAGCTTTGGTTAAAGAATAAGAAAGACGAGATACTTCATTACTTAATAGATCTTGTTTTTCAACTAATTGGGTATTTTCATTGGTAAGTTATTTATTTGATCAAGAGAATATGAATAGAGATTATCTAATTGGTTATATTGATCCATTAAGACTTCTTTATCAACACGGGCTTCTTCAACACAGATTCAAATTGATATCTCTCCATTACTCGTTTCTGATTTAATGCTTAACATGCGAAAGAGGGATTTAAAGGATAATTAAGCGGGGAAGGATAAAACCATCGAAAACAAATTAAAGACATAGATGAGGAAATCATACCTCTTAACTCATCATTCTTCTTGCGAAGATTATCACGATCCAGCAAAACATTCTGAAGTTTCTGATTTTCAAGACGAAGAGCATTACATTCTTTTTCTAAAGTTGTCTGCGAAGCAGCTTTGTCAGAACCCAAATGCTTGCTCAGAATTTCGCAAACATTAGACTTGATGGGATCAGTGGAAGACTTCTTGCCATCATCTAGAATCTCAGATAAAACCTTGAAAGCAATATTTATCCCTTCCACGGTCTCTTTCGACAAAGGAGAGACTTAGGAAGAGAACTGGTAGAACAGAAGGTTGAGAAATTCTCAATGGGAAGAGAAGAGGCTTCATTCGCAGAAGGAACCACAAGGGGAATTTCAGTCATAGGAAGATCAACTGGAGAAATGAAATCAGAGGCAGCATTCTCGCGAGTTGGAGATAAAGGTTTATCTTGCGAATATATCGCAGGAGATTTGGAAGAAATGAAGTCAGAGGCAGTCTTCATGAATTGGAGATAAAGGTTTATCTTGCGAAGATGTCGCAGGAGATTTGGAAGAAATGAGTGATGGAAGGGAACAGTAGTTGGAAGCCTTGAGGTGGCGAGATTTCTTGTGAGGTCTATGAAGATCTTTATCACCCTGCGAATTACAATCTAGATAAGAAACAGAGGCAACAATATTGTTATTAGAAAAAGATAGTGTTTCTTACTACCTTCTCATTCGCAGACTTCCTTTTATGAACGACAACTTTATGCTGTGATTTGGGATTGTTAGGATTCTGAACTGAAAATTTGTGTTGGAGCCGCTTTTGCTGAAATAACAAGAGTATGGGAATCACATAAACAACATCACATAAGGCAATAAACAAGATCAATTTCAATAATCAATTTCAGCAAAATTTATAAGGAAGAAAAAAAACTAACCTTGATGAATCCATGAAAGATGATAGCAGGGAAATTATCTTGAAGAAGATCACGAACTATGAAGATCTAATTTGAAGATGAAGAAGAATTTAAAAAGATTGAAGAAGAAAGAAGAAAAGTTGCAACGATGGAGTTTGCAGAAGAACGATGAAGTTGCAGAGAGAATAAAAAGAAAAGAAGAGTGAAAAGAAATATATAGAGGGAATTTTTCCTCGAGAAAATAAACGTGGTTAATACGGAAAGATTTAAGCAGTTAAAAAGTAACGGTTACAAAAGACGTGTCGAGAAATAAATGGAAGAAAGAATACATGTGATAAATGCAGAATATGAGAAAATAAGCGGTTGCGGCATTTCTCACATCATTCTCTACTTTGCAGAGAAGATATGAGAAGAGGCAAGATGTAGGATCAGAATCTCGCAACAGTTATATTCAGCGAAGTTAACAATGGTATTGCACAAAAGCGTCGCAGAACAATTTCAGAAACGATATCAGCAAGGATCATGAGAAAGGTGTGATAGTCTTGCGAAAATTAGAAAGCTTGCGAAGTCAACATTTGTAAGGTTGCGAGAATGTCGCAAACCATATCCGAAAATAAAGGATAGATTAGCTATCATCCACTATGTATTTCCCTTATAAGTAGTCATTCGAGTTGTAAAGGGAGAGAGATCTTTTTTGAGTGAGAGATAAGTAAATAGGAGAGAGAAAGTTGAGAGCAGAGATCATTCTTGATTTCTTTATTTTCCTTGTAAGAATATTCAGAAATTAATCAATAAAATTAAGAGTGTAAACCTAAAAATAGGTTGATCAACGATAAAATCATACAAGGGGTGTATTGTAGGATTTCTTGCAACTACAAGGACGTACGTATTTAAACCAAGATAGTATTAACTCTACTGCAAAGAACCTACAGACTTGTTCTTGTTGAACTCGTGACTTCAATTTTTTGAAGAACCGATAAAAAGGACATTGAACATCATCTTGAAGTATATCTATGTATTATTAATATAAAATTCCTCATCCATATCTTCATCTTTGGGATTTGTCTCATAAAACTCACCATCCCGAGGTTGAGCTTGAGTTTAATTTTGGGTACAATCATTCTCTTAATCCAAATAATTAGCCATATCCGGATCTTCGTTATAATTGGTGAATATTCTTTGAGTTTTACGAGATGAAGATTTGGCTTTGAATCACATATTTTGTAACTAGAATCATAATAATCTCAAAAATCATTTTTTTTTCTCTTTTTTCTTCGATAAAACCCAAACTCTCTCCCTCTAAAAAAAACTTATAACTCTTTAAAGTAAAACTAATACTGACTTTAATAAATCACCAATCATTACCATTAACCACTAATCATCAATATTGACCACTAATAATTAACATTAGGGGAAATTAGGGGGAGACCCAAAAAAAAAAAAATTCTCATTCTCAGGCCCACAATTAATTTTGTATACCGTGACACCCATAATTATTTCTCTGACACCCAAAATTATCCAAAATTATTAAGAATTAATACATAACTCGTTATGCATACTATTTTTTCGGGCATAACTCGTTATGCAGACTAATTTTTCAGGGGTATAATTGGAAACGCAACTTGGATATAACATATCTAAAAATCCGCGCCTTGGAATTTTACAAATTTTATATCGTTGGAAATCTTTTTAAGAGAGCTACGCAACGAGTACAAACAACAATATTAAATTTTTGTTTTTCACGAAAAAATCGGAGGTGATCATCATTTTAGGCAAAATTTCGAAAACTGACTACATAACCATTATGCAGCCACCAAAAAAGATGCATAACACATTCTGCAGACGCATAACGAATTATGCAACCATTTTCTCGACTGCACAACAAATTATGCATCTGCATAACAAAGTTATGCATCTATAACAAGTTATGTATCCATTGTTTTGGTTGATTTTAGTGCGTACATAAAAAATTGATGCATAATGCATTATGCAAACATATTTTCGGATGCATAACAGGTTATGCATATATTTTCTCGATGCATAAAAGATTGTGCAACAAATTTCTCGATGCATAATGCATTATGCAGCCATATTTTCGGATGCATAACAGGTTATGCATCAATTTTCACGACTGCATAACATGTTATGCAGATATTATTGTAGGTGCATGACAAGTTGTGCAGTCTTTGTTTTTGTTGGTTTCAATAGTGATGAAAAAGTTGATGCATAACGTGTTATGCAACCGTTTTCTGGACTGCATAACAAGTTATGCAACAAATTTTGTTGATGCATAACAGGTTATGCATCCATTTTCATAGCTGCATAACAACTTAAAACAACACCCAACAGACTAAAAACCAAATCTGATCTTGACATGTTATGCAGTCATAACAAACTCTATCCGATGCTGAAACAAATTGGTACCCAAGTTAGCTCACCCTACTGGTTTCTAATTAACGCCACATCCGTTGCAAACAACCCTTGTACTCATCCCACAAACGCACAACAAACTAGCAAGGAAACGGTGCGGTCAAGCAGCTGCAGCTGTTTATGTTCTTGTTGTTTAGCCTTGACCAAATCTTCCACAGCACCAACCAAATCTCCTAACGGATTATGCAACGCGGCTAAGTGCACCTTCTATCGGCTATTGCACATCACCACAACCTGCACAGCTCGAGCCTGTATTTAACCATGATCTGCAGACACTAAACAGACCAACACCAGCAACGGACCCCAATATTTGTCTCTCAATTTCTAGTAAACATTGTCCACCATTTCTTTAGCCTCTGTGTACAACAAACTTTGGGATTGATTTACAAAGTTGTAGTCAAGAACAAAATTGTAGTGAATATCCAAGAATATTCCGTGCTGATGGTCCTTGCTTTTATTTACAGTTTACACGATCGGAAACATGTTGATACAATGACACTGGTAATACTTTATAGTCATGTCAGGTTCTAGTGAAGAACATTAGCCTCTCCACCTCAGAAAATAATTGGGAACCTAGTGTATCTTGCAGCTACCACCAAGATCAGGATAAGCAATATCTCGAGTTGTCTGCTCCATCTGTTGTTGCTTGCGGATCCAGACTACCCTAAGTGACTGTTTTTACAGCAGTACCAGGATAAGCAATGATCATCAGCCTGGTCAGTGTTAATGCTATAAGAAAACATTACCATTATAGGATCATGCAAATATTCTAAAGCCTTGGCAACACCCTCAGCTATCTTCATCCTAGTCTTCCAGTCTAGTGGCTTTTTGCCAGGTTTAAGGTCTGCAACATAGAAGAATAAATTAATTCTTACAGTTGATTTACCATGTCATGATCCATAAGATGTTGAGAAAACTAACCGTGTAAATGAAGATTCAATGATCGTAATGGCATAAATTCATACACAATAATCTTGATCCATAAATTCCCCTTTATCACAGTAACCTATCATCTTGACGATGTTAAGATGCTCTACGCAGCTGAGCATTTGAACCTCTGCACCCAATTCTTCCTTCCAATCAAATCGTTTCACGGCAACTTCCTGAAAATTAAGTTTACCGGAACATGAAACCGTCATGCATCTACTACTTAGGACTAAGTTTGCTAAGTATATAGGTAACGTACAGAAACTCTCACATGTTCGTCTTCGAGAATACCCTTATAGACGCATCCCAATCTTCCTTTACCCAAAACATGTCCTGGGTTAAACGCGTCAGTGGCAACAATCATCTCTGTTGATTTGAATACACGAGCTTTGGAAACATTACACTTAATCTCTGCTTGGTATAATTCATTACGACATTCAGCTTCGCCTTCCGTTTCTGAAATCAAAACATATCCCCATCAAACAACATTAAACTTTCACCATTCTCTGTTGGAACACAGAGAACAAATTCTCCACATGACAACAACCCTAAATATTCATTGAGCAAAAAGATCAAACACCAAAAAGTCATCACAGATGACAAAAAAATACAAAATAACATATATGGAAGATTTCAAGTGGTAAAGACCAAATTCAAAATTCTCAGAAAAAAAGGAAAACCAATATTCAAGTATAATAAGAAGTAATTAAGGAATTAAAGGATGAATTATGTACCATAACGATGTTTTCTCCCCGAAGGTTCTTCAGTCTCGCCGTTAGTCGATCTGAGACAGGAGAAATATCGAAACCTAGCCATACCCAAAAAATCACAAGAGAAAGCAGATTGGGTTTGAGAATAATTATGGGTTTGAGAAAAGAACAAAACATAATTTTAGAAATTATGGGTTTGAGAATAATTTTCTTCCAGAAAATGGATGCGTGCCTGTGTTTTTCTGAGTGTGGGTTTCATAGTAGAAAAGTGTGGGAAAATGGGTCTCCCTGTAGTTTTCACTTAACATTAACACTATTATGGCAGGGGCATCATTGCCACGATGAAAAATTGGTTGATAAGGGGTTTTTGGTTTTACTACCCAAATAATCTTATTTTGGCTTTGTTCAGTATGCCACCGAATTTTCTTATATGCCTTAAAACACGATTCTATTTTGCAAGACACTGAGGTGAGAATTGGGCTTACACAGAGTTATGTTTATGTTCTTCAAGACCTAGGAGGATCTGGTTTTATTCATCATAGTTATCTTTGGTTATAACTTCAGTGATTTATCTTTGGTTATCACTTCAGTGATTTTCTGATGAACATCAGGTGTTTTTTATTTTTCTTCGACAAGTTCCATAGTTTGAAAGTATGAAAAGGTTGCAAAGATAGCTACTAGCTAGATTGGTATGAGAAGCCCATGTCGTACTTGGGTCCTTTTTGAGGATACTGTTAACTTTAAATTGTAGCATGGTGGTGGATTTCCATTTCTTTTCCTTAAAAAAATGAGAGTATTTCTCCCAAAACCTTTCTCTAGCAGTTGAATTCCACGTTGCAACTTGTCTTTCTCTGGACTGTTGGAAAAAATAATAAAATTTGGTAAATTCTGCCTTATGCAATATACGGGTGCTGTGAAAATAGAGAAATGTTTAGCGCCTTTGCAAGTAAGTCGAAGCTTACGAAAAATTGTGCTTCTGGTGTTACAGTTGATCCCGTAGTTTTTGGATGGCGATACATTTCACTTAGTGCCTTTGAACAACATCCCATATAATTGTGAGGCAGTGGTGTAAAGCACAATTGTAATTCTCTCCGTAGTGTTATTTTCAGTTAGGAAGCTTGGGAACGTAGAAATTAACGTTTAATCCCAAATTTGTTGGGCTTTGGACGTTCTAATCCTACTCTCTCAGACCTAGTAGTAGTTAGTCCTAATTTGTCAAATTATGAACGGGTTAATCCATGAACTATGATTTTGGGCATACCAAAATCTTCCAAGGCATACTGAATGAAGACAAAAAAGGTTGTGAAATAGCAAAATCAGATAATCCCTTAACCCAAATTTTTTTAATGACAAATCTGCCCTTTACGTATTAGTGTTAATAATCTTGATTAGTGATTAAATATTTTGTTTAGTGATTAAAATAATTTTCAGAATTATAAGAGTTGTTTAGATGAAAAATTTGAGGAAAAAAAATCAAAGTTTTGGTTTGGTTAAGAATGAGAGAAAGAGAAGGAGAAAATGAGAAAATTCTAATTCTTGATTCAATGGAGGATGAGAAGGGTCATCATTCATCTAAAAAACCTAGGAAAATACATATCAACTACAACAATGATCCAGAAATGGCTGATTTCTTAGATTATGAGAATGATTTTACACAAACTCAAACACAAGCTCAAACTCAAACACAAACTCAAGATGATGATTTTTATGAGCCAAATCCAGATGATGAAGACATTGATGACGAACCCAATGCTTCTAATACACAGGTACACTTATATCCTATACTTAATCTCAATTCTATAGCTCTCAATTATCAAAAGTTAGGTTTTTTGAATCATGGTTCGGCGAAACAGGTTGAGGTTCGGCTCACATCTATGAGCCGAATCTACCAATTGATGAATGGTTCGGCTTAGTGAATCTGTTTACTGCATGCGCCGAACCTATAATTTCCAATTCCAACCCTTTTTCTAGACACTAGTTCGGCTTATATGAAAGTTTCATAGTAAACCGAACAACATCCTGAATAGCCCGGAACGGAATCATTACTAATTCGGCTTATATATCCAAAATCGTATGTGCCGAACATAATTTTTTAATTTCTGGGTTGAAATATTGTTACTGGTTCGGCACATATGGAGAATATCGTATCAGCCGAAACCTCTTATGTTCAAGGTTCGGCACATAATATGATTATCGTCTGAGCCGAACATGAATTTGTTAATTTTTGGGTTAAAATATTGTTCGTGGTTCGGCACATATTGAGGATATCGTATAAGCCAAAACCTGTAAATGTTTATAGTTCGGCACATAATGTGATTATCGAATGCGCCGAACCTTGTTATTATATTCCCTTTCTAGTGTTTAACCTTGTGATATTCTTTGTAGATCGTGCTTGGACCCATGGAAAATCAACCTGATCCAGTAGACATAATTCACGAGGATACCAAGGATCACTTCCAAAATGATTTCGTATGTAAGAACCTTTTGTTTACCTTAATGTTGTCGGAATATTCCAAAGTTTTTCTTACAAATTACTTGTTTTGGAATGAACGTAGATATGGAAAACTAAACCAGAAGTTCTGGATTGGCTTGAGGAACACGCGATGAAGATAAATTGTGTACTATTTAAAGGACAACAAAGTCGATGGGATCGGTTTGAAATGATTTGTGAGCGTAGTGGAACCGGCGCTAGCAAGGTTAAAAAGGGTACTGTATACGTTGGGAAGACCGGGAGAAAGAATAGGACGAAGACGAAGAAAAGAAATTGCCCTTTCAAGATCGTTTTCAACCTCAAGAATAAGTCCATGAACAAAGAAGATCAATATTGGATAATGAATAAAGATATGGATTGTCGTCATAACCATCCACGTCCCAAAGACCTTCATGGACATGCGAAAGTAGCGCGACTCAAACCCGACGAGATGCTAGAAGTGGATAAAATGACACGAGCACGTTTGCCACCTTCTAGGATTCTTAGCAAATTGAAAGCTGACAACAAGAATAACAAGTCGATTATGCAAACTATCTACAATGCAAGACAAAAGATTAGAAGACTCAATTTTCAAGGTAGGATGGTGATGCAACAAGTAATGTGGTTAGGGGTGAAGAATAACTACGCTTGCCAAAAGAAGTTGGATGACTTCGGTCAAGTCACACACCTTTTCCTTGCCCACCCGGAATGCGCCCAATTGGCTCTATGCTTCCCACAAGTTATTATATTGGATTGCACGTACAAGACTAATAAATATGAGATGCCGTTGATGAACATTGTGGGGCATACTTCGACAAAGGCACCGTTCACCGTGGCTTTTTGTTTCATGAAAAACGAGAAGAAAGAGAGTTATGTTTGGGGGTTAGAACAATTGAAGTTAATCTTCCGGAAGGGTGCTCTTCCTAAAGTGTTCGTTTCCGATCAAGATTCATCGTTGATGTATGCTATTAAGAAGGTATTTCCGGATGCATTCAATTTTCTTTGTACGTTTCACATATGGTGCAATGTGAGGAAAAAATGTCAACCGATAATTCAACCACTTAAGTTGAAAGAATTAGAGAATATTGCTAAGCTACCGTTGGAGACACGAGTAAAGAAAAAGAAGTAATTCTTGAAAGCATATGAACATAATGAGATGTTGTGGGCTTCTTTCCAAAAAGAATGGGAAGCTTTGATATGGTCAATCACCGAGGATGTCTATGAAGAAAATTTTAAAATGCTTATTAAGCATTGGAAGACCGCCTACCCCGATGTCATTACTTGGTCAAAGATGTGTTGGAACCTAATAAAGAAAGGTTCATGAGTTGTTTCACAAATCGGCACAAACACTTCGACAACCAAGCCACAAGTATGGTAGAGTCGGCTCATTATCGGTTGAAGAAGAACCTTTTTGGTTGTGTTGACACTTTTGTCACGGTTTTTGATGCAATTGATGAATATTTCAAAAGTGATGTTGTGAGAATTAAAACCCCGTTCGAGCATGACCTTATGTTTAGACACAAGAATTATGGTACTAATTTAACTTATAGAGTCTCCTATCTATGCATCGACTTGTTGATGAAAGAAGTGGATTTGATTAAGACATTAGGCGCCACCTTGGAGGAAGAGTGAGTTTGTACAATGAAGAAATCTATGGGACTTCCATGCCTCCACGACCTACTTTGGTACAAGGATGGTATCATACCATTTGAGGATATTGATCATTTTTGGGAACAATTAAGCTTCGATCCTCTCCCAACCGAAGACGATGAGGATGATCTAGAGATATGGGACACGACAAATGGGAAAAAATTGGCGGAGATGTATAGGAATATGTCCCGACCTAAAAAGAAATTCCTATGGGACAACATGATGCCGGTCATGTATCCTTTCACCCAAGAAAATATTTTGGAACCGGAGAAGAGTGACCCGAAAGGTAGGAAGAGTAAGAAAATGAATAATTTTCAAACTAGACAAGCCAACAAGGAACTACTGGATAATAAAAGGAATCCATCCGGCGTTGAGTACCATGATGCAAGGTTTGAAAAGGCAAAGAAAGAAATTGAGAAGTGGATGAAGGAGGAAGAAGTCAAAGTTCCAAAAAAACGAGGTCGTCCGAGTATTCAAAAATCGGAAACAAGTAACAAAGAGGTGAATGATAATGATTTTCCGTCACAAGCTAAGGATAGTAAAGAGGATGTCAAGGGGAAGGCTAAGATGTATCCTTCACAAACTAAGATAAAGGAGAAAAGGACCGTACATGAAATTGGTAGGATGAGAGGACCCAAAAGAGATAAGTCCGGTAAGTATATGAGGCCTATCAATTTTATATATGATAACTACTTGGAAGATCTATCGCCAATAATTCATGAGCATATTATAGCAATGGACGACGTGCAAGGCGATGGAAATTGTGGTTATTACGTCACGGCGGAACAACTTGGTCCTTTTATGGAAGGGAATAATCTGGTTCCCCCTGAAAATGAAGTGAACTATATTCGGAAACGATTGTTACAAACCCTACGTAAAAAAAAAGAATTCTATAAGACAATGATGAGAACAGGTCCAAGAAAAGATGCAGGGGTGGCAGCGGAGTAAGTTTCATTCGAACGTCATTTGCATGGGGATTTTATCACTACCGAAGAATATTGGATGGAAATACCCATTTGTGGGTTTTTAATAGCGGAGACATTCAATTGCGTCATACATTGTTTCGCATGGACGGGTAGTAGCTTTACTTACGCGCCTCCAACAAAACCTTGCAATGATGGTGTAAAGGATAGAAGACTTGTTCTTGGATTTGTTCAAAATTGTCATTTTATCGGCCTCAAACTTAGACCCGGTTGCCCATTACCACCCTTGATGAGTGCAGCCTTTTGGCCTAGATTTGAAAATAATTTTGCGATGGATTGGTGTGCAAATTATGCGACGGAAATGGATCTTTGGAAATCTTTGCATGTGCAGCCTCCAAGTGGACAAGTAATTACGTTTTCAAGTGATGAGGATGAAGATGTTAAGCAAGAGGTCAGTGAAGATGATGAGAATGAGGTCAGTGAAGATGATGAGAAAGAGGTCAGTGAAGAGGATGAGATTCGTTTAGGATCCCCATATAAAATGTTTCATGGATTTATCCGTTTATTTTGTGTCTTTTGATTTTCGTGTAGGATGAGGATGATATTTTGACTAGAATTGCAGTTACATGTACCCATCAAAAAGAAATACTTGAATAATTTACTTTTTATTTATGAAACGTGTCGTTTTCTGCAAACTGGAACCATGAACACAGGCGAAGGTTCGGCTTATCACATAACGAGTATTATAAGCCGAACATGGCAAAAAAACCCAGATTTTTTTTTCAGGTTTGGCTTATAATAACAATTCACTGCAAGCCGAACCTGACAACAACAAAAAATACCAGAGTTTTTTTGTCAGGTTCGGATTATAATATTATTTCACTGCAAGCCGAACCTTAAAACTTTAAAAAACCAGAATTACTTTGCTAGGTTCGGCTTGTAGTATATTCTTAAAGAAAGCCGAACCTTTCATGATTCATGAACACAAGAATTATTATATCATTCCAAATAGACTTTTCAAATTCATAGAAATTGTGGATTACATCCCTGCTACATAGTAGGCTTGCAATTAATTTCTAATATCCTAAACGGGTAATGAGAAACCTTCTAAGAATGTGGTAGTGATCTTTGTATTTGAAATTCTTTCCCTTCCATCGTCGCCATTCCTCTAGAGCTCGAACTTCAATCTCAGAGTTTGTTTCACCTTTGAGTCGATATCGACTCACAATCCGAACTAAAGCTATGAAGTCTGTGACTTTTTTCTTAATACTTTCAATTCGGCAAAACAAGGACGCAATATCCCGGTTGTGAGGATTACCTGTTTCCGTGCTGAAGGCTTCATGAATTCTAACCAAGTAGTACATACTCATCAGACCATTTACTCGTCGTTCTTCACCCTTCTTTGGATAGTATGCTACATAATTAGTGCAAAGAGATAAATCTTCTTCTAGAGTAAACTTAGGAGTTGGGGGTGCCATTTTTTGAGCATATGTGGTTAAGAATATGAAAAAACATGCAGGTATATATAGAATATAGTTTTACAACGGCTATATCTTTCAAAAAAGGAGTCGTTCGTAGATTTTCGTGAAAAAAGTAAAGGTTCGGCTTATAGAAATTTTAGAACATAAGCCGAACCTATATAAGTAACGACTATTTTTTTAAAAATTTTGAAAATTTTTACAGATTCGGCTCACCATATTGGTGAGATTTAAGCCGAACTATATACTGGATTACACCAATAATGATTTTTAAGGCTCGGCTTATAACTCAAATTATAGAAAAAGCCGAACCTGAAGGACAAACGATTCGGCGCGTAACTAACATTAGAGGATAAGCCGAACTCTATAAATTCGACGCATAACTCAAATTTCAAGATAAGCCGAACTTTATAAATTGCAGGTAGTAAGTAGCTAATTAACTGTTAAGCTATTCATTAAAACATGAAATTGAAGGTGTCCATAACCCAATCCCAGCACCATTGAAAACAAAGTTCAACACCTAAAAGCAAAGGTATTTGCAACACCATAAAAGTGTACTTAAAACTTAAGAAAAACATTAAAAGGAAGTTGGAAACATAAAAGGGAATTTAACCACGACCCCTCTTCTTAGTTGCACGACCACCTCTTCCGGTAGATAATTAGCATTTACCTTGGAACATAAAAGATTCTTTACCAATTGGAGATAATTAGCATTTACCTTGTTTCCGGTAGTGTCGGGAAAGATGTCTCTACCAAGAGTATAAAGAAAGTAGGCAGTTCCGGTTTGCTTCACTTTGACGGGATCCATTATCAAAAAACCTTGTGTTACTCTTTCCTTTGTGTTCTCAAACTCCCTTTTCAAGTTAGTCAACTTGATCTTCTTATTCTTCTTATTTCTGCCACCTGGTATGCAAACGGTATCGACATCTTTAACTGATCGACAAAACTCCAACTCAGTTTTGTGTGAACCCCAACCAAGGCATTCCAGGTACAAATTGTATATCTCATCCCAACTCATGTCATAAAAACCAGCATCCACACTTACACCCCTTGCTTTAAGGTCTGTAATCTTACTAGCCTCATCAGGACTGATTGCCATCTCTCCAAAAGGTAATTGAAATGTGTAAGTTTCTGGACAAAAGCGCTCGGTAAAGGCAGAGGCCGACACACTATCATATTCCTTATGTCCATAATTGATGATAGGCCATAAAGCACTGCGTTGTACGTAAGCAATCACCTCAGGAACCTCTTCATCAAGACTCCATTCTGCTGCCCTCTGGTGTCTCAATACTCGGACTGCACGGTTGTTATCAGGAGTCTCATAAATTTTCTTCGCCCAAGAATCGGCATAACCAATCAACACATTTTCTCCATCTTCCGGAAGACCATGAGGAAAACCATCTGATCAAGGTGTAATTACGTCATCTTCATCAGGAATGTGTAAACCAGTGATCCGTCGATCATCATCGTCCTTCTCTTTCTCGGGTTCTGCCACCTTCTTACCTTTCTTGTCTTTCTTGGGTTTTCCTTGGGGTTGTGTTTCTTGATGAACTTGTTGATTATCATCAACTTCTTCATCTTCAGCTATTCCTTCTTCTTGTCTTTCAATTCTTACTTGTTCAGCTTCTTCTTCTAAAATTCCTCCTCTACCTCCCGCTCCCAATTTTTTCTTACCTCCTCCTCTAGGATCGGGAGTTTTAGAAGTAGAAGGTGTTACCTCTATCTTCTTCCTCTTTGTAGCTGCATTGGTCCTGACACAAGTATGAAAGTTATAAGACTAATTCGAACAACAAAGAGATTTGGAAAGCCAAAAACTTGTAAGAAAATAAGAAGGCTCGGCTTACCCGAAATAACACATATGAGCCGAATCATGTCTTGAAATTTTTATTAGCTTACACAGAGAGTGGATCGGCTCATACCACAAAACAATTATACGCCGATCCTATATAGTCGTCTCATAACCGATACTGTCGAATAAGCCGAATCTATGATTATGAACTCAAACATGTATTCGGCGCAACATGATATCATATAAATAAGTCGATCCTATACGCTTGTAAAATTTATGGAATTTTAACAATGATATTCGGCGCAACCCTAATACTATCGAATAGGTCGAATCTAGACTTATAAATTGAAACATTTATTCGGCGCAAAGTGGTGTCATACAAATAAGCCGATCCTACACATGAAGAATTCATGAATTTTAAACAAAATTAATCGGCGCAAAACTAATACAACCATACAAGCCGATCCTAAGCACATGCAAAAATTCTGAAATTCAAACAACATTTATTCGGCACAAACTAATACTACCATACAAGCCGATCCTACGCACATGCAAAATTTCTGAAATTTCACAAAACATATTCGGTACAAAACTAACACCATCGAATAAGCTGATCCTAAATATAAGTCTTTGTGTCGCTAAGTTCGGCTCAAAACGGATTTCAGATTTACGCCGAGCCGTTCATATGCACTTTCAGGGTTCAGTTTCAAGAACAGCTCGGCGCACATCTAAGATTTGTTTTGCGCCGAACTATACACTGTCACCGCCGCAGAAACATGATTTTGACGAATTAAATCGACCAAACCAATATAAAACATCAAATACGATATGGTTTTGTAGAACTAACCTTCTTATTCTCATTTCCGGAGTTGGTTCTTCTTCAATCTCTTCTTCCGGTTGATTTTGTGGTTGATTTTGAGTTTGTTCTTCACTCTCTAAATCTTCTTCTTCTTCAATAGGTTGTTCAGTCGATCGATTTGAACGAGATACTGGCTTACGACGACCCATTATATAGATGAGTTTAATCGTCGACTAAATTTTCACGAATCGACGATTAAATTTCCGCGATGATACGATGAAAAAAAGGAAGAAGAAGAAGAAGGGGTTAGGGATATGAAACTGATTTTGGTTATGAAACTGATTTTAGGTTTATTGATTATAGGTTTTTGTATTAGGGTTAGGGATATATTAGTAATTTAAAGGATTTAAGGGCATATAGGTAATTGAACCACCCCATAGGGTACCCCTTATAAGGTCACCCAAGTTAGGACTAGTGCTTTGTATGCCTAGGAAGATTTTGGTATTCCCAAAATCAGGGTTCTAATCCATTTTCGAACGATTTGGTCCAAAACAGATTTTTTGGATGACAAAACTACCCATTAGCTATAACAAGTTTTCGCGATTTAGCATAGTTTTCATTTTTTTTCAATTTTCAGTCGAGAAAATATTCTTCTCCCGTCAAACTCGTCTCTCTCCCTCTTTAATCTGTTGAACAAGAAGGTGGAGTTTATTGACAGAGCTACCGGCAATCATCGGAGGTACTGAAACTCACAAACATATTAAGATTTCGAAAATTTTGTGACTTTTTTTTTTGTTGTTTTAGATTTTAAAAACTCTAGAACTTTAATTTCAGACCGAATTTCTTTTCTAATATACAATCCGCGTTTCGATCTGTAATCTTGGGATGCTTCACATCATTTTTAGGTAATAACCATGAAAAATTTCGATGAAAATTTTTAGGGATCCCAATTGAATTTTGATTTATCTTTTCTCCTTAATCTCAACTTAAAATCTAATTTTATACTTTTAATCGGCACAATCTTATTTCTATTACCCATCTAATCTTTTCAAAAATCTCATACTATTATATTTGAATTTGAATTTGATCGTGATTATATATTGTATTTGTTGATTGCTAAGTAATTTGAACTGAATTGGATATAATATTTCGGTTTGGTGTTGTTTTTGCGTGTTTGTGACTGGACGTAGGTTTTTTACTTTGATCCTATTTTGGTTTTTGCTGTATTTAAATTCTAGGTTTTTTTCTTTCTTATTTTTTTATGGAAAGGGAATTTGAGTTTCAGTTTTTTGGAGCTTTAATGGTGAAAGAAACTTAATGAGTAGGTATCATTCGTAAGGAATAAATGTTAGTTTCTTGATTGTGTTCAGTAGTTTAGATTTTATATTTACTCAATGCTTTGATTTTTTTATTTTGGAGTGTGATTTGTGAGCCTAATTCTAGTCTTTTGGTTTAGTCCATCTAAAGAATTTTGTAAAGGTATATGTATCCGTGTTTGTATATTATAGTAGTACTGTGTTGATATTCTTTCTAGGATTAATAGCACAAATTAACTCGTCAAGTGATTTAGTCGAGTATCGCTTTAAAATGTTTACATGACCAGTGATCTTTTTCATTTTGGGCAGGAACTGACCTTACCTTACCTATCCCTGTGTTCCTTTTTCTCAAGACGTTTCGTCTTGTGTGATATACCGAGCATCATCTAGTGAGCTAAAATGTTCCAAATTCCAATCAATAACATTGATAGTTGATACTTATTTTTCATATCACAGGAAGACCGTATCCAACTACCGGCACTTCCGTCAAGCATCGCATCAGCATTAATTTATAGTGTTTTCCAGACACATTTTCCATGCCGAAGAACTCTCCGTATAATAGTACATTTAATGAAAGAAGCTTTGGCAATTTTGTGTGTAAACCTCATGTTAGATCAATCTCAAGTTGCGTTGTATCATCATTTGGAACGATGGTAACTTCCTCATAGATTCATGATTTAAATTTTCTTATTCTAACTATTGAGTTCTTATATATATTCGTTACTCGTCAAGTTGTTTTGAAGTACGACTACATAAACTCATGAAACAAGAGGAGTTAATTCATTTATTTTGTTCTCAATGCGACACATAAGATTTTCATTTCATGTAAGTCTTTGTATTCTAAGTTTTTGCTTTGATTTTGCCGTGTATATGTTTATAATTATTGTTGAAGGTAACTAGCTCAAACAACAAGTTAATTTTTTCATTCCAGAAGTGGCCGTAATGTTCAAATGTGATGTTTATTGTATGGATAGCTAGTCTAAACTATTATCTAGGTACTGTCATCTTATTGAATTTATTTATAAGCAAAATCGGTTGTTTTTACATTATTATGTTTGTTTCTTCTAACTAAGGGCTAGGGAATTCATTTTAAGTTGTCCAGTTTAGTTCTCTTACTGATAATCTTCTATAGTGAATACAATTGTGGCCCTTTATTATTGAATTATTAATATGTACATAGTTGTACACATGTTGATTCTTAATGTGTACATAATTGTACACTTATTGATTTTTAATGAGTACATAATTGTACACCTGTTGATCGTTAATATGCACATAGTTTTACACCTGTTGATCTATTAGCATTACATTATTTGCTAATCAGGTGTATTTGCTTTAGGAACACAGTATAATTGTCCATGGTGATGAGGTGAGAGAGAAATGACATTCTTCATTTATATATAATGTGCATATTACTTCACATTCTATTTTGTACCATTTTACATATTTATGTTTGTTTAACATCTGACGAAAATAATTTGGGGTCTGAATAGGCATAACGTATATTTGGAAGTAGATTTGCACTCAGACACCCACAAAAGCCTTACATTATTCAAGAAAGTAAGTGCGTTAATCTCTAATTATAATAACTTTGATAAAATATATGAGGTGTATCTTCTTGTACACCAGTTATTCTCTTTGATTACTAATGTAAGTTTTCTTCTTTGTAGGTGAACTCATTGGTACAAAATATTCCTAATTAGCAAACTACCGATGTGTTGTGAAACAACAGTTGATTTTCACCCGACAACACCTCATTTAACAAGTATCCAGGTAGATGACAGTCATGTTTCTATTCTTCATATGCATATTTGAGTTCTTCAGGAAACATATATAATTGTTTCCCTTTTATCTATTTCTTCATTTTCTTTAAAAAATATAGCAATTGAATTTCAGCAATCACCTTTTGTTATCGAGTTGTTAATGTGTACACCTGTTCATTCTTGATGTGTACATAATCGTACACCCATCGTCAATGTGCACATAGTTGTAAACTCGTTGATCGTAAATGTGTACATAATTGTACATTTGTTAATTGTTAATACTAATAATCATTCGGAATATCACATTTACGATCAAAACTGAGAATGGGTGTGGAGGGGATATCTTAAACGGTGACGTGAATGGCAAATTGATGATGTAGAAACTGTAGGGAAAGAGGATCTTGCTTTAGGGAGTTAACTAATTGTCTTACTTCTAATAAATTATAAATTATGATTCCGTCTATTAATTTATAGTGTTATTAATTTAATGTATAAGATCGTTTTATCTAGGACGGTTGTAGTTTTAAATGACAGATTTGTGTTCATATTTTGTTGTGTAGTCTAGATATAGAATTAGGAACAACTACTGAGAAACTACATTTGCAGCTGAAAGAAACATTAATAATAAACATCTAATTAAGTTTTAGTATGTCTCACCCGTTTATTCAAATCACCCTCGTGATATGGACTTCTTAATTTACTGTATGGATTCTGAATTTCCAACATATGGACTTAGTGTACAAGATGGTACAGTGCAATATAACCGGTGTACAAGAAGTTACACTGCAACAATTTTGTTGCACCTATATAAACTTATAATTTTCGTCATTGTGAAACAAAGTTGAAATGGTGAAACTCCTTTCACATGAAATCAAGTTTTTGCGTACTATAGTTTTTTTATTTAGCTACCAGTTTGAAATTATCATCATCCTGTGACATATCAAGCATTCCTGCATATAACACTTTTTTTTTCCCTTTTCCCTTTCGAACTTTGTTTTGCATGTTGTGTCAACCCCAGTCAGTCCAGATAAGCATAATAACTACTCATTTCTCCCTGTAATATATAATCTCATATTCTGGAATAGATCATAAGTCCAGGTAGTTAGCATTTTAAGAAATCTCCATCCTATTCCATTGTGACTGCCCTGTCACTGATAACTTAGTCTGTCCTGGTTAAGCAAATCAGTGGGATAAATCAAAATCATTACCATACTGTAATTTCCTCTCAGTTGTTAATAATTAGTATTGATATCCCATTTATTTGTTTTGTCTAAATAATTCTGGGCACTGAAAAATTTCTGATTGAGTTGATAGGTACCTGCAATATTGGACTGCGAACCAAGGAAAGGGAGAAAAAGTAGCAGAACAACTTGTTTATCGGGCCTAAGGTTGGTTTTTGAGTATTTTAATATGTCTTGCCTATATTTTGCATATTTAATACTTTTACGTCCCCGTAGAGTCAGAATTATGAAGTGGGTAAATTTTGTAGGTGTGTATAAAGTGGTGCACGTGAAAAAATGACTCCATAAGCTTATGCAAGTTTTGTGCATGTTTACTTTTTTGTACACATGAGAAGGAAAATTAATTTTTTAAAAATAAAAATTATAGTCATATGGGTACTCTTTTTTGCAGGTATCAGAAAGAGTGTTGGTGGTACATGATTCAAGTTGTATGTGCTGTACAAAGTACAAACTGGTGAAACTTGTCTTGTCTTGTTTTTGGGTTTTCTGAATTTTCGTAGATGTGCACATGTTTGTACACTAGTGTAAACTAAGATTTTAAAAAAAATGAGAATTATATAGTCATATGTGTACTCTTTTTGTAGCTCTCGGAAAGAGCTTTCTGAATATATAAAGTTTGCAAATTTTGGACAAACATTCAAAAGATAAATTGTTTTCTAATTTTTTTGTGTTAATTAAAATTGCTGACATCATCATAAGTCAGTGAGGACTAAATTATAAATATTTGAACTAAATTGTAAATGATAAGGATTATTTGTGTACTTTCTCATATTTTGGAGTAATTTGTACCTAGTTGACTCGGGCTGGACTAAACCATACTTTTGGACTGACTTTTGGACTAAACCGTATTTTTCCCTGGAACTTCAGGGAACCATAGGTGAGAGCATTCGTTTTGGTCAGGTTGATGTCAAATTGGCTCCTAAGCCTAATTTTTTTTATAGAAATTGGGCTTCCAGGCCCATTTACACTTGTGTGCATCCTAGCAAGAATTTACACGGCATTGCGAGATTTCCAACTCTCTCGATGTTGTCTCTCCTCCAATACATTTCCGGGGTTTTGTTTTGTCTGGGCCGAAAAGAAAAACGGCGTTACATACGTACCAAGCATCAGTTGTCACAAAAAATCCTATGCGACAGTTTCTAACAAGAAATGATGGGAGACCTTAGACTCCAACTCCAAGTGCAAGTGTGTTACTGTATATATCTTGGTTACGCGCATACGTAGCCAAGTAGGGGTGAGTATGTCCCGGTTTTTAAGTCATTCACATCCAATCCAATTCACTATGGGTTTCAAATTTGGCATTCACATCCAATCTAACATCCAGCAGATTCGCACCCAATGGATGCACGGATGGACGGATTGGGTACAAATGAAAACTACAGGGAGACCCATTCTCCCTGATGTTTCTACTGTGAAACTCACGCTCCCAAAACTACAGGCGCGCACCCAAATTCTGGAAGAAAATTATTCTCAAACCCAAAATATATAAAATTATGTTTTTGTTTCTGTCTTCTTCTTCTTCGTCTTTTTTTCTTCTTCTTCTTCTCCACTATACCTAGATCTCAGAAAAAGGGAGAGATTCGATTGATTTCGAGTACAAATTCATGCCTAAATTCGATTGATCTCAACAACAACACCAAATCCTCTTCTTCTTCGAATTAATGACGAACCCTCTTACTACCGATTCTCTTCATTACAATTTAAATTCACTACTGTTATTAATGGTAGCAGCAAAAATCCCTAAATGGGTTTGTAGAACACGGTTTGGTCATCATAGATTTATGATGAAAACTTGTTTTCAATGAAGATTTTGAAATAAATTTCAGATTTTTATGAAACTCTCAGCCGTGAATTGAGTTGGAGTAAGCAATACTGGATGAGTTGTGAAGAAGGTTTAATTGCAGATGATGGTGTAAATACATGAAAGAAGATGATGGTGTAAATACATGATTTTGACCAAGAGCCCCCGAATAACTGAAAGATAATGGTTTGCGTGGGAGTTAATGAAACATGAAAGAAGATGATGATGTGTTTATGACTGCATAACATGTCATTCAGTCGAGAAACTGTCTGCATAACATGTTATGCATTTGTGAAAATGGATGCATAACCTGTTATGCATCTACAAAATTGTTGCATAACTTGTTATGCAGTCCAGAAAACCTGCATAACCTGTTATGCGTCCTAAAATATGGCTACATAATGCATTATGCATCGAGAAAATAGATGCATAACCTGATATGCATCCGTAAATATGGATGCATACTACATTATGCATCAATTTTTTATATATACGGCTAAAATCAACCAAAACAATGGTTACATAACTTGTGATAGATGCATAACTTTGTTATGCAGATACATAACTTATTATGCAGTCGAAAAAATGGTTGCATAATTCGCTATGCGTCTGCAGAATGTGTTATGCATCGTTTTTAGTGACTGCATAATGGTTAAGTATTAAGTTTTCAAAAAAATTCCCTAAAATGAGGACCACCTCCGATTTTTTCGTTAAAAACAAAAATTTGATATTCTTTTTTGTACTCATTGCGTAGCTCTTTTAAAAAGATTTCCAACGATATAAAATTTGTAAAATTCTAAGGCGCGGATTTTTAGATATGTTATGTCCAAGTTGCGCTGCCAATTATACCCCTGAAAAATTAGGCTGCGTAACGAGTTATGCCTGAAAAGATAGTATGCATAACCAGTTATGTATTGATTCATATAATAATTTCATATAATTATGGGTGTCACGGTATACAAAATTAATTGTGGGCCTGAGAACGAGAATATTATTTTTTTGGGTCTCCCCCTAATTTCCCCCTAATCCAATGGATTTGTTTTAGTTAAAATCTATAATGAAGAAATAAAGCCAACACAGATGACTTCTTATAGATCCTAAACATTTTATGTACGTAGATAAATATAGAAGTCCCATGGACAACACTCCAAGAAAATACCTCAAGAATTCCTAAATTACTATATATTTTGCTAATCTAACAGGTATGGATGTCCAATGGATTTTCAAGATTGCATCTAGGCGCAATCCGTAATCCGCTGGATTTTAAAAATCTCTTCCGCATCTAATACATTCGGTATCCATTCGTAAAAATACGATTGGTCACTGCCAAATCCGCGGATTACAGGCCAAATGCTCACCCTACTACGTACTCTGCGTGCCACTATGTTAACTGGGTTTTATCAAAGTGCATCTCCAATCTCCAGTGCCTACTAAGCCTTAATTACATTCTGATGTTGTTTTCTAGCACTCTCGAAGACATAGCTAACTTGGCCGATTAATATCACATATCCATACTCTTCTGTTTTCGGAAAATAGTTACTATCAGTTGTTCTTGTTAGCCCAAAAATATGCCAAATAAAAAATGTGATATTGACTCTTTTTTAGAAACAGAGGTATACTACTTTTGAGTTGTTCTTTGGGTTTAAACCTTAGAAGTTGGACCAATATCCCGACTAGTAACTTTTTTATACAAGAATCTTTAATAGTATTTTTGATGATGACTAACCCTTCCATTATGAACTCTCTGATCCCTCCTGCTAGAAAGTAGGAGTGACTTACCTTGACCAGAAGTAAATCCAAGATTCAAGCAAAATAGTGAATAAACCTGTCAGTAAATATTACTCCAACACTCATCAACCTACATTTCTGACAACACTTCCATAATTTTAGCAATACAATGGTATCACAACACGCCTCGAGATTCAAGTTTGATCGTTGGTCAGTCACGACAACAAACTATAGGTTTGTGCACTTCAATTAATAACTTCCTAGTGTTTTCGCCAAGAAGAAAGGTACCTACGAGATGATCTGATGCTGAAATAAGACTATGAGTTGTGAGCAAATGTTCAAAGGAGAAAAGAACTAGAAAATGTGGTACCTTCTGAGTTCAATACTTCGTCAACAATATGTATCTGTCTTAATAACTATCTGGGCATATCTTCATATTAACTACATGTTAATATTATGTATTTATCCCAGTTACTGTCTAGGTATATCTTTTTCTCAAGGATTTTTAGGTCAATATTATGTACTTAGCCTAGTTTGTTTTTTTTTTTTTAATCAACGGCCTTCAAAAAGGCTAATGATTCCCCTCAACAATTGACAAGAGCCAGATTGGAGGAACAAACCAGTACATAGAGGACTTGTGAGTTTTAGCCCATTGAGCAAGCTCATGAGCAACCTAATTACAATAACGAGGTTGAAAAGTAAATAAACAAGCAACTAAACTTGAAGAGAAATACTTAATATCCTTAAAAATAGCATCATGTTAGAGCATTGCTCGGTCGAACTCGCATGCGTTGCTATCTCAGGCATGTTTGTTAATACTAGTGATCAAAACTATAAGTCTTGATTACTAGCCTATTAGAGATAATGTCTTGGATTAGGATAGAAAGTGTAGTTGAGCTCAAGACTCCATGGCAATCATCATACAAGACGAAGGACTACTCAAGGAACTGGTGGATCTTCATCGACTAAAAGGTATGTGGAGACTTGAACTTATTTGTCACTCAAAAGTCTATTTACTCTATCTCCTACTCTTGAGAGAAAAGTCGTTTTGATATGTAGACTTTCATTATACACATTTGCTATTTCGAGCCGAGTTTATCTCGCCTATCTATTTCTCGAAATGTGTGTTGGTAAGCTTTCGCTTTAGCCGAATTAATATTTACCAAGTGGCGAAAGTCATGTTATATTTCAATCACTTTGAAAATTGTTCTGACGAAAATAACGGCTATATAACGTTCTATGAGAATGTTTCAATGATTGAAATGAGAGTTTAGATTACATAACCATTGGTAGGATATAAGCATTGTTGTGGAAACACATATATGCATAAGTCCTTATTCCTTGAACCAAAGTTTGCGAACTTTGTTGATCAAGAGAAATGGAAGTGGCGCGAGCCAAGTCCGCGAACTTGCGAAACTTCTCGGCCCGAGATTTTCTGCCGGAGTTTGTGTACTCCTTCCATGAGCTTAAGTCCGCGAACCCAGTCCGCGAACTTGAGCAGGTTATATCTAAAGTCGGGTTTTCTTGAACTAATGTTTAAATAAACTAAGGAATGCTTTTGCAAACCGTGGCTATAAAGTTCATGAAACGATTCGAGTGAATCAAACCGATTTTTCTTCAATTGTGTCTTGTGTAGTTACATAAGATTTCCTTGCAATTGAACAACTCTCTAACTAGTTCATTTGAGTCATTTGAACTAGTTATGGTGAAGAAGAATAAGGTTGATATGAAAGTGATCATATGGCTAACCTTTTGGTTGACTTGTTGAAACAAAAAAAGTTAATGTTTGGGTACGGTTCATAAACCCAAAATTGGACATTTCATTTGTGTGTGACAAGCTAAGTTTTCGATATAACGGTTGAGAAATATTAGCTTGAATCTAATCAGGTTTTCATCTAACGGTGAATATTGAATGCTTTGTTACTAAGCTAACATGGATTACAAACCCTGATTTGAAAGTGTACATAAGGGAGAACTCTAGCAACTGGGAAACCTAATCCCCACACATTATGTGTGATACTAGTTGTCCTAAGATAGAGTCGATTCTCCTTTAACCTTTGGTTTCTTCTTCTAAACCAGGTTAACGACTTAAAGACTTCATTGGGATTGTGAAGCCAGACCGATAATACTTTTATCGTAGTTGTGTGATCTGATCTTGTTGTTTCTATCGTACGAGTACAATTGTAATAATTGGCTTGAGATTTCTATCTCCGATAAGCAAGATAAAAAGTAATCACAAACAAACTTCGTCTCATCATTTGTGATTCCGCAATATCTTTTTTCGCTGCGTCGATTAAGATTATTGAGAGGTGATTGATAATATTAAGTTTTTCTTCGGGAATATAAGTCTGGTATTATGATTGGTTCCTGTTCACCTTGATTTATCAAAAGAAGGAACAAAACTCGTAGATATATCCGCGGGAGACGGATTTATCTATTATCGTAGACTTTTCTGTGTGATATAGATTTGTTTATTAAAGTCTTCGACTTTGGGTCATAGCAACTCTTAGTTGTGGGTGAAATCAGCTAAGGGAATCAAGTGCGCAGTATCCTGCTGGGATCAGAGGCGTTGGAGCATAACTGTACCTTGGATCAGTGTGAGATTGATTGCGGTTCAACTACAGTCCAGACCGAAGTTAATTTAGAGTAGGCTAGTGTCTGTAGCGGCTTAATACAGTGTGTGTTTAATCTGGACTAGGTCCCGGGGTTTTTCTGCATTTGCGGTTTCCTCGTTAACAAAATTTTGGTGTCTGTCTTATTTCTATTCCGCATTATATTTGTTTATATAATTGAAATAATACAGGTTGTGCGTTAGATCATTAATTAGAATAATCCAACCTTTGGTTGTTGATTGTCATTGATTGATCCTTATATATTGGTCTTTGGTACCATCCGAGTTATTCCTTTATTTGATTAGGACTCGTTGATTTCTATTAGCTTGAGTAAATCAAATCAAGAGAGAGATATTAACTCCTTGAGATACTTTTACCTAGATTGAGTCTGACTGTCTAGTTGATTCTCTAGAAAGTATTTTGGAGTTAGTCCATACAGATTGCTAAGCGAAATATTGGGTGGTGTTGTTAGACCCCCGCTTTTTCAGTTGGTATCAGAGCAGGCAAACACGTTCAAGACCTCACAAGTCTGTGTTTGTAGCGATCTGACTCTATGGACAGAGGTGATATCTCTATTAATGTACCACCAGTCTTGGATGGCTCTAATTACTTATGGTGGAAAATTTCTATGCGAGCTTTTCTTCAAGCGCGTGATTTTCAATCATGGGTATATGTTGTTAATGGCTATGTTCCTCCCGTTGTGGCAGTTGGAGATGTAAACGTTCCCAAACCTATTGGTGAATACAGCCCTGCTGAGATACTTGCTGCAAAGCAGAACTCCGACGGTTTAAATGCGATCATACATGCCATTACCCCAAATCTTCAACACCATGTGACTAATTGCACTCAGTCGCAAGAAGCTTGGGATATCTTGGAAACCATATTCGAAGGTAACTCTAGTGAAAAGGAAGCTAGGCTTCAAAACCTTAATTCCGATTGGGAAAACCTTCGTATGGGAGATGAAGAAACATTTGATGAGTTTAATCACAAAGTGTCTGAAATTGTTAATGCATCTTTTGCATTGGGTAAGACTATTCCTGAAAAAGGACATTGTGATGAAAATTCTCAGATCGCTTCCATCCAGATACGATTCTAAGAAGCATGCCATCGTTGAGGGAAATAACCTTGATAATCTTTCCAGAAATACGCTGGTTGGGAAGCTTAAGATCTTTGATCACGAACATTCATCCAAAACTAAGGATGTTGTGTTCAAAGCACAAAAGGACACTAAATTACTTGATAAGAGTAAAAAAGTGTATATCTCTGAAGATGATCATTCTGAGACAGATTTATCAGATGAAGATCTTGACAAGTCAGTCTCGATGATCATAAGATAGTTTAGAGATCTTCTGTTGAAGAGAAGTAAACGGTTCTCCAGAGATAAGCCTAAAGCATCAGTTAAACCTCATAATCGTATTCCTACTAAAAACAGGTAAACAGATGAAACTGATGATGAGGATATGCCTCAGTGCTTTAAGTGTAAAGGATTTGGTCATTTTGCAAACGAGTTCCCAAATTGTAGAAAATACACTGGGAACAAAGGTCTTGCTGCAACTCTTGATGAAATGTCTGACACCTATGATTCTAATGAAGACGAGAAATCAAGTGTTGCACTTCTTGGTGAAAATATTGATTTTGATAACTGTAGCAATACATACATCAATTTCAATATTCTTTCAAAAGATAATCCAACTAATCTGGAAGAAAAAATTGACCCATTTCTTGGAAACTCTGTTTGCAATGTTTCAGTTTCCACCATGTGTCTAACTACGTGTCCATCTCAGAAACCTGATTTTTATCCTAGTTTGACGTGTTCGTATTTTTCTCTAAAGGGTCATGAACTTTCAAGGTGTTACAAGTACAAACACCAATTGAGACACGTCAATAAACTTCAACGAATAGCAAATCATTTAGCAATGAAGCTTAAACTTGCTTAGAAGACCGCTGAGGTATGTAGGATCTTATGTTCGTCTAAGAAGTTAGTTTCCAAGGATAAACCAAGACCATTAGAGAATAAAGTATGGTCGAGTCGGTTTGATAGACAGAAGTCTGAGGATTCCTCTCAAGAGGAAAATGATGGACAAATTGTTGTTCACCACAACGCAACTTGATTGTGTTGATTTAGAAATCTTGTCTCATGTGCCTAATCAAAAGAGACAATGATTTTGTATTACTCAGGCTTTAGGATTTTTTTTTCTTTTCTTAGTTTTTCTTCTTTTTGTCTATCAAAAACAAAAGAAAGGGTATTATCGATAATTGTACTCTTCATAGGGTCAAGAGTTGATCGTGTACGAACCTAGTTAAAGGTTTTGAAACCCTACAGTTCCTGTGTTTCCTTCACTGTGACTCTTTTTATCTCAAGACTACTTGTTGAGAAATTTGTGATTTCCTCTCACAAACCCATACGTATGGATACTCCAAGCATGATGTCTTCTGATGGAAAAGATGTTAATATGATTGTTAAGCCATCAATCATGAAGGAAAAAGAAAAATCTCCGCTAGCTCCGACATTGAAAAGAAAAAGAAGGAATGTGAGGAAGCCAAGAGCCGTTCCTTTAAATTCTCAAAAGTTTTCTGATGTTCTTGAAGTGTTGAAGGAGATGCGAAAGGAGATTCAACAAATAAAGGATTTTGTGTATAGGACTCATGAGATTCAGAAGACCCTGGTTCGACAACGCCAGCCAAGAGGTTTATTGATATAAACTCCTACCTTAATGAACCTTATGTTCCAATGGCTGTTGACGACAAGGAGTTCGGGGATGATAAAGAATTCTTCAAAGGTCTTAACATCTAGTAAATCTTCTATTTTTCTGTTTAGTAGAATAACTAGAGGTTGGAATAGCCATTATTGTGATTTCACATAGCTATGTCCAACGTTTTCATCTTCATGTTTTTAGATTTATTGGTTTAAATTCTAAAATTGTTTGGAAGATGATTTTTGCAGTATTAATCTTTATGGTTTTATATATTGCAATATTGTTATGGGATATGTGTGTTTGCGTCCGTGAACTTGATTGTCCCATATCTTGTCAAAAGTAAAGTCGTTCATGAATTGATATGCATGTATTGACGAAAGAATTAATGGACTTTTGACAAATATAAAAGTTAAGCCTATATTGTCAATTATTGATGGAAGATAGGTTAAAATCTTTTGTTTACGAGGATTATGTCTATTAAATGTCGTTATGCAAATAGTGATGAAAAATAGAATGAATCCTTGTATATTCCGCAGTAATTGATCTTCCCTGATTCATATTTTATGTATTGTTGCGTGGCTCCGTAATGTGTCTTATGTTGAGAACGAAACAACCAATTTGATTATTTTTATGATTAGCCTTGTTGTTGTTCCGTAAGGTACTTTATGTTGATCATTTTGAACTAAATTAATCATCTTGTTTGGTTATTTAGTTATGACTCCATAAGTCTTTTTATGTTTGAGCGTTCATGACTGGGTTGATTGTTTTCATGATTAACTTAGTCATTGCTCCATAGAATCTCTTATGTGAGTATGACCAATTAAATTGATTATTTTTGTGATTATTTTGATTGTGTATTTCGATTAGATTAATTATGGGTTTACTTGTGATTAATCTAATTGAGCGCTCTTAAGTCTCCATAAGTTTACTTGTGTTGAGCATTTTTGGTTAAATTAATTATGAACTTCTTGTGGTTAATTTAATATTTTGGATTCAAATTCATACTTGTATGTGATTTGTTTTGTCCAAAGAAATCCTTCTTTTCTTTCGAAATTAAGGTCGCTCTTGTTGTTCCCTTGGGAATAACATTTTATGGGGGAGAGTTCTTTTTGAACTTGTGCTTAATTGCCAAATCTTTGTGGGGAGTACGGCTGTGGAATATTATAGGGGTTATCTTGTATCTTTAAACTCCTTGATGAATGCATTTAGCTCCGGCTTTATGATTGCATCTAAATAAGATGATGTGTGTTCTTTCTTTTGGTCATGAAATGTCTCTTTCGGAAATTTCATTAGGATCCCGTTCTTGTACCTTTGCCAATTTTATTGACAAAAAGGGGGAGAATTAATATATAGTTCATACTACAAATACATATGGTTTTCAGATCATTATGTAAGGGGGGTGGTTTCCATGTGAGATGGAGTATTGACTAAGGGGGAGTGATACATACCACCATAGTATTGTTGTTGAAGTTGTGATACAATTGAACTTTGACGTTGTATAATGATAGTATGACACTGTATAACAATGATTGAGACCTATTGTTTTCTTGTTGTTATAGCTACGGATTTTCAACAACGATGATGCTAAGCTTACAACCTTTAGGATCATTGGAGTACTTGGAAGTGACGAAGAGTTCGAGTAATGTTGAAGATTAGGCATGTGGAATAGGATCTACAAAAGTTAATTTATTTATTTTTTGTATTCCATATGTATTAATAGTTTTGCCACTAAAATTGACAAAGAGGGAGATTTTTAGAGCATTGCTCGGTCGAACTCGCATGCGTTGCTATCTCAAGCATGTTTGTCAATATTAGTGATCAAAACTATAAGTCTTGATTACTAGCCTATTAGAGCTAAGGTCTTGGTTAGGATAAAAAGTGTAGTTGAGCTCAAGACTCCATGGAAATCATCATACAAGACGAAGGACTACTCAAGGAACTGGTGGATCTTCATCGACTAAAAGGTATGTGGAGACTTGAACTTCTTTTTCACTCAAAATTCTATTTACTCTATCTCCTACTCTTGAGACAAAAGTCGTTTTGATATATAGACTTTCATTATACAATTTGCTATTTCGAGCCGAGTTTATCTCGCCTATCTATTTCTCTAAATGTGTGTTGGTAAGCTTTCGCTTTAGCCGAATTCATCTTTACCAAGTGACGAAAGTCATGTTATGTTTCAATCACTTTGAAAATTGCTCTGGCGAAAAATGGTTCGTGAATAACGGCTATATAACGTTCTCTGAGAATGTTTCAATGATTGAAATGAGAGTTTAGATTACATAACCATTGGTAGGATATAAGCATTGTTGTGGAAACACATATATACATAAGTCCTTATTCCTTGAACCAAAGTTTGCGAACTTTGTTGATCAAGATAAACGGAAGTGGCGTGAGCCAAGTCCGCGAACTCAGTCCGTGAACTTGCGGAACTTCTCGGCCCGAGATTTCCTGCTGGAGTTTGTGTACTCCTTCCATGAGCTTAAGTTCGCGAACCCAGTCCGCGAACTTGAGCAGGTTATATCTAAAGTCGGTTGTTCTTGAACTAATGTTTAAATAAACTAAGGAATGCTTTTACAAACCGTGGCTATAAAGTTCATGAACCGATTCGAGTCAATCAAGTCGATTTTGCTTCAATTGTGTCTTGTGTAGTTACATAAGATTTCCTTGCAATTGAACAACTCTCTAACTAGTTCATTTGAGTCATTTGAACTAGTTATGGTGAAGAAGAATAAGGTTGATATGAAAGTGATCATATGGCTAACCTTTTGGTTGACTTGTTGAACCAACAAATGTTAATTTTTGGGTACGGTTCATAAACCCAAAATTGGACATTTCATTTGTGTGTGACAAGCTAATTTTTCGATCTAACGGTTGAGAAATATTAGCTTGAATATAATCAGGTTTTCATCTAACGGTGAATATTGAATGCTTTATTACTAAGCTAACATTGATTGCAAACCCTGATTTGAAAGTGTATATAAGGGAGAACTCTAGCAACTGGGAAACGTAATCCCCACACATTTTGTGTGATACTAGTTGTGCTAAGTTAGAGTCGATTCTCCTTTAAACTTTGGTTTCTTCTTCTAAACCTGGTTAACGACTTAAAGACTTCATTGGGATTGTGAAGCCAAACCGATACTACTTTTATTGTAGTTGTGTGATCTGATCTTGTTGTTTCTATCATACGAGTACAATTGTAATAATTGGCTTGAGATTTCTATCTCCGATAGGCAAGATAAAAAGTAATCACAAACAAACTTCGTCTCATCGTTTGTGATTCCCCAATATATTTTTTCGTTGCGTCGATTAAGATTATTGTGAGGTGAATGATAATACTAAGTTGTTCTTCGGTAATATAAGTATGGTATTATTGATTGGTTCCTGTTCACCTTGATTTATCAAAAGACAGAACAAAACTCGTAGGTATATTCGTGGGAGACGGATTTATCTATTATCGTAGAGTTTTCTGTGTGATACAGATTTGTTTATTAAAGTCTTCGACTTTGGGTCGTAGAAACTCTTAGTTGTGGGTGATATCAGCTAAGGGAATCAAGTGCGCAGTATCCTGCTGAGATCAGAGGCGTAGGAGCATAAATGTACCTTGGATCAGTGTGAGATTGATTTGGGTTCAACTACAGTCCAAACCGAAGTTAATTTGGAGTATGCTAGTGTCTGTAGCGGATTAATACAGTGTGTGTTCAATCTGGACTAGGTACCGGGGTTGTTCTGCATTTGCGGTTTCCTCGTTAACAAAATTCTGGTGTCTGTGTTATTTGTATTCTGCACTATATTTGTTTATATAATTGAAATAATACAGGTTGTGCGTTAGATCATCAATTAGAATAATCCAACCTTTGGTTGTTGATTGTCATTGATTGATCCTCGAATATTGGTCTTTGGTACCATCCGAGTTATTCCTTGTATTTGATTAGGACTCACTGATTTCTATTAGCTTGAGTAAATCAAATCAAGAGAGAGATATTAACTCCTTGAGATACTTTTACCTAGATTAAGTCTGACTTTCTAGTTGATTCTCTAGAAAGTATATCGGAGTTAGTCCATACAGATTGCTAAGCGAAATATTGGGTGGTGTTGTTAGACCCCCGCTTTTTCAACATCCGTTCTAGAATCACCATCAAACTTGCCAGCTGAAAATTGTTCGATGAGATCCTTAGCATCACTTTCAGTGATGATGTGTGTAAGCTTTTGCTCCATAGCTTTCTTCAAGACTGCCCAAATGGCTCTGCCTTCAGCTTCTTCAGCAGAGTTTACTTCAAAAACTATAGATGCACAAAAGGAGGCTTTGCTTGCAAAGTCTCTCATCACACAACCTGCACTATTGTTTCCAGATAATTCATCAAAGGCATCATCAATGTTACATTTCATCCAACCAACAGGAGGGGGCATCCATTTGTCACAATAAGCAGTGGATATAGTGGGAGAGATATGTAGATTAATCTTCCTAGTTAAAATCATGGCTCTAGATCTATGCAAGACAACTATATGAGTTTCCTTAGTGTTTTGAAAAATCAGGCTATTTATACTTTTCCTAAGCATTGAGCTTCATCAGGAAGATTAGAAACAAGATCTACAAGCCAAAACATCATCCAATATATAAAGGATTTGTTGCTAAAAGCCTGAGTGTTAGCACACAAAGAAGAAAGAAACCATACACGACTGGCAAAAGGACAAATAACTAAAGCATGCATATCAAATTCATGAGGGTCATTACATCTAGAACAATCAACAGTATGCATAGGCATTTTAGTATTCAAAACAGTCATAACAGGTATGGCATTTCTAGCAGCTTTCCAGGTAAAAACTTGAATTCTGTAAGCAACTCTAATTTTCCAAATGCGCTTCCAAAGAGTACTATAAGAGATTTAGAAGTAAATCTACCATTATTTGAAAGTTCTCAAGCCCTCCTGTCAGAAGTGCATAACTGGCTTAACGGAATTATGATAATCTTCTCAATAGAAGCATTATCAAAGTGGGTGTTTAGTCTATTAACATCCCAAGATCTAGTAGCAGCATCATTGAAGTAAGAGACCTTAATATTAGGGTCAGGTGGAACAATTTAAGTGTGGCAGATCCCAGAGATGGGATCTATGTATCGCGCCAAGGGTCAATAAAATGATCATCTCCAGCAACCCAAGAAATAAAAGGCTTGATAAATTCTTTTATAACATGCAGACATTTCCAAGTCCAAGAGCAATTATTAGGGAATTTAGCATTTAAGAAGTCAGTCCTAGGGAAATATTTAGCTTTAAAAACAGTAGCTAACATGCAGTTAGGATTCTCAATAATTCTCCAAGCATTTCTAGCTAGCATAGCCAGATTATTCAACTCAACTTTCCTAAAACCAAGACCTCCCTCAGATTTAGGAGAAATTGTTTTTATCCCAACACAGAAGATGTAGTTTTCTATCTTTTGGGTCAAGAATTTCTCCCCACCAGAACTTTCAAAGATAGGAATCCATTTTCCTGCATATATATTTTGGTATAAGGAAATCCCCCGTTTGATAAAGGGGGATAACCTGCCCAATATGTTTAATTAGAGTAGTTCTAGCATCCTGAGACAGAAGCTTATGAAGCCAAATAGAAATTCTGACATCAATGGCTTGGAGAATACCTATATGGGTTTGAATTTTAGAAGCTTGGAACACAGTAGGAGTACCAATGTATTTCTCTCCTAAGTCTCTATTTTTATATCCAAAATATCTGAAAGATGTTGTTTTATGGACTCAGAGATTTGTTTATTAAAGAGAATTCCAAACTTATCAAAATTAATTTCTTGGACAGAATCCAAGCAGTACTTTTGAAGGTGCACTCTTTGATAGTATGGAAATATTTGATGGTAGCTTTAGAAAATAGTAAGGAATTATCAGCAAATAACAGATGTGTCATAGCAGGAGCATCTTTACACACTTTGATGCCTTCAACCAAAACTTTCCTAAAAAGAGCATCAATATAAGAGGATAGAGCCTCAGAGAAAATGATATAGAGGTAAAGGGGCATAGAGTCTCCTTGTCTTAGGCCTCTTTCAAGTTTGATAAGCCCAGTAGGGCTACCATTAAGAATAATAAAATAGGAAAGAGAGGAAACACATTGATGTATGATATTGACCAAATGATCAGAAAGACCTATCTTAATTAAAAAAAGTTCAAGAAAATACCATTCCAACTTGTCATAAGCTTTGGACATGTCAAGTTTTATGGAAGCAATGTCATCAGTTTTAACACGATGGTTAACAACAAATATAGTCTTACTAGCTAGAAGAATATTATCTGAAATACTCCTCTTAGGGACAAAAGCACTCTGATTTAATAGTGTTCATAAAATATTTCAATCTATTGGCTAGAGTTTTAGAAAGAATCTTATAAATAAAGTTACAAAGCCCTACAGGTCTGTATTGAGAGAAAAGTAGTCGAAATCGTTCCTTGGTCCTAGTCGGTTGGGGAGCTTGGAGCGAGGAGCAATAAGTACGGACTTGGAAATCGCCAAAACTCGGTATAATACTCGAAATCTATTTAAAAGATACTTATACATTGATGCTCATAAGTCATGATTTGTACTTAATTAAAATTAAAATTTTAACACTATCATGTAATTAAGTGTGTAATATTGTTATGTTGAACGTATTTATCATGTATTTAGAGATTTTTCTATTTGATAACTCCCATCTAAGGGGTTACAAAACTTTTCTTTTCTAATTTTAGTGCATACAAGGCCATCTTGGAAATTTCGTTAACTCGTTTTACTCAAAATTGGTCCAAATCGGCAAAATCAGGCGCCTTAATCGCTAAAAATCGGAAATGGCTTGGAATCGGAAATCGGATCGGTCATATAGCCTGCATCGATTACTCGGCGAATAATCGGTCTTGGAGAACGATTTTTACTACACTGATTGAGAGACTAGTTCCGCAAGGGGAACTTTAGGAAGAAGAGCAATGTTGGTGTGATTAAAAACTTTAGCTACATGCTCATATCTAAAACAAGTCTGGGTCATATCAATAACAGCCTCACCAACAATATCCCAGTGCTTCTGATAAAACAGACCAGTGAAGCCATCAGGGCCAGGAGCCTTTTTTCCTCCCATTTTAAAAACAACATTCTTAATTTCCCCAGCAGTAAGAGGAGAATTCAGATGGGAATTATCTGCATCTGTGAATTTCACAGAGAGATCTTGAAGAATTTCATCCTGAAACTATTGAGGGTGAAAGGAGTAAATAGTTTTAAAATAGTCTAGAAAGGAAGTTCATATACTATTTTTATCAGTTAGAATAGTGCCAGAAGAGTCCTTAATCCAACTAATGACATTTCTTTTTCTTCTGACGAGAGTGACACTGTGGAAATAAGGAGAATTTGTATCTCCTTCCATAAGCCACACCTCCCTAGATTTATCCTTCCAGTAAAGTTCCTCTAGATTGTAGAGATATTCCAATCTGTCTTTAAGCCTTGAAATGGAGCTAGAGTCAGTTGGATTGGAAGTTTGAACTTCAAAAAGTTCTTCTCTAGTGATAGAGATATTGGTTTGGATAATAACAAAGGAGGATTTATTCCAATCACTAATGCCTTTTTTTTGTATTTAAGAGTTTAGCTTTAAGTTTATAAGCATGGGATCCCACTACATTGACAGACCAAGAGTTAGTTATTATATATCTACAAATAGGATCATCAGTCCACATGGCCATAAAATGAAAAGGTCTGGGCATAGAAATATCCTCAAAATTGAAACCTATATGCATAGTACAATGGCCTGAAGAATCTAACACGGAGTTCGGGGAAAAGACACTCGACAGAGTTGTTAATAAGACATTTATCCAGTCTCTCAAGAATAAGATCAGGATCTTGTTGCACATTAGACATGGTAAATCTAGGGCCATAAAAACCAGGATCATGCAAATCAAAAACATTACAAAAAGTCCTCAGGTTATAAAAATCAGAATCAACAACCTCTAATCCCCCATTTTTATCTTCAGTACCTAGGAGGGAATTAAAATATCCTACAAAGAAAACAGGTTCACTAGGTTCTATTGGTGGCATTTGGCTAAGGCTCTCCCAAAAAGAATTTTTAAGACTACTATTAGGTTCACCATAAATAAAATGCAAATGACAAATTTTAGAGTGGATGATATTATTGGTTGTGACATAGATGCCCCTCATATTAGAAGATAAAATGTTTAGAGTGATTTCCTTTTTCCAAGCCAGGACCAATCCACCAATTATACCAACACTTAGCACATTGAAAGTACTAGTAAAACCCATATTTTTCAATCTTCTAGAAACAATATCTTTCTTCATTTTTGTTTCAGATAGGAAGACAATGTCAGATTTGATATTCTTACAGAGAAGTTTTAGTTCTTTATTGGTTTATTTCTTTCGTAATCCTCTAACATTCCAGCATAACAAATTAACATTATTAACAGGGAAAGAAGAAGTAGTATTTGAAGCATCATTGGAAGTTTTTTGAGGATGAGTTGTAGAAGAGTTTACCTGGGTGGTAGAGTCAGAACCTCCACTAAGCTGAGGATCGGAAGAGCCACCATTAGAATTAGGTCCTTGAGCAGAATTGAGATCCAAGTTGGCAGCATCGAGAGGAGAATTATTAAAGACACCATTTCTCTCCAGGGAAGTATCAGTAGGAACATTGTAGCAACCAAAGGAATTGATTATAGGATGGGTATTCATGGAGCAGTTGGTAAGATTGGTAGTTGGGAGATCCCCCAATTTGGTGATTGGGCGACATAAATTGGTATAGTCTGGTTCAGAAGTATCATTGAGTTCAAGAACAACTATAATGCTAGCTAGAGATGAAGTACTAGCTCTAGTCTGTTTCCTGAGATCAGCTCTAGGGTTAACCTTCCTTTTGAGGTTGGAGAGAGCATCATGTTCAGCTGCTAAAGAAACCATCTCTTCTCTAGTAATGCTAGTCTTCTGAATAGGAACAACGAATGATTTGAATCTTCTAACTGATTTAGTAGTTCGAATCGGACCTGATTTAACTAGCTCAGGAGTAAGAATCGAGTCAGCTAAGTTCTCATGCTGATTAGTAGCAGGCTTGAGAATAATAGGAAGATCATTATTTTGATCAGTTAAATTCTGTTGTAGGACGGGGCCAATTTGAGAGCAGAAGATATGTTAACAAAGTGACCCATTTGGTAGCAATCCAATAGGAATTCTTGCTTAGACTTATCCTCCTTTTGAGCATTTATCACTTCATTTCCACGAGCATCATTAGGCATAGCGCGCATAGCATCTTGAGTGTAAGGTATGATATCAGCTGGAATCATTGTAGAAGAGAAGATTTATGCAAAGTATACTTTATGGTAGGAGAGACATGATGTGGAAGGCATCATGAGTCTAGAAACTTTAGGCAAAGTATACTTAAAATCCGAAGCATTAGCTTCCTTGTTTTCCTTTAGCTTTGCAGTCCAAAGAGGGTAATTAGCTTCTTTATGGTCAACAATACTACAAGAAGTACAAAAATTCCTTGGGACTTTGAAGTATCTACACTCAATGAGAAATGGATGTATCCTTCCTCTAGTGATCAAAGGAAGGATACAGTATGGAGAGCTTTTTGAATTGAAATATGAACACAAACCTTGACATTCTTCTTTAGAGGATGATTTCCATAAGGTTCTTTTGCTTCTATCATTTATTCCATTCTGAAAGTTAGGAGCTTTAAATCTTCAAACTCAATACACTCCTTTGGAACACTACATAGCATGAACCACAAATAGTTCTTCAGCAAAGGAGACTTGGTAGTTTTCTGGCCAACCTGTAGGTGGGACAACCCTTAAAACTATTAAGAAACCACAAGAAAACCATGAGCGTTGCTCATTTACTTTTTTGAAGTCACATTCAACTAAAATCTTATCAAAACTTTGTTACGCAGACCACTGAAGGTTGTAACAGTTGGAGATTGAGCTAGCGGCCATTGGGAACAGATATGATGTCTAATAGAAGAAGTTAGTACCAAATTTTCACTGCAGATATAACCAACAATGCACCATTTCCAATTATTATCATTCTCATCTAGTACAACTTCATTGTCAATAAAAACAGGTTCAGTGAGAGTTGAGGGTCAAGTGAGTTTTTCAGCCATGAGGGAAGCAAGGTTTTGAATATCCTGATGAGAAGGTTTAATGAGGTTATCTGAGGTAGAATTCTTCATATAAATAAAGTAGTGAAGAATAATAGAGAGAATAAGTGCAGGTTGGTTTTTGTTGTAATTGGTTGGGAAAATTTTATACAAGTATAACAGGATACGATAATGTCATGTGATAAGGGAGCATGTGTTATGAAGTTAACATTGCACAACAATAGTCAGGAAGACATTGATATAGAGCTTGTTGAAGACTGAACCTTAAAATGGGAAATATTTGAAGAAGAAATTTGGTTTTTTCCTTGAAGGGGGATAAAAACTTGAGAAGTTTTGTTAGTATGTCTGCTCCTTATAGTACCAGAGCCAGACGATTCCTCCACTTACTTTGATGCAGTCTAAGTTGAGTAGTACGAATTCTCACGTGAGTTTGAGGATATGTCAATAACAAGATAAGTTCCTCTATGATGCAAGAAAGGAACTTGTAATAAACATAGATTGAATACGCCATGCACGATGCATATATGAGTAGTTGAACTATAAATGCAATTGTCGTTGTTTTCCTTGCACATATTGCCAAATCTGATTAAAGCATCCTTATTTAGGATTCGGGTGGTGAGAATCTAGGGCAGGAAGAATTTTTGACTTTGTAGTAAGGATCTGTTGACTAAAGTCAAAGATAGAAAGTTGGTTTAAGGTATTGAAATGTTGATTTGAAAAAATCTGTGTCGGTAGTATCGTTGCACCATGCCTAGCCAATATACCCTGGTTAGAAATATCGCCTCTCAACAAGTATTGTCAATCCTAGACCTGCATAAAATCATAGGTTTTAATTAGTGCACAATTATCCCTATCCATATTAGGTGAACCATGCACCCATACTCTTCCCGATGACAGTTTTGAAGGGTTTATTGAGTAATGAAACGTATGAGTTTAGGGTTTGACAAACAATTTGCATGGAGTAATGATGCTCCTGGAGAAGGTGCGAACGGTATTGAATAGGCGTGAATTTCCAAGAGACCTGACGTTTAACCAAACCTCTTAAATGGCCATGAAGGGTATTGATTAAGGGTCTATAAATTGGGTTTATCGGAAAATAAAAGTTATAGCAAATTTGATCGCCAGAAAAGGATAAGATTAGAAACAAAGATAGAAGATTAGAGGATGGCAAACTCTGGGAATCAAATTCCTTCAGTTCGTCCCACAAAAGCATCTTATGATCTTGCCAAAAATGTAGCAATAACCCTAGGTAATCGTGAATTGGAGAATTTGAATAATGAACTTCAGGTAGAGATAAACCGATGATACCGAGAGGCTGAGAATATGAGAGAAAGAGAAAAAAATGTTGCTGAGTTTGCTGCATGGAAGGAGAAACGGTTGGCTAGAGATGAGAGAAAGCATGAAGATAGATTAGAGAAATACAGTTGTAAAAGATGTGGAAGTGCGGCTGAGACTGGATCAGAGGAAGATGATGATGGTCATGAATATTACGTCGAGGAGGTTGATTCAAGTCAAGAAGATTCAGATACTGCTGAAGAGAAGATGGGGATGATAAAGTATCAAGACGACAAACTTTATAAAAGGTATCTGGAAGAGAATGTCAATCCTGCAATCTTTTCACGAACCATGCGTGAGGGTGAAGAATCAGATGGTGATGAAGAGTTGCTAGAGGATGCAAGTGAAGATACTGAATCAGATGCTTCTGAATATTCTGATGACAGTTATGGACCTCATGCATCTTCTGGAAGCGAGTACAGTAATGAAGAGGATGATTGGAGCTACGATGGGGAAGATAAATGAGAGTCTCCCTTGGGGTACCAGCTAGAGACGGGTAATTAGACTTTGAGAAAAGTTTAATGATGATTAACAAGTTTTTTGCTAACAGGTTTTGTTGGTGCTTGCTCCTAATGTTCTTTGTCTTGGTGTTGTTGCTGTTGGTGAAGTTTCCTTTGTTGATATAGGTGTGGTTATGAATGTGTCTTTTTTTCTGGCAATGGTTGTTCAGGAAAATCTTAGAAGTCAGCTTCTGAGGTTTGAAAGAAGTTGCAGTAGTAGTATGGGGAATATCTTTTTTGGAATTACTATTTTGGTAAACTGATTGGGGGTAGTTGCTCTCAAAATCAGTTTTGAAGTTGAAATCTTTAAGACGGTCGGTAAATGTTTTCAGATGGGTTTCAATGCTTCTGTAATTAGCGGCAGTAATACTGGTTTTCTTTTGAAAGAAATGGTTGTAATAAAAAATTTCTGATTCTGTTGAAACTTTAATGTTAATGATAGATTTGGTTGTGATAATTTTCTGAAACTTGAATAGGATATAACAAATAGGAAATATGATAGTGATAAACAAGGTCAGAATGTAGTAGTAATTGACGGAGAATTGAATTCTCAGCGAACGATCTTCAAAGGACATCAATGGAGGAAAATAGGCTGACGTCACAACAACGTGGCAGAGCTCAAATTTTTAGTTTCACATCTAAAAAAAAATCCCCTTTTTTTTTCCCCTTTTTTGTACTTGGCCTAGTTACCATCCACATACATTCATAGAATCTGACGGTTTTGTTGAAGCAAATTATTAGCCGCACTAGTATACTACACTGCTAACATTTAAGGGGTTTTGATTCAATTCATAGCCCAGTCATTCTTTTTGTGACTTGTATGACCCAAAAGTTCGTCGGGCCTCCCGAAAACTTGAAAATGCCTCGTCTACTTGTGATAAAATTAACACAAAATTGATTAAAAAGACCAAAATCAACAATTTCTGGGTGAAATGGACAGTTAGATTTTGATTCTGTTTAAATGGACAAAAATGTAAAAATAGACAGGATGTAACCAGTTTCATCGTGCCCATTTTCAAATATTTTTTCTTATTTTTGATTTACACAGGATGTATCCAGTTTCATCCTTGCTATTTTTTAAATTTAAGCTAAGATGAATCCAGTTTCATCCTTCCTATTTTTTTTGGCCATTTCATCCAAAGTATTTTTTACTCGTCCATTTATACCGTGGTTTAAAAATATTTGGACAAATGACCCATTTTGAGTAAAATTAATGGAACGAACATTACCTCGAGGCTGAGCTTTCATCTAAAGAAATTATATATACAAAAACCATGAAAAGCAAACTACATGTTGTTTGAGCGGTTTTTATGCACCAAAACGTTGACTATCTGCCGTATTGTGTTAATCCATAACCGCGAAGGCACTACTTTATCCGACTACTAAAACTCATTTCGATATGGATAGAGTGTCCTAGCTTGCTCTAAAGCATTCCCATATTTACAAGTCATTGAACTTCACTTTTGGGTCAGCCCCGACTATATCCTTTTGCATGGGTAGTCTAACTACCATATAATCGAGTCTTTCTGTCCTTTGTTTCCAAAAAAAAGAGGCCAAAGTAGCTTTTGAGAGATCTCCCAAGTTGCAAGCGACTCAGTAACCAATGCAGGAGAACCCAAGAGACCGTCGCTCGCTGGCTGGCAAGTGGCAACACTGTACATAGATCAATAATTGATATCTTTATTCGTTTACATACAGTATATTTTTATTTTTCTTTATATATGTTGGCTGTTCCTCAGGGCAAGACTGGCAAGTAGCTAGCTTGTATCTGAAATTCTGAATCAGAACACATGCTGTTTTGTAACTTTGTGAAGGCTCGCCATAACCCTTTTGATCCAGAAATCAGGTCCACATTACAAGTACCAATTCCCCCTTCCTGATCTCTCCAACTACTCTTGGACCTGCTGATATTATGAACAGTGTATAGAATGATATTCCTTTCTTATCCCTTTGATTTCCTACACTACATGCGATGCCGACAAGACTTCCTTTTCTTTTTATCTTCCTACCTTTTCTTAAAGTGATTATTAAGATTCTTAGCATCACTCAATGTATCTTGAACCTAGTTAGCAATTCGGGATTCGGCAAACGCACGGAACGGCAAACGTACGAGTATTATACGGTTTTGTAAAATCCAGATTCGGTCCAAAATTCGATCAACGGGACGTGATTCGTCAGTAATTCGGAACGGCATACGTACGTGTATAATTCGATTTATAAATATGAGTTCGGCTCTAAAAATTCGGTATCTATATATAACAAATAATTTGTATTTATAAGGTCATAGACCAATTTTTATGCATATGTGTGAGTTATTTAAAGAAAAAATAAACTTAATATGATGATATTAATAATATATACAACATTAGTTATCCAAGATGACGTCATATGGTGGTTTAGATGCTTGGTTAGTGAGTTTGAGATCTCTCTCACCTTCACCTTCAAATCTCTTCAGTCGTTTTTGTTTCATAAAAATTACAACACGCCTAATATTCGGTCGTGTATGCTCGGGAGGAAGTAAAGCCCAGAAAGTGGAGTCTTTAAAAAATAAAAGCTAAAGAATTTATGGCGAATTAAGCGGACGTATCATTCGGGATACGTAAAATTCGTGAACGATTCGCGAATAATCCGGGAATGCCACATAATACGTGACTTGGGTTCGGAGTTGCAAACGTACGCGAATAAGACGGTAAAATTCGTGATACGGAAAAATTCGCGAATGATTCGCGAATCATTCGCGAACTTACTAACTAGGATCTTGAATGAGAAAAAAGTGCTGTTTTGTCTTCTTGTCCTATCTAGGCCGACCCCTCCTCTTTCCTAAGAGGTACATCCATCTATTTTAACTCCCACGAGATTTGAGCAAATCTATCTACTATGCCTTTCCCATACTCTATTTGACTAATACTATACCATAAAGATAGACACAGGAAGATGCAGAACAAAACCTTTACGATAAACTTTAAAAACATTATCACTTTCTGGCATGTCTATGGGCATATCCAAATATACCAGTCGGTCAGTCTAACAACAGTGTATACGACCGAACCTGGTAACAGATCGTAGTGTAAATAATTTAAAACAAATCATCCCATATTATCAACTTGTTAAGAAGATGTAATCTCATCATGAGTAGTTAAAAGACATTTTTATATGATACATTACACAATAATTTTCCTGATTCAAAAACATATGACTCAGAAGCGGTGTCGAGGTTTATTTCCATGTATGTTTCCCATTTCAAATACTGGTGCTCAAATAGGATGACTAGAGGCATTACGAGATATAAAAATTGTTACGACTTATGATGATTGAGGTTCTTTGGGATGGCTTGATGTTGCGTCATTAAGTTCGTCAAGCATCGAAGGTCCTCCTTGAGATAAATATAACAATACATTTCGTTGGCTTTAAACTAGTTAAACAAAAATTTTGCAAGTAAAACTAATCCTTAAGATATGAAAACTAATTCACTCCAGCGATTTGTGTTATACAAATGATAATCCTGGACTGGCTGGTATAGGGATGGTAGTGAGAGGAGCTGATTGTGTGGTTCTCGGTGCATAATGTGTTAGCCGTCAGAAACCTCAGCGTTTATTATTTTGGGAAAAGATGTGCTGGACAGCTAGTCGGTGCAGTTATAAAGCCAAAAAATCTAACCACCATCTTTGGATTAGAATACACAAAACACAAAAAAGGTCGGAAAAGGTATTAACCTTATTCAGCCCTTGTAATGAAGTCCAATACAACAAATTAATGGTTTGAATTAGTTATAAAGTCAATAAACCGTCGAGAAGTTTTACACACCTATGGGATGGATTTTTCCGAAATAGGTACCGCATTACCGAAAATATCTTGTCTGACACATCCACCATCGTCGATTCAATCACCACTTATCCTTCAGCAAGAGATTCTTCTTCTTTGCTGCTTCAAGAGGACCATCCAGACCTTCTTCTTCATCGTTTGGTTCTGATTTGCCAGAATTAAGGTGGGAGACAAAAAAATTTGCCCGTACTAATGAGCGTTGGATACTTCCAATTATCTCATAGGGTCTCAATTTTCCTAATTTATATACAAAAACATCGTCCAGGCATGAATAATTGGTAAAAACGGTTGAAATAAATGGAGTTAAGAGATATGAAAACTAAGTGTCTATACCAACAAGAGATACCCGAAATGGAAGGAACATGAGCTTCAGTCCTAATTTTTCAATCCATGCTAAAACTGCAACATTCCAGGATACAGTGGCAGTCATAAAGAGAAGCCTATCGTCCGGTGCAAGAATTATCTCCATATCGTCAAGCCATCAACAAAATCCCCAGGGTTATTAAGATTATAAAAAATTATTTGGCTGTTAAGGCTCTGATGATCAAGGATTAAATTAGTACTGTGGAATAAAGGTGAAAGATCTCAAAATGCAGAATCATATCAAGAGTTTAAGAGTAGAATGCGGGGGCACGTATGACAGGAACTAGAGGGAGATACGTAATTATTAGTATGTTTATGTAAATTAATGAAGTTTAATTTAATAATTATAATTGAAATTGAGATTAAGTCTATTTATGTAAATAGCTACACTAAAATAGAACTAATCTATCTAAAATAAAAGTAATATTGAACAAAAAAAAGGGGCTCTTCTCTCACCCCTTCTCAAAAGACTAGAACCCATCATCTTCTTCCTTCTTTGCTTAGATCTAGTCCAAAAGGACTAGATTTGAGCAAAGATTGTTTGTTTTTAAGAGTTATTTAGCTATTTTGAATAAATTTCTTTGTTATTAGAGCGATTTTTTTCTTCGCCATTAGGGCGATTATTCTCTTCGCTATTAGGGCGATTTTATCTGCACTTTTGATAGTGTTGCATTTTATAGATTTGTTCATGATTTGGTTGTTGGATACAAGTACATCGGCGATTTGACGGAGGCAAGATCAAATTATTTTTCAACAGAATAATAAATCTAGGCTTTCTGGGCTTCTCGCTACGCATGAGTTTTTGGGGAAATCACTCCTGTCTCATAGGAGTATCTCTTTTCAAGAAGAAAATCAATCAAAATGGTCGAACTATGATTTCGAATACCATTCCTTCTCCAATCTCTATATACAAGATTTGGGTGCTACCGTTGTGGATCGCTCTTTCTCTTCGCGATTTATTTTCGTTTTGCATCTATCATTGTATTTGTTTCATGCTTATGTTGTTCTTGTTTTTTCTTAAAAACCATCATGTAAACGTTTCTTATTTGGAATGAAATACTAATTGATCAAAAAAAAAAAAAAGTAGTATTGACACGATATATATTTTATTTCCTTTTCTGGATTATAATTGAAAGATTATAATTAGAGATAAAAAATCATACAGAGCTTGTGGTTGGTAACCTAGCAACAAGCTGGGCTCCAACACCTCTTTGAAAAAATGAATGCTTTCATTGAGAGTTGAACTCAAGACCTCCCGCTTACTAAACGGGTGCTCTAACCAACTGAGCTATGAAAGCAGCTGTTAATTAAATTTAATTAAAATTAAATAACGACTTGCTCGAGTAGTACAGTAAAACTTCGATAAATTAATAGTCTTGGGGCTGCTAAATTTTATCAATTTAGCGAAGTATTAATTTATCGATAAATTAATAAGTTATTATTATATCGAAACATACCAAATTTAATTTAAAATTTTTAAAATAAGTGTGTAGCTTCAAATATCTAGAGATTTTATTTTCAATTCAAATTATTTTCTAATTATTTTATGGCATATTATGTGTATAAATGTATCACAAAATTGGTTAAAAAGACCAAAATCAACAATTCCTGGGTGAAAATGGACAGTTAGATTTTGATACTGTTTAAATGGACAAAAATGTAAAAATAGGCAGGATGTAACCAGTTTCATCGTGCCCATTTTCAAACATTTTTTCTTATTTTTAATTTACACAGGATGTATCAAGTTTCATCCTTGCTATTTTTTAAATTTAAGCTAGGATGAATCCAGTTTCATCCTTGCTTTTTTTTTGGCCATTTCACCCAAACTATTTTTTACTCGTCCATTTGAACCGTGATTTAAAAATATTTGGACAAATGACCCATTTTCCGTAAATGTATATACTTTAATGTTAAAATTAAAATTAGAAAAAGAAAACACGATAAAATCATTTCGCAACTTCTCAAGGGAGTACAAAACATTAAAGATGAAGTCCAATGTGCTATAAATGTGAAAATAAAATAAAATAACCATAGATGCATATTTTAATAAACACCATAATGTAATATTATCATACTGATTATTAATTTATATATTAGTTGGGTCCTATTGAAAACTTAAAATTTTTATTATCTTATAAATTTGGCGGGGTTATTAATTTATCACACTGGCCCAAATTGGGACTGGCAAAAAATATTATCTTAACGAAATTATTAATTTATCGCTGATTAATTTAACGAAGTTTCCCTGTATGTGTACTTTTTAAGTGTTACCAGAAGCTCCTTAAGGATTGCGCAATAAGCTATGTACTCAAAGTTTTCTCCTTTCCATCTTAACCATTCTTCTCGAGCTCGCAATACAACTTCAACATTATTTTTATCCCGTTGTGGATATCAACTAACAACCCGATCTAAAATTTACAACTTGTTTTCTTATAACTTCAGATCGACAGAACAACCCAGTTACACTATGGTTATTCGGGTTATCACTGTCAGCATAGAAGTTTTCATAAATCCTCTTTTAACTCACATTCACTAAACCATTATGTTGTCGTTCCATACTCTTAGCCGGATAACATACTAAAAGTTTTTACAAAGAGATAAATCTTCACCTACAATATACTTCACGGAATTAATATACAGTTGATTTATAATCGAAAATTATGCGTGTAAACAGGGTCGGTCCAGAATTTTTTTCCTCAAAGTGAATGCGACAAATGTTGCCCTGTTGTAATTTTGTTGAATGTTCCTCCATAACAATTGAATTGAATAAAGAATTATTATCAACCTACATTAAGCGAACTTGAGAGTATTTTTTTCCCACTTTAAAAGACAGAAGAACGTAGAGAGGGATAAACTGACGGAGACCAAAAACAAGGTTTTCTGTTTTTTATAAATATGGAAATGATAATTAAGGTATGAAGTTGATAATGGTCAGACGTTATATTTCTATATTGGGCCACACACTTAACGATAGCTACAAGAAAATCGATGGAAACAAACAGTTTATACGATGTTTCAGAGTACCACTACATAATATGTGTATATTAGTGTCACATTACATGAATGTGTTGCCCCCAAATGCTTGATGCCCCAAAATGGGTCTTGTCCTACTTTCCCATCAGGACCGGCCCTGGTGTTAAGGGTGGAAAAGGTATAATTTTGGAAGTGAAAACAATTAAATTTATAAATGATAAGATTATAGCAATTGGATGAACTAGTAGTTATCGGCTAAGGGTCAGCCGATCATCTCATCGAGAAATGATCATCCTCCCAACCTGAACCGAGTCTGAGCCTGAGCTTGCCCGAGTGCGTAAGGTAGAGCCGTTCGTCTCAAGTTGAGTCGATCGACCGAATGTGCTGAGCATTTTCCAATCCAGTTTGACCTTGACACTGTTCACCATGGGTTGGAAATGAAAAAAAAAATGCCCATTTTTCAACCCTAGCGGACTTGCTCTGAGAAAGCAAAATCGCTCTTGAAGTCTCCTTTTAATCGTCTCCGCTCGTGTTGTACTAAGTAAAAGAAAAAGACTTATTAATGTACACTAACAAATAACAAAAATAATAAGCCAGTTTGGTGATATTATTCATAAAAATAAAAAAACTACGTGAACATTTTTCCTTCTGATATCTGCTTCTGACGTCCAGATACGTTGAACGGTCCCCCTACCTGGTTTTGTAAAGACAAGAGCTAAATTGTCATTTTAAGTAGCATAGCTGTTAATACAGCTTTTCTAGGTTGATGATTGTTGATCCACTTGATGAAAGTATAATGTTCAGTAGATCTTCGACAATTTTGCTAAATTCTAGTTCACTTTGTTCACTGGGACCACGAAATTATGGATTCTAAAACCTTCTTTGGACCATTATTACTTTCTTTCAATGAAAAATCTCTGGACCATTTAATTTTCTTAGAAATACACACCAATCAGTACCTAACGTCTAGCACTTTCTTCACATCAGCCATTTGGTTAGTGGGTCATTTTGCTGATCAGTTAGTTGATGAAATGAAAAATATTGTATACAAATGTAGTAGTGTGGTTGGCTGAACACTATCTCTTTAGTGCAAGTTGGGCTGGTCGACATTGAGAATGAAAACCCCCAGATATATTATCAGACTGAACAAATGCCGAAGGAAAACGAAAAAGTAAACCCTTAAATAGTAAGATCCGCACCTAAGACTTCTGCTGAATTGTTACAGCCTTCCTTATAACAAGTTCACTTGATCTTTGTTGATATTTTATAACTCGATTATAAATTAATAACGAAATTGGGTTAATTGTCCAAATATTCTTAAAACATGATTCAAATGGACTAGTAAAAATTATTATGGGTGAAATGGACACCAAAAAGATGACAAGAATGAAATTGGATTCATCCTGGTCTAAACTTAAAAAATAGTGAGGATGAAACTGGATGCATCCTGATGTAAATTAAAAATAAGAAAATGTATTTGAAAATGGGCAGGGTGAAACTGTTTACATCCTGGTTATTTTTACAAATTCATCCATTTAAAATCAAATTTTACATGTCTTTTTCACCTAAAAATTATTGATTTTGATCTTTTTAACTAGTTTTGTGAATTAATAAAGAGCCTGGACGTTTAAGGAAAGCTGTATTCGTGAAAGCTTAAAAGCACAACTTTGTTTGGAGTATCAAAACGAACAAACAATAATAGGAGTCTCTGATATTATATTCATTATCTTACAGCATTTTCCAACGAAAGTTTCTTTTAATTGTCATGTACAGTGGGGATGGATACAAAATGCGACGGTTGTACAAAAGGAACAGTATATATGTGGGGATCATGTTGGAGAACGGAGATTAATAGGACAAGACCATTTGTACATATAAAACTTCATTTATTTGATGGAGGAGGTGGAAAAGTGAGTGTAGTAGGACCCGTGATCCTAACTGTGCTAATGGCAGTTTATTCTTACCACTTACCAGGTCGCATGCCTCCCAACTTACCAGCCCTGATTATTTTACATGTTACGTATGTTGATCAGTATTCTGACTGTGTCATCCTCACACCATGTGTATTGGATTCGCATTTAGGTTTTGCATACCCCAATTTTGTGGGGTTAGATTCCCATCACAATACAGAAAAGGAGCTTCCCCATACCAAAAAAAATAAAAAGAGAACACTTCGTTATAGAGAGCAAATTGAAATTTGTTAGAAAAAAGAAAGATTGTAGTCGACCCACTAGTTTGAATCGGTCATGGTTCTAATACTTGTGTGAGGGAGATAGTGGTGGTATATATTTGTGTATACTTCAACTCTTTTTCTTCTGGATTTTCAGTGCTGGTGAAAGGATCTTCTTTTGGTTCCTTTAGGACTAAAAGGGGCATAAGACAAGAATATCCTATGTCGTCGTATCTGTTTGTTACGGTTACGGAAGTGTCTAGTGCTTTAGCAAAGCAACAAGTCTCTTCTAGATCATATGGATTGCATCCCAAGTATAAGATTATTTAGCTCGTACATATGTGTTTTGCAGATGACATGTCAGTTTTCGGCAATGTGAAGGCTGCTCAGATCCAGGTCAAGGTGTTGGGGAAATTTAGTAAATTTTCTGGTCCTGTCATTAATTGTAAGAAAACTTCCATTCTTTCTTCTGATGCAGATGAGACTATTATGACGACTATTGTTGACTGTTTGAATTGCTCTCAAGGAGTTTACCTGTGAAGGGGTTCCTCTGATTTCCACTAGACTTTCTTATAATAATTGTTTACCTCTCATTGATAAGTTACTTAAAAGGTGAAGTCTTGGAAGGAAAAGCATTTGGTTTTTACAGGGAGATTGTTGCTAATTAAACATGTTCTTAGTGGGATGATTTACTTTTGGTTCTCATGTTTTTTTCTTCCTAAGAGGGCGATTAAGGAGCTGAGTATTATCTTCAAAAGATTTCTTTGACCAGGTTCTGACTTAGGAAGGAAACATAACCCTATTAGTTGGATTCAAATTTGTACCTCTGTGAAGGTTGGTGGACTTGGAGTAAAGAATCTAGAAGTTACAAATGTTGCTGCTAAATTGAGGCACATTTGAGATATTAATTCTGACAGAGATACCGTATATATGGACTACTTGGGTTCATTCAAATCATATATAAGATAAAAATATATGGTCTGTTGTTACCGCTCAAGATTGTTCTTGGAATTGGAGAAGACTTATGGATTGTATGAGGTTCACTCATCAGTTTATAGGATTTTTTGTTGGTAATGGGAAAAAAACCAGTTTTCTTTATGGGTTTTGGCATCCCAATGGGAGAGTCCCTGATTGGATTCATGGGGAACGTCTTAGCAGCATTTTTCCTGATAATCAGATGACTCTGGATGAGTTTATGGAGGACGATCTGTGAAACTTTCCAAGTTTCACTCATAGTGAGTCTTGAACAAGCTCTACTATGTTTCAGGATATGTAGTTCGATATTAGGGATGAGGCTCTGAGCATATACATGGAAGTCTAGTATCACTGATGAGTTTTCTATCAAACAGACTTATAAAGCTCTTAGCGGAAATTTTGTGGAAAGGCAGTGTCATCAGATTATTTGATTTAAAAACTGCATCCCAAGATATTCTTTTATATGTTAGCTAGCTTGTTTGAGGAGGTTGAAGATTAGAACTAAATTGCAAAGATGGGGTCTGATTGAGAATATTAATTTCTTATCATGTGAGCATGGTTCTGAGGATGAAGATCATTTGTTTATAACTTGCCATTTTTCTAATTTTATTTGGAAAGGCTTATTGATTAAAGTGAATTGTGTTAGAGAACCTTATGATAATTTGGGATGTTGAATTGAAATGGTACCAAGATGAATCTAAAGGGGATGATGTTGTACCTACTGTCAGAAAATTATATCTCAATAGCTTTGCATATTGTATATGGAAAGAAAGGAACATGTGAGTCTTCTCTTTTTAGAATTTCAGGGTTGATGGAGCTAGTTATCTTATTGATAATGATGTCAGGATAAAGTGTGCATCTTCTGAACTTTATGATTTGGATAAGCCATAGACTAGAAGATTGTTGGATACTTGGGGTATTGATTGTGTTTGCAAAACAAATAAGGTGGTGCCTTGTACTCGGCTTTTCCCCGATAAGTATGAAGTTATGATAAATATTGGTGGATCAAGAACAATGATTCTGGAGGTAATAGAGCTATCATTAAAGATTGTCCTGGTGCTCCAGTTATTGCTGCTTGTGGGGGGGGGGGGGGGGGGGGGGGGGGGGGGGGGGGGGGGGGTGTCGACCACTGTTGTGGCCCATGAACTATAGGAAGTTGAACTAGGTTTTAAGAGATGAAAGAAGATTCACATAATTACTGACTCTATGATTGTGTTTGTTCTTCTTTCTAATGAGAATGTTGTTCATGTCTGGAATGTAAGGCACATATAGAGAAGGATAGTTCACTTGAGGAAATTTTTTGTTGTTATTAGATATTCTCATGTGTATAAGGAAACAAATAAGGCACCTGATCATCTTGCTGGTATCTAGTGAGATATTTTTTTTAAAGTGGACCTTATCAGTTTTGATAGGAAGCTGAAGAAATTTGTTGAGTATGACAAGGTTTATTATAGGGAGTTGTTTTTTTTCCCTTTGGTTTGTTGTTTTCTTTTATTAGTTTGTAAGGTTCTGGATTCGCTTAAACCCAGTTGATTGTGTCAAAATAAAATAAAATGTAAAGATTTTTTTTTTTCTGTAGTCGACTCAATGGTTTGAGTCGGTGATGAATTTGAATATTAATTATATATGTGAGACAGTGGTGGTATATTATCTTTTGATCAATAAGAAGGAAAAAAATTATTCGGAAAAATGGTACAAAAGACTTATACCACCGAGGAAAAAAGGTTACGAAAATGAGAAAAGAAAACAAGACTTATAATTAGGAAAACTATTAAAACCAAAAAACAAAAACAGATTAAGGAGGGTTGAAATATATACTGGCATATCTAAAACAAGACTTAATTAAGTGACTTCTACAAACTCATTGATACTAGTGCCATTGAAATAAGTTGTACTTAATCATATGAATAACATGATCAGAAGTTTGAGCTTTATTGGTGAAGATCATATCATTTCTTTCTTTCCATGTGCACCAAAGGATTGCAGCATCTATCTTCTTTTGTTAGTATCAAAATTCATTTGCAGATCAAAAGAGAAGTATGGATGGCATAGTGAAGCAAAGATGGAACTTGTGCATGAAACGTTGCCAGATTTTGATTACAAAGTCACATTGCATAAATAAATAAATAAATAAATAAGGAGCAGTTTCATCATTATTTCAAAAAAAAAAAAAGGATTTGATTAGTGAGTCCCTTATTGGAAGTCTGAAATGAGTAATACACTAGTAAATGAAAGATATCCTGACCTTAATATTCATTGGGAGAAATTATCTTGTTGTAGGAAGACCTAACTGAGAAAGATTTCATTGACGTTAAGGCCCATTGAAAAACATCTTCACAATCAGGATTTAAGTTGAAGCTTGTCAAACTTTCATGTATACTTTCAAATTCACCATTAGCTTGGGCGGACAATCTTCTAAGCTATTTAAGGCTTTGAAATAAATCAGTAAGAGTGCCTAAACAAATAGCAGACACTGAACTCGTAGAAATATAAAAATGTGGAAAAAAATTTACATAAAGCATCACCTAAAATCCATCTATCTTCCCATAATCTTGTTTTGTCTCCATTATTGACCTTGAAGTTGAAATTTAGTAAGAAAAGGTCCTTCTTCTACATCACACGTACCCTTATATATGGAGAAACCATATGCACCTTTTGGTTGATTTAAAAGTCAATCAACCTCAGCAACACTATATATTTCTTTGGTTATATATACATCTCTATAAAGCTTAAGCCTCATTTGCAAACCTTCATAACCATTTAGCTAAAAATGCATTATTCATAACTTTCAACTGCTTCATACCTAGACTTCCATTTATTTTCCTTCTACAATCAAATTCTACTTCAGTAAATGAATTGTTCTATTGTTTTTTTCCGTAATGAATCGATAAGAAATTTCTCATTATCTCTCCATCTTAAGTTCAATAGGTTTTGGCATTTCAGACAAATATATAAAATAAATTGGTAAGCTAGAAAGGACATTATTAATTAGAACAACTTTACTTGCTCTATTAAATAGTTGTTTTTTCTAACATGTCAGTTTTGAATAGAATCTATCTATGATTTTTATCTCATTTGGGACAAATACATAAAATAAATTGGTAAGCTAAAAAGGATATTGTTAATTAAAACAACTTTACCTGCTCTATTAAAAAGTGGTTTTTTCTAACATGCCAGTTTAAAATAGAATCTATCTATGATTTTTATCTCATTTGTGGATACATTTATACTTGTCACCCAAATGAAGCTCCAAGTAAGTGGTAGGAAGAGTTTTATAGTAGTACATCAGAGAAATAAATTCATTCATGGCTGAATCATATCATACTACATGTATATAGCTTTTGGAAAAATTTATCCTAAGGCCAATAAGTGACTAAAAACACAAGAGAAGGATTCAGAGAAACTTAACTTGATCAACACATCCATCCATCAAAAATTAAGATGTCATTTGCAAATTGCGGATGACTAACCTTAATACAAGAATTTGAAACCTGAAAATCATTTATGAAACCATCAACTTAAGCTTCCTTCATCATTGCGGTTAAATCCTCGCTAAAAATTATGAAAAAGAAAGGTGACAAAGGATCATCTTGTATGATGCCTTTGTTGCTCTTAAAATAACCTTCAGAAGAGCCATTGATGAGAACCGAAAATTTGACGTGTTCAACACAGTATTGTATCCGTTTTCTCCGTCTTAATCCATTGCTCAGTTTCTGCAATGCCTTATTAAGAAAAATCCAAATGACATGGTCAAAAACTTTTTCAAAATAAATTTTGCAAAGTAAACCATTCTTAATTCTTGAGTTAATCAACTCATTGAAAATAAGAACCCCATTAAGTATCTGCCATTGCTTGACAATGGTTGACTGCTGCGAGAAATAACATGAGGCAAAGAAAGTTTAGTCAAGCTTATGGTTTTTACGTCTATGATTCTTCAATTGTCAGTGCAAGTCTTTTTGAGTCTCCAGTCTAAAAATCCCTTCTCTTGTAATTTCTTCGACAAATTAAGCACATCAATTCTAATAATACTCCAAATCTTTTGATAAAATTCAATTGGATATCCATCGGGGTCAGGGGCCTTGTTTTTTCCAAGATATTTAATAGCATATAAAATTTCCTCTTCATCGATCTTCTGTCACAAGCCACTCACGCATATTGTAAGAAACAGAATTGAATGATAAATCATCCATTCGAGGTCTAAAGTAAATTTGATCTTGATAAATGTTTTTGAAGTACTTAACAATGAATGCTTGATCCTGATAAATGTTTTTGAAGTACTTAACCACGCATGCTTTAATTTCACCTTGATCCATTGTCATTTGCCCGTTAACATTAATCTTAGCTATATGATTCCTTTCCTCTTATTCGAAGCTATATTATGAAATAATTTTGTGTTTTTATTCATACCTTGCATGTTCTGGCATGACGCTTTAGTCATTATATTTTCAGCTTCAAGAATGATCAAATTGCGATATTCCTGTCTTGCTTTTAGTCTTTTGTCCCATTGAGCTTCAACAAGTCTATTATTAGCATAAAATTTCACACAAGTCTCCTCAAAAGCTTTGGGATGTCTATCTACTTGACGGTACTCTTTCTTAGATTTTAAGTTTTTCCTTTAAATCCTGTAACTTCTTACAAAACTAGCACAACCTACGAAAGAAAAAGAATGCCACTACGTTTGCATAAGAGATAAAATAAAGGATAATTTATCTAATATACCTCAAATCGAAAAAGTCTCGGTTCACCAGCACCTTCACAAAACAAAACAAGAGGAAGATAATCTGAGCAAGGTCTAGACAAGGCCGATTGAGTTACAACAAGTTAAATATTTTCCTTTTCAGAAGAGATTAGAAATCTGTCAATCCTACTTATTATAATTCGTAGCTTATTATTGTTCGAGGTGTAAGTGGCTCCTATAAGTGATAAGATGTGGTGGCATATTCACGTCGGTAAAAAAATTCTCTAGTTACATTAACAGTTCTCTAGTTAGTAAAACTATTTTTGTGATGGACCGGAAAATTACGCCTAGCGCGTCAGGACGCGCAGGCCATAACTTTCCCGATGCGCCGGATTTAAAGCTAGGAAAATGCACGTTCATCTTTCCTTGCAAGAATGCTCGGGGAGCATGATGCATCTAACTTAGGTTCCACGCTGTTCCAACTTACCCTTGTTCTGCAAAGGGTTTAAAGCCTTGAATGCTATGGCCGATGCACTTTACATGCATCTCTGGCTTCCGAGTGCCTTGCCTCAATGTAGGAAATTTATCACTGAATTTCCTATCTAGCTGAGCAACCGTCATACTGTCGAGTCTTATCCAGGCATAAGACATGCTTTGGGCTTACACATAGGCCATTGCAAGCCTAATACCCCTCTTTACTTAGCTTAGGCAGTGCTGAAAGCATGCACTTGTCTTGCTCGTTCCAAGGGTGCATCATCAGGCTCATGTCGTACTTTCCTTAGGCTTACGCAAGTTCCGCTAGCTTGCATACGAGGCCATGCTCACTGCGCCATTGGTACATGCATAAGTAGAACGGCTTGATAGAAAGTGTGAGCATCCAAGGAATATCATGCAACTTTCCTCATCAAGTTTAGCCACAATCATCTCTTGTGTCGAGCTACCAAACCAGATGATATGAGAGGCTAGTATGCCGCAATAATCTCACAATTAGATGATATGAGCGACAAAGTGCTGGACCGGCAATGCTGCAACTCATTGCGTCTGCCTACGTACCCTTACCTACTCTAAAATGGACAACAACTTAAGCCTGTAGATGGGGAAAAACGATTTGCTGGTTTTTAAGGAATTGAGGAGACGACCATACGGAGGAGACTCCTCGAACCAAGCGAAATGTTAAACCTCACACAGATGCACCGCTGCAAAGGGGGTGCTTTAGATTCGAAAGATCAATCTGTAGTACTCCGGCCTAAATCAAGACAATGACCGTTCCAGAGTAAATTCGGTCACAAGAGAGGATGGGTTGATCTGTAGGAGGGAAGCTGGTAAATGTGTGGAATCAATGGTAATCAAAGATTGTGGGTGTGTGAATTCTGAATATGATAAGCTCTGAATGATTGAAATTGCTCAATTGAGAGTAGTTCCTCAATTGATGAGTTGATGATCTCGTGTTGTCGATGAGACGTGAGATTGATGATACTGTTGATGCTCATCCCTCAATCATGATTCAGAGACTTATTTATATTGCTGTAATTTTAGACACCATGACCCCATGAAGTGTGACAGTTGATGGAATCAAGGAGTGGGGAAGTGGAGATCGTGTTTGAAACCAGTTGCTCAACGTGTGGAGACTTGGTCGATTTTCCACCCACTACCTCGTGAATTCCTTCAACTCATTGCACGACTTGCTCACATTCCATCGTGTGTTTGAACACACGTGCTGTAGACCGCCAGACCAAAACCCTAAGTGATATCCCCCCAAAGTGACACGATTGACGTCTCGTGGTATGTTAATCAATTGATGACTTCGTGGTTTGATGGGACGATGAGTCCATGTAGTTTCTGAGTTGAATATGATGTTCTGAAACTCATGAATTGAACATGTCATGAGACAGAGGTATAGTTCTTACGATAAAATGAGCAAGTATTGCTCATTCGATGGATCGTTGAATATTGATTGTTGAACCAATATTCCTTGGTTTGAGAAAATATTTATCATCTGATAAAGTGTTGCTCATGTGATGAATTGTTGAATATTTGATCGTCTGAGCATGTGTTGCTCATCTGATGGATTATTGGCAGCGTACCAAAAATATTAATTAGAATACTGGTCGTTGAACCGAGCATAATTAATAAAATTAATGACCATGAGGTCGTCGTAAAATTATTAAGGTTGGAATCTGGAATGATGATCCTTGGATTCAGAAACCCTAATTTGATCAATTGATGATCAATTCATGGTTCGTCAGAAGTTTAACCATGGGATGAAGGAGGGAGCGACTACATGGGACCGTGGATCAACCATGTAGTGTCCATATGCTCACGTGAGAAAATACAAAGAACTCTTGAAGAGTTGACGATTTTTTGGTGAAAGAATGATTAAATGCTGGTTTAATCATTTATTCGAAAATGCTCGTCTGAGCCTTAGGTGAGAAAACCTAATTAATTATGAAGGAGTGAGGGACCGACCATGGGGTCATGAAACCGGCCCTGGTAGTCACGTGACCGCCTGATGATCACTTCATGAAAATCCAAAGTGTTTGGAAGAGTCTTGGACCTAATACGTGCAATTGTGCAAATTAGGTCAAAACTGTGAAACTTGATGGGACCGGCTTCTGTAAGCCAAAGAGCCAATCTTGGTCGGTCAAGATAGCGTGCTCGTGTGGGGCCTAAGGCGTCCGCGTCTCAGTCCTGAGAATTTTGATATTTTCTGGCGTGCAATTGAGCATCCATTCGAGAAATATGTCAAAATTAGGGTTTCGACGAAACTGAGGAAAACACCATGAGATGATGGAAAATAATTATAAAATAAGGAATAAGGAGGTGTGGGACCGCCGAGGCCAAGGCATGGTCGGTCGGTCGTGACCACGGTCCCGTGGTGCCATTTTCCTTAATTTTATAATATTTTTGATGATTTTATGAAGAATTCATGAATTTTAAGAAATTTGATGAATTTAGGGAGTTTCCATGAATTGAAGGAGTTTTCATGAGTTCAAGGAAGCAAAAAATATTAAAATATTAAAAACACGGGCGTGTGGGACCGTGGGGGCGTGGCCGGCCGTCTAGGGGCCCGGTCCCACGAGTTTTCATAATTTTTTATATTTTTTAAGTATTTTTCATGATTTGAGGGAATTTTTCCTAATTTGAGAGAAATACCATGTAATCAAGGAATTTGATGAATTCAAGGAAAAATAAAATAAAATAATAAAACAAGGGGCGTGTGGGACCGGCTAGGGCATGGCCGGCCGGCTAGTGGCCCGGTCCCACAAGTTTTCATAATTTTATTTATTATTTGATGATTTGTGCAAAATACCATGAAATCAAGGAGTTTTTTCATGAAATTAGAGAAATAATAATAATAATAATAAAATAATAAGGAACCGTGAGGTGTGGGGCCGGCTGGGACCAAGGAATGGTCGGTTGGCCAACGTTCACGCCCCACACTTCTTTCCTTAATTTTATATTTTTTTTACGAATTTATGAAAATACCATGAAACCGAGGAGTTTTCTCGAGACGAAGGAGATTTGATAAAATGAGAGAATTTTCATCAAATCATGGAAAATAATAAAAATGCATTACAAATATAAAACTGGCGTGGGATTGACCACAACACGGTCGGTCGGTCGTGTGTCCGTGCTCCCAGCACCCTGGTCAATATTTTTAATTATTTATTATTTTCTTCCCTATTTTGCATAGGTTCATCGTTTCGTTGTATTTTGAAATACTCGTTCGTGCGGTGACTGTTAGTGTATCGTCGTTGAATACACCTTCACCATTTGAATCGGGGCTTACTCAGAGGTATCTCAGACGCCCGGTTGTTGATTATTTATTACTAATTGTGGAATTCAGTGGAGAATAATTCACAAAAATGAGTAATAAGATGCTTATTATTAATTCATAGGATCAGCTGAGGATTCGACTACGAATTCAGAATAATAAAGTGAGCATTACCATTCCATGGGATCGTAGATTCGACCATAGAATCGGAGTAATTAAGATTTATCTATTACCATTTATGAGACCAGTTATGGATTCGATCATGAAACCGAAGTAATGAGATAATATAGTTATTGCTATTCATGAAATCGGATTAATGAGATAATATAGTTATTGCTATTCTATGAGATCAAGTCTTGGATTCGATCATAGAATCAGAACAATTTTTTATTGCCATTCCATGGGACCAGTCGTGGATTCGACCATGGAATAGGAACAATAATAGATTATTCTGGGAATTCAGTAGTGAATGTCACGGCATAATTAATCTTAATTAGGAATAATTAACTCTGTGGCTCTATACTAGCAGAGCAAGCTGTCTAGGAGCATTAATTATCCCGATATGAACTTGTCGGTAAGTCATATCCTTTATATAGTCAGGGTAAACTCGTTGTTTTTCCTGAAGACGTTATCGCTCTATACTAGCAGAGCAAGCTGTCTAGGAGCCGTCCATCTCGTGATACTATATAGAAATAATCACTGAAAGTGTTCAGTATTCATGAGATATGTCGTTGTCTAGTCAAGAGACTACATATCTACATGTACTCTGAGAGAAAGTACTCTCCGTTGAGAATTCGATGAGAGACCCGTGTCTCAATACTCACGTCTGATTGCTGGATCAGAGCTTCGTATAATTATGAGTTTACGATTCTAGCCCTTGTCGAAAATCCACCATCTACAAAGCCAAACTCGTTTGCAAGTCTGTGGCCAAACAATAATGGTAACGGCCTAGTCCGTATATGCTGTTCCGTCAAAATGCACAATGATTATGCATTTTTGATTCCGCAGCGTGGCATAATGATGCCTTCGCATCATATGCCCCATTGGCAAGGCTACAGAGCTATAAATGAGGCTTATGCATCATTTATACCCTTTCGGCTAAGCTATGAAGCTTACAAGTGCATGGTCCGCATATGCACCTTCAACCAAATACCCTCCCTATATATATGTTAACTTGCAATTTCTACAACTTAGAAAAGGGGAGACGATTGACATGCTTGCTTCACTATTTATGGTCGTTGTCATGTACTTCTGAATAACCGACAATAATTGCTGAGTATTGTTCTGTAATGCACAATAATTGCGCACCACTCGTTCCGTCTATTGCACAATGATTCTGCAATATTCACTCGGCCAGCCCTCTATGGCCTGATGCACAATGATTATGCTATATTGGTCCTAGGCCAGTCGTCCGCATGATGCGCGATGTTTGCGATGCAAGGCTTTAGGGCGCGATATTGACCTTAATCCAATCTACCTCTTACTAATCAACGGAGGCTTTGGATGAAGCTTCATCTCAGGCCATGACGCATCTTTTAGCATACGCCATGCTAAAAATACGGGGTGTTACAATTTTAATATGACTCAAAATAAATATTTAGAATCGGATTTTGGTTGATCTCCACAAATCTCATTTCAGTCGAACTTGTAATTCGTAGACTTTTCTTTCTAATCTAGATTTCCTATTATTACCTCCTGATTTTAATCGGATTCCCTTTATATTTCTAACTTAGGGTTGAGTTTTTACCCTCCTCTTGTTTTTTCAAGTACATAGCCGGTACCAATTGCTACACTATTTTTCTCCTCAACATTAAAGTTTCAAAATGAGTGAATGAAGTGAGACAAATTGTAAGAGTGCGATAGCAACGCGTTTAGGGAGCCCATGAGATGAGTCTGAGACACACACATACTCTCCATTAAAGAACCACCTTCCAATAGAGACTTCTTCAGTGTGCCACCCCCTCTCTTCCTTGTCTTTAGCTTCTTCATTTATGTTACGCATTTAAAATCTCATGCAGAAAGACAAAAAACTAGTGAAGAAACCTCATCTATCCTTTAAACGCGCTGCGTTTTTACAGCATATATCATATTATGAGCTGAGCCCTACGGAGAGTATAGAATAGCTGGGCCATTATCCCTCCCTGTATGTCTTTTACCCAGAAAGTGAAAGACTCGAGAGAGAGAAAGAGAAGGTCAAGGTCGGTTGACAGTTGCGCACACTTGACACTTCCTTTGCCCATACCATACTAGTCCAAATCTCGAACTCTCCATTCCCAAATCTTTTTTTCTTTTTTGTTTAATTTATGAAGAGGATGTTGCTGGATTATTACCCAACCAGTATACGACAAGATACCCTTTAAAAATCTTTATTTTTGATGCCCCACTCAAAGGAAAGTGATAATCACTTCCCTACAATATAAAAGTTCATGTACCAGTGAGCTGTGTCCCTTACTATTTTTGAGAGTCAATTGAATCCTCTTTCTCTCCCCCTCTCTCGATTATCACTGCCTGCAAATCAATCAATCAGATAAGGATCATATTTATAATCTTTAGCCAAACAAGGAAGGATTGTAGAAGAAGACCATCCCTCGTGCTGACACTAAACTCAAGAGATAGATATACCACCACCACCCTATCAAAAATTCTGACCTTTTCTGCATCATATTTATATCTACTTTCCTCAGTTACTTTTTAATAGGTCAGTTTCTTTTTTTTAGAAAATTAAGGAAATTAAGAGAACTAATTATTGAAAGTGGTCCTCTAAATACTTGTCAATAAAAGGAGTGAAGTGAAATGGTCCCCATAATACCTGTCAGCCAAAGAAATAAGTGAAATGGTCCACATAACACTTGTCATCAAAAGAAGTTAAAAGAAAAGTGGTCCCAAAAAATTAAAGTAACGTTGATTTTCCCGATTAGAAAACTGACATATTTTTTTGAAATATTTATTTATAAAAACTGGTCTGTTGAAAAGTAAAGGAGGGACTACTTTATTAGATTTCAGCTTCTCCAAGTACAAAGATCCAAGCCTAATTATTTATTTGTACTTTGTAGAGAATAAAGACCATAGAGAGAAATGAAGATCCAGTGTGATGTATGTAGCAAAGATGAAGCTGCTGTTTTTTGTTCGGCTGATGAAGCTGCTCTTTGTAATGGTTGTGATCATCGTGTTCACCATGCCAACAAACTTGCCAGTAAACACCACCGTTTTTCTCTTCTCCATCCATCTTCTTCTTCCAGTGAAATTCCTCGTTGCGACATATGCCAGGTCTGTAAAATTTGTTGATCTGGATTTCTATTTTCTCTTCTTCTTCTAATTGATTTATAAATATGGATTTTTTGAGTTGTACTTATGATTTTATGTTATGCTGTTGCAGGAACGGCGAGCTTTTTTATTCTGCCGGGAAGATCGAGCAATCCTTTGCCGAGAATGTGATATTTCAATTCATACGGCCAATGAATTAACAAAAAAACATAATAGGTTCCTTCTCACCGGCGTCAAGTTATCTTCTACCTCAGAAGTCTTCCCTTCCGGTTCAACCAGTACTACTATCACCTCTACATCGGCAACTAATATCGACCGTGATCTCGCTGCTTCCGCAGACTCCAATAATATCAAAAACATGATAACAGCGTCCAAAAATAAAACTGCACCCAGCGTTCATACTAGTACTAATTCTTTTGCAACGGTACTACCATCAACGGTGCTACCATCAAAATATTGTGATCATTCTGGTCCAACAAGTGGAGGATCAACCAGCAGTATATCGGAGTATTTGATGGAGACATTACCTGGTTGGCAGGTCGAAGATTTTCTTGTCGATTCTTCTCCAACACCAACCCATGGAAATGGTTTTTGTAAGGTTTGCATTTTGTCAACAACACCACCATCTTTATTCAAATTATTCTCATTAAATCGCCACCCATATAACGTTTTCATGATCTGCAATGATTTGTGCTAATATTTTTCTCTTCTGTTTGGTCGTATTGCAGGATGAAGCAGATCTTCACCCATATTTGGATGCAAATTACTTCGATAATCAAAGTAACAGCCAAGGCTATGTTGTTTCTGAAGATTTGTCACTTTGGGTACCTGAAACACCAGTAAATCCAACTTATCCTTTCGATGGCCGAGAGAATGGGTTAAATTTGAAGGAATTTGTCAAGGAAACCCCGATTATGAGCTCAAAGCAGGTGAATCGTAGAAGGAGTGACCATGGTTTTACAGTTCCTTCAATTAGTCCTCCATCTAACAAGAGATCAAGACATAACTGGTAACATCAGAAGAACAGATCATATATATCAACAAATGATCTGCCCTGACCAAATTTCTTGTATTTCTCTTTTTTTTTGTTTTTTAATTTTTCTTTTTGTGTTATTATCTGTTTTTAATCTTTGAGTTTGTTTTTGTTTACATCTTTTTTTTTTTTGAGGTTATCATGAAATCTAATCTCTTTTGAGTTGTAAACAATTTGTTTTTTTTGTTTGTTTGGGTTCTGTACATATTATGTATCAAACATAAGTTTTGTTCCATCAAATGTTTCAGCAGTGCTTCAAAATTTGGAAATATGGCGCAATTCAAACAGAGTCCCTAATTTTCAATCTCAATTAAACCTGTCTTAGACGAAAGAATAATCAATTAAGAAGAAGATGATAAAGATGAAATTTATTATGAAACGTCAATTCAGATTTGTGTTATGGTATGAGATTCGTGGGGTCAATTTTCGAGTAATTAAGCTGTGTATATATGCTCTTTGTATCCCTTCCCTTGTGCTGCATTGCAGGCTTGCAGCTCCATGTATTTTCCATGGTACTTACTACTATCAATAATCTTTATGGGTCCTTTTCAAGAATGATTACGGAACATGTGAAAGCTTCCGGAAATTTTGGGTTGTTATCAATTTCGTTGGCCAAATTGGTTAAAAGGGAATGGGCATAATATAAAGAGAATTCTCTTTTGTTCTCTTTTATGCAACAGTCAATTATTTTTGCCATCAGTATCTTTTTTTTGGGTCTCAAGGATGGGGATTTTCGCTTTTGCTTAAACAGTTAGCCGACACATAGTGCACACGGAGGGTGCCTGTTTCCCAAGCTAGGCAACATGGATGGTCCTTGATTACGAACTTGGGGCAGGGGTATTTGCTAGAAAAATGGGTAAAATTGAGAATGAAAACACACCTAAACAAGAGAAATACTCGGCCTTCCCAAATAATTGGCGAGTCCAACAACCCAAAAAGTTATATTAAAAAAGTTATACTTTTAGGATTCAATGAAGTCTTGAGAGGGTAATAGAATTCAAGAATTGTACTTCTTTTGTCCAACGAGATCAAATTGTTTAAAAGATTTCCGATAATGTTATTAGAAGAGAAGAAAGTAATAAGTTTTGATGCATTTACAAGAGAAATACTCACCACTACTTTCAAGGGATTTGCATCTTCTTGAGATGATCGTTTATCACCAACGAACACCTTGAAGAGTCATCAATAATGGTGACTACTGCGAAGACATACGACTATTCAAACCTAAACTAAATTAGGTTTTCAAATTATTATTTTTTTTTGAAAATGCATAAGTTTAAAGAAAATATCTAACATCTACTTCCTCATAGTAATATCTTTGTTTGTAATTTTCTGTTTACCGCAAGAAAAAATAATCTTTTTAAAGAATATTGAACTTTCTGGTTTTCTCGATGCGATTCATCAACTTAGTGTTGTAATCTTATGCACTATGCATATTGTCTTATGAGGTAAATACAAATCAAAATGAAGATAAAATAAAAAACAATAGCAGTATGATGTCTATGTCGTTCGATCACCCCGTTTAGTTGCTTGCTTCTAGTTGTTCATAAAAAACATCGCAACTATTGTGAACTTATGTTTGAACTAATTTAAGCCTAATAAATATTAATAGCTTAAGTTTACTAATGGCTTTCGATGGAGTACAAGATACATGAACCTAGATGATAACCGGACCGAATACATAATTTTGACTAACAAATAAAAATATACTAAGGATTGTTATTATTCTTGGTACACAACCTTATCTTAGTTATCTTAAAAGATGAGGATGAATATAGCTAGTAATGTCAGTTTGATTATGGACGCGCGATTGGGGATACTTAAACTAATTGGGGGATATAAATTACTTTCCCAAACCAATAGTGTCTGTTAAGGGGTATTTTCTGGGGACAAAAATATTAAAATACCCTTTGATTAATTAAAAACATTATGAAAAGACTATACTACCCTTCCCACAAAATAAAAAACGTAAAATCAAAAACCAAAATCAGTATCCCCATTTCTCTCATTTGTGCCGGCACACTCGTAGGTTAGGGTTTCAGAAGAAAAAAAAACTTCATCGTCTTCATTGTTAACACCATCGTTCTTCATCGTCGATTCAAAAATATCTTCGTCGATTACCTGAATCTATCTATAACCATGCCTCCACGAAAGAAACCCAATCCCAATCCGCAATCAAAATCAAAATCGCTTGCTCAACATAAACAAGAAGAAAGAATCAATCGGATTGATTTTGAAGAAGAAGAAGAGGATTCAGACCATCAAATTCTCGAAGAAATGACTTCTATGAGAAGGTAAATGATTATGAACTGTTCTATGAGTGTTTCAATCGATTTAAGGCATTGGGTTTAGGTTAGAATTGCGAACCCTAACTGAAATAGTTGAGTTACAGTCATTGCCGGCATTGAAATTAGTACCGAGTAGCGGCATTGAATTTCGGATGAATACCATGCCGGTAACAAGTTCTGGCATTGAATTTAGTATGAATACTATGCCGGCTACAAAACTTAAATCACCTGAAACTCAATGTTTAGTACTGGCATTGAAGAATAGGATGATTACTATGCCGGTAATCTTTTACGACATTGTTTTAATTTTTTTCGACCATGTCGGCAGTGCTCTTTTGATATACAGGAAAACCCTGGGAATTTGTTAACAGTACCGACTGTAAATTTAAGATGAATACTATGCCGGTACGCCGGTACGACATTGTTTTGAATTCTTACTTTTGTGCCGGCAATGCTCTTTTGGTATCCAGGTTTAGCCTAAGAATTACCTAAGACTACCGGCTTTGTCGACATTTATTCGACAATGCCGACATCAGGTACTGACATGCTGTTTTTGTTGAATTACTATGTCGTTTTTTGGTCTCGGCACGGTCGCTATTTCGTGAATCAATGCTGGTACTGATGATTTTATGCCGTTATTCAATATATCTATGCCGACATTAAATATGAAAGTGAGTTGTCTTATATTTATTTCATGTTTCTTTTGATATAGAGCTAAAGCCAAGGAATCAAAAGCTAAGGATGATGGCATTAAGAAAAGAAAGAAGAACGATCTTGGTACTCCTCAGTCTCTGCCTCCTCCAGGGAAAAAACTTGGTCGCAACAAGCGTTTGGGGCAGGCTCTACAAGAGGGAAAAATGGGAGAGTGGTGGTGACCGTAGTCATGCTCGACCACAGTTCCGGCATGCTCGACCAAAGTTCTGGCATGGTCGAACTGAACCGAAACTGAAGACCAAATTTGAAACGCTTTCCGGCATACAAATTTCATTTGAAATCAACGCCGGAAACAAATGTGCCGACATGCTTGTTATCCATGGTTCCACGCCGGCACACTGTTCCGGCGTGGTCGATAATTAATATACCATGCCAGTATTTAGATTTGGAAGACACTACTTCCTGTATGTTTTTTAGCCGGTGCCGGCATGGTGACGTTAGAATTGAACCATGCTGGTGGCATATTCCGCAGAATATTTCGTGGTAGGTAAAAAATAACTTTTGTACCGGCATGGTTTTTTCGATTGAATACAATGCCGGTTTGCATTTCAAAATGGGAGATATTGTTGGCCGTCATGGACATAGTATGAATACCATGCCGGTAATGATACTGCCGGCATTGTATTCATACTACGTCTATGTCGGCGCCGAGCTATTTTAGCTGCAACAATGGTGGATTCAAAGAAAAAAAAAATCAAATTTTCAACATATTGGCACCTTTACCTGAGTATTGGGAGTGCTTGTATGTTAAACTAGTTTACTCTGTTGGGTTGTCTCTTCACGAAACACTTCATGCTCATAAAAATCATGATCCAACGGTGTTGGTTCCACAAACACTGGCAATTGTGGGTTGTTGTCATTAGCAAAAGATTCAATATATGCTACTTGTTGTAGTTGAGCTAAAGATTCAGCAGCAATTCTCTCTTCACAATAATCCTCCATTTTCACCAAAAAAAATTCCCTCTCAAATTTTTCCCTCCTACTCTCACCTCACTCACCTAAATACAAATAAAAATACACACTAATCGTTTATCAAATAATCTTATGAATTTACTAACTAAAATTAATCACTAAACATGATTAGTGAGGGTTAGATTAGGAATTAAGTAAAATACATAGATAAGGGGTGACCCTGATTTGATATTTAAATCCAGGTTTTGTCCTTTTCCTCTATCCCCCAATTAATACAAGTATCCTCCAATCGCGCGTTCTTGATTATCCTTAAGATTAGCGTCAGCCATATTTGTTTGGTGGGTGTGGAATTATATTCTTGAGAATTATGATTTCATACCTTTGTTTGGGTTTAGGATTCCTATGAGGAGGGAATATGACATTTTGCCACATGTTTTCTCCTTTTATCCGTATATTAATATCAAAACTTCATATTATTTACATTTTTATTCCAATTACAATATAAAGAAGACATAAATACTAATATAGTAATATACTCCCTCCGTACGTAATAAGATGACCTATTTGGTTTTAAATTTTGTCCCATAAATAGATGACCTATTTCACTAATGAAGGGATATTTCTAAAACTACCCTTTTAATTGATTATTTTTCCTATAAGAAATATGTATAATTTGATAGTCATGTTTATATTTGTTGCGTAGGCGTTTTAAAATGCTTTTCAACGGTATAAAGTTTATAAAATACCGTGGTATAGTTTAAGAGATAAATCGTTTCTAAATTTTACTAATTATTACCCATAAGGGTATAATTGTAAAAAACTTAAATATACTCCACTTTCCTCCTTGCCTTAAAATTTGTGCAAACTACAACTAAGTCATCTTATTAGGGACGGAGGGAGTATATATCTCCTGATACCCATAATAATTATCAAAACAAATAAAAATCTAGGATAGATATACCCATATATATATACTAGGTATCACCCCGGCCTATGGACGAGGCTCAACCTTTTTCGTTTTCGTTTTGTTGTTTGATCGGCTGGTCCGTATTCTACCAAAATCTTTTTTAGTCATTCGCAAAACTAATTAGATTATAACGGTCAAACATCGAGCATATAAGTTAGTTCGGACTTGCGTCCCTAGTATTTGTGGTTGTGTCAAATTAGCCGTGGCTTACAGCCCCGGACGTGGTCCCTTGAGGATACCATAGTATTTTGTTGATCGGGTCAAATTAGTCGGGGCCATGGTCCCTTGAGAATACTATAGTATTTTGTTGGTCAGGTCAAATTAGCCGGGGCTTACAGCCCCGACCGTGGCCCTTAAACATCCCCTAATGTTTTATTGGTCGGGGTTGTGACACTTAAATCTCGCACATAAATCTTTACCATGTTTTTTATTTTATTTGTTTTTTAAAAATAGCTTTTAGATTAGTTGAGGCTAACTTAAATTTTCTTGAGAAAGTTATGGTACAAATCATTATGCTTATTGGATGATTGAACGTTCGATGGACCAGAGTATATCTGGTGTATACGAATAATCTTCATGGAGGGTCATCCACCAAACATAAGCCAAACAGACCCTTAGCCATATGTTTTCCGTGAAGATGTATTAGTAAGGAGATATTTGGTTGCATTAAACATAAAACCTCTTACCCAATTCACACCTCTTCCTCTATTAGGTTTTCTTTCTTCTCCTTTCCTCTTTAGACCAATTTTTTTTTTAAATCATCAGCTCTGTTTTCTTTTAATTCACCGTATCCATCCTTTAAATCATCCATAATAATAACTTAGTATTAATAACTCAGTATTATTATGATATAGAGATACGAAGTTAAGAATAAGAAGTCGTTAGTGGAGGGGAAGTACTATAGATAGAAGACCATCTGTTGGTGAAACCGTTAAAGAATGACGCTCTTCTGTTCTATAAATATATCTACTTAGTGTTAGCCTATATTAACGGAAACTTAGTCAAATTAGGAAATCCGACGCTGCAGTCAATTAAGAAATCTAAGGATCCGACGTCGTTAAATAATCTTTAGAATCATATTTTTATTAGGAAGCCAAGGGATCGGACGGGCGTCTATATAGGACATATAACCGATCAATCTCCATCGTGCGATGACGAAATCGATGGTTGGATTTGTAAGGCTACACACACACCACTTCTTTTTATAATATAGATATACTATATATGTTTTACTTTTTAATTTCATCGTTTTTCTTAATTTTAAAATAAAGTAATTATTTAATATTTAGATATAAATTATTGGATAACGATTATTACATGAACTAGTTGGAAGCATAACAAGCTAAGCTCCAACGACATACTACTACATTAATTGAACATGTTGTTGTGCTAGCCTACCAGCGAACCTCATGGGTAACCTAGCCAAAGGAGCCGAAGCGGATGAGGCTGAAATTGTGTCACAAAGGGGAAAAAGTAACTCTACCTTCCATGTTAATTTCTTAATTTATTTTTATTTTATTTAATTATTGAAAAAGGTGTATAAAAAAGATATAAATTCACTGTTATACCAAACCAAAAATTAAAGTTAATAAAAATTAGAGTCGCACAAGAATCGACCCATCAAACTGAATCCGCCCGCACCTGATGAATCCATGGATTTTGAAACCGAACCCGTCCATAATGGCTTGGCATATGGTTATGAATCTAAAAACCCAACATAGATGGATCGGTTTATGGTTTGATGCTAAAACCGATTGAACCCGCACGCAAAAACCGATAGTGTTAATTTTAACTTGTTTTATGAATCTAAAGCATCAAGAAGTTGTCGACCATAAATTCTTATAAAGTCTTGTCATCGAAAATTGTTGTAGTATTTTTCCCGCAACGTAGCTTTATTTGGACAATAGCGATGAACGGAGTTGGACCGACTGATGGTCAGTGAAGTGTATGGCCTTATACCGTTAACATGTCAGGTATACGCAGTATCAATATCCATTGACGATACGATACGTCTACTGAGCGATACCCCTAGTCAGTGGCGGATGCAACATGCGACAAGGGTGTGGAGTTGCTACCCCTTCCCAATAAATTTATAAGCCTAAATTTCCAAACACAAACTTTCCTACAGCCTAATCTTGCTTTCTTGTTACCCCTAATAGAATTTTGCTTCCCCTTAGTCTAGTTTCTAGCTCCGCGGCTGTCCCTGATACAAAGGTCTGGTTTCTTCCACAAGGAAAACTTATTTGTAGGGATGGCAGGTGCCGAGGGGGAATATGACTAGAGGAATGAATAGACAGAAACAGTCTCCTAAGAAACAATAATTTCATTTCAATTCATCCGTCAAGAACAGCCCACCATTGTGATTTTAAGCAGTGGACAAAAGGCAGCCTACACATCGGGACTATCTTGGTAACCGTACTAGCGGGAATTATTGCTGTACATTTGTTATTTGTGTAGGTTAAGGTTACCCTTCCGACACTGACTAACAATAACTAGAAACCATTGCAAGACAAACAACTCTGGCTCTGCCACCACTGAGTCTCTACACTGGTTAACGGTTCACACGACATAATACGCATGAATTTCGCTCGAGAGACACGTAGGAGAGTTCAATCATACGTGTCTATTGCGCGTTCACGGCGGAGAAATGATTAGGATTATCTGGTTCTCCACCTAGTTAGTAAGTTCGCGAATGATTCACGAATCATTCACGAATTTTTCCGTATCACGAATTTTACCGTCTTATTCGCGTGCGTTTGGAACTCCGAACCCAAGTCGCGTATTATGTGGCATTCCCGGATTATTCGCGAATCGTTCACGAATTTTACGTATCCCGAATGATACGTCCGCTTAATTCGCCATAAATTCTTTAGCTTTTACTTTTCAAAGACTCCACTTTTTGGGCTTTACTGCCTCCCGAACATACACGACCGAATATTAGACGTGTTGTAATTTTTATGAAACAAAAACGACTGAAGAGATTTGAAGGTGAAGGTGAGAGAGATCTCAAACTCACTAACCAAGCATCTAAACCACCATACGACGTCCTTTTGGATAACTAATGTTGTATATATTATTAATATCATCATATTGAGTTTATTTTTCCTTAAATAACTCACACATATGCATAAAAATTGGTCTATGACCTTATAAATACAAATTATTTGTTATATATAGATACCGAATTTTCAGAGCCGAACTCACATTTATAAATCGAATTATACACGTACGTATACCGTTCCGAATTAATGACGAATCATGTCCCGTTGATCGAATTTTGGACCGAATCTGGATTTTACAAAACCGTATAATACTCGTACGTTTGCCGTTCCGTACGTGTTCCGAATCCCGAATTGCTAACTAGGGTTCTCCAAGGCCGAGTCAAAGGCCATCCGCAATTTAGTAAAATCTTGAAAAACGCAGCTACCGATAATAAATGTGGATCCCATCCCAGAATAGAAAGTTCAATAATTTAGTGACAAACTGGCCCCAGTTTTCCTCCTAAAATAAGAAACTTATGGCCCACAGTTGTGTACTAGACAAAAAGTACTTTGAGGGAGATATCACGACGGCACGTCGGCACTAAAGTGGACGCGTTTGAAACACTCTCAAGGGCTAACGCAGGCCCTAATTCAACACACATGACACATACCGACCAAACCAAGTAACCAACGAACCTACACCACACCACCATGAATCTGAATGGCGCAACATAGTTTGAATTTGGATAGCCTGGAATATGAAGTCAGTGCAAGCAAATTGCTCCTGAAATTTAACATAATTGAATAGACATTTTCACAACTTGCGAAAGGTAGGGCCGGCAACGGATAAATATCCGCCGGATATTGGCAATACCGATAAGGTTAAGGTTAAGAGCTATCGGATATCCGGTATCCGATAATATCCGGCGGAATGCAGAAATTCCATATCGATAAGGTTAAGGATAAGCTATCGGATATCAGAATATTATTCCGATAAAATCCGGTTTGTTTCTGGTAAAAAATAACTGGAGAAAAAAAAAGTGTTAGAAATCATCCAACATATGGAACCCTTTTTCGTCTCGGTTCTGAACTTTTAATCAAAATGAGTTTGAATCACTCTTACAAAAAGTTGTTGTAGATTTCAACCACCAAGAATAATTGAAGAACATATCTTAATTTAACTTTCAATTCAACATCCAAAACCCCACACAAGAACTCAGCCTCAACAACAGCATTAAACCCTTAATTCAATCATCTCCACCGTACCAGTTCTGCAAATGGGTTATGCCCAATTCAAATATCAAGATGAACCAACACCATAGATCCATTATCATTGCATCAGCTTGAATCAAACAACTCCATATAAGACCAATTAAGCCAGCACTCCACATGAATCAACGAGCTCATCCATAAATTCGACCAGAACCCAATTCGAATTTATGTTTAGAATCTCTAACTTAACCCATCTTCATTCACTTCCAATCTGTACAAACACCATTGTCGTTGCTTCATTTCCCTGTATATCACAATTAATTCAAACCAGCCACCAGCACTGACGAAAACCCAATCTTCTTCAAGCCCTAGCAACCAACACCTGAATTTAGTCACCACTTCAATTTCATCCAACTCCCGGACCTAGCTTTTTCCCTTCCAGTTACTTATTGCTTGAGATGAATAGCTTACAGTAGAGACCAAAATCTGTTGACACCCCTGCTAAGAATCAAAACCTAAACGATCTCATCTTTTCTCTATGGATCACTAACTCCCTCTCTCTCGATCTAACTGAACTGACTCTCTCGATCTCTTTTTATTTCTCCCTCTCCTGCTAAGACTAATGAATAGAAGTTACTGAACTGATAAAATCATGTTGAATCTCGACATCTAATACTTGGGGGTTGGAAATTACAAGTGAAAATGCAGGGGTCTAACAACCTCGCAATATTTCGATTAGCAATCTCTATGTACTAACTCTAATATACTTTTAAGAGAATCAACTAGACAGTCAGACTCAATCTTAATAAAAAGTATATCAAGGAGTTAATATCTCTATCTCTCGATTTGATCTATACTCAAACAAATAGAAATATATGAGTCTTTATCAAATACAAGAGATATAAACTTGGATGGTACCAAAGACCAATATCCAAGGATCAATCAATTTTCAATCAACAACCAAAGGTTGGATCTCACAATTGATCGATACAACGCATAACCTGTGATATTTCAATTATATAACAAAATATAATGCGGAATAGAAATAACACAGACGCCAGAAGTTTTGTTAACGAGGAAACCGCAAATGCAGAAAAACCCTGGGACCTAGTCCCGATTGAACACCACATTGTATTAAGCCGTTGCAGACACTAGCATACTACAAACTAACTTCGGTCTGGACTGTAGTTGAACCTTAATCAATCTCACATTGATTCAAGGTATAGCTGCTCTCCTTACGTCTCTGATCCCAGCAGGATACTACGCACTTGATTCCCTTAGCTAATCTCACCCACAACTAAGAGTTGCTACGACCCAAAGTCGAAGACTTGGATAAAAAAATCTGTATCACACAGAAAAGTCTACAATAATAGATAAATCTGTCTCCCACAGATAAACCTAAGAGTTTGTTCCGTCTTTTGATAGAAATCAAGGTGAACATGAACTAATTGATAACCCGGACTTATATTCCCGAAGAACAGCCTAGAATTATCAATCCTCACAATAATCTTAATTGTATGGTAGCGAAACAATATATCGTGGAATCACAAACGATGAGACGAAGATGTTTGTGATTTCTTTTTATCTTGCCCTATCGGAGATATAATCTTTGTTAGAGCATAGCTCGGTCGACCTCGCATGCATTGCTATATCAAGCATGTTTGTCAATGTTAGTGATCAAAACTACGAGTCTTGATTTCTAGTCTATTATAGCTAAGTATCGGACTAGGATAGAAAAGTCTAGTTGAGCTCAAGGACTTCATGGCGATTCATCATACAACGACGAAGATATACTCAAGGAACCGTGGAACTTCATCAACAAAAAGGTATGTGGATACTTGAACTTATCTATCACTCAAAAGTCTATCTATTATATCTCCTACTTCTTATGAGACAATATGCTATATAGACTGCATCATACACATTCGACATTTCGAGCTGAGTATTCACTACTTATCTTTTTCTCGAAATCGTGTGTTGGTAAAGCGTTTCGCTTTGATCAAGTTTATCTTCACCTAGTGACGAAAGTCATGAAAAGTTTCAATTACTTTGAGAATTGCTCTGACGTGAAACGGTCTGTGAATAACGGCTATATAACGTCCTCTGAGAATGTCTCAATGATTTGAATGAGAGTTTAGATTACATAACCATGTATTCCTTAATCCGAAGTTTTCGAACTTTGTTGATTGAGAGAAACCGGAGGAATTGGCTTTGCCAAGTCCGCGAACTCAGTCCGCGAACTGACGGAAGTTCTCTTGCCGAGAATTTCTGATAGGATTTTCCAAAAACTCGTTTGTGTGTTTAGTCCGCAAACTCAGTCCGCGAACCTAGTCCGCGAACTGGCGGAAGTCTCTTTTCCGAGATTTTCTGCTGAGTTTGGAAAACTCTGCCGGTTGCCTTAAGTCCGCGAACTTGTTTGTGAGCTTAAGTGGATATGATCTAAAGATGTTCTATGAACATGAAACTTAAATTACTAAGGAATGCTTTATGCAAACCGTGGATATAAAGTTCATGAGCCGATTCAATCGAATTGAATCATCTTTGTTTCAGTTGTGTCTTGTGTAGTTACATAAGATCTCATAGCAATTGAACAACTCTCTAACTAGTTCATTTGAGTCAATTGAACTAGTTATGGTGAAGAAGAACTAGGTTAATATGAATTGCTCATATGGTTAACCTTTTGGGTTACTATGTTGAACAAACATACACATACACGTTTGGGCATGGTTTTCACAAACCCAGTAAACGTCTACCCAAGTGTGTGTGACAAGCTAAGTTTTCGATCTAACGGTTGAGAAATATTAGCTTGAATCTAAATCAGGTTTTCATCTAACGGTGAATATGGATTGCTTTCTAACTAAGGTAAAACCCTGATTTGAAGGCTATATAAAGGAGACATCTAGCATTGTGCAAAACTAATCCCCTCACGTCTGTGTGATACTAGTGCGCTCGCTAGAGTCGATTATCCTTTAACCTTTGGTTTTCTTATCTAAAACCAGGTTAACGACTTAAATACTTCATTGGGATTGTGAATCCAGGCAAGATAAAGAAGTCACAAACATCTTCGTCTCACTGTTTGTGATTCCTCGACAAACCGCTTGTGTAGTCAAGAAGGATTGTTGAGAGGTGATTGATTAATGTAGGATGTTCTTCGGGAATATAAGACCGGATTATCAATTGGTTCCTGTTCACCTTGATTTTATATCTTAAGACGGAACAAAAACCTAGGGTTTTTCTGTGGGAGACAGATTTATCCTTTGATATACTTTTCTGTGTGAGACAAATTTGTTTATTATCAAGTCTGCGATTTTGGGTTGCAGCAACTCTTAGTTGTGGGTGAGATCAGCTAAGGGAATCAAGTGCGTAGTATCCTGCTGGGATCAGAGGCGTAGGAGTACAACTGTACCTTGAATTAGTGGGAGACTGATTGGGGATCAACTATAGTCCAGTCCGAAGTTAGCTTGTAGTAGGCTAGTGTCTGTAGCGGCTTAATACATTGTGTATTCAATCTGGACTAGGTCCCGAGGTTTTTCTGGATTTGCGGTTTCCTAGTTAACAAAACTTCTGGTGTCTGTGTTATTTCTTTTTCGCATTATATTGTACATAATTTAAATAATACAGGTTGTGCGTTAAAGATCATCAATTGGAAATCCAACCTTTGGTTGTTGATTGATATTGATTGATCCTTGGACATTGGTCTTTGGTACCGTCCAAGTTATCTCTCTTTGATAAAGACTCACAGATTTCCATTTGCTTGAGTAAAGATCAAATCGAGAGATTGAGATATAAACTCTTTGATATATCTTTTATTGATTGATTCTAACTGTCTAGTTAATTCTCATAAAAATTATATTGGAGTTTTTCCATACAGATTGCTAAGCGTAATATTGGGTGTTGTTAGACCCCCGCTTTTTCAATCTCAAGTCAATTATTCAATTGAACTCGTAGATAGAAAATGGCAAGATCAGATCGCTCAAATACATGAGAAGTAGTTTCGTCTGGCTTCACAATCCCAATGAAGTCTTTAAGTCGTTAACCTACAGGGTCTCGAGAAGAAACCTAAGGTTAAAGGAGAATCGACTCTATCAAAACCAACTAGTATCACACAAGAGGTGTGATACTTAGTTTTTCTAGTTGCTAGAGTTCTCCTTTATATAACTTTCAAATCAGGGTTTGCAATCTATGTTAGCTTAGTAACAAAGCATTCAATATTCACCGTTAGATGGAAACCTGATTAGATACAAGCTAATATCTTTCAACCGTTAGATCGAAACTTAGCTTGTCACACAGAAATGAAATGTATTTCATTTAGGTTTGAGTAACCGTACCTAAACGTGTACACTTAGTTGGTTCACAAATAGTTAACCAGTGGTTAGCCATATGAGCACTTCCATATTAACCGTATTTATCTTTCTTATAACTAGTTCAAATGACTCATAAGAACTAGTTGAAGAGTTTTTCAATTGCTTAGGTCTTTATTCATAGACATAATTGAAACAAAATCGGTTTGATGCATTTGAATCGATTCATGAACAATATAACCACGGTTTGCAAAGATTACATTCATTATAATTTATTGTTTTAAGTTCATGAACTACCGATTTGAGAAATAACCAGCTTGGGTACGCGTACGGGTATGTGTACCTTAGCTACCGGATTTGAGTTGGTTTTGGTTTCCAAACTCAGCAGAATTTTTCAGGTAGAAAAGTTCCGCCAGTACTACGCGTACGTAAGGTGACTGATTTATGAGTTCGTAAACTCCAAACTCAGCAGAATTTTCCGGGAGGAAAAATTCCGCCAGTACGCGTACCCAACCTGTCTCCTTCACTAATACCGTATGCACACACTTGGTTTTCGGTACATGAATTTATACACTAACGTGCGAACACACTATATATGCTTATATCCATAGACGGTAATCTCAACTATACATTTCAATCATTGAAACATTCTTCTATAATTTTATAATAGTCGTTATTCACAACTATCGTCATCAAACCCATTTTCAAGATTGAAACCTCACCATGACTTTCGTCACGGGTAAAGATGAAAAATGGTTAAAGCGAAAGCTTACCAACACATATTTCGAGAAAAAGATAGGCGAGTAAACTCGGCTCGAAATAGAAAATGTGTATGTATGAAAATTATCATACTTATACGAATTTTGTCTCAAGAGTAGGAGATAGAGTAGATAGACTTTTGAGTGATAGATAAGTTCAAGTATCAACATACCTTTTAGTCGGATGAAGTTCCACTGGTTCATTGAGTAGTTCTTCGTCTTCGTAAGATGATCGCCATGGAGTCTGGAGCTCAACTACACTTAACTATCCTAGTCCGAGACTTAGCTATAAGTAGACTAGAAATCAAGACACATAGTTTTGACAACTAAATTTGACAAACAAGCTTGAGATAGCAACGCTTGCGACTTCGACCGAGCAATGCTCTAACAATCTCCCCCTTTGTCAATTTTAGTGATAAAACCATCAATACATATGGAATACAAAATAGATAGAACTTTGTAGCTTCTCGTCCACATGCTTGATCTCCTTGGTGCTTCAACATTACTCAAAAACTTCGTCTTTTCAGCTTAGCATCATAGTTGTGAGAGAAACTCAAAGAAAACAACAGACAATTGAAGAAGAAATTGAAAGACATTATGCTGAACAAGCACGTTTAATTTGCGAACGTGAAAGATTGAGAGCGGAAATGGAAGAACAAGAGCTTCAGGAGACAATTCGTCAGAACAATCATGACAATCGAGAAAGAATACGTACACAAAACCGGAATAACGATAATCTCAATGAGGAGTATGATAGAGTAAAGAGAATGGTTGAAAGACAGCGAATTGAATTGATAAGAAATGAACAAAGTTATGGAGGGGAAAATGAAAGGCATCATCATTTGCGAATTCGAGATAGAGATGAGGAAGAGAATCGCAGAAGAAGACGAGATGAGGATAATGAAGAAGAAATGCAAAATTTCGCGAGAGAAGATAGACATGAACGCAGAAGAAGAGAGGAAAAACTAAAGAGACCAATGGATCAAGATTCAGGTGTAAATAAACAAATTTTGAAAGAATTAGAAGAAATGAGAGGAATGCTAAATAACAGAGGAGAAGTAGGTAGAAGACAATTGGATGAAGCAATAGAAGAAGCTACGAAAACTCCATTTACAAGGGAAGTACAATTAGGAGGAATACCACCGAAATGCAATTTGCCCGCATTAACCAACATTTTTGATGGAACAACTTGTGCAATTCAGTACATTAAAGCCTATGTGAGGTGCATGTTACAATGGGAAAATCATGATGCGGTATTGTGCAAATATTTCGCATCCAGCTTAATAGGAGAAGCGTTAAAATGGTTTGAAGGTTTACCAAAAAATACAATAACCTCCTCCAATCATTTGTAGACTACATTCTTGGGGGCATATATAAGTAATAATTCCTCACGACCTAGTATAGAAGATGTGTTTGGATTAAAACAAAGGATTGGCGAAAGTTTGAAACATTTGACTAAAAGATGGAGAACTATGTGTAGCGAAATGGCTGGACCTGTAGATGAGAGATATCTCATATTATCGTTTATTAACGCTATGTTGCAACAAACCTATTGTATGTCCAAATTTTCAGAGTCAAGAATACGATTACAATGACTGAATTGCGAGAACTTCAAGAAGAATACATTGCTCTAGAGTAAAGGCAAAATGAAACGGAATCATATCCAGTTGCGAACACCAGCTCACAAACAGCGAATGCAAGCTTATTACCCAAGCTAATAAACACAGTGGCGAATACTTCGCAAGTACAACAAGAGAATGTGACAAGTAACAATCAACAGAAACTGGTAGCTATAGGGAGCCGAGATCAAGAAGAGTATGAAAGAGAAATAAATTTCTATAATCGTGGAGGAAATAACAAAATTCAAAGACTCGATCAACTGCAAGAAACTTATGGAGGTCAAAGACAAAACTATAATAAAGGACAAGGAAGTCACAAGGTAATATGGGAAGAAATCAAGATGCTACCTCTAAATGCAAGTATGGAGAAGATATGGGAAGCTATAATCTTGATGGAAAATATACCAACACCATGGAACATGGGAACGGAACCACCTCCAAACCACATAAGTCATGAATTTTGTTCTTATCATCATTTTCATGGACATACCACAAATGATTGCAGAAATGTAAAAATAATTATTTTGAGAATGATAGATCAAGGAAAACTAAACGACTTTCTGGTAGGGCATCCGCAATCTAAACCATTGCCACCACCACCAAAACATCACAAAGTGAATACGATGAAAAAGAAATAAACATTCTTCATAGAAGTTGGTGCAAAAGCAAAAAATCCATTTTGTCACTCTATCGTGCATTCATATAAGACAATTGAAGATTTTCATGATAATGTTTTGAGTAGAGTGTTCGCAAGAGATAATAATGGAAGATAAATTGTGAATATTGCGAAAATCTCGCCACTGGAGGAATGGCAGAAACAGATCATTTCTTTTACTGCAGAAGAAATTCCCGAAGGAGAAGAGGTGCATGTCAATCCATTGGTAATAAAATTAGAAATTAATCCAAAACCGAAAGAAGATGAGGATGATGAAGCTGAAGATCCATGGGCAATCAATAGAATTCTAGTCGATATTGGAAGCTCTGTGAACATCTTATTTTATCATACTTATAAAACCATGGGTGGAAGATATGATGATCTTATACCATCAACATATAAGATATATGGTTTTAATGGTACTGCTAACAAGCCTAAAGGGGAGGTTACTATGCGAATTCCATTGAAGGGAATATCTTCTGAAATCTCATTCTGTGTCATTGATGTAGAATCACCCTACAATGCGTTAATTGGTCGACCTTGGCTACATGGGATTCTAGGTGTAGCTTCAACTTTCCACCAGTGCATCAAATTCCCTCACCCAATGGTGTAGGAATCATAAAGGGAGATTGGGTCGAAGGAAAGAGGTGTTACGAAACTGAGATAAAATCTTGCGAAGGAAGAGCAAACAAGAAGGAAAAATGGCGACACAAAATCAAAGATGTACAAAGAAGTGAGAGGTTGATGGTGGATACAATCGAAAGGAAAGGAGAAGAGATATTGTGAAATTAATGCTAGCTCAGAATAAAAATGATGAACATACCACTACCAAGGAAGCAGTAGCAGAAAATAATAAAGAAGCAGAGGATGGCAAAGGTAATAAAAACAAGAAATGTATGAATGATTAAGTTGTTGCGATACTCTCGCAATAAGTAAAATTCTCAAAAATACATTTGATTGAACACAAAATTGAGATTGCGAAATTCAGATACAATATATGATTTGCGAGACTCTCGCAGAGATAATGAATTTTACAGAAAATAATCAGAGAAGAATGACAAAAGAGAAAGAGGCGAACCTTTATGGCGTACACCCTAGTTCGCGAATACAATTTCGCAAGAGGAAATGTAAGACCTAAAGTACGTCATATAAGGGGGTACCTGTTGCATGGCTCAGGGAAAGGCTACACCGCCACCGGAACCTGAGTCATGGAGATTTGGGGTCAATGAAGCCCATCCGGGAGAGGCACCTTGGATTCTCAGCTTAAGCATATGACTTAGGTTGGGCGACTAAGGTAATAAGGACTCTCCCAAGGAGTGCAGATCTGATCAAGGCGCCGAGGTACACGGTTGAGTCAAGAGTGCCAGGGACGTTTGAAGCGTACCTTGCCATTCTTGACAAGTCTTGGCTTATACTGCACTCGGCCTGAAGAAAACCCCACTTAGGGTGCAGTCTCGTAACCATAAGCCCTATAGGTAAAAGGGATAAGAGGCTGCGAAAAAACTGGTTGTTGTTAAGACTGGATGGGAGGAGCTAACCTTGTATGGTAGAAGTACGCCTCCTTGAAGGGGAACCAGGGGGAGATAAGGGCGGCACCCTCCATTAGGGAGCTGATAAGTGTCTTAAGACGCAAATGTCATGAGGCTTTTTATTCGCAAGGATATTAAGGCTTGTCATATTTGTGCAACAATCCTGAAGAGGCAATAATACAAAAGAAAAGATAAGACGAGATCAATGGGTTTTCGCATGAAAGTGCGAAGACGTCCTGCGATTTCGTCGCAAGACGGCAATGTCATGGGGCTTTATTTTCGCAAGAATATTTAGGCCTGTCATATTGTCGCAACATTCCTGAAGAGGCCATAATACAAAAGAAAAAGTTAAGGCAAGATCAATGGGTTTTTGCATGAAAGTGCAAGGACGTCCTGCGATTTTGTCGCAATGACAAGAGGTGGCATAATAAGACCTTTAATTAGGAAGGCAAAATAAGACCACACAGGAATGAGATTTTGAAAAGAAAAAAATTCACTTCGCATAAGATTGCGAAGTTATACAATAAGAATTTTTTTATGAAATCTCTCATTTGGATTCAAATAACAGAGGCAAGTATGGGAATGTATGAAATTAGAAAATGTTATTTGCTCCATATGATAGATTTACTCAAAATTCAAGAATTAATGATTATATTGATTAACTGTATTGCAAAGAAGAATTGTTTTAATTAATGCAGGTCAAAATGAAAGAAACACAAATATACAGAAGAAAAGAAATAAATGTACAAGTATTACAAAGAATCAAAGAAAGAAATAAGACTACTTCTTGGTTAATCCTTCATTATCTTCATCAGACTTGTTCCTTCTTCGTCTGCGTCAGAATCTTCATCACCATCAGAACTTCCATCACTATCAGATTCTTCATCGTCAGCTTCGCTATCAGAGATAATCAAACTGGGAGTATTCTGTGGGATTTCTTCCAAAAGACAAGGATAATCAGAATGTGGGATATTATGATCACACAAACCATTTGGATAGTTTGATTGCGAAAATGCATAGCATCATTCTTAAAATTCGCAACAGTGATCTTGATTTGATTCTTTAATCTAGAATACTTGTCGTTGCGAGAAGAAAGATTCTTTGCGAGTTCCTCCTTTTCAGCTTCAGTTCTTCAATCTTTTCACGATATCTATTTTCAGAATCTGCGAGCAAAAGACAATCAATTATTAACTTGATGAAATTCATAAGAAGCAAAAGATTAGTAAAGAAGAGCAGTTAGTAACCTTCTCTGTCAGAAATCATATCTCTAATCAAGGTGTATGCTCAACTTGGAGACTAACATTTACACCTAAATCTTTTCTAGCATCATCTAAATTTTCGCAGCCCAAAAAATTCATCCTCACTACTTATAAGAAGACGAGAACGAATTTGATTTTCCCTTTCGCAGAGTTCGATATTCTTGCGGTTAGCTTCATCTCGTTCAAGTTGAACTTCAAGAAGAGCCTCTTGGAATTTCGCCAAAGCCTTGGCACCTTGATCAGAGATGCGATCCTTATCATCTATGAGACCGCTAATTTTGGTTCTTAACTCATTGGTTTTCTCTTTAGAATCAAGAAGGAGACGCTTAAATCGTTGGCTAAGCCTAAACTAGATCTATGATCAATTTCTAAGAGGCGAAATTTAGATCTAAGCTCATTTAGAGAAAGAGATGAAATTCTATCATTTGAGAAGCTATTTAAGGAATTGTTAAGACGCTCAAGAAGGGTATCATTATCCAAGGCATTAGGAAATGAACGAAGAAGGGTAGCTTCATCAGAAAGACCATAAATGTCTGCAAAAAGGATCATTTAAATAAGATAAAACAACAGATGAATGAATAAAGAGAAAAGAGAAAAGTAACATACCGTAAAGCTGATTATTAGCTTGCTGAAGACTAGAATTTTGTTCTTATACGAGGAAGAATCAATTTCTAATTGTCTATTTTTCTCGCGAAGACCTTTAACTTCAGCTTCCAATTCTTCATTCTTTTTGCGAAATTGAAGATTCTTCTTTTCAAGATTTTCGTCTTCTCTCTAGATCTGAGGCAACAGCAAAAGAAGCTTTTCCAGCCTGCGAAAAAATATAAAAAATATTAATATAGAAAGAAATTTTGATATAACAAGAAGTAAAAGGATAAAATATACCAGACTATTGAGAGAATGCAAGAAGTCGGGAGTCACTGATCTAGAAACTCCACGAAGAGAGCTATCACCATCCAGTAAAGGGACATCGCAAAGGGTAGCGAGAGCTTTGCAGGTATTTGCGAATTGGCTATCTCCCATTCCTTGTAGAGAATCAGAAAAGAGGCCAGAAACTTAGCCATAGAAGATTCAGGTGGAGAATCTTCACTTGCAGCAAGATCATCGTTGTCCTCATCACCCTTGTCACTTTCAGAATTTTCGTGAGGAGGAATATTTGAAGGAGAAGAAGAACGAACTTTCCTTTTCTTTGGAGGAGGACCAGTTGATTTTTCCCTGCGAAGAGCACCTTTACCTTTATCACCAATCTTCGCAACATCAGGATTCTTCTACTTCAGCAATAATCTTCACACACAGATAGAAATAAGAAATGGAAGCATGGAAGTAACAGTACTATTTAAAATCATAAGAGAAAATTTCTTACCTCATCTGTGTATGAGCGAAGAGCTAACAGAGTACTAGATTTCCCAGTCCTGTTATAACTATATCAGTTTTTGGATCTGCGGAATGTCGCAAGAGTTAGCGAACAGAATAAAAAAATCAATAAAGAAATATAAATGAGTTAAATGGGAGAAACATACCTCTTTCTCCTTCTCGGGCCAAGAGAAAACCCAAGGTTGATAAGCAGCGAGATTCGCAGGAAGAAATTTGACCCAGCAATGTAGGGTCCTTTAGCATTAAAGGAAAAACACACCATTTATCATCTTTGGATTGGCGAGGAGTTGTGTTTTTACCAGAATGCCAGTCAATATCTTGCATGAGAATTTTGGCTTCATCAATGTTATCTTTCCTTTTTAAGCGAATACCCCAGCGAGTATTCTCTTTCTTCATGGAGATAAGTTCATAGTTCTCAAAGAAATTCGCTACTGTATACTTCTCAGCAACTATCTCTAGGTTTGCGAATTTAGGATCCCTAAGTTCTTTGGAGTACAAGATCCTCTACCAGCACCACGATTAGCGAACTCTAGCATCAGACGGATGCAGTCCCCACTCAGTTGGAAGATGGCTCGCGAAAATCCCGAGCGAGAATTTCATAAAATAAAGGAAGATCTGGGTTATAAAGAGGAATAGGGAGACCTGCGAGAATCTGACCTAGCGAAATTATGATTGATTGATCATCACAATATGATCAGAGAAAAGTTGACAGAAAGAATTGATTTGGCATTCTCACCAGGAATGGTGGAGAGTGTGAAACCTTTATCAGCAAGATCTTTTTGGACATCTTGTAAATTCTTCTCATATCTATGACCACTTGGAGCCATGTTTGAATATAGAGTATGGGAATGTATAAAGTAAAAGGATTGAAGGAAGAAAAAATTACAGCAGCAGAATTTGCAGAAGAATAACAGAGTTGCAGAGATGAGAAATAAAAATAGAAGAGAAAGTAAAAAGAAAAGTGGAAAAAGGGGAAAAGAGTATATAAAGAATTTTTTACTCGAAGAAATAAACACCATTAAGACGAAAAGACGTGAGCGGTTGAAAAGCAGCGGTTACAGAAGACGTGTCAAGAAACAAATGGAAGAAGAGTACGTGTGATAAATGTAGAATATGAAAAGATGAACAGCTGCGGCATTTCTCACATCATTCTCTACTTTGCAGAGAAGATATGAGAAGAGGCAAGATGTAGGATCAGAATCTCGCAATGACATATGTTCAGCGAAATTATCAATGACACATACACAGCGTCGCAGAACAATTTCAGAAATGATAAATAAATGACGTCAGCTAAGATCACGAGAAAGATATGATAGTCCTGCGAAAATTAGAGAGTTTGCGAAATTAACATTGTAAGGTTGCGAGAATGTCGCAACCATACCGAAATAAAGGACAGATTAGCTGTCATCCACTATGTATTTCTTATAAATAGTCGTTCGAGTTGTAAAGAAAGGGAGAGATCTTTTTGAGTAAGAAACAAGTAAATATGAGAGAGAAAGTTTAAAGCAGAGATCATTCTTGAGTTCATTATCTTTTCTTGTAAGAACATCCAAAGATTAATCAATAAAATTAATAATATAAACCTAAAATGAGTTGATCAATAATGAAATCACATGAAGAATGTAGTGTAGGATTTCCTGCAACTACACACAACTTTGACAACAATACTATGGTGATGTGTATCACTCCCCCTTAGTCAATACTTTCATCTCAACATGAAAACCACTCCCTCTTACATAATGATCCGAAAACCATATGTATTTGTAGTGTGAACTACATATTAATTCTCCCCTTTTTTGTCAATAAAATTGGCAAAGGTACGAAAACGGGATCCTAATGAAATTTTCATTCAGACACTTCAAGACCAAAGAAAAGTACATATCAACTTTGTTTAGATGCAATCATAAAGCCGAAGCTAAATGCATTCATCACGGAGTTTATAAAGATACAAGATAAATCCTCAAAATATTTCACAGTCGCACTCCCCACAAAGATATGGAAATTAAGCGCAAGTTCAAAAGAACTCTCCCCCATTTGATGTCATTCCCGAAATGACAACAAGAGCGACCTTACTTTTACGAGAAAATAAGGATTTCTCTGGACACCAAAAACCATAAGATGATTTTGTATCCAAAGTTCTCAATTAAACTAATCACAAGAGAACCCTTGTAAGGACCCTCAAGCTCGTCAACCCTATTAGACCAGTCAAGAGTCGGTCTAGCGATGATTAAGAGACGACTAAGCCGCTAATGACTCGATTAATTAGAGACGAACGTTAATTAATAAAAAATTAATCTAACAACTATTTAAATACGAAACTGGTATCACTGAATTGGTCTCGAAAAGTTATACGAATTAGGATATCGAACGTGTCATTCGGATACCGGACGAAGAAGATAACATCAGAGTTGTACGAGGGGAAAAATAATCTTTTTACATCTAAACCTCCTGGCTGACCTTATCCATATTCTGGGTGCCTTAATAATCATTCTTGGTTTTATCCCTTTTACCCATCGAGCAGATAAACTCTAAACCCAAATCGAGAAAATCATTTCTCATTTCTTTTCTTCTTCTTTCTTCGTTATTCTTATGCTTCTCCTCTGTTTCTCTTCTAGTTGATTTTAGGAGATGAATTATACTTCTGAGATCGAGATAAGAAGAGTCTGATCATGAATCAGGTGATGATGGAAGTGATATTTTTGTTTGAGTTTAGGAGGAAGCTGAATCGAGAAGTCAGTGAGTTAGGGTTTGATAAGGAATTGAGTGGTGAATAGATTCGTTAATGGATGAAGATTGATTGGGTTGTTGATTAATTGATGAGATGAAGCAGTTCTGCTGATGAATCAAACTGAAAAGGTAAATCTGAGATTTAATTTAGGGTTTCAATTAATTCGAATTTCTTTATGAAATTGTTGTTATTTGATTGAATTCGGTTATGGGTTTGTGTTTGATTGAAGTTTAAATGGTTGAATGAAGTTTAGTTTGATTTCATAGAGAATTAGGGCTTTCCCCTGTTCTACCCCAATTTGGAATTAGGGTTCCTGAGTTAGAGAATTTAGATCTTTAGTAAGATATAGATGTTGCTGGTAGAGATGGAAATTGAATCACTGGTAGAGATAATGTTGAATTAGTATGGTTGTGGTCTTGGCTTGAGACTGTGATAGTGTTGTTGAACTGGCAGGGTACATGAAGTCAATGAATTGGAAATGAATTGCAGATGTAGAGCATAAATGTTCTATTGGTGTTTATTATGTGAACTGAATCCAGTGGGTCTGAATTGTGAAGCTGAGTTGACAGTGATGTTGCTGCTGTCATGTTGATGTTGTTCAGTTGTTGGTAGAAGATAATTGAGTTGCAGGTGAAGAACATGAAGAGACTCTTGGTGATCAATATGTAGAATGGCAATGTGTGATAATGAAGGAAACTTCAGAAAGAATGGAATTAGTGTTACGAGTGGTTGTTGTGGTTGCATGAAGTTATAGATGTGAATATGGCGGTAGTGTAACGTAACTGAAGTGGTAGCAGATCAGAGAATTGATGGTGGTGATGTTGAGATATTTTGTGATTGAAGTTTGTTTTGATTAAGAGGTTGTATCTATTTAGAAATGAACTTTGAGTTGAATTGAATGAGAAGGTTTGCTTAAGAAGATGTGTATGTGAATGAATTGTTGGATACGTGGCAGAGCTACATGATTTGGTTTGAAGTTACGGCAGGCGATTGCTCAATGAAGGATTAAGGTTGGGAAGAGTTGTATTTGGTTTAACTGAAAATGGAGATGTATGAATATGGTGGAAGAACTGAAGCTAATGATGTTATTGTTGAAAGTTTGTTTGAATAAAGATGGAAGTTAGATATAGCTTAAAGAACTGTGTATAGTTAGAATGTTGTTCAGATTGTATGTTTGCTTTTGTGTTTTGATTTTGCATTAAAGTGTTGGCTCTGTTCTTCTCTTGTTAGATGAGTTAGATGTCTGACTTAGATCTTGTTTTGTCTGACTCAGTTTGCCTGGCTGTGTCGACTCACCTGAATCAGTCTATATGACTGAGTTGAACCATTTGACCCGATTCATATTTGAATCTGACTTGACCAGTTGACCGTTGAATTGACCTTTGACTTGGACTGTTGACCTGACCTTAGACGTTAACTGTTAGAGACCCGTTGCTGTTAGATTGACAGTTAATGACAGTTAGTTATCCATTTGGACCAGGCCTTAGTTTATTGGGCCTGTTTAGTGAACTTTGGCTTATAGCCAGTTTCCGTAATGAACATGTATTGGACCTTTGTGGTCTGAATTAGCCTTTAGTTTCTTCTACAAAGTTGTAGATATTCTTAAGACATATCTAATGAACTATAGAACCAATATAATTGAATTAGTAAACTTTAGATATGCTAAAGATAGATACTGAAAAGGTGTAGAACCATAATAGGGCTTAGAACCATTAGATAGTTCATTTTGCTTTTAACTAGAGGATTGTATGAGATTGTGTTATGAGCCTTGTATGATCCTTTTGGCTAATCTTTAGAGTCCTTGTGTGATTAACAATTACTCTTTATTAACACCGATCGATTCAAAGGATGAACCGGTAGATTGAGGATCTCGAGGTAGGCGTGGCTTGTCATCAAATCAGGTGGGAACTCTGGAACCTTCTTGTAATCATTGAGCATTCTTTCTATTGCGATCATGATGAGTCTTTATTACTTTTGGCATGTTTGTGTGTTTCACTATCTATGTAAATGCTTGTATGTGTCTTGATGTGCGTGTAATATGCGTTGTACGACTTCCCCGCAAGGAGTGTCTGTGATTCCCCACGGCTCTTTGCTAAGTTAAGTATGGCGGCTTCTTCCCCGTTTTAATATTACTTAGTAAGGCGGCTTCTTCTCCGTTTCAATATATTATTATGGCGGCTTCTTCCCCGTTTCGATAGTATATAAATAATATATAGTAGGGCGGATTCTTTCCCGTTATAATATTATCTAGTAGGGCGGCTTCTTCCCCGTTTCGTTATTATATATACTACTTTATTTTAGGGAAATCACTCGTGTCCATATTATACTAGTTTGACTAACATTCTGATCTTGATGGTAATATTCTGAATCGTGGTTTGTCTGGGCACTCTGTGTGGACGATGTTATTATTATTGATTAGAGTTGCTCTCGTGTCGTCTTCTCCAATGAGTTTGGCGAGGTTAGAGTGACACCTGCTTCATGATGCATAAATAGTTGAATGATTAGTTTCTTCTCGTTTTTTTTAATTAATATTCTTTAAGAACTGTGAAGCCTGTTAGTGATTACTTGAGAGATATATGTTTTCATTGAGCACCATTTGGGATGATGTGCTCACTCGTTCCCACTTCAGTTTTCAGTAATCAGAAGAAAAGGTGCGCTCGAAGATAACCGTTTCGTAGCTTAAAGCTTTTATCGTATTAGAGATGTTGCGTGTCTTTTGTATATGTATATTTTTGGAAATCTGTAAAACAACACATTATTATATTCATATCACTCGAGAGATCTTCATTTATATAATATCATAGTGTATGGGTTTGCCCTTGGGATTAACTTATGTAATTGAGATGCTTAAGATCATTAATCTAGATTTTATGCTTCAATTAGTTTGTAATCCTATTAGCTAAGCAGGTTTAGTACTTGGGGCGTCACACCCATGATTAATTTAATCGGAATACACAACCAAATTAACCACAAACGAGTCTATGATTAGTCTAGTTGGAAATGCTCACATAAGAAGACTTATGGAGCCACACAGTATATACATAAAATATGGATAGGGAAGATCAATACTTCAGAATAGACAAGGATTCATTCTATTTTCCATCACTATTTGCACAATGACATACAATAGACATAATCCTCGTAAACAAAAGATGTTAACCTGTCTTCTATCAATAAATGTCATAATAGGCTTAACTCTTGTTTGTCAAAAGTTCATCGATCTTGTGTCAATACATGCATATCGACATATGAAAGAGATAACTTTTGACATCGTATGGGACAATAATAGTTCACGGATGCAAACACATATCCCATAGCATATTGCAATATATAAAAACATAAAGATTTATACTGCAAAAATCATCTTCCAAATGAACTTTAGAATTTAAATAAATAAATCTAAAAACATTGCAAGATGAAAACGTTGGACATAGCTATGTGTACTCACAATAATGTCTATTCCAAACCCTAGTTATCCTTCTTAAACAAAACAAGAATAAAAATTCTCTTAAGAAGTTTCCTAGACATTAAGATCTTTGAAAAATTTCTTGTCGTCCCCGAACTCGTTTTCATCAACATCCATTGGAACATATGGTTCACGGAGAAAGGAGTCGATACCAATAAACCTTCTTGGCTGATGATGTTGAACCAGGGCCTTCTGAATTTCCAATGATCTTAAAACACAAGCCTTTATTTGTTGAATCTCTTTTCTTGCCAGCTTCAACTCTTCAAGAACATCAGAAAACTTCTGAGAGTTTGAAGGAACAACTCTTGGCTTCCTCACATTCCTTCTTTTTCTTTTAAAAGTTGGAGACAATGGAGATATCTCTTTTTCCTTAGTTATTGATGGCTTAACAATCATATTGACATCTTTTCCATCAGAAGACATGAAGCTTGGAGTATCCATATACGCACGGTTTTGTGAGAGGAAATCACAATCAAAACTCAACAAGTAGTCTTAAGATATAAAGAGTGTCAGAGAAGGAAAAATGAATGTAGGGTTTCTAAACCTTTAAAGAGGTTTGTGTACGCACAGCTCACAACCCTATAACGAGTGGAATTGTCGATAATAACCCTTTCTTTTTGATTAAACAGGAAAATCCATTCCATCATGAAAGAATTCCATACTCAAAAACAAAAAACTAAGAAAAAACAAAACAAATTTTTCTTTAAGCCTGAGGTGTGCATAATCTTGTCTCTTTTAATCAGGCACATGAGACGAGATGCACAAGAACAACACAATCAAGTTGTGTTGGGGTGAACAACGATTTGTCCACCATAACCCTTTTGAGAGGAATTCATGATTCCCTGTCTATCAACTGGTTTAGACCAAACCCTTTCCTTTAGTGGTCTTGAATTCTCTTTGGAAACTAGCTTCTTTGAAGACGATAAAATCTTACATACCTCAGCTGTTTTCTCCGCGAGTTTAAGCTTGGTAGCTAGACGATCTGCTCTTCGTTGAAGCTTGTTGACATATCTCATCTTGTGTTTGTACTTAAAACACTTTGAAAGTTCATGACCCTTGAGAGAACAATAGGAGCATGTCAACGCATAAGATGGTTCAGGCTCCCGAGATGCGCAAGATGTTAGGCACATAGTTGATCCTGAAACATTAAACATAGAGTTTCCAACAGAGGGGTCAATTGATTCTTCCATCTTGATTGGGTTCTCTTCTAAAAGATTATCAAGATTGATGTATATATTGCTTCAAAATCAATATTTTCACTTAGAAGAGCAACACTTGATTTTTTGTCTTCATCAGAATCATAATTGTCAGGCATCTCATCAAGTGTCGTAGCAAGACCTGTTAGAGCATAGCTCGGTCAACCTCGCATGCGTTGCTATCTCAAGCATGTTTGTCAATGTTAGTGATCAAAACTATAAGTCTTGATTTCTAGCCTACATAGCTAAGTCTCGGACTAGGATAGAAAAGTGTAGTTGAGCTCAAGGACTTCATGGCGATTCATCATACAACGACGAAGATCTATACAAGGAACCGTGGAACTTCATCAACAAAAAGGTATGTGGAGACTTGAACTTATCTATCACTCAAAAGTCTATCTCTTCTATCTCCTACTTCTTATGAGACAAAAGTCGTATGCTATATAGACTAGATCATACACATTTGACATTTCGAGCTGAGCATTCATTGCTTATCTTTTATCTCGAAATCGTGTGTTGGTAAAGCGTTTCGCTTTGATCAAGTTTATCTTCACCTAGTGACGAAAGTCATGAAAAGTTTCAATCACTTTGAAAATTGCTCTGACGTGAATCGGTCTGTGAATAACGGCTACATAGCGTCCTCTGAGAATGTCTCAATGATTGAAATGAGAGTTTAGATTACATAACCATACATTCCTTGAACCGAAGTTTTCGAACTTTGTTGATCAAGAGAAATCGGGAGGATTGTGGAATTGTCTTTCCAAGTCCGCGAACCTAGTCCGCAGACTCAGTCCGCGAACTGTCGGAAGTTCTCGACCGAGAATTTCTGCTGGATTTTCCAAAACTCGTTTGTGTGCTAAGTCCGCGAACTCAGTCCGCGAACCCAGTCCGCGAACTGGTGGAAGTTCTCTTTCCGAGAATTTCTGTTGAGTTTGGAAAACTCAACCGATTAACTTAAGTCCGCGAACTTGTTTGTGAACTTAAGAGGTTATGATCTAAAGATGTGCTCTGAACATGAAACATTAAATTACTAAGGAATGCTTTATGAAAACCGTGGCTATAATGTTCATGAGCTGATTCAATCGAATCGAATCATCTTTGTTTCAATTGTGTCTTGTGTAGTTACATAAGATCTCATAGCAATTGAATAACTTTTTAACTAGTTCATTTAAGTCAATTGAACTAGTTATGGTGAAGAAGAACAAGGTTAATATGAAATGCTCATATGGTTAAACTTTTGGATTACTATGTTGAACCAACATAGACGTACACGTTTGGGCATGGTTTTCACGAACCCAGTAAACGTCTACCCAAGTGTGTGTGACAAGCTAAGTTTTCGATCTAACGGTTGAGAAATATTAGCTTGAATCCAAATCAGGTTTTCATCTAACGGTGAATAAGGATTGCTTTGTAACTAAGGCAAAACCCTGATTTGAAGGATATATAAAGGAGACATCTAGCATTGTGCAAAACTAATCCCCACACGTCTGTGTGCTACTAGTGCGCCAGCTAGAGTCGATCTCCATTAACCTTTGATTTTCTTCTCTAAAATCAGGTTAACGACTTAAATACTTCATTGGGATTGTGAAGGCAGACCGATACTACTTTATCGTATTTGTGTGATCTGATCTTGCATCTTCTATCGTACGAGTATAATCGATTGATTGATTTGAGATCGTGAGAGTTCTCCAATAGGAAAGATAAAGAAGTCACAAACATCTTCGTCTCACTATTTGTGATTCCTCAACAATCCGCTTGTGTAGTCAGGAAAGATTGTAGAGAGGTGATTGATTAATCTAGGTTGTTCTTCGAGAATATAAGACCAGATTATCAATTGGTTCCTGTTCACCTTGATTTCATATCAAAAGACGGAACAAAACCTAGGGTTTATCTATGGGAGACATATTTATCCTTTGATAGAATTTTCTGTGTGAGACAGATCTGTTTATTATCAAGTCTGTGATTTTGGGTTGCAGCAACTCTTGGTTGTGGGTGAGATCAGCTAAGGGAATCAAGTGCGCAGTATCCTGCTGGGATCAAAGGCGTAGGAGTACAACTGTACCTTGGATCGGTGGGAGACTGATTGGGGTTCAACTATAGTCCAGTCCAAAAAGTTAGTTTGCAGTAGGCTAGTGTCTGTAGCGGCTTAATACAGTGTGTATTCAATCTGGACTAGGTCCCGGGGTTTTTCTGCATTTGCGGTTTCCTCTTTAACAAAATTTCTGGTGTCTGTGTTATTTTTTTTCCGCATTATATTCTATATAATTGAAATAATACAGGTTGTGCGTTCGTGATCATCAATTGGAAATCCAACCTTTGGTTGTTGATTGATATTGATTGATCCTTGGACATTGGTCTTTGGTACCGTCCAAGTATTCCTTGTATTTGATAAAGACTCGCTATTGTTTTTAGCTTGAGTAAAAATCAAATCAAGAGAGAGATATTAACTCCTTGAGATACTTTTATCTAGATTGAGTCTGCCTGTCTAGTTGATTCTCTAGCAAAGTATTTTGGAGTTAGTCCATACAGATTGCTAAGCGAAATATTGGGTGGTGTTGTTAGACCCACACTTTTTCAAGACCTTTGTTCCCAGTGTATTTTCTACGATTTGGGCACTCATTTTCAAAATGACCAAAACCCTTACACTTAATGCACTGAGGCATATCCTCGTCATCAGTTTTCATCTGTGTCCCTGTTTTTAGGAGGAATACGATTATGAGATTTGACTGATGCTTTTTGCTTATCTCTGGAGAACCGTTTACTTCTCTTCAACAGAATATCCCTAAACTGTCTTGTGATCATCGAAAACGATTTTTCAGGATCTTCATCTGATGAGTCAGTCTCAGAGTGATCATCTTCAGAGATATACACATTTTTACTTTTATCAAGTAATTTTGTGTCTTTTAGTGCTTTGAACGCCACATCCTTAGATTTGGATGAATGCTCGTGATCAAAGATATTAAGCTTTCCGACCAACGTGTTTCTGGAGAGATTATCAAGGTTATTTCCCTCAACGATGGCATGTTTCTTAGAATCGTATCTAGATGGCAGCGATCTAAGAATTTTCATCACAATGTCCTTTTCAGGAATAGTCTTACCCAATGCAAAAAATGCATTAACAATTTCAGAAACTTTGTGATTAAACTCATCAAATGAATCTTCATCTGCCATACGAAGGTTTTCCCAATTGGAATTTAGGTTTTGAAGCCTGGCTTCCTTTTCACTGGTATTTCCTTCTGTTTGAGGGTGAAAATGATTTCTGTTGATTTTGGTAATTTCAGGTGTGTGGGTAAGAAACGAGTTTAAACCCTAAATAATGTACTGCAAGGGAGTACTTTAGATTCGAGAGATCAATCTGCACAAATCCGGCCTAAACCAAGAAATGGTTGTTCCAGACTTGCTTCGGTCACAAAGTGAAGGAGAAGGGTTGATTTTGGGGAGGGAAGCGAAGAGAGTGTTGAGACCAGAATAGTTGATTCTGGAAGAGTAGTTGTTTCACGACTTGTATCAGAAAGTTGGAAGCTAACAGATGGAAAGCTAGCAAATATTTTCTGAGTGTTGCATGCTCTTGACCTGAACTTGTTGTTCGGTGGAAATAGGTAATGCCTATTTATACAAGTCGAAGTGAAACGTACTCTGGTCTCATTAAGAAATGGAAAACGGATGAGTAAATGGAAGGATGTGGTAACCGGTAACGCATGGAATTGATGTTCCATAAAAGAAAGCGTTTCACCATTACTCCCTATATTTACTAACCGCCTCATCCTTGTGATACTTTCTTATAACGGGCGTAGTGTACACCGCACGCTGTAAACCGCCAATCCAATACCCAATGAGCATCCCCCAGTTTGTGACATGCGTTGATGTCTCGAGTGTTTTCATGGAAAACATGTAGCATTTTGTTGTCGTCTGGCAAGTCGATCTTGGGAGACTTGCCGACTTGGTGACCTTCGACGGTCGAGATTTTGCATCTTAAGAGGAAAGGTAGCCGTTGATTATTGCAACCCTTCGTTTGGTAGCCAGTGGCATGAAAGTGTGCTTGGTATGGCTTTAATATGGCCTAGTTTAGGCGCGGCTAAAAGTTAGGGTTTTGGCTTTGTTTAGGTGCGACCAAACTAGGGCCAAAAGTCGCCATGCGTTAGCTGGTAACCTTGGACGGCTAAGATATGCATCTTAGATAAAAAGGTGGTCGCTGATCATTGTAGGCCTTCGTTTTGGCATCCGCATAGGGGAGGCCGGTATGGCGTGGCGCGGCGAGGTGGTTGGCATGCCATTGGCACATGTGGCATGGCATGTCTTGGCGACGTTTGGCGTGGCCAAAACTAGGGTTTTGGGCCAAAAGGTTACCATGCGTTGTCTAGAGACCTTGGACGGCTAGGATTTGCATCCAGGATTGAAGGGTGGCCGTTGATCTTCGCACGCCTTCGTTTTGGTAGCCGCATAGGAAGGCCGACATGGTATGGCGCGACAAGGTGGTTGGCATGCCATTGGCACATGTGGCATGGCATGCCTTGGCGAGGTTTGGCGTGGCATGCCTTGGCGCGGTTTGGCGTGGCCAAAACTAGGGTTTTGGGATAAAGGTTACCATGCGTTGTCTGGCGACCTTGGACGCCTAGGATTTGCATCAAGGATTGAAGGGTGGCCGTTGATCGTTGCACGCCTTCGTTTTGGTATCCGCATAGGGAAGGCCGGCATGGTATGGCGCGACAAGGTGGTTGGCACGCCATTGGCAAATGTGGCATGGCATGCCTTGGCGCGGTTTGGCGTGGCCAAAACTAGGGTTTTGGGGCAAAGGTTACCATGTGTTGTCTGGCGACCTTGGACGGCTAGGATTTGCATCTAGGATTGAAGGGTGGTCGTTGACCGTTGCACTCCTTCGTTTTGGTAGCCGCATAGGGAAGGCCGGCATGGTAGGTCCAAGGAAAATGAAGCAGACGGCTTGGCATAGTGTGGCCAAGGGTTTGGAAGGCTTGGCATGGTGGGGCCAAGGCAGAATGGTGCGAACGACTTGGCATAGTGGGGCCAAGGCAAAATGGTGTGAATGGCTTGGCATAGTGGGGCCAAGGAAGAATGGTGCGGACGGCGTGGCATAGTGGGGACAAGGCAGAATGGTGCGGATGGCTTGGCATAGTGGGTCCAAGGGTTTGGACGGCTTGGCATGCCATTGGCGCATGGTGCGGCCAACATGGCTGGCATGCCTTGGCGCGGTAAACGTGGATGGCATGGTTTGCCATTGGCACAGTGGTGCGGCTGGCATGGTTGGCATGCCTTGGCGCGAAGATGTGGCTGTCATGGTTTGCCATTGGCATAGTGGTGCGGCTGGCATGGTTGACATGCCTTGTGTAGATGGGGCAAAACGATTTGCTGGTTTTCACGGGATTGAGGAGACGAACGTACAGAGGAGACTCCTTGAACCAAGCGAAATGCTCAACCTCACGCAGATGCACTGCAAGAAGGGAGTGCTTTGAATTCAAGAGATCAATCTGTAGTACTCCGGCCTAAACTAAGACAATGGCCGTTCCAGAGTAAATTCGGTCACAAGAGAGGATGGGTTGATCTGTAGAAGGGAAGCTGCGAAATGTGTGGAATCAATGGTAATCAAAGATTGTGGGTGTGTTTTGAATTCTGAATAAGATAAGTTCTGAATGATTGAATCTCTGTTGAGAGTAATTACTCAGATGTTGAGTTAATATCGTGTTGTCTGTGAGACGTGAGATCGTTGTTCTGTATTCAATCATGATTCAGAGACTTATTTATATTGCTGGAATTGTAGACACCATGATCCCATGAAGTATGATAATTGATGGAATCAAAGAGTGGGAAAGTGGAAATCGTGTTTGAAACCAGTTGCTCATCCTGCGGAGACTTGGTCGATTTTCTATCCACTACTTTGTTAACTCCTTCAACTGATTGCACGACTTGCTCACATTCCATCGTGTGTATGAACACACATGCCATAGACCGCCAGACCAAAACCCTAGTTGATATCCCCCAAGTGACACGATTGATGTCTCGTGAACGTGGAGTCTGCAGGAAAGACGTGTATTTAGTCAGTTGCTGACTTCATGGGACGATGAGTCCATGTATTTGCTGAGTTGAACATGATTCTGCAAAATGTTCTGAGACTCATGAATTGAACGTGCCTGTTGAGACAGAGGTATAATTCTCACGTTGAGGTGAGAAAGTAGTGCTCATCTGATGAATTGTTGAATATTGATAGTTGAACCAATATTCCTTGGTTTGAGCAAATATTGCTCATCTGAGCAAGTGTTGCTCGTCTGATGAATTATTGGTAGCGTGACCAAAATAAAAAATTAATTAGTATACTGGTAGTTGAACCGAGCATAATAAATAAGAATACTGATCATGAGATCGTCGTAAAGTTATTAGTGTTTGAGTCGAGAATTATGATCCTTGGACTCAGAAACCCTAAGATCAAGGAAACTTGGACTCAACGAAGGATATTTGTTCAAAAGAAAGGATTTTCATAAGATCAAGGAAAATAACAAAAAATATGATAAAATATAAAACTGGCGTTGGATTGGCCACGGCACGACCGGCCGGCCGGTGAGCCTAATCCCTCAGCACCTTGGTCAATATTCAATTATTTATTATTTTCATTCCTATTTTGCATAGGTTCATCGTTTCGTCGTATTTTGAAATACTCGTTCGTGCGGTGATTGTTAGTGTATCATCGTTGAGTACACTTGCACCTTTTGAGTCGGGGCTTACTCAGAGGTAGTTCAGATGCCCGTGTGTCGAATGTTTATTACTAACCCATGGAATTCTGCTGGGAAAAACCATAGATTGAAGTAATGAAATATTGCGAAAATATTTGAATATTTTCGGAAATTCAGTGGATGAATCCAAGAATTTAAGAATAATTAACTTATGGATCTATACTAGCAAAGCAAGCTGTCTAGGAGCATTAATTATTCTGACATGAGCTTGCTGGAGCTTCATATCCTTTATATAGTCAGGGAAAACTTGTTGTTTGTATCCTGAAGACGTTACCGCTCTATACTAGCAGAGCAAGCTGTCTAGGAGCCGTCAATCTCGTGATTCTATATAGGAATAATTACTGAAGTGTTTAATATTCATTGAGATATGCCGTTGTCTAGCCGAGAGACTACATATCCGCATGTACTCTGAGAGAAAGTATTCTCAGTCAGAGATTCGATGAGAGACTCGTGTCTCAATACTCACATCTGATTGCTGGATCAGGAGTTCGTATAATTATGGGTTTATGATTTTAGCCTTTGTCGAAAATCCACCATATACATTAAGTCCCCTGCTTAGTGAGAAAATCCGTGTTCCTCAGTCAGCATTGAATGGTGATTTTCCGGTCATAAACAATATAGGTAATTGAACTTAGTCGTAAGTTAAGACGTTAACGAATTTCGATAATACGAGCAAACCATGACTTGATTGAAGATCCCAGTGGAATGATAGAGAATCGTTTGATGAGCATAAATTGGTGTTGAACCACTGATTTGGACGACGGGACCTTGGTCGTTTAGGATTCGCGGGTCGGGCCCGAATAAGGAAATCCTTGTAAAATTAGGTTTTGGAAATAAAAATTGATATAAAAGGGAATTAATCCCTTTCTTTTTTTTTATTTTCCACGACCAGCAACATCATCACCTCTCCACCACCTTCACGCCAACAATAGGAGGAGAAATATTTTTCGTCGGAGCTGCAGCTGTCGTCGATTGCCGACCGACCGCCGTCCGGCTGAACTCCGGCCACCACAAATCAGGTAATTTTTTTTTTTTTTTTTTTGCTGATGTTTATATGAGCTTCATGAAGTGATCATGTTGAAATCATATATGTGTGTAGGTGAGTAGGATTTTTGTTGAAAAACCCTTGTTTTTTGAAAACGTATGTTCGTTTGACCCTTAGTTTTGAAAACTAACAATAATCCCTGATTTAGGAGAGATTTTTAATATATGTAGACCTAGGTCCAGTGGTAAAGTTTAGTTTATGAGCTTTCATGTGAACCAAAGTTTTATCATAAAAGAAGTGAGTTTTCACAAAACCGAAATAAACTTTCATTTTAGAGGATGGCGATAGTACGAAGGAAAAGTTATTTTTTATATAATATCATGGTCTGTCCATGAAAAATATATTTGCATACAGAACCGTGACATGCTTTCACGGAAAAGAGTGTACCTTTTTTTACGTGAGTTGTTACTCACTAAAAGTAAAACGTGAGTTATTATTTCATGTTTTGTAAACATATCTTTTCAAAACTGATTTTCTGAATAATGTTCAAAGTAAACAATTATTTATGATGAAATAATGTTTTAGTTTTCATAATTCTATGGTAAATGTTCACGCAATGGAGATGTTCATGATTTTATGAAAAATTTGAGTTTCGTTCATCTTTTGTAGGTTTCGAAGAAACGAACGATTTTGAGGTGTTAACTCTAGCATTACTATCACTATCGTTAGTGGAAGCGTAAAAGGTAAGAGTTAAGAGTTACCATTAGATGCTTGTACTTCCTTGATTTATATCTGGGCGACATACTTAAGTAGAATGTAGTTTGAATTTTACAGCTACTCCGCAAAATGTCCAACTCCCAGGCGAATGATGCTTCGAGAGATGAAATGTGCATTGATGATGATATCTCCAGAGATGAGACATGTATGGATGAGACTTCCATTGGCGAAGAATGAAACCCCTGGAATTAAGAATGTCCCGAATATAGATGATGCATGTTTTTGCGGAGGTTGAGCAGGAAACTGAGAATCATCTCAAATCTCCAGTGTATCGTCTTCTGATAAATCCTAGAAATGTTACTCAAAAGAAATTGGTGACTCCTAAGACAGTGATCCGGTTTTGTCTTGAACGAGGGATCTTCCTTGCATCAATCATAGAGTTTAAGATTTCTCGACGACCTTTGGAAAAGTTCTCTGGATGGGCGAGACATATGCTGGGTTTCCCTCATGTCAGGGCCATGCTCGATCAGGCGCAAGTGACGAGAGCTATTCAGGCTTCTGGAGACTTATTCATTTTCCATGATGCGAGAGGTATTGTGGCTCTACTTGCTCATTGGTGTATTCCCACTAACACCTTTATATGCAGATGAGGAGAGTTTACTGTTACCTTAGAGGATGTTGTAGGATCAGAATCTCGCAATGATAATGTTTCAGCGAAATTATCAATAACACAGCACAACAGCGTCGCAGAACAATTTCAGAAATGATAAAATAAATGACGTCAGCAAAGATCACGAGAAAGATATGATAGTTCTGCGAAAATTAGAGAGTTTGCGAAATTAACATTTGTAAGGTTGCGAGAATGTCGCAAACCATACCCGAAAATAAAGGACAGATTAGCTGTCATCCACTATGTATTTCTTTATAAATAGTCGTTCGAGTTGTAAAGAAAGAGAGAGATCTTTTTTGAGTAAGAAACAAGTAAATAGGAGAGAGAAAGTTCAGAGCAGAGATCATTCTTGATTTCTTTATCTTTTCTTGTAAGAATATTCAAAGATTAATCGATAAAATTAAGAGTGTAAACCTAAAAATGAGTTGATTAATAATGAAAACATATGAGGGGTGTAGTGTAGGATTTCCTGCAACTACATAATGGCGCTAGAAACAGGGACGTGTTGAAGATTATTTTAGAAAAAGCTGAAGATTGATATTGAGATTTATGAGAATTTAGAGTGATTGATTAAGAATTTTCTATAATTTCTGGCAATACTGTTGAAAAAATGGCTAGAAGAAGAAATACATCCGAACAACCGACTACTGTTAGAAGAAGCAAAAGAATTGCTGGAAGAGAAAGAAGTGAAATGGGAGAATCTACTAGAATGAGAAGTAATAGAGAAAATCAAATTCAACCACCAATCCAACAAACACTAGTTCAAGGGAGGAATACAGATTATGATAGGGTGAGCACACACACTTGGCAATCAAATTCGGCTGAAGAAGGAAAAAAAAAAGCAACAAAACAGAAATTATAGACAGGAAGAGAGAAATCAAGAAGCGGATGAAGGAATAATTCATGGAGATGAGGAAATTGGAACATTAGAAACGTTGAGACGAAGAGTACATGAAGAAAGAAGAGCTGAGGCATAAGAACGTGCAAATTTAACTAGGAAAAATCACGAATTAAGGATGGAGAATATAAGACTACAGAATAGAAGATCGAGAAGTATTACAAAATCATATTCAAGATCGACTAGAAGAGAAATGAGGCGAAACTCACCCACAATCAATGCTGGAAACAATATTCAAGAAGAAATATCAAATCCTAATGAAGAATATCGCGAAAATAGAGAAAGATCTGATGATCGTTACGTTCCACAAAATGAAACTTTTGTTGATGGGCAAAATGGTGGAAATCAAGAGAACGGACAACATCAGGGACAAAATGACCAAGATGGCGAAGGAAATCGAGAGGAAGGAAGAAGAATTTTACATGTAAGAGAAACTCAAAGAAATCAACAGACAATTGAAGAAGAAATTGAAAGACATTATGCTGAACAAGCACGTTTAATTGCGAACGTGAAAGATTGAGAGCGGAAATGGAAGAACAAGAGCTTCAGGAGACAATTCGCCAGAACAATCATGACAATCGAGAAAGAAACGTACACAAAACCGGAATAACTAATCTCAATGAGAGTATGATAGAGTAAAGAGGATGGCTGAAAGACAGCGAAGTTGAATTGATAAGAAATGAACAAAATCATGGAGGGGAAAATGAAAGGCATCATCATATGCGAATTCAAGATAGAGGAGGAAGAGAATCGCAGAAGAAGACGAGATGAGGATAATGAAGAAGAAATGCAAAATTTCGCGAGAGAAGATAGACATGAACGCAGAAGAAGAGAGGCGAAATTAAAGAGACCAATGGATCAAGATTCAGGTAAATAAACAAATCTTGAAAGAATTAGAAGAAATGAGAGGAATGCTAAATAATAGAGGAGAAGTAGGTAGAAGACAATTGGATGAAGCAATAGAAGAAGCTGCGAAAACTCCATTTACAAGGGAAGTACAATTAGGAGGAATACCACCGAAATGCAATTTGCCCGCATTAACCAGCATTTTTGATGGAACAACTTGTGCAATTCAACACATTAAAGCCTATGTGAGGTGCATGTTACAATGGGAAAATCATGATCGTATTGTGCAAATATTTCGCATCCAGCTTAACAGGAGAGGCGTTAAAATGGTTTGAAGGTCTACCAAAGAACACAATAACCTCCTTCAATCATTTGCAGACTACATTCTTGGGGGCATATATAAGTAATAATTCCTCGCGACCTGGTATAGAAGATGTGTTTGGATTAAAACAAAGGATTGGCGAAAGTTTGAAACACCTGACTAAAAGATGGAGAACTATGTGTAGCGAAATGGCTGGCCGTGTAGATGAGAGATATCTTATATTATCATTTATCAATGCTATGTTGCAACAAACCTATTGTATGTCCAAATTTTCAGAGTCAAGAATACGATCACAATGACTGAATTGCGAAACTTCAAGAAGAATACATTGCTCTAGAGGAAAGAAAATGAAATGGAATCATATCCAGTTGCGAACACCAGCTCACAAACAACGAATGCAAGCTTATTACCCAAGCTAATAAACACAGTGGCGAATACTTCGCAAGTACAACAAGAGAAGGTGACAAGTAACAATCAACAGAAACTGGTAGCTATGGGAAGCCGAGATCAAGAAGAGTATGAAAGAGAAAGAAATTTCTACAATCGTGGAGGAAATAACAAGATTCAAAGACTCGATCAACCGCAAGAAACTTATGGAGGTCAAAGACAAAACTATAATAGAGGACAAGGAGGTCACAAGGTAGTATGGGAAGAAATCAAATGATGCCACTCTAAATGCAAGTGTGGAGAAGATATGGGAAGCTATAATCTTGATGGAGAATATACCAACACCATGGAACATGGGAACGGAACCACCTCCAAACCACAGAAGTCATGAGTTTTGTTCTTATCATCATTTTCATGGACATACCACAAATGATTGCAGAAATGTAAAAAGAATTATTTTGAGAATGATAGATCAAGGAAAACTAAACGACTTTCTGGTAGGGCATCCACAATCTCAACCACTGCCACCACCACCACAACATCACAAATGAATACGATGAAAAAGAAAGAAACATTCTTCATAGAAGTTTGGTGCAAAAGAAAAAATCTATTCTGTCACTCTATCGTACATTCATATAAGACAATTGAAGATTTTCATGATAATGTTTTGAGTAGAGTGTTCGCAAGAGATAATGATGGAAGAGAAATTATGAATATTGCGAAAATCTCGCCACTAAGGAATGGAAGAAACAGATCATTTCTTTTACCGCAGAAGAAATTCCCGAAGGAGAAGAGGTGCATGACAATCCATTGGTAGTAAAATTAGAAATTAATCCAAAACCGAAAGAAGATGAGGATGATGAAGCTGAAGATTCATGGGAATCAATAGAATTCTAATGATACTGGAAGCTCTGTGAACATCTTATTTTATCATACTTATAAAACCATGGGTGGAAGAGATGATGATCTTATACCATCAACATATAAGATATATGGTTTTAATGGTACTGCTAACAAGCCTAAAGGGGAGGTTACTATGCGAATTCCATTGAAGGGAATATCTTCTGAAATCTTATTTGTGTCGTTGATGTAGAATCACCCTACAATGCGTTAATTGGTCGACCTTGGCTACATGGGATTCTAGGTGTAGCTTCAACTTTCACCAGTGCATCAAATTCCCTCACCCCAGTGGTGTAGGAATCATAAAGGGAGATTGGGTTGAAGGAAAGAGGTGTTACGAAACTGAGATAGAATCTTGCGAAGGAAGAGCAAACAAGAAGGAAAATTGGCGACACAAAATCAAAGATACACAAAGAAGTGAGAGGTTGATGGTGGATACAATCGAAAGGAAAGGAGAAGAGATGTTGCGAAACTAATGCTAGCTCAGAAAAAATAATGAACATACCACTACTAAGGAAGCAGTAGCAGAAAATAATAAAGAAGCAGAGGATGACAAAGGTAATAAAAACAAGAAATGTATGAATGATTAAGTTGTTGCGATACTCTCGCAATAAGAAAATTCTCAAAAATACATTTGATTGAATGGAAAAATTGAGATTGCGAAATTCAGATACAATATGATGATTTGCGAGACTCTCGCAGAGATAATGAATTTTACAGAAGATAATCAGAGAAAAATGACAAAAGAGAAAGGGCAAACCTTTATGGCGTACACCCTAGTTCGCGAATACAATTTCGCAAGAGGCAAATGTAAGACCTAAAGTACGTCATATAAGGGGGTACCTGTTGCATGGCTCAGGGAAAGGCTACACCGCCACCGGAACCTGAGTCATGGAGATTTGGGGTCAATGAAGCCCATCCGGGAGAGGCACCTTGGATTCTCAGCTTAAGCATATGACTTAGGTTGGGCGACTAAGGTAATAAGGACTCTCCCAAGGAGTGCAGATCTGATCAAGGCGCCGAGGTACACGGTTGAGTCAAGAGTGCCAGGACGTTTGAAGCGTACTTTGCCATTCTTGACAAGTCTTGGCTTATACTGCACTCGGCCTGAAGAAAACCCCACTTAGGGTGCAGTCTCGTAACCATAACCCTATAGGTAAAAGGGATAAGAGGCTGCGAAAACAACTGGTTGTTGTTAAGACTGGATGGGAGGAGCTAACCTTGTATGGTAGAAGTACGCCTCCTTGAAGGGGCAACCAGGGGGGAGATAAGGGCGGCACCCTCCATTAGGGAGCTGATAAGTGTCTTAAGACGCAAATGTCATGATTTTTATTCGCAAGGATATTAAGGCTTGTCATATTTGTGCAACAATCCTGAAGAGGCAATAATACAAAAGAAAAGGATAAGACGAGATCAATGGGTTTTCGCATGAAAGTGCGAAGACGTCCTGCGATTTCGTCGCAAGACGGCAATGTCATGGGGCTTCATTTTCGCAAGAATATTTAGGCCTGTCATATTGTCGCAACATTCCTGAAGAGGCCATAATACAAAAGAAAAAGTTAAGGCAAGATCAATGGGTTTTTGCATGAAAGTGCAAGGACGTCCTGCGATTTTGTCGCAATGACAAGAGGTGGCATAATAAGACCTTTAATTAGGAAGGCAAAATAAGACCACACAGGAATGAGATTTTGAAAAGAAACAAAATTCACTTCGCATAAGATTGCGAAGTTTATACATAATAATGCGAAATAAAATTGCATAAAAAAGAAAAATTTATAAAATCTCTCATTTGGATCAAATAACAGAGGCAAGTATGGGAATGAATGAAGTTAGAAAATGTTACTTGTTTCCATATGATAGATTTACACAAAGATTCAAAAATTAATGATTATATTGATTAACTGAGTTGCAAGGAAGAATTGTTTTAATGAATGCAGGTCAAAATGAAAGAAACACAAATATACATAAAGAAGGAATAAATGTACAAGTATTACAGAGAATCAAAGAAAGAAACAAAGACTACTTCTTAGTTGATCCTTCATTATCTTCATCAGACTTGTTCCCTTCTTCGTCTGCGTCAGAATCTTCATCACCATCAGAACCTTCATCACCATCAGATTCTTCATCATCATATTCGCTATCAGTAATAATCAGACTGGGAGTACTCTGTGGGATCTCTTCCAAGAGACAAGGATAATCAGAATGAGGGATATTATGATCGTCACAAACCATTTGGATAGTTTGATTGAGAAAATGCATAGCATCATTCTTAAAATTCGCAAAATAAATTCTTTCTCTCAAACTTTTCTCTGATCAGTATTGTGATGATCAATCAATCATAATTTCGCTAGGTCAGATTCTCGCAGGTCTCCCTATTCCTCTTTATAACCCAGATCTTCCTTTATTTTATGAAATTCTCGCTCACTCGGGATTTTCGCGAGCTATCTTCCAACTGAGTGGGGACTGCATCCGTCTGATGCTAGAGTTCGCTAATCGTGGTGCTAGTAGAGGATATATTTACTCCAAAGAACTTAGGGATCCTAAATTCGCAAATCTAGAGATAGTTGCTGAAAAATACACAGTAGCGAATTTCTTTGAGAACTATGAACTTATATCCATGAAGAAAGAGAATACTCGCTGGGGTATTCTCTTAAATAGGAAAGATAACATTGATGAAGCCAAAATTCTCATGCAAGATATTGATTGTCATTCTGGTAAAAACACAACTCCTCGCCAATCCAAAGATGATAAATGGTGTGTTTTTCCTTTCATGCTAAAAGGACCCTACATTGCTGGGTCAAATGTTCTTCCTGCGAATCTCGCTGCTTATCAACCTTGGGTCTTCTCTTGGCCCGAAAAGGAGAAAGAGGTATGTTTCTTACCGTTTAACTCACTTTATATTTCTTTATTGATTTTTATTATTCTGTTCGCTAACTCTTGCGACATTCCGCAGATTCAAAAACTGAAAGATAGCTATAACAGGACTGGGAAGTCTAGTACTCTGTTATCTCTTCGCTCATACACAGATGAGGTAAGAGATTTTTTATTATAATTTTAAACAGTATACTGTTACTTCCATACTTCCGTTTCTTATTTCTATCCGTGTGTGAAGATTATTGTTGAAGTAGAAGAATCTGTCGATGTTGCGAAGATTGGTGATAAAGGTAAAGGTGCTCTTCGCAGGGAAAAATCAACTGGTCCTCCTCCAAAGAAAAGGAAAGTTCGTTATTCTTCTCCTTCAAATATTCTTCCTCACGAAAATTCCGAAAGTGACAAGGGTGATGAGGACAACGATGATCTTGCTGCAAGTGAAGATTCTCCACCTGAATCTTCTATGGCTAAGCTCTCTGGCCTCTTTTCTGATTCTCTACAAGGAATGGGAGATAGTAAATTCGCAAATACCTGCAAAGATCTCGCTACCCTTTGCGATGTCCCTTTACTGGATGGTGATAGATCTCTTCGTGGAGTTTCTAGATCAGTGACTCCCGATTTCTTGCATTCTCTCAATAGTATGGTATACTTTTATCCTTTTACTTCTTCATTGTTATAACTCAAAATTTTTTTCTATATTAATATTTTTTATATTTTTTCGCAGGCTGGAAAAGCTTCTTTTGCTGTTGCCTCAGATCTAGAGAGAAGACGTGAAAATCTTGAAAAGAAGAATCTTCAATTTCGCAAAAAGAATGAAGAATTAGAAGCTGAAGTTAAAGGTCTTCGCGAGAAAAATAGACAATTAGAAATTGATTCTTCTTCGTATAAGAACAAAATTTCTAGTCTTCAGCAAGCTAATAATCAGCTTTACAGTATGTTACTTTTCTTTTTTCCCTTTATTCATTCATCCTGTTGTTTTATCTTATTTAAATGATCCTTTTTGCAGACATTTATGGTCTTTCTGATGAAGCTACCCTTCTTCGTTCATTTCCTAATTCCTTGGATAATGATACCCTTCTTGAACGTCTTAACAATTCCTTAAATAGCTTCTCAAATGATAGAATTTCATCTCTTTCTCTAAATGAGCTTAGATCTAAATTTCGCCTCTTAGAAATTGTTCATAGATCTAGTTTAGGCTTAGCCAATCGATTTAAGCGTCTCCTTCTTGATTCTAAAGAGAAAACCAATGAGTTAAGAACCAAAATTAGCGGTCTCATAGATGATAAGGATCGCATCTCTAATCAAGGTGCCAAGGCTTTGGCGAAGTTCCAAGAGGCTCTTCTTGAAGTTCAACTAGAACGAGATGAATCTAACTGCAAGAATATAGAACTCTGCGAAAGGGAAAATCAAATTCGTTCTCGTCTTCTTATAAGTAGTGAGGATGAATTTATTTGGGCTGTGAAAATCTTAGATGATGCTAGAAAAGATTTAGGTGTAAATGTTAGTCTCCAAGTTGAGCAGACAACCTTGATTAGAGATATGATTTCTGACAGAGAAGGTTACTAACTGCTCTTCTTTACTAATCTTTTGCTTCTTATGAATTTCCATCAAGTTAATAATTGTCTTTTGCTCGCAGATTCTGAAAGTAGATATCGTGAAAAGATTGAGGAACTCGAAGCTGAAAAGGAGGAGCTCGCAAAGAATCTTTCTTCTCGCAATGACAAATATTCTAGATTAAAAAATCAAATCAAGATCACTGTTGCGAATTTTAAGAATGATGCTATGCATTTTCGCAATCAAACTATCCAAATGGTTTGTGACGATCATAATATCCCTCATTATGATTATCCTTGTCTCTTGGAAGATATCCCACAAAATACTCCCAGTCTAATTATTTCTGATAGCGAATCTGATGATGAAGAATCTGATGGTGATGAAGGTTCTGATGGTGATGAAGATTCTGACGCAGACGAAGAAGGGAACAAGTCTGATGAAGATAATGAAGGATCAACTAAGAAGTAGTCTTTGTTTGTTTCTTTGATTCTCTATAATACTTGTACATTTATTAATTTGATAAGCTAATCTCTTTAAATCACATTCAAGATGTTAGTAATCATTCTCATCTAAGAATTTATTAATCATCATCTTGTTTAAATATATTTATAAGTCTACATAATCGATTTGGGAAGTCTACATAATCCATTGGTAGTAAAATTAGAAATTAATCCAAAACCGAATACCCCATCGAGTATTCTCGTTCTTCATGGAGGTAAGTTCATAGTTCTCAAAGAAATTCGCTACTGTGTATTTTTCAGCAACTATGTCTAAATTTGCGAATTTGGGATCCCTAAGTTCTTTGGAGTAAAGAGATCCTCTACCATCACCACGATTAGCGAACTCTAGCATCAGACGGATGCAGTCCCCACTCAGTTGGAAGATAGCTCGCGAAAATCCCGAGTGAGCGAGAATTTCATAAAATAAAGGAAGATCTGGGTTATAAATAGGAATAGGGAGACCTGCGAGAATCTGACCTAGCGAAATTATGATTGATTGATCATCACATTACTGATCAGAGAAAAGTTTGACAGAAAGAATTGATTTTGCATTTTCATCAGGAATGGTGGAGAGTGTGAAACCTTTATCAGCAAGATCTTTTTGGACATCCTGTAAATTCTTTTCATATCTATGACCACTTGGATCCATGTTTGAATATAGAGTATGGGAATGTATGAAAAGTAAGAAGATTGAAGGAGGAAAAAATTACAGCAGCAAAATTTGCAGAATAATAACAGAGTTGCAGAGATGAGAGAATAAAAATAGAAGAGAAAGTAAAAAGAAAAATTGAAAGAAGAGTATATAAAGGAGATTTTTTTTACTCGAAGAAATAAACATTCATTAAGACGAAGAGACGTGAGCGGTTGAAAAGTAGCGGTTACAAAAGACGTGTCAAGAAACATATGGAAGAAATAATACGTGTGATAAATACAGAATATGAAAAGATGAACATCTGCGGCATTTCTCACATCATTCTCTACTTTGCAGAGAAGATATGAGAAGAGGAAAGATGTAGATCAGAATCTCGCAACGACAATGTTTTAGCGAAATTACCAATGACACAGCACAACAGCGTCGCAGAACAATTTCAGAAATGATAAAATAAATGACGTCAGCAAAGATCACGAGAAAGATATGATAGTTCTGCGAAAATTAGAGAGTTTGCGAAATTAACATTTGTAAGGTTGCGAGAATGTCGCAAACCATACCCGAAAATAAAGGACAGATAAGCTGTCATCCACTATGTATTTCTTTATAAATAGTCGTTCGAGTTGTAAAGAAAGAGAGAGATCTTTTTTGAGTAAGAAACAAGTAAATAGGAGAGAGAAAGTTCAGATCAGAGATCATTCTTGATTTCTTTATCTTTTCTTGTAAGAATATTCAAAGATTAATCGATAAAATTAAGAGTGTAAACCTAAAAATGAGTTGATTAATAATGAAATCATATAAGGGGTGTAGTGTAGGATTTCCTACAACTACAGATGTGGCTGCTTTGATGCATCTCCCAATCATGGGCAATATCCCTGGAGATCTTTCAAATGAGGAGACTGCAATTTCCAACATCTTGACAGCTGCAATGGAGGAAGTGAATAAGGCATCTGGCAGTAAAGGGTGCTATGCTCATTGGTTGACACGCTGGTGGCCAAAGGACGAGATTTCTGATAAATCCATCGACAGTATGTTACCCATTGCTGCTTTCTTATGTTTATGGATGTCGAGAGACATATTTGAAGACAGTGGAAACTTGTTGAAGCCCTTCGTGATCCCCTTTGCTATCAAGATGGCTCAAGGTGAGCAAATCCCAATAGGTAGCCTGTTCCTGGGTTCTTTGTATTCTAACTTAGACTCCTTGGTTATAGACTCCAGTGTATCGAATGGCTTTATGAAGATTGAGTGTTATGCCAATACGATGTTTCTTCAAGATCTGATGTGGGAGCACTTCAAGAATTATGCGCCTATTCCATGTAATATTTTGCAAGGACCGAATGTTGATGCTCGTTACATTTTCTCTGAAAAAGATAATGCCAGGATCATGTGTTGGTCTACAAAGCAGCCTCGGTCTAAAGCACGCCTCATTGATGTGTTGGATGATGAATATGAGTTCAACTTCCGCCCGTGGGTGTCAGTTCCTGCTTATGTTTCCCAACCAACAACTTCCAATACTGGAGAGAGTGTGATGCTGATGTCTGGTGCAAATCTGAGTGATGGCGAAAGATCTTTCGTGTTGAGTTGCACCCCTGGTCATTTGATATCGGCTATATACGGAGGAATCTCAGTGGAGGAATATAATATTAACAGAGCAGCTCGACAAATGGGTATGGATCAGTGTATTCCAACTTTTCGAAGGAGGAAGCCATCAGTTGAACAACTTAGAACCCATTTAGATCATACTCATGTGGAAGGAAGTAATTAATGGTTCCCTTGCTCCGAGAGATTTGCATATGTAACTCCAGGTTATATAGACTTTTGAGATCAATAACTTCAGCGATTGCGTGATTACGTGATGGCTGGTCAGCCTCCAGTGAAGGATCCTCCTTCTACTGAGATGGTTTTTGGTCGGCCAAGATTGAAGTATCTCTCTGGTGATAAACAAAAATCGTCTCCAGGGTCTTTTCAGGTATGTTTCTTCGTATAATCTTCATGAAGTTATGAGAACTGTATTCTAATTATGTTACTAAATTTTACCACAAGACGGTCGTAATGTAAGACCTCGAATCCGTGTAGATTTCTCAGAAACTGAAGCGATTGTTCACGGTGGAGAAGGAAGGAACAAAAGTTATAAGATGTTACCTAATACCATAAAGTGCCCAGTTGGTTCTTTGGTGAGTTCTCGGTATTCTCCTTGTTGTGACTTTTTCTCGCCCACATTATTAGGATCATGAAACCAATGTTGTTATCACGTTGCAGAATTTTACTCCATCAAGTATTGATGGTCTTCGGTTTTCTGCAACAATTCCTGATCTGAGCGATGAAGAAGAAGCCGTAAGTATCCCTTCGCATATTCAATTATGATGCCTTTTAGATAAAATGTTGATTGTTGAGGATGTTTCCAGGAGGATGTTGTCATGGAGACGGAGAGTGTTGATGCTCGACCTTCCTCTGAGAATAGAGATGAAGGCACTTCTAAAGAATCAGATCTGAATAGAAGTAATGAGCCCCTTGTCGTTAACATGGATAATCCCAATTCCTCGAACACTTCGGAGACTCCCCAAGTAAGCACATGTATTGAATCCTCTTCATAGTAGTATGAAAGTTATGATTTGTGAATGATTGAATGAGAATCCATGTGTATACACGAAAAACTTAGTCGAAATTCGTCGTCAGAAAATTCAGAACTCAGTCATTTAGCAAAAACGCCGTAAAACCTTCATCTGGAGTCGGATTTTCATGATCTGCATATGCATATTTAAGCCCGGAAAATTTCCAAGCTTTAACACAAAAGCTTTTTAAGTTTTAAGCACGTTCAGGGCCTGAAAAAGGCGAAACAGTAAACTTCCAGGAGACTTTCAGAACTTTTTCAGAAGGTATGTTGCTCAATGCTTTGGCCACATCTCCTAGCTTGTTCATCGTATTGTCATGAAATTACACGTTGTAGAGGACATCCATACGAAGAGAATGGTATATAACCCATCCTCAGATTCCTTGCAGATTGCTCCCAGTTTGTCTTCTAGTACAGGGCAGAGTACAGTTTCTTCAGACGAGGTTACCGTAAAACGTGTCTTCATGACTTTCGTGCTATTTGCTCGCGTCTTGGGTGCATAATGATGAAATTTGATGATGTTGCATTGATTTTATACTGTATTTTATAATATCACTTGGTTTCATGATTAAATGACTCTAACCTCATGTAATCTTCGTATTAGGTGTCAAATACCGAAGTTGAGGATATTGAATCCAATGAGGATAACTCGAACCGCCCTGGAGTTATTGATGAAGAAACAACCATCCCTGCACTTCAAGGCCATGAGAAAGTTGTCACTGAAGTTGTGTAGACCCAGATTGTTGCTGCTTCAGTGATAGAAGAAACTGAAACACCGGTAGAAAATACTGTTGCCCTGATTGTAGAAGCTTCCCCAGTAATTGAGAACCGTATAGTGGTACATGAATATCCAGGTGCAGGAGTTGATTTTTATCCTCCATTTGATGCTTCACTCCTGTATCATGAACTAGTTGGTGGATTCAGCGTTCCCATTGGATATGCAGGCTTATATGAGAAAATATGGAAGAAGTTTGGTCACATGATCGTTGATAAGAACCCTGGACGTGCTTATGCCTTAACAATGCAAGTAGGTATTATGTTGAGTGTCGTGAGTGATATATGCACTAGGGCCAGAAATACTGTGACTCCAGATATACTCTTTGATTGGGAGTTTAAATTTGGAGAATTCAGAAAGACTTGGCTTCAATGTGAAGTGGCTTCGTAAGCAAATGAACGATATCAAGGACTCATGTGAGAAAAACATACCCTTTCCAAATGATGGTGTGATGGATAAAGAAGACAAGATTTCCAGGCTGACTGAAGAGTTGAACAAGGAGAAGGCGTCTTTGCAGGCCTTGAAGGATGCAGAGGAGCGAAAATCCTTTTTTGCTGATTTTCTTTGATTTCCTTTTTCATGATCTCTTGAACTTCTGAACTTCTGAGAGATGTGAGGTTTTTGTTTGGGTTTTGATATTTAGCTGGATTTTGATTGGTAGATGGTTAAGGATTTTCTTTTGGATTTGATAGAGATTTTCCTTTAAGAAATATGAATTAAATTTTGATAAATTGCTGAATTCAAATACTGATTGCAAGTATTGCAAACGTTTTGGAGGAATTGAAATACAATGAAAGAAAATCCTAAATGCCAAATCCAGACGTCATGAATGCTTTAAACGCCCAGTACATCAAATGTTTGATAATTTCAGACAAACGCCTTAAGCCAATTCTCATGAATTACTAGTAGGGTTCTGCCATCTGTGTTGATCAATTTGTAGTATCCTCCGGTTATGGACTTAGCAACCATAAATGGTCCTTCCCAATTGGAGTTCCTTGTAGAATGAAGACCACGCTGAGCTTCTTTGAGAACCAGGTCCCCTTCATGAAATTTGTTAGGTTTGGTTGACCGCGCTTTGAATATCTTCTGTTGATTCAGAATTCCTCGTGTGACGAAATTCCGTAGCTGTGGCACATATGGACATTCGTGCAGAAAGGAGTATCCTTCATAATGTCTGTCATGCTTAGCCACATCCTTCGCAATGAATCTCTTGATTGGATGATCAACCTGAAGAAGTTCTGAATCCAACTATTGGGTGTAATATTGGTGAGGCGAAATTATCCACTCATAGCATTTTGCAATTGCTAAATTGTTTGCGGAGTGAAGCCCTTGAACCAAATAAGCATATTTGAAAACTGACGATATGGGCACATGAGAAGGAATAAGACTTGCCTGAGTGTGAAATCTCTTGACGAAAGCGTTTGAATATTCCTCAGGATTTTGTGTAAGTTCTGTCAAGGATTGTACCTCCTCCAGATACTCGAATGGTGAGATATCTTCTTTTTCTTCCTTTGAGTCAGAGGTTTCTCCAGCGAAGAGATGTGTAATTGAAGGTGTCAGTGTCACCTTCCCATCATGAATCCATGTGCGTCCAAGAATCATGTCATATCCTGGATCTTCTCGGATTATGTAAAACTTGGTCTCAGTGCAGACCAAAATTTCTTTGACTTTGAGCATGACGTAGCCGTACGCGTCTCTGGAAACTCCTTCGTGATCTCTGATTTCCATGGGGGCATGAGTAGCTTCCTGTCGAGTAATGCCAGTGGCTCTGAGAGTTTTCAGAGGGATGATGTTGACGGCAGTGCCGACATCAACAAATGCTCTCTTGAACTCGTTTCCTTTGAGGTGCACTGTGGTGAGCAGTCCCCAGTCATACATTTCTTTGTCTATTGTTGTAGGCTCAATAAATGTCGCTTGAATCAGTAGACGCTTGCCTGACACGATGTAGTTTAATGCAGCAAACATGTCTTTCCTTTGAGCTTTTGATAAGTATAGCAATTCGCAGATGTGATCAATTGAGGATTGAACTGCCTCTTTAACGGGAGGTTCAGAAAGAGTGAAGGTTCTGACGAGAAGGAGATATCTGTGTACTCCTTCAGTCCCCAAATTGACTTCTCCCGATTAAACCTTTTCCTTAAATATACGCTTCAAAGTTTTGCAATCACTTGTGGGATGGATGACAAATCTATGAAAGCGAAAATAGCGAGGATTTTCCATGGACTCTTCAGTTGTTTCCTTCTTGACATATGGAAACTTGATTGCACCGTCTTGAATCCAGGCATCCAGTAATTCGATAACTTCTTCAATGGAGCAGGGGAAATCAGGTGCTTCTGGATCTTCCATGTGTTTAGGAGGAGCTTGCACATTATCCTTCTTTTGCGCCTTTGAATGGGTTGAAGAAGTATGCTTACGTTGTGGTTCAGCTTTACGTTTGCTCCCTTCCGCAACAACATTTGTGGAAGTTTGAAGGTTGTATTGTTTGTTGATCAAACGTCTGCTGCTGCCTCTGGTCTCTCGTGGTTCTTCGGCTTTTGCAGTCTTAGTCCTTTCTAGCAGAGCAGGTGCAGTAGTTGCCGACCTCTTGGATGCTTCATGGAGTTCTGAGAAAGTATGGAACTTAAGATTCTCTAATAAGGCTCTGTAGACTGGAATCATTCCATTGATGCATGGGTCCACAAGTTACTGTTCTTTGACATTCGGATCATGGCAATCCAACGCTTGAACTCTGAACTTCTTCACATAGTCGTTAGGATGTTCGGTGTTCTTTTGAAACATCCTTCTGAGATCAGAGAGGGTGACTTGATCTGAAACAAAGAAATACTTTCTATAGAAAGCATTAACCATTTCTCCCCAACTGTTGATAGTTCCTGGTACGATGTTGTTATACCAGGTGTATGCCCTGCCTTTCAAGGATTTTGAAAATTCTTTGAGACAAAAAATATGGTTATGCTCATGTTCACCCAAAGCTTTCAGGAACCGAGAAACATGTTCTCGAGCATTGCCGGTTCCATCGTACAAAGTAAAGGTTGGAGAGATGTAACCTTTGGGAAGAGGAATCCTTTGAGTAGAAACAGGGTATGTAGGTTGGTGACGATGGACATGTGGGGTCTTGCCCTTCCCACTGTTCTCCAGAAGGCGTTCCAAATCTTCCCGAGTGATGAAGTTTGATGACTCCTTCGCTAATGGATCGTCTGCAGCTTTGCGGACTTCATCATCATCCACTGTTTGAGTCGGAATTACCTCAGGATCAGATGTAAGATCAGAATCTCGCAACAATTATGTCTCAGCGAAGTTAACAATGATATTGCACAAAAGCTTCGCAGAACAATTTCAGAAAACAACGTCAGCAAGGATTATGAGAAAGGTGTGATAGTCTTGCGAAATTGGAAAGATTGCGAAGTCAACATTTGTAAGGTTGCGAGAATGTCGCAAACCATATCCGAAAATAAATGATAGATTAGCTGTCATCCACTATGTATTTCCCTTATAAATAGTCATTCGAGTTGTAAAGGAGGGAGAGATCTTTTTTGGAAGTGAGAAATAAGTAAATAGGAGAGAGAAAGTTGAGAGCAGAGATCATTGTTGATTTCTTTATTTTCCTTGTAAGAATATTCAGAAATTAATCAATAAAATTAAGAGTGTAAACCTAAAAATAGGTTGATCAACGATAGAATCATACTAGGGGTGTATTGTAGGATTTCTTGCAACTACATAATGGCGCTAGAAACAGGGACGATTGAAAATTGAACATTGAAGACTATTTTAGAAAAAATCGAAGATTAACATTGAGATTTGTGAAAATATAAAGTAGTTGATTAAGAATTTTTCATAATTTCTTGAAACACTGTTAGCATTGAAAAAATGGCTAGAAGAAGAAATACATCCGAACAACCAACTACTATTAGAAGAATCAAATGAATTGTTGGAAGAGAAAGAAGTGAAGTGGGAGAATCTACTAGAAGGATAAATAATAGATAAAATATAATTCAATCACCAATTCAACAAACACTAGTTCAAGAGAGGAATACAGATTATGACAGAGTGAGCGTACACACTTGGCGATCAAATTCAGCAGAAGAAATAGAAGAAGAGCAAAAAAATAGAAATTACAGACAAGAAGAGAGAAATCAAGAAGCAGATGAAGGAATAATTCATGGAGATGAAGAAATTGGAGCGTTAGAAACATATAGACGAAGAATACATGAGGAAAGAAGAGCTGAGGCGGAAGAGCGTGCAAATTTAACAAGACAAAACCACAAATTAAGAATGGAGAATATTAGATTGCAGAATAGAAGATCGAGAAGTATTACAAAATCATATTCCAGATCAACTAGAAGAGAAATGAGGCAAAATTCACCTACAATCAATGTTGGAAACAATATTCAGGAAGAAATGTCAAATCCTAATGAAGAATATCGCGAAAATAGCGAAATAATTGATGATCGTTACATTCCACAAAATGAAACTTTTGATGATAGGCAAATTAGAGGAAATCAATAGAACGGGCAAATTCAGAGGCAAAGTAACCAAGATTGCGAAGGAAATCAAGAAGAGGGAAGAAGAATTTTACATGTGAGAGAAAATCGAAGAAATCAACAGACAATTGAAGAAGAAATTGAAAGACATAATGCTGAACAAGCACGTTTAATCTGCGAACGTGAAAAATTGAGAGTGGAAATGGAAGAGCAAGAGCTTCAGGAGACAATTCGCCAGAACAATCATGACAACCGAGAAAGAAGGCGTATACAAAACTGGAATAATGATAATCTCAATGAGGAGTATGATAGAGTGAAGAGAATGGCTGAAAGACAGCGAATTGAGTTGATAAGAAATGAACAAAATTATGGAGGGGAAAATGAACGACATCATCACTTGCGAATTCAAGATAGGGATGAGGAAGAGAATCGCAGAAGAAGACGAGATGAGGATAATGAAGAAGAGATACAAAATTTCGCAAGAGAAGATAACGTGAACGCAGAAGAAGAGAAGCAAAATTAAAGAGACCAATGGGTCAAGATTCAGGAGTAAATAACAAATCTTGAAAGAATTAGAAGAAATGAGAGGAATGCTAAATAACAGAGGAGAAGTAGGTAGAAGACAATTGGATGAAGCAATAGAAGAAGCTGCGAAAACTCCATTTACAAGAAGTACAATTAGGAGGAATACCACCGAAATGCAATTTGCCCGCATTAACCAGCATTTTCGATGGAACAACTTGTGCAATTCAACACATTAAAGCTTATGTGAGGTGCATGTTACAATGGGAAAATCATGATGCGGTATTGTGCAAATATTTCGCATCCAGCTTAACAGGAGAGCGTTAAAATGGTTTGAAGGTTACCAAAGAACACAATAACCTCCTTCAATCATTTGCAGACCACATTCTTGGGAGCATATATAAGTAATAATTCCTCACGACCTGGTATAGAAGATGTGTTTGGATTAAAACAAAGGATTGGTGAAAGTTTGAAACACTTGACTAAAAGATGGAGAACTATGTGTAGCGAAATGGCTGGCCGTGTAGATGAGAGATATCTCATATTATCATTTATCAATGCTATGTTTGCAACAAACCTGTTGTATGTCCAAATTTTCAGAGTCAAGAATACGATTACAATGACTGAATTGCGAGAACTTCAAGAAGAATACATTGCTTTGGGAAAAGACAAAATGAAATGGAATCATATCCAGTTGCGAACCAGCTCACAGCAATGCAAGCTTATTACCCAAGCTAATAAATACAGTGGCGAATACTTCGCAAGTACAACAAGAAAAGGTGACAGGTAACAATCAGCAGAAGTTGGTAGCTATGGGAAGTCGAGATCAAGAAGAGTATGAAAGAGAAAGAAATTTCTACAGTCGTGGAGGAAATAACAAGATTCAAAGACTCGATCAACCGCAAGAAACTTATGGAGGTCAAAGACCAAACTTTAATAGAGGACAAGGAGGTCATAAGGTAGTATGGGAAGAAATCAAGATGCCACCTCTAAATGCAAGTGTGGAGAAGATATGGGAAGCTATAATCTTGATGGAAATATACCAACATGGAACATGGGAACGGAACCACCTCCAAATCACAGAAGTCATGAATTTTGTTCTTATCATCATTTTCATGGACATACCACAAACGATTGCAGAAATATAAAGAGATTATTTTGAGAATGATAGATCAAGGAAATTAAAACTTTTCTGGTAGGGCATCCACAACCTCAACCATTACCACCACCACCAGAACATCACAAAGTGAATACATGAAAAAGAAAGAAACATTCTTCATAGAAGTGGGCAAAAGCAAAAAATCTATTCTGTCACTCTATCGTACATTCATATAAGACAATTGAAGATTTCATGATAATGTTTTAAGTCGAGTGTTCGCAAGAGATAATAATGGAAAAGAAATTATGAATATTGCGAAAATTTCGCAATAGAGGAATGGCAGAAACAGATATTTCTTTACCGCAGAAGAAGTTCCCGAAGGAGAAGAGATGCATGACAATCCATTGGTAATAAAATTAGATTAATCCAAAACCAAAAGAAGATGAGGATGATGAAGCTGAAGATTCATGGGCAATCAATAGAATCCTAGTCGATACTGGAAGCTCTGTGAACATCTTATTTTATCATACTTATAAAACCATGGGTGGAAGAGATGATGATCTTATACCATCAACATATAAGATATATGGTTTTAATGGTACTGCAACAAGCCTAAAGGGGAGGTTACTATGCAAATTCCATTGAAGGGAATATCTTCAGAAATCTCATTCTGTGTTGTTGATGTAGAATCACCCTACAATGCATTAATTGGTCGACCTTGGCTACATGGGATTCTAGGTGTAGCTTCAACTTTCCATCAATGCATCAAATTCCCTCACCCCAATGGTGTAGGAATCATAAAGGGAGATTGGGTTGAAGGAAAGAAATGTTACGAAACTGAGATAGAATCTTGCGAAGGAAGAGCAAAAAGAAGGAAAACTGGCGACACAAAATCAAGGATGTACAAAGAAGTGAGAAGTTGATGGTGGATACAATCGAAAAGAAAGGAGAAGAGATGTTACAAAATCAATGCTAGCTCAGGTAAAAAGGATGAACATACCATTACCAAGGAAGCAGTAGCAGAAAATCATAAAGAAGCAGAGGAGGGCAAAAGTAATAAAAGCAAGAAATGTATGAATGATTAAGTTGTTGCGATAATCTCGCAATAAGTAAAATTCTCAAAAATACATTTGATTGAACAACAAAATTGAGATTGCGAAATTCAGATACAATATTATGAATTGCGAGACTCTCGCAGAGATAATGAATTTTACAGAAAATAATCAGAAAGAATGACAAAAGAGAAAGAGGCGAACCTTTATGGCGTACACCCTAGTTCGCGAATAAATTTCGCAAGAGGCAAATGTAAGACCTAAAGTACGTCATATTAGGGGGTACCTGTTACATGACTCAGGGAAAGGCTACACCGCCACCGGAACCTGAGTCATGGAGATTTGGGGTCAATAAAGCCCATCCGGGAGAGGCACCTTGGATTCTCAACTTAAGCATATGACTTAGGTTGGGCGACTAAGGTAATAAGGACTCTCCCAAGGAGTGCAGATCTGATCAAGGCGCCGAGGTACACGGTTGAGTCAAGAGTGCCGAGGGCGTTTGAAGCGTCCTTGCCATTCTTGACAAGTCTTGGCTTATACTGCACTCGGCCCGAAGAAAACCCCACTTAGGGTGCAGTCTCGTAACCATAAGCCTATAGGTAAAAGGGATAAGAGGCTGCGAAAACAACTGGTTGTTGTTAAGACTGGATGGGAGGAGCTAACCTTGTATGGTAGAAGTACGCCTCCTTGAAGGGGCAACCAGGGGGAAGATAAGGGCGGCACCCTCCATTAGGGAGCTGATAAGTGTCTTAAGACGCAAATGTCATGAGGCTTTTATTCGCAAGGATATTAAGGCTTGTCATATTTGTGCAACATCCTGAAGAGGCAATAATACAAAAGAAAAAGATAAGATGAGATCAATGGGTTTTCGCATGAAAGTGCGAAGACGTCCTGCGATTTCTCGCAAGACGGCAATGTCATGGGGCTTTATTTTCGCAAGAATATTTAGGCCTGTCATATTGTCGCAATATTCCTGAAGAGGCCATAATACAAGAAAAAGTTAAGGCAAGATCAATGGGTTTTGCATGAAAGTGCAAGGACGTCCTGCGATTTTGTCGCAATGACAAGAGGTGGCATAATAAGACCTTTAATTAGGAAGGCAAAATAAGACCACACAGGAATGAGATTTTGAAAAGAAACAAAATTCACTTCGCAAAGCTTGCGAAATTATACAATAAGAAAAAGTTTATGAAATCTCTCATTTGGATTCAAATAACAGAGGCAAGTATGGGAATGTATGAAATTAGAAAATGTTATTTGTCTCCATATGAGAGATTTACTCAAAAATTCAAGAATTAATGATTATATTGATTAACTGTATTGCAAAGAAGAATTGTTTTAATTTACGCAGGCAAAATGAAAGAAACACAAATATACAGAAAGAAGAATAAATATACAAGTGCTACAAAGAATCAAAGAAGAAATAAAGACTATTTCTTGGTTAATCCTTCATTATCTTCATCAGACTTATTTCCTTCTTCATCTGCGTCAGAATCCTCATCACCATCAGAACTTCCATCACTATCAGATTCTTCATCGTCAGCTTCACTATCAGAGATAATCAAATGGGAGTATTCTGTGGGATTTCTTCTAAAAGACAAGGGTAATCAGAATGTGGGATATTATGATCATCACAAACCATCTGGATGGTTTGATTGCGAAAATGCATAGCATCATTCTTAAAATTCAATGGTGATTTGATTTGATTCTTCAATCTAGAATACTTGTCGTTGCGAGAAGAAAGATTCTTTGCGAGTTCCTCCTTTTCAGCTTCAAGTTCTTCAATCTTTTCACGATATATTTTCAGAATCTGCGAACAAAAGACAACCAATTATTAACTTGATGAAAATCATAAGAAGCAAAAGATTAGTAAAGAAGAGCAATTAGCAACCTTCTCTGTCAGAAATCATGTCTCTAATCAAGGCTGTATGTTCAACTTGGAGACTAACATTTACGCCTAAATCTTTTCTAGCATCATCTAAAATTTTCGCAGCCCAGACAAATTCATCCTCACTACTTATGAGAAGACGAGAACGAATTTGATTTTCCCTTTCGCAGAGTTCAATATTCTTGCGGTTAGCTTCATCTCGCTCAAGTTGAACTTCAAGGAGAGCCTCTTGGAATTTCGCCAAGCCTTGGCACCTTGATCAGAGATACGATCTTATCATCTATGAGACCGCTAATTTGGTTCTCAACTCATTGGTTTTCTCTTTGGAATCAATAAGGAGACGCTTAAATCTGTTGGCTAAGCCTAAACTGGATCTATGATCAATTTCTAAGAGGCGAAATTGTGATCTAAGTTCATTTAGAGAAAGAGATGAAATTCTATCATTAGAAAAGCTATTTAAGGAATTGTTAAGACGTTCAAGAAGGGTATCATTATCCAAGGCATTAGGAAATGAACGCGAAGGGTAGCTTCATCAGAAAGACCATAAATGTCTGCAAAAAGGATCATTTAAATAAGATAAAACAACAGATGAATGAATAAAGAGAAAGAGAAAAGTAATACCGTAAAGCTGATTATTAGCTTGTTGAAGACTAGAAATTTTGTTCTTATAAGAGGAAGAATCAATTTCTAATTGTCTATTTTCTCGCGAAGACCTTTAACTTCAACTTCCAATTCTTCATTCTTTTGCGAAATTGAAGATTCTTCTTTTCAAGATTTCGCGTCTTCTCTCTAGATCTGAGGCAACCGCAAAAGAAGCTTTTCCAGCCTGCGAAAAGAAATAAAAATATTAATATAGAAAGAGATTTTGAGTTATAACAATGAAGAAGTAAAAAGATAAAAGTATACCAACTATTGAGAGAATGCAAGAAGTCGGGAGTCACTGATCTAGAAACTCCGCGAAGAGAGTATCACCATCTAGTAAAGGGACATCACAAGGGTAGCGAGAGCTTTGCAGGTATTTGCGAATGGCTATCTCCCATTCCTTGTAGAGAATCAGAAAAGAGGCCAGAAAGCTTAGCCATAGAAGATTCAGGTGGAGAATCTTCAGTTCAGCAGATCATCATTATCTCATCATCCTTGTCACTTTCAGAATTTCGTTAGGAAGAACATTTGAAGGAGAAGAAGAACGAACTTTTCTTTTCTTTGGAGGAGGACCAGTTGATTTTTCCTGCGAAGAGCACCTTTACCTTTATCACCAATCTTCGCAGCATCAACAGATTCTTCTACTTCAGCAATAATCTTCACACACAGATAGAAATAAGAAATGGAGCATGGAATACAGTACTATTTAAAGTCATAAGAGAAAATTTCTTACCTCATCTGTATATGAGCGAAGAGCTAACAGAGTACTAGATTTCCCAGTCCTGTTATAACTATCTTTAGTTTTTGGATCTGCGGAATATCGCAAGAGTTAGCGAACATAATAGTAAAAATCAATAAAGAAGTATAAAATGAGTTAAAGGGGAGAAAATACCTCTTCTCCTTTCGGGCCAGGAGAAAACCCAAGGTTGATATGCGAGATTCGCAGGAAGAACGTTTGATCCAGCAATGTAAGGACCCTTTAGCATTAAAGGAAACACCACCATTTGTCATCTTTGGATTGGCGAGGAGTTGTGTTTTTACCAGAATGCCAGTCAATATCTTGCATAAGAATTTTGGCTTCATCAATGTTATCTTTCTTCTTAATCGAATACCCCAGCGAGTATTCTCTTTCTTCATGGAGATAAGTTCGTAATTTTCAAAGAAATTCGCCACTATAAACTTCTCAGCAACGATTTCTAGGTTTGCGAATTTTGGATCCCTAAGTTCACTGGAGTAAAGAGATCCTCTACCAGCGCCACGATTAGCGAACTCTAGCATTATTCGGATACAATCCCCACTTAGTTGGAAAATGGCTTGCGAAAATCCCGGATGAGCGAGAATTTCATAAAATAAAGGGATGTCTGGGTTATAAAGAGGAAGAGGGAGACCTGCGAGAATTTTACCTAGCGAAATTATGATTGATTGATCATCACAATTTTGATTGGAAAAAAGCTTGACAGAAAGAATTGATTTGGCATTCACATCAGGAATGAGGGAGAGTGTAAGACCTTTGTTAGCAAGATCTTTTTGGACATCTTGAAGATTCTTCTCATATCTATGACCACTTGGAGCCATGATTGAATAAAGGGTATGAGAATGTATGGAAAGTAAAAGAATTGAAGGAAGAAAAATTTACAGCAGCAGAATTTGCAGAAGAATGACAAAGTTGCAGAGATGAGAGAATAAAAATAGAAGAGAAAGTAAAAAGAAAAATGAAAAGAGGGAGGGAGAAGAGTATATAAAGAAAATTTACTTCTCGAAGAAATAAACACCATTAAGACGAAGAGACGTGAGCGGTTGAAAAGTAGCGGTTACAGAAGACGTGTCAAGAAATAAGTGGAAGAGAGAGATAGTACGTGTGATAAATGTGGAATATGAAAAGATAAGGAGTTGCAACATTTCTCAAATCATTCTATATTTTTCAGAGAAGATATGAGAAGAGGCAAGATATAGGATCAGAATCTCGCAACAGTTATGTCTCAGCGAAGTTAACAATGGTATTGCACAAAAGTGTCGCAGAACAATTTCAGAAAACAACGTCAGCAAGGATTATGAGAAAGGTGTGATAGTCTTGCGAAAATTAGAAAGCTTGCGAAGTCAACATTTGTAAGGTTGCGAGAATGTCACAAACCATATCCGAAAATAAAGGATAGATTAGTTTTCATCCACTATGTATTTCCCTTATAAATAGTCATTCGAGTTGTAAAGGAGGGAGAGATCTTTTTTGGAAGTGAGAAATAAGTAAATAGGAGAGAGAAATTTGAGAGCAGAGATCATTCTTGATTTCTTTATTTTCCTTGTAAGAATATTCAGAAATTAATCAATAAAATTAAGAGTGTAAACCTAAAAATAGGTTGATCAACGATAAAATCATATTAGGGGTGTATTGTAGGATTTCCTGCAACTACAATCAGCGTCTGAGGATTTTTCCTTTCTTTTCCTTTTTCTTGAGTTTTCTCTGACATCTTGTCAGTGAGAATCTTCAGATAATTAAACATCTCTTTCTGTGTAGTAGCCATATCGGTTTGATTCTTTGCAAGGGTCTCTTGCACTTTGATGAGATCATCAATGGTAGGTGGTGGGTTTCCAATGACTTCCTCAGGGTGTTGTCCGAACATAGGATGACCTTCCGTGTTAGCAGGAGGAGGAGTAATATCATCACCGCCAGTGTTAGAGGCCGGAATTGTTTCCGGGATATCCTCGTTGTTATTGTTGCTGGTGCTGGTGCTACCATCGTTTGTGTTAGGATCTGCGATCGTACATGACCTAAGATCAACCATCTTGTGAAATCTTGGGATTGCAACCGAGAGATTAATCTCCCACTGTGGTCGCCAATATGTAGATGGGGAAAAACGATTTTCTTGTTTTCACGGGATTGAGGAGACGACCGTACGGAGGAGACTCCTTGAACCGAGCGAAATGTTCAATCTCACACAGACACACTGCAAGAAGGGAGTGCTTTGAATTCGAGAGATCAATCTATAGTGCTCCGGCCTAAACCAAGAAAATGGTCGTTCTAGAGTAAATTCGATCACAAGAGAGGATGGGTTGATCTGAAGGAGGGAAGCTGATAAATGTGTGGAATCAATGGTAATCAAAGATTGTGGGTGTGTTGTGAATTATGAATAAGATAAGTTCTGAATGATTGAATCTCAGTTGAGAGTAATTACTCAGATGTTGATTTAATCTTGTGTTGTCTGTGAGACGTGAGATCGTTGTTCTGTATTCAATCATGATTCAAAGACTTATTTATATTGTTGGAATTGTAGACACCATGATCCCATGAAGTATGACAATTGATGGAATCAAAGAGTGGGGAAGTGGAAATCGTGTTTGAAACCAGTTTCTCATCGTGCGTGACTTGGTCGATTTTCCATCCACTACTTTGTTAACTCCTTCAACTGATTGCATGAATTGCTCACATTCCATCGTGTGTAGGAACACATGTGCCATAGACCGCCATACCAAAACCCTAGTTGATATCCCCCAAGTGACACGATTGATGTCCCGTGAACGTGGAGTCTGCAGGGAAGACGTGTATTTAGTTAGTTGCTGACTTCATGGGACGATGAGTCCATGTATTTGCTGAGTTGAACATGATTCTGCAAAATGTTCTGAGACTCATGAATTGAACGTGCCTGTTGAAACAGAGGTATAATTCTCACGTTGAGGTGAGAAAGTATTGCTCATCTTATGAATTATTGAATATTTATAGTTGAACCAATATTCCTTGGTTTGAGCAAATATTGCTCATCTGAGCAAGTGTTGCTCGTCTGATGAATTATTGGTAGCGTGACCAAAATAAAACATTAACTAGTATACTGGTAGTTGAACCGAGCATAATAAATAAGAATACTGATCATGAGATCGTCGTAAAGTTATTAGTGTTCGAGTCGAGAATTATGATCCTTGGACTCAGAAACCCTAATTTGATCAATTGATGACTAATTGATGGTTTATTTGAGAATTAACCATGGAATGAAGGAGGACCGACTACATGAGACCGTGGGTCGATTATGTAGCGTCCATATGCCCGCGTGAGCAAAATACCGAGATCTCTTGAAGAGTTGGTGATTTGTTGATGAAAGAATGATTAAATGCTGGTTTAATCTCGAAAAATGCTCGTCTGAGCCTTAGGTGATAAAACCTAATTAATTATGGAGAAGTGTGGGACCGACCAAGGGGTCATGAAACCGGCCCTGGGTGGTCACGGGATCGACTGACGATCACTCCATGAAATTCCAAAATTATTTGGAAGAGTTTTGGACCTAATACGTGCAATTGCGCAAATTAGGTCAAATCGTGAAAATACGTGGGACCGGCTTCTTACAAGCCAAAGATCCGACCTTGGTCGGTCAGTGTAACATGCTCACGTTGCCAACACGTCTGTGTCTCAGTCCTGAGAATTTTGATATTTTCTGGTGTGCGTTTGAGCAACCATTCGAGAAAATATGACAAAATCAGGGTTTTGCTGAAACTGAGGAAACTTCATGAGATGAAGGAAAATAATTATAAAATGAAGGAATGTTGAAGCGTGGGACCTCTGAGGCTAAGACATGGCAGGTCGGCCAGTGACCACGGTCCCGTGGTGCTTTTCCTAATTTTATATTATTTTTCATGAATTTATGAAAATATCATGAAATAAAGGAATTTGTTGAAATTAAGGAGTTTCCTTGAAGTGAAAGAGTTTCCATGGGATCAAGGAAGCAAATAATATTAAAAAATAATAAAATAAGGGCGTGTGGGACCGGCTGAGGCATGGCCGGCCGGCTGGGGCCCGGTCCCGTGCGTTTTCCCTAATTTTATGTATTTTTTCCATGATTTGAAGGAATTTTCATAATTTGAGAGAAATACCATGAAATCAAGGAATTTCATGGGATCAAGGAAACTTTAAAATAATAATAATAAAATAAAGGGAGTGTGGGACCGTCTAGGGCATGGCCGACCGGCTTGGGCCCGGTCCCACGAGTATCCCTAATTTTATACTATATTTTCATGGATTTATGAAAATACCATGAGATTAAGGAGTTTTCATTAGATTAGGAAAATAATAATAAAATAATGAGGAACCATGAGGTGTGGGGCCGGACGGGATCAAGGCATGGCCGGTTCGCCAATAATCACGACCCCATAATGTTTTTCCCAATTTTATATTATTTCCTTGGTGCGAAGGAAACACCATGAAACTGAGGAGTTTCCTCAAAACGAATGATATTTGTTCAAATGAAAGGATTTTCATAAGATCAAGGAAAATAACAAAAATATGATAAAATATAAAACTGCCGTGGGATTGGCCACGGCCGGCCGGTCGATGAGCCCAATCCCTTGGCGCCTTGGTCAATATTTTAATTATTTATTATTTTCTTTCCTATTTTGTATAGGTTCATCGTTTCGTCGTATTTTTAAATACTGTTCGTGCGGTGATTGTTAGTGTATCATCGTTGAGTACACTTGCACCTTTTGAGCCGGGGCTTACTCAGAGGTAGTTCAGATGCCCGTCTGTTGAATATTTATTACTAACCCATGGAATTCTGTTGGGAAAAACCATAGATTGAAGTAATGAAATATTGCGAAATTATTTTGAATATTTTCGGAAATTCAGTGGATGAATCCAAGATTTAAGAACAATTAACTAATGGCTCTATACTAGCAGGGAACACTTGTTGTTTGTATCCTGAAGACTTGTTGTTTGTATCCTGAAGACGTTACCGCTCTATACTAGCAGAGCAAGCTATCTAGGAGCCGTCAATCTCGTGATTCTATATAGAAATAATTATTGAAGTGTTCAGTATTCATTGAGATATGCCGTTGTCCAGCCGAGAGACTACATATCCACATGTACTCTGAGAGAAAGTATTCTCAGTCAGAGATTCAATGAGAGACTCGTGTCTCAATACTCACATTTGGTTGATGGATCAGGAGTTCGTATAATTATGGGTTTACGATTTTAGCCTTTGTCGAAAATCCACCATCTACACCTTGGCACGAAGATGTGGCTGGCATGGTTTGCCATTGGCACAGTGGTGCGGCTGGCATGGTTGGCATGCCTCGGCGCAAAGATGTGGCTGGCATGGTTTGCCATTGGCACAGTGGTGCGGCTGACATGGTTGGCATGCCTTGGCGCGGAGATGTGGCTGGCATGGTTTGCCATTGGCACAGTGGTGCGGCTGGCACGGTTGGCATGCCTTGGCGCGGAGATGTGGCTGGCATGGTTTTCCATTGGCACAGTGGTGCAGATGGCATGGTTGGCATTCCTTGGCGCGGTAGCATGAGAATTAGAGCTTGGCATGGATGATGTTAGTCAATATTAAGGGTTTTGCCGTGGAACATGACCCATGTAAAAAAAAAGGTACCCCGGTAATTCTTATGTAGGCATGCTGATTGAGTCAATAAATATGCTAATGGTCATAGTGACGTCATGTCGAATGTACAGTTTTACGATTTTAACCCTAAGCTAAAAACCACCATCAACATTAAGTCCGCTGCTTAGCTCGGAACAGGAGCATTGTTGCGAGGTAAGCATAAGATGGTGACAGGCTATGACAAAAAATCGAAACAACAAGTCGTGATAAGATGGTCAGGAAAGTCCGACTAACCTTTTTCGAGAGGTAAAGAGAGTTTGTGCTTCCCGTGTTGGCGGCCTTGCATAAATTGTACTGGTGGTGCAGACTGTGGAGTGGTGAGATGAAAATTATCGGCTTAGTCTGGCCATGCATCACCTTGGATGGGTTAGGGAAAATCGTGACGCTGGCTTGGCGAGTTTGTTGGTGTTGGTGCGGCAAGTCATGGCACGACACGATGGCGCAAGGCATGACACGGTTTGGTGAGGCAAAGCATGCGCGGACGGTGGTGCAAGGCATGACACGGTTTGGTGAGGTAAAGCATGCGCGGATGGTGGTGCAAGAAATGAAACGGTTTGGTGAGGCAAAGCATGCGCGGTTTGGCGTGTGGGGCCAAGGCAATGACGTAGGCGCTCTTGGCATGGTGATTTGTCTTCGCGGGACCGGTTGCCTATTTTCCTTACTTGACTCAAATAGGAATTCCTTGCCTTATTCAAAACCCCGCAAGTGTTATGCCCGTAGAAAGGGGGTGTTATTCCTTCTCCTCACGTCACCTTGTCGGTCTTGTTTTTTCCAAGTCTCGGTGCTGTCGGCAGAGAGTAACAATGCGGGCAAGCGTGTCTTAAACATGTACTTCCACGTTGTAGATGGGGAAAAACGATTTGCTGGTTTTTAAGGGATTGAGGAGACGACCGTACGGAGGAGACTCCTCGAACCGAGCGAAATGTTAAACCTCACACAGATGCACCACTACAAAGGGGGTGCTTTAGATTCGAGAGATCAATCTGTAGTACTCCGGCTTAAATCAAGACAATGACCATTCCAGAATAAATTCGGTCACAAGAGAGGATGGGTTGATCTGTAGGAGGGAAGCTGGGAAAAGTGTGGAATCAATGGTAATCAAAGATTGTGGGTGTGTGAATTCTGAAAATGATAAACTCTGAATGATTGAAATTGCTCAATTGAGAGTAGTTGCTCAATTGATGAGTTGATGATCTCGTGTTGTCGATGAGACGTGAGATTGATGATGCCGTTGATGCTGATCCTTCAATCATGATTTATAGACTTATTTATATTGTTGGAATTTTAGACACTGTGATCCCATGAAGTGTGACAATTGATGGAATCAAGGAGTGGGGAAGTGGAGATCGTGTTTGAAACCAGTTGGTCAACGTGTGGAGACTTGGTCGATTTTCCACCCACTACCTCGTGAATTCCTTCAACTGACTGCACGACTTACTCACATTCCATCGTGTGTTTGAACGCACGTGCCGTAGACCGCTAGACCAAAATCCTAAGTGACATCCCCCCAAGTGACACGATTGACGTCTCGTGGTTTGTTACTCAATTGATGACTTCGTGGTTCGATGGGACGATGAGTCCATGTAGTTGCTGAGTGTCGAACATGATGTTCTGAAACTCATGAATTGAACATGTCATGAGACAGAGGTATAATTCTTACGATGAAGTGAGCAAGTATTGCTCATTTGGTGGATCGTTGAATATTGATTGTTGAACCAATATTCCTTGGTTTGAGAAAATATTTATCATCTGAGCAAGTGTTGCTCATGTGATGAATTGTTGAATATTTGATCGTCTGAGCATGTGTTGATCATCTGATGGATTATTGGCAGTGTACCAAAAATATTAATTAGAATATTGGTCGTTGAACCGAGCATAATTAATAAAATTAATGAACATGAGGCCGTCGTAAAATTATTAAGGTTGGAATCTGGAATGATGATCCTTGGATTCAGAACCCTAATTTGATCAATTGATGATCAATTCATGGTTCGTGAGAAGTTTAACCATGGGACGAAGGAGGGAGCGACTACATGGGACCATGGATCAACCATGTAGTGTCCATATTCTCACGTGAGCAAATACAGAAAACTCCTGAAGAGTTGACGATTTGTTGGTGGAAGAATGATTAAATGCTGGCTTAATCATTTATTAAAAAATGCTCGTCTGAGCCTTAGATGAGAAAACCTAATAATTATGACGAGGCGAGGGACCGACCATGGATTCATGAAACCGGCCCTGGGTTGTCACTTGACCGCCTGACGATCACTTCATGAAAATCCAAAGTGTTTGGAAGAGTCTTGGACCTAGTACAAGCAATTGTGCAAATTAGGTCAAAACTGTGAAAATTGATGGGACCGGCTTCCATGAGCCAAAGAGCCAATCTTGGTCGGTCAAGATAGCGTGCTCGTGTCCCCAAGGCGTCGGCGTCTCAGTCCTGAGAATTTTTATATTTCTTGGCGTGCAATTGAGCATCCATTCGAGAAAATATGTCAAAATTAGGGTTTCGACGAAACTGAGGAAAACAACATGAGATGATGAAAAATAATTATAAAATAAGGAATGAGGAGGCGTGGGACCGTGGTCAAGGCATGGTCGGCCGGTCGTGACCACGGTCCCGTGGTGCCTTTTCCTTAATTTTATAATATTTTGATGATTTTATGAAAAATTCATGAATTTTGAGAAATTTGATGAATTTAGGGAGTTTCCATGAATTGAAGGAGTTTTCATGAGTTCATTGAAGCAAAATATTGAAATAATAAAAACACGGGCGTGTGGGACCATGGAGGCATGGCCGGCCGGCTATGGACCGGTCCCACGAGTTTTTCATAATTTTTTAATATTTTTAGGTATTTTTGATGATTTGAGGGAATTTTTCCTAATTTGAGAGAAATACCATAAAATCAAGGAATTTGATGAATTCAAGGAAAAATAGGATAAATAATAATAAAATAATAAAGCAAAGGGCGTGTGGGACCGGATAGGGCATGGCCGGCTGGCTAGTGGCCCGGTCCCACAAGTTTTCATAATTTTATTTTATTTTATTATTATATGATGATTTGTGCAAAAAATACCACGAAATCAAGGAGTTTTTCATGAAATTAGAGAAATAATAATAATAATAAAATAATAAGGAACCGTGAGGTGTTGGGCCGGCTGGGACCAAGGCATGGCCCGTTGGCCAATGGTCACGCCCCATGCTCCTTTTTTTAATTTTATATTATTTTTTATGGATTTATGGAAGTACCATGAAACCGAGGAGTTTCCTCGAGACGAAGGAAATTTGATCAGATGAGAGAATTTTCATCAAATCACGGAAAATAATAAAAATATATTAAAAATATAAAACTGGCGTGGAACTGACCACGACATGGTCGGTAGGTCGTGTGTCCGTGTTCCCAGCACCTTGGTCAATATCTTTAATTATTTATTATTTTCTTCCCTATTTTGCATAGGTTCATCGTTTCGTTGTATTTTGAAATACTCGTTCGTACGGTGACTATTAGTGCATCGTCGTTGAATACACTTTCACCATTTGAATCGGGGCTTACTTAGAGGTATCTCAGACGCCCGGTTGTTGATTATTTATTATTAATTGTGTAATTCAGTGAAGAATAATTCGCAAAACTGAGTAATAAGATGTTTATTATTAATTCATAGGATCATCTGAGGATTCGACTATGAATTCAGAATAATAAAGTGAGCATTACCATTCCATGGGATCGTAGATTCGACCATAGAATCGGAGTAATTAAGATTTATCTATTACCATTTATGAGACCAATTGTGGATTCGATCATGAAATCGGAGTAATGAGATAATATAGTTATTGCTATTCTATGAGATCAAGCCGTGGGTTCGATCATATAATCAGAACAATTGTTATTGCCATTCCATGGGACCAGTCATGGATTCGACCATGGAATAGGAGCAATTGTTATTTCCATTCCATGGGACCAGTCGTGGATTCGACCATGGAATAGGAGCAATTGTTATTAGGAGTAATTAACTTTGTGGATCTATACTAGCCGAGCAAGCTGTCTAGGAGCATTAATTATCCCGATATGAGCTTGTCGGTAAGTCATATCCTTTACATAGTCAGGGTAAACTCGTTGTTTGTTCCTGAAGATTTTATCGCTCTATACTAGCAGAGCAAGCTGTCTAGGAGCCGTCCATCTCGTGATACTATATATAAATAATCACTGAAAGTATTCAGTATTCATGAGATATGCCGTTGTCCAGTCGTAAGACTACATATCTACATGTACTCTGAGAGAAAGTACTCTCCGTTGAGAATTCGATGAGAGACCCATGTCTCGATGCTCATGTCTGATTGCTGAACCAGAGGCTTATATAATCATGAGTTTACGATTTTAGCCCTTGTTGAAAATCCACCATCTACATTAAGTCCCCTGCTTACTGAGGAAAGCTGTGTTCCTCAGTCAGCATTAAATGGTGATTTTTCGGCCATAATAATACCAGTAAATGAACTTAGTCGCAAGTTGAGACGTTACCGTATTTAGAGAGCATGAGAAAACCACGACTTGATGAAGGCTTCAACGTCATGATTGGAGTGTCGTTTGATGAGCATAAATTGGTGTTGAACCGCTGGTTTGGACGACGAGTCCGTGGTCGGTTAGGATTCGCGGGTCGGGCCCAATAAGGAAATCCTTAGAAAATTAGGTTTTAGAAATAAAAATTGATATAAAAGGGATTAATCCTTTTTTTTTTAACTCCACGACCAGCTCTTCATCACCTCTCTATCTTCGCGAGCAGGATAAGTTGAGTTTCCTCCGCCGCTCGATCCACCTGCCGCCGTCGGCCAATTTCCGGCCAGCGCTCCCAGGTACGCTTTTTTTTATTTTTTATGATTGTTGATTCTACGACCTTCATGAATTGTTCATGCCTTGATCAAGATTAAATTATATACATGTGTACATATTAGTGTGAGTTTTATGAAAAACCCTCGTTTTTTTGAAAATGTATGTTCGTTCGATCGTTAGTTTTGAAAACTAACTATAATCCCTGATTTTCGAGAGAGATTTTTTTTTAAATATGAACTAGGTCCAGTGATAAAACTTAGTGTATGAGCCTTCATGTATACCAAGGTTTCATCATAAAATAAGTGAATTTTCATGAAATCGGAATAATCCTTCGTTTTAAAGACAAATAACGACGACACGAAGGAAAATATGTATGATGAACTTGTGTCCAGTGATATAATTTTGCTTATGAGCTTTCATGTAAATACAAAACTTTATCATATGTATGAGATGTGAGCTTTCACAATATTTTGAAATAAACCTTCGTTTTAAAGACAAATAACGACGGTACGAAGAAAAAATAATAATTTTTTTTATATATATGCAGCCGTGACATATATTGCGTAAAATATGATGGTATATTTTATTTGCATGAATTTGTTTTCATTAGATAAAATTCTTGAGAATTTATATATGCAAGTTGCATTAATTACTGCTTTTTTCGAAAAACCAAAACGTGGGTTTTGAGGATTCTTCGAAGATAGACAATATATTTATGATAGAATATTTTATTGTTGTAAACTTCATTGGTCAGTTGTGTGAATGTTCACATTATGAAAATTGTTTCCTTGATTTTATGAAAAATCAGTTTCGAAATTAATAAAGTTTCGTTCGTTTTTGCAGTTTTCGAAGAGACGAACGATTTTAAGGTGTTAACTCTACCGTTACTATCACTATTGTTGGTGGAAGTAAAAAATGTAAGATTTAAGATTTACCATTTTTGTCGTATTTCCTTGATTCATGTCTGGACAGCATACTGAAGTAGAATGTAATGTGGACTTTGCAGTTGTTTTAGCAAAAATGACCAATTCCCCAGCCAACGATACTTCAATGGAAGAATCGCATACTGATGATGAAATCTACAGGGATGATGCATGCATGGACGAGACCTCCATTGGTGAAGAAGAGGAGGATGCCACTGGCGTGAAGAACATTCCTAATATAGACGACGCATTCTTTGAGGAGGATCCAAAAGGAGCTGAAGCATATCTCAAATCCCTAGTATATCGTCTTCTGATCAACCCTAGGACTGTGACTCAGAAGAAATTGGTGACCCCGAAGATGGTAATACGGCTTTGTCTCGAACGAGGGCTTTTCCTTGCATCGACCATAGAGTTTAAGCTTTCTCCACGCCCTTTGGAAAAAATTTCTGGATGGGCGAGGCATATGTTGGGTTTCCCTCATGTCAGGGCTATGCTCAACCAGGCATAAGTGACGAGAGCTATTCAAGCTTCTGGAGACTTGTCTATTAATCATGATGTGAAAAATATCGTGGCTTTGCTGGCTCGTTGGTGTGTTCCCACTCACACCTTCATATGTAGATGGGGAGAATTTACTGTTACCTTAGAAGATGTGGCTGCTTTGATGCATCTCCTGATTACAGGTAATTTCTTTGGAGGTCTTTCGGATGGGGAAAAAGTTGTTTTTGACACTCTGACATTTGTGATAGAAGAAGTGAACAAGGCGTCTGGTAGTAAAGGTTGTTATGCCCATTGGTTGACACGTTGGTGGCCAAGAGATGAAGTTTCTGATAGTCCCATCACCGGTATGTTACCTATTTCCGCTTTCTTATGCTTATGGTTATCCAGAGACATATTCGAATACAGTGGGCATTTGTTGAAGCCTTTCGTAATCCCTTTTGCTATTAAGATGGCTCAAGGTGAGCAACTCCCAATAGGTAGCTTATTCCTGGGTTCCTTGTATTCTAACTTAGACTCCTTGGTGTTAGATTCCAGCGTGTCGAATGGCTTCATGAAGATTAAGTGTTATGTTAACACGATGTTTATTCAAGCTTTGATGTGGGAACACTTCAAGAACTATCCCACGTAATATCCTGCAAGGACCAAATACTGATGCCCGTCACATCTTCGCCGAGAAAGATAATGCCCGAATCATGCGTTGGTCTACAAAGCAGCCTCGGTCTAAAGCACGCCTCATTGATGTGTTGGATGAAGAATCGGAGTTCGACTTTCGTCCGTGGGTGTCGGTTCCTGATTATGTTTCTCCACCAACGACTTTCAATACTGGAGAGAGCACGACTATGAAATCTGGTGCTAACCCGAATGATGGTGAGAGATCCTTCATGTTGAGCTGTACTCCTGGTCACTTGTTATCCATTATGCATGAAGAGTGTGACGTAGAAGAATACAATATTGATAGGGAGGCTCGACAAATGGGTATGGATCAATGTGTTCCAACTACCTGGAGAAGGAAACCATCAGTTGATCAGCTTGCGTCTCGTTTAGATCACACTCACGTGGAAGGGAATAGTTACTGGTTTCTTGGTTCTGATAGATTTGCATATGTAACCCCAGGTTATATAGAATCCTGGCATCAACAATTTGACAGGTTGCATGAATTCGTGACAGTTAGTCAGCCTCCAGTGAAGATTCCTCCGTCTGCTGAGATGATCTCTGGTCGACCAAGACTGAAGTACCTTTCTGGTGATAAACGAAAATTATCTCCACGATGTTCTCAAGTAAGATTCTCCACATGTCTTTTATGAAACCATGGTAACTGTATTCTGATCATGTTATTGAATTCTTTACAGGACGGTCGTAGCGTAAGACCTCGAATCCATGCAGATTTTTCAGATATTGGAGAAGTTGTTCACGGCGAAGAAGGAAGGAACAAAAGTTATAAGTTGTTACCTAATACCGTGAAGTCCCTAGTTCGTTCTTTGTTGAGTTCCCAATATTTCTCACCGTGATTTCATTGCTATTAACATTAGAATCATGAAGCCAATGTTGTTAATTTTGTTGCAAAATTTTACTCCATCAAGTCTTGAAGGTCTTCAATTTTCTGCTACTGAACAAGCAATCGCTGATTTGAGTGACGAAGAAACTGTAAGTATTTCTTCACATGTTCAAATGGGGTGCTTCATAGATGAAAATATTGATTGTAAAGGACGTGTACATGAGGATGTCTTCATGGAGATGGAGAATTCTGGAACTCAATCATCCTCTGGGAATGGGAATGGAGGTAATTCCCAAGATTCGGAGCCGGATGGAACTGATGTTCCTCTTGTCGTTGATGTGGACAATTCCAACCCCTTAGACACATTGGAGACTCCTCAAGTAAGTATATATCCTGTATATTCTTCATAGAAGTATAAAAGTGCTGACTTGTGAATGAATGAATGAGAACCCATGTGAATATATGAAAACTTCGTCGAATTTCGTCGTCAGAAAATTCAGAACCCAGCTTTTAGTAGAAATGCTGTAGAATCTTCGTCCGGAGTCGGATTTTGATGATATGCATGTGCAAATTCAAGCCCGGAAAATTTTCAATATTTATCTAAGAAGCTTTCTAAGTTTTGAGCACGTTCAGAGCCTGAAAAGGGCGAAATAGTAAACTTCCAGGAGACTTCCAGAACTTTTTCAGATTGCGCATCACTTGATATTTTGGCCACATCTACTCGCTCGTTCATCGGAGTGTCATGAAATTTTGACATGTCATAGAGGACATCCATACAAAGAGAATGACATATGACCCATCCTAAGATTCATTGTAGATTTCTCCCAGTTCGTCTCTTAGTACAGGGCAGAGTTCAGTTTCTTCAGACGGACTCATCGTAAAATGTGTTTTCATGACTTTCATGTTATTTTATCGTGCCTTGAATGTAGTATGATGAACTTTGATGATATTGACTTGCGGGTATAATGTGTTTCATAATATCCTTTGGCTTCGTGACTCTAACCTCATGTAATCTTCGTATTAGGTGCTAAATACCGAAGTTGAGGATACTGGAGCCAATGATGATAACTCCAACCCTTCCGAAGTTATTGATGAAGAGACAGCCATACCTGCACTTAGAGGCCATAAGAAGGTCGTTTCTGATGTTATGGAAAACCAGATGGTTGTTGCCTCAATGATAGAAGAAACCGAGATAGCAGCGGAGAATACCGAAGGAACTGTTGCTTTGGTCGTGGAAGCCGCTCCAGTGACTGATAACCGTATAATAGTGTATGAATTTCCAACTGCAGGGGTTGCTTTCGATCCTCCCTTTAACACTTCACTCCCGCATCATGAACTGGTTGGTGGATTTAGTGTTCCCATCAGATATGCACGCTTGTACGAGACGATATGGAAGAAGTTTGGCCACATGATCGTTGACAGGAACCCTGGGCGTGCTTATGCTTTAACCATGCAAGTAGGCATTATCTTGCATGTCATGAGTGATATGCATACGAGACCCAGGAATACCGTGACTCCAGATATACTCTTTGATTGGGAGTTTAACTTTGAGAATTCAGAAAGACTTGGCCTCAACGTGAAATGGCTTCGTAAGCAAATAAACGTTATCAAGGATTCATGTGAGAAGAACATACCCTTTCCCAATGATGCTGTGAAGGAGAAGGAGGACAAGATTGCCAAGCTGACCGAGTAGTTGAACAAGGAGAGGGTGGATTTGCAAATCTTGAAGGATGTTGATGAGCGAAAGCCTTTCCTTGCTGATTTCTTGAACTTCTGAGAGATGTGAGGTTTATACTTGGGTTTTGATATTTAGATGGTTTTGGATTGATTGATGGTTAAGGATTTTATTGTAGATTTGATAGAGATTTTCTTTTACGAAATATGAACTGAATTTTGATAAATTGTTGAATTCAAATACTGATTGCGAGTATTGCAAATGTTTTGGAGGAATTGAAATACAAATGAAAGAAAATCCTAAATGTTAAATCCAAACGCCATGAATGCTTCGAACACCCAATACCTTAAATGTCCAATAATTTCAGATAAACGCCTTGAGCCAATTTTCATGAATTACTGGTAGGGTTCTGCCATCTGTGTTGATCAATTTGTAGTATCCTCCGGCCACGGACTTAGCGACCATGAATGGTCCTTCCCAATTGGAGTTCCTTGTAGAATGTAGACCGCGCTGAACTTCTTTGAGAACCAGGTCTCCTTCATGAAACTTGTTAGGCTTGGTCGATCGTGCCTTGAATATCTTCCGCTGATTCGGAATTCCCTATTTGACAGAATTCCACGATTGTGGCACATATGAACACTCGCGCGGAAGAGAGTATCCAGCATAGTGTTGATCATGCTTAGCCAGGTCTTCAGCAATAAACCTCTCGATGGAGTGACCGATTTGAAGAAGTTTTGAACCCAACCATTGAGTGTAATATTGTTGAGGTGAAGTTACCCACTCATAGCTTTTGATGACTGCTAAATTGTTCATGGGGATAAGTCCCTGGACTATAGTAGCGTATTTGAACATTGGTAATATTGGAGCATGAGGAAGAATAAGACTTTCCTGAGCTCGAAACCTTATGACAAAGGTGTGCGGATTTTCTCCAAGTTCCTGCGTAAGTCCCATCAGAGTTTTTACTTCTTCCAGATGCTCAAACAGTGGTGCGTCCTCTACTTCGCCTTCCGACTCGGAATCCTTGTCGATGACAGGATGTGTTGAAGGCATCGTTATCCTTCCGGCATGAATCCAAGTTCTTCCAAGGACCATGTCGTATCCAGGGTCTTCTCGGATTATGAAAAACTTGGCCTCAGTGCAGATCAATCTTTCCGTAACTTTGAGAGTGATGAAGCCGTATGCGTTTCTGGAGATTCCTTCGTGGTCCCTAATTTCTATGGGAGTATGGGTGGCTTCCTGTCGAGTAATACCGGCAGCTCTGAGAGTTTTTAAAGGGATGATGTTGACAGAGGTACCAACATCGACGAACGCCCTTTTGAACTCATTTCCTTTAGTGTGCACTGTGGTGAGCAGTCCCCAGTCATACATTTCTTTGTCGGTGGCTGAAGGTTCGGTGGTGGTTTCTTGGATCAGCAGACGTTTTCCGGACACGATGTGGTTCAGTGCAGCAAAATGTCTTTCCTTTGATCTTTCGAAAGATACAACAACTCGCAGACATGTTCGATCAGATATTGAACCGCTTCCTTGACATGAGGTTCAGAGATGGTAAAATTTTTGACTGGGAGGGGGTTTTTGTGCACTCCCTCAGCCCCCAGGTTGAGCTCTCCTGATTCGACCTTTTCTTTGAATATGCACTTCAAGATTTTGCAATCACTTGTGGGATGGCTGACGTATCTATGGAAGCGGCAATACCGAGGATTTTCCATGGCCTCTTCAGTTGGCTCCTTCTTGACATAAGGAAATTTGATTGCACCATCTTGGATCCAGGCATCAAGTAGTTCATTAACTTCTTCTATTGAACATGGAAAATCAGGTGCTTTTAGATCTTCCATATGCTGAGGAGGGATTTTCGAATTCTCCTTCTTGTGTGCCTTTGAAGGGGTGGAGGAAGTCTGCTTGTGCTGTGGTTCTGAGTTTCGCTTACTCCCTTCTGCGACAGCATTTTTTGAAGGTTGCAGGCTGTACTGCTTGTTGATCAAACGCCTGCTTCCTCGAGTGTCTTTTGAATCCTCAGTCTTTGTAGACTTTGCTCTTTCCAAAAGAGAGGGTGAAGTGGTTGCTGACCTCTTCGCAGCTTCGTGAAGCTATGAGAAAGTCTGGAATCGAAGGTTTTCCAGCAAGGCCATGTAGACCGGGAGCATGCCATTGATGCACAAATCCACCAGTTGTTGCTCCATGACGTTTGGGTCATGACAATCCAGGTCTTGGACTCTGAAACTTTTCACATAATCATTGGGATTTTCACTGACCCTCTGAAACATCCTTCCAAGGTCGGAGAGGGTGATTTTTTCTGACGCGAAGAAGTATTTCCTGTAGAATGCGTTAACCATTTCTCCCCAACTGTTGATAGTCCCTGGTGCGATGTTGTTATACCAGGTGTATGCTCTTCCTTTCAGAGATTTTGAGAATTCCTTGAGACGAACGACATGATTATGTTCATGTTCTCCCAGGGCTTCGAGAAAACGAGAGACATGTTCCCGAGCATTGCCAGTTCCATCATATAAGGTGAAGGTTGGAGAAACGTAACCTTTGGGGAGTGGAATCCTCTACGTAGCGGAAGGATAAGGAGGTTGATGACGATGGACATGCGATGTTTTGTATTTTCCATGGTTCTCCAAAAGGTGCTCCAGATCCTCGCGAGTGATAAAATTCGATGATCCCTTCGCTGATGAGTTGTCTGCAGCAGTGTTGTGGACTTCGTCGTCTTCTACTGTATGGATTGGAATTACTTCAGGATCGTCGTCTGAGGATTTCTCCTTCTCCTTTCCCTTCTCTTGAGTCTTCTCTAACATCTTGTCAGTAAGAGTTTTGAGGTAATTACACAGCTCCTTCTGTGTAGCAGCCATGTCAGTATGATTCTTTGCAAGAGTCTCATGCGCTTTGATAAGATCAGCAATGGTAGGTGGTGGATCTCCTATGACTTCTTCAGGGTGTCGTCCGGACAGTGGATGACCTTCGTCCGAGGAGGAGTAATGTCACCACCATCAGTGTTGGAGGTCGGAATTTTCTCCGGGATATTCTGATTGTTGTTGTTGCTAGTGCTAGCACGGTTTGTGTTAGGATTCGTAACTGAACCCGACCTTAGATCAACCATCCTGTGAAATTGTGAGATTGCAACCGAGAGAATGATCTCCCACTGTGGTCGCCAATCTGTAGATGGGGAAAAACGATTTGCTGGTTTTTAAGGGATTGAGGATACGACCGTACGGAGGATACTCCTCGAACCGAGCGAAATGTTAAACCTCTACAAAGGGGTTGCTTTAGATTCGAGAGATCAATCTGTAGTACTCCGGCCTAAATCAAGACAATGATCGTTCCAGAGTAAATTCGGTCACAAGAGAAATGTGTAGGAGGGAAGCTGGGAAATGTGTGAAATTAATGGTAATCAAAGATTGTGGGTGTGTGAATTCTGAATATGATAAGCTCTGAATGATTGAAATTTCTCAATTGAGAGTAGTTTCTCAATTGATGTGTCGATGATCTCGTGTTTTCGATGAGACGTGAGATTGATGATACCATTGATGCTGATCCTTCAATCATGATTCAGAGACTTATTTATATTGTTGGAATTTTAGACACCATGATCCCATGAAGTGTGATAGTTGATGGAATCAAGGAGTGGGAAAGTGGAGATCGTGTTTGAAATCAGTTGCTCAACGTGTGGAGACTTGGTCGATTTTCTACCCACTACCTCGTGAATTCCTTCAACTGACTGCACGACTTGCTCACATTCCATCGTGTGTTTGAACACACGTGCCGTAGACCGCCAGACCAAAACCCTAAGTGACATCCCCCAAGTGACACGTTTGACGTCTCGTGGTATGTTAGTCAATTGATGACTTCGTGGCTTGATGGGACGATGAGTCCATGTAGTTGCTGAGTGTCGAACATCATGTTTTGAAACTCATGAATTAAACATGTCATGAGACAGAGGTATAGTTCTTACGATGAAGTGAGCAAGTATTGCTCATTCGATGGATCGTTGAATATTGATTGTTGAACCAATATTCCTTGGTTTGAGAAAATATTTATCATCTGAGCAAGTGTTGCTCATGGGATGAATTGTTGATTATTTGATCATCTGAGCATGTGTTGCTCATCTGATGGATTATTGGCAGCGTACGAAAAATATTAATTAGAATACTGGTCGTTGAACCGAGCATAATTAATAAAATTAATGAACATGAGGACGTCGTAAAATTATTAAGGTTGGAATCTGGAATGATGATCCTTGGATTCAGAAACCCTAATTTGATCAATTGATGATCAATTCATGGTTCGTCAGAATTTTAACCATGGGACGCAGGAGGGAGCGACTACATGGGACTGTGGATCAACCATATATCTTCCATATGCTCACGTGAGAAAATACAAAGAAATCCTGAAGAGTTGACGATTTGTTGGTGGAAGAATGATTAAATTCTGGCTTAATCATTTATTCAAAAATGCTCGTCTGAGCCTTAGGTGAGAAAACCTAATTAATTATGACGAGGCGAGGGACCGACCATGGAGTCATGAAACCGGCCCTGGGTTTTCACGTGACCGCCTGACGATCACTTCATAAAAATCCAAAGTGTTTGGCAGAGTCTTGGACCTAATACAAGCAATTGTGCAAATTAGGTCAAAACTGTGAAAATTGATGGGACCGGCTTCCGTGAGCCACAAAACCAATCTTGGTCAATAAACATAGCGTGCTCGAGTCCCCAAGGCATCCGCGTCTCAGTCCTGAGAATTTTGATATTTTCTGGCGTGCAATTGAGCATCCATTCGAGAAAATATGCCAAAATTAGGGTTTCGACGAAACTGAGGAAAACACCATGAGATGATGAAAAATAATTATAAAATAAGGAATAAGGAGGCGTGGGACTTCCATGGTCAAGGCATGGTCGGCCGGTCATGACCACGGTCCCGTGGTACCTTTTTCTTAATTTTATCATATTTTGATGATTTTATGAAAAATTCATGAATTTTGAGAAATTTGATGAATTTAGGGAGTTTCCATGAATTGAAGGAGTTTTCATGAGTTCATTGAAGCAAAATATTGAAATAATAAAAACACGGGCATGTGGGACCATGGAGGCATGGTCGACCGGCCATGGACCCGTCCTACGAGTTTTTCATAATTTTTTAATATTTTTAGGTATTTTTGATGATTTGAGGGAATTTTTCCTAATTTGAGAGAAATACCATAAAATCAAGGAGTTTGATGAATTCAAGGAAAAATAGGATAAAAAATAATAAAATAATAAAGCAAAGGGCGTGTGGGACCGGCTAGGGCATGGATGGCCGGCTAGTAGCCCGGTTCCACAAGTTTTCCTAATTTTCTTTTATTTTATTATTATATGATGATTTGTGCAAAAAATACCACGAAATCAAGGAGTTTTTTCATGAAATTAGAGAAATAATAATAATAATAAAATAATAAGGAACCGTGAGGTGTGGGGCCGGCTGGGACCAAGGCATCGCCGGTTGGCCAATGGTCACGCCCCACGCTCCTTTACTTAATTTTATATTATTTTTTATGGATTTATGGAAGTACCATGAAACCGAGGAGTTTCCTCGAGACGAAGGAAATTTGATCAGACGAGAGAATTTTCATCAAATCACGGAAAATAATAAAAATGTATTTAAAATATAAAACTGGCGAGAATCTGACCACGACATGGTCGGTAGGTCGTGTGTCCGTGTTCCCATCACCTTGGTTAATATCTTTAATTATTTATTATTTTCTTCCCTATTTTGCAATGGTTCATCGTTTCGTTGTATTTTGAAATACTCGTTCGTACGGTGACTATTAGTGCATCGTCGTTGAATACACTTTCACCATTTGAATCGGGGCTTACTTAGAGGTAGCTGAGACGCCCGATTGTTGATTATTTATTACTAATTATGGAATTCAGTGAAGAATAATTCGCAAAAATGAGTAATAAGATGTTTATTATTAATTCATAGGATCAGCTGAGGATTCGACTATGAATTCAGAATAATAAAGTGAGCATTACCATTCCATGGGATCGTAAATTCGACCATAGAATCGGAGTAATTAAGATTTATCTATTACCATTTATGAGACCAGTTGTGGATTCGATCATGAAATCGGAGTAATGAGATAATATAGTTATTGCTATTCTATGAGATCAAGCCGTGGATTCGATCATAGAATCATAACAATTTTTATTGCCATTCCATGGGACCAGTCGTGGATTCGACCATGGAATAGGTGCAATTGTTATTGCCATTCCATGGGACCAGTCGTGGATTCGACCATGGAATAGGAACAATTGTTATTGCCATTCCATGGGACCAGTCCTGGATTCGACCATGGAATAGGAGCAATTGTTACTAGGAGTAATTAACTTTGTGGCTCTATACTAGCAGAGCAAGCTGTCTAGGAGCATTAATTATCCCGATATGAGCTTGTCGGTAAGTCATATCCTTTACATAGTCAGGGTAAACTCGTTGTTTGTTCGTGAAGACGTTATCGCTCTATACTAGCAGAGCAAGCTGTCTAGGAGCCGTCCATCTCGTGATACTATATAGAAATAATCACTGAAAGTATTCAGTATTCATGAGATATGCCGTTGTCCAGTCGTAAGACTACATATCTACATGTGCTCTGAGAGAAAGTACTCTCCGTTGAGAATTCGATGAGAGTCCCATGTCTCGATACTCATGTCTGATTGGTGAACCAGAGGCTTATATAATCATGAGTTTACGATTTTAGCCCTTGTTGAAAATCCACCATCTACACACGTTTTCACACCAAACCCTAATTTACCTCGCTAGTAGAAAGCGGTTTTATTAGAATCTGATATCACGCCTCAATCCACGGCTAGTAGGAGGCTTTCCTTTTCGGGACTTCATCGCTCTGCTGGTTATAAGAGATGATCTTGAATCCTTCATTTGTGCAGGTCGTTCTGAAATCGTGTCTATCCTCTATCCTTTCTCTGGTTATTTAGCGCATAATGGGATCTTCCAATGACAGACATGTCCCCAATTTTTCGGCGAGAAACTTTGGAGCCAACCAAACCCAGTCTTCTTCTCATGGGGAGGCATTGAATAAAATTGAATCTCTGTTTCGTGAAGTCGGCGGAATCATTCGGGACATACCTTTGGAGGAAGAACGGTAAGGCGGCGAAGCATCCCAGCGCATTGGGAAGATTTGGTAAAACAAAACCTCTTCACGGTCCACTGTTAGGGCGGGACAGTTCACTTCTCAGTTAAAACTGCGAAAAACCGAGCTCGTGAAGCTTTTATGGGAAAATCAACGTAGCTCCCCTGTCCAGGACGGTGTCATAACCCTTGATTCTGATGAATCGGTAAATTCTCTTCGAAAGGTTGCTGAGAAGACTTCCGAGGAAGATGATGATGTCGCGGTTGATGAAACTGAAACAACTTTTGGAGAAGACGGCGAAACTATTTTCGGTGGCATTGGAGAAGTCGTGGTGGCATACACTGGGTTGGTTGCCGAGGCAGATGTTGGTAAACAGACGAATGATATTGCTGCTGAGACGACTTCTGGGTGGGATGTTGAGGCTGCTATTGTTGATGTGGCTTCCGGATGGAACCTTTGCTGTCCGAAATATTGTTGGGGAAAGTGTTTGAAAAATCTCTGACCGAAGCATTGGCAATTTACACATTAGCTTTCTATGACTAGCTTTTTCTTCTTCATTGTTTCCATTCTTCGTTTAGTTGTCCTGACGTTTGCAGACTCTTTTTTTTTTTACCTTCCTTGTATTCGCGACGACTAGTTGCGGTTTCTGTCTTTGAATAAAAACTTCTCATTTTTGAAAGACCCAAGCCTTCCCTTAGAATGAATTGGTGTTTCTGGTTGTGATTGGATGGTTAATGGCTTCTCAATGATTTGGGATTTGTTTGGTATATTTTTATGAGATTTGGAAAACTCATTCAGAAAGAAATGTATGCCTTTTGAATAAAAACAAAACCCTAAAGAAGAATACAAACGGTGCATTCATCTTGGGGAAATACAAATATCAAGCAGAAGGAGAAATTGCTGAAGAAAATACTAAAGGGAGAGTGATGGAAGAGGGTAGTACATCGTTTTAGGGATTGAAAAGATTGAGCCATCGCGAGTGAATTATCACGCCTCCCAGCTTGTCTGTGCTGATGAGCTTGCAATAACCTCTCGAAAGGACGTCTGCCACCAGATATGGCTCGTCTTCTTTTTCCTTGAGTGAATCGGTCCGAGCAGCTATTTTCACCGTCATCTTCCCGACTTGAAACGAGTTCACTTTGACCACCATATCTCCAATTTGAAACGAGTTCGGGTGTTGTGCAACCGTTTGAATCTTGGTCTCGTCAGTTTCGATGACAGCTTCCAAATTCTTTGCAAAGCGTTTGAATGGCCCAGCGCCCCATTCACATCTCTTGACAGCGTCCGCGCCAGTAATCGTGCTGAGTCCCTATGACTGAATAGGGGAAGAAATGACTGGTTGTAAAGGAGATCGTCCGGCCAGACTTACTTGCGTTTGGAATCTATGAGTTAGCGTCAACAGGTCATCTCCAGGTGTTCGGGTTCCATCGGTAACTCGTCGATGCGGTAGCAAGTGGGACGGTTTGTTGGAGATTCTTTCGGGCGTTGACATCGGTAGAGGGGATGTTCCTAATTCCGCCTTGTTTTCGAGTACCCACAAGTGCCCCAATATCATGTCGTAACCCAGTTATTTGACAATGTGGAATTTGCTACGCGTTATATCGTCTCCCACCTTGATATCGAGGTTAATGTAGTCGTACGCGTTCAAGACTTCCCCTCCCGGGTTCTTAATCACGGATGGGGAATGGGTAGCCTCTTGTTTCGTAAATCCCGCAGCTTTCAGAGTCTTGAAAGTAACAATGTTGAATTCAGAGGCCATGTCGATTAGCGTGTTGTCGAATTCAATACCTCATAAATAGGACGTGGTCAACAGTCCCCGGTTGTCCTTTTCGGTTCTGCTCGCTGAGAGAGCGTGGGCTCTTGGTGTGGATTCCATGGAGGGGAAAAGCCGTTTGCGTGACACGACACGATTGAGAGCCGTGAAGATATCTTGCGATGCACCTTGCAAAAGGTAGAGAATTTCGCATACGTGTTGCATCATGGATCGCACAGTCTCGTGCACGGAGTCCCCAGAGATTCCACAATTCCTCACCGGAAGTGGGTCTCGATGTACTCCCTCGTTTCCTAGTTGAAGTTCCCATGCTTCTATCTTTTTCTTCGAAGATATGATTCAGTCTGTTGCAATCACTGGTTGGGTGGTGAAAAAATCTGTGGTAGTGGCAGTATTTGGGGTTTGCCATCTCGGCCTCAGTCTGTGGGCGTCTGGGAGATGGTAGTCTGATAACATCATCTTGAATCCATGCTTCTAAGAGATCGATCACCTCCTCAATGGGAAACGGGAAATCCAGGGTATTTCCTTCAGCTTCGTGATGACGCATGGGAGTTTTAGCGGCGGCCTTCCATGGCGGAGTTGCTCGTCGTGCTGGTGCTTCGCGTTTAGGCTGCTGGTCTGCAGCTGGAGCCTTCCTTTTTACTCCCTCGTTTACTACGCTCACAGAGGAGGGACCAGCGTTGTACTGCTTGTTGATGAGACGTCTATTCCCGCGAGTTTCGCGTACATCTTCGGCTCTGGTTGGTCTAGCTCTTTCTAATAATGCTGGTGCTGTCGTTGCTGATCGCCTGGCAGCTTCATGGAGCTCAGAGAATGTCTGGAAACAAAGATTCTCTAGCAAGGCGCGGTAAATGGGAGCCATGGCGTTGATGGATGAATTCACCAGCTGTTTCTCGGTCACGTTTGGGTCATGACAGTCTAGTGCTTGAACCCTGAATCTCTTAACGAAATCATTTGGATGTTCGTTGTCCCGTTGGTGCATCCTTCCTAGGTCCGAGAAGGTAACTTGTTCAGACACAAAGAAGTATTTCTTGTAAAATGAGGTAACCATGCCATCCCAGTTGGGGATGCTGTTAGGCGCGATGCTGTTGTACCATGTGTACGCTCTTCCGGTAAGCGATTTCGAAAACTCCCTCAGACGAAGAACGTGATTGTATTCATGTTCGCCTAGGGACTCAAAGAAGCGAGAGACATGTTCACGTGCATTTCCGGTGCCGTCGTACAGGGTGAATTGAGGAGAGGAGTATCCTCTTGGAAGAGGAATCCTTTGTATTTCAGGTGGGTAAGGAGGTTGATGCTGATGCATGTCTATTTCATCATTCTTGATTCGATTCCGGAGAAGTTGCTCCAGATCATCTCGTGTGACAAAATTGGACGGATGACTTCTTTCCAATGGGATTCTGACACGAATCTCCTCGTCCGTGGAGACGCTTCCGCCGAGGTGCTAGCGTCGGGTGTGTTGGAGGCGTTTCTAATCGGCTCTGGAGGGCGTGACTCACGCGGCAGCAGCTCTGTCAGGGCTTTGAGGAAGACGAGTACTTCTTTCTCTGTCGAAACCATATCCGCCTGGGCTCTAGCGAGAACCTCCTGTCGTTCCATCAAATCAGCGATGGTGATATAGGGTCGGCTTCCTCTGGTTTCTCCGGTTTCTCGTCTCGTTGGTGGGGTAGTTGGAGTCTTAGTGGCGGTTGGAGGTGCCATGCTTGATGAAGCGTTAGGAGCGGTATCAGCAGCTCTGTCTCCGGTGAATAGTGGCATAACACCTGAAGGAGCGTTTTCAGTACTACCAGGATTAGCAAGTTGCACAGGGACATTAGAGTCGGCAGCGGCTCTGTCCCCAGTGATCGGTGGTGTTACACTTGAAGGAGTGGTTTCGGTATTACTGGGGTTAGTAGGTGGCGTAGTGATGCTGTTGGAAGTAGTGTTAACACCAGGGACAGATTCTGCGTTGGTGTTCTCGGCAGCTGATCCAGATCTGAGTTCCACCATGTTGGAGTTGGAAGTGAAAGGTGATATCGGAAATTTGGAAATCGATATTGCAACCGAGAGATTGATCTCCCACTGTGGTCGCCAATTGTTTGAGGGTGAAAACGATTTCTGTTGATTTTGGTAATTTCGGGTGTGTGGGTGAGAAACGAGTTTAAATCCTAAACAATGTACTGCAAGGGAGTACTTTAGATTCGAGAGATCAATCTGTACAAATCCGTCCTACACCAAGAAATGGCCGTTCCAGACTTGCTTCGGTCACAAAGTGAAGGAAAATGGTTGGTTTTGGGGAGGGAAGCGAAGAGAGTGTTGAGACCAGAATAGTAGTCGTTTCACGACTTGTATCAGAAAGTGGGAAGCTAACAGATGGAAAGCTAGCAAATATTTTCTGAGTGTTGTATGCTCCTGACCTGAACTTGTTGTTCGGTGGAAATAGGTAATGCCTATTTATACAAGTCTAAGTGAAACGTACTCTGGTCTCCTTAAGAAATCGAAAACGTGTGAGTAAATGGGAGGAGGTGGTAACTGATAACGCCCGGAATTGATGTTCCATAAAAGAAAGCGTTTCACCATTACTCCCTGTATTTACTAACCGCCTCATCCTTATGATACTTTCTTATAACGGGAGTAGTGTACGCTGCACGTTGTAAACCACCAAACCAATACCCAATGAGCATCCCCCAGTTTGTGGCATGCATTGATGTCTCGATTGTTTTCATGGAAAACATGTAGCATGTTGTTGTCCTCTGGCAAGTCGATCTTGGGAGACTTGCCAGCTTGGTGACCTTCGACGGTCGAGATTTTGCATCTTAAGAGGAAAGGTAGCCGTTGATTATTGCAACCCTTCGTTTGGTAGCTAGTGGCATGAAAGTATGCTCGGTATGGATTTAATATGGCCTGGTTTAGGCGCGACCAAAAGTTAGGGTTTTGGCTTTGTTTAGGCGCGACCAAACTAGGGCCAAAAGTCGCCATGCGTTAGCTGGTAACCTTGGACGGCTAAGATCGGCATCTTAGATGAAAAGGTGGTTGTTGATCGTTGCAGGCCTTCGTTTTGGCATCCGCATAGGGAAGGTCGGTATGGCGTGGCGCGGCAAGGTGGTTGGCATGACATTGGCACATGTGGCATGGAATGCTTTGGCGCGGTTTGGCGTGGCCAAAACTAGGGTTTTGGGCCAAAGGTTACCATGCGTTGTCTGGCAACCTTGGAAGGCTAGGATTTGCATCTAGGATTGAAGGGTGGACGTTGATCGTCGCACGCCTTCGTTTTGGTAGCCGCATAGGGAAAGCCAGCATGGTATGGCGCGTCAAGGTGGTTGGCATGCCATTGGCACATGTGACATGGCATGCCTTGGCGCGGTTTGGCAAGGCCAAAACTAGGGTTTTGGGACAAAGGTTACCATGCGTTGTCTGGCGACCTTGGACGGCTAGGATTTGCATCTAGGATTGAAGGGTGGTTGTTGATCATCGCACGCCTTAGTTTTGGTAGCCGCATAGGGATGGCCGCCATGGTATGGCGCGGCAAGGTGGTTGGCACGCCATTGGCACATGTGGCATGGCATACCTTGGCGCGGTTTGGAGTGGCTTGGCATGGCCAAAACTAGGGTTTTGGGCCAAAGGTTATCATGCGTTTTCTGGCGACCTTGGACGGCTAGGATTTGCATTTAGGATTGAAGGGTGGTCGTTGATCATCGCACGCCTTCGTTTTGGTAGCCGCATAGGGAAGGCCGACATGGTAGGGCCAAGGAAAATGGCGCGGACGGCTTGGCATAGTGTGAACAAGGGTTTGGACAGCTTGGCATGGTGGGGCCAAGGCAGAATGGTGTGAACGTCTTGGCATAGTGAGGCCAAGGAAGAATAGTGCGGACGGCGTGGCATAGTAGGGCCAAGGCAGAATGGTGCGGATGGCTTGGCATAGTGGGGCCAAGACAGAATGGTGCGGACGACGTGGCATAGTGGGGCCAAGGCAGAATGGTGCAGATGGCTTGGCATAGTGGGGCCAAGGGTTTGGACGACTTGGCATGGTAGGGACAAGGGTTTGGCATGCCATTGGCGCATGGTGCGGCCAGCATGGCTAGGGCCAAGGGTTTGGCATGCCATTGGTGCATGGTGCGGCCAGCATGGATGGCATGCCTTGGCGCAGTAAACGTGGCTGGCATGGTTTGCCATTGGCACAGTGGTGCGGCAGGCATGGTTGGCATGCCTTGGCGCGGAGATGTGGCTGGCATGGTTTTCCATTGGCACAGTGGTGCGGCTGTCATGGTTGACATGCCTTGGCGCGGAGATGTGGCTGGCATGGTTTTCCATTGGCACAGTGGTGCAGTGATCGCTGTCGTAGGCGTAAAAAATAAATTACTTTCTCACTACTCAAAATATATAATATAGCAAGGGCAAGAAAGGATCGTTCCCACCGAGTGAGAAATTGAATTATTTTTGACGCATACGACATCGATCAAATTTTGGCGCCGTTGTCGGGGAGGCAGCGGTTGTCACTTGTTTTTGGATTATTTTTATTTTTTTTAGTTTTGTTTTCTTATTTTCTGATTTTTAATTTTGGTTTGAGAACTCTTGTTTCAGGTACCTATTATGGAAGGAGCATACTGGAACAATGGATACGGTTTTCAACCTCCTCAACACTATGACGATTTCCCACCATCTATAAAATACGATCAGAACCAATTTATTGGCTATGATCAATATCCAAGAGCTTATGGTGATTTTCATACATACCAACAACAACCTTGTAGTGGGTATGTAAGTCAAGCACCTAGGTGGGACAATTATACTTCCAATTTGCTTTATCCGAGATGTATGAATGCTATTAATGGACTGAACATCGCACAAAACAATTTCTGCAACACTTTTTCTTACCCGACTCCGAATCGTAGTTATGATCATTCACCCATTCAAAGGGAAGAGTCATGGGAAAGAGAACCTATTATAGCCAATGGTGGTAAGCGTGTGAACGTTAGAAAATTTGCACAAAAATTATACAAGTTGGAAGATGATGGATCCTCGGAAGAGCTTGTTGATGAAATTAGTGAGGTGTATTCACATTCTTTTTTCTTTCAGATTTTCTTCGTATTCAAATGGTGAGGTGTCTTAAAACTTAGAAGATAAAACTCTTCCAACGTAAGACTTGCTTTAAAAAGGTGTATTCACATTCTTTTTTCTTAAGAGTTGAGATTTATTAATAGAGTTGGTTATTGACTTTTTTATAATTTCAATTGTGGGAGGTACTAGGGCCCAACTTACCTGCCTTCAGCCTAATGCATAAGCCCTAAGAAGTTATTTATTTACCTATTTTAACTGGTCTCAAATATTAAGTGATTTAGGCTTAAGCCCGGCGCAAACACAGTCAAGCTCATTCCTTCCTAACTTTCTAGTTATGGTAGACTATCACTGGTTTCTACAATGATATAATGAGGGGAAACACAACATCTACTATAATACACCATCGATGGTGATCAACTGAAGCTTCATTTCTAGTTTTTCAACAAGTGATTTTAGTTCATCAATGTCTCATCAACAAAAAATTTCTCATGTTCCTTTTAATCAGATGTTTAATATCATTCTCAAAAATCTGAAAGAAGAAAATTACCGAACATGGAAATCTTTAGTTTTTCTTTTACTTTCTTGATGGATTTCTTACCCACCAATGTATCTTAGTCATGGTAATAATACGAACAATAACGTCAATCCTTCGCCTATAACTCGGCATGATGATCGCACAACTATAATTTTCTGGTTACAATTGTCGATCTTTGACATCTCTAAAACTATGCCACGGATATTTGTAAACTTTATTGGGAAGAATTTAAAGCACCTACTTAACGAATATAAACATACCTATCATATTTGTTATACTAAAATTTAGTAATAATAATTGTTAGAGCACTGCTCGGTTGATCACCAAGCGTTGTTATGTCAAGTTTGGTTGTTATATGTGGTTTTAAAACTTGAGTCGCTTGATAGATAAACTAAAGTCAACTTTGTTAGGTTAATGAAAACACAAGGCACCCAAATACACCACAATTTTTCGAATATCAACCTATAAGTCCGATACAAAGTATGATCATCTATGGAAAAATTCGAGACAATACGACAACTATGGTATCCACTTTGTGTGATTGTCTATGGATATGTAATCAGACAATACGACAACAAATTGTTCACTTGATAATAGGTACAGTGTTAAACCGAAACTCAATAAGATCAATATCTAGTGACGAGGATTAACGTACGTGTGTAATTGATTATAATAACAATTATAATGCGGAAATAAATTAAATGACACAGCAAGATTTTTTTAACGAGAAAACCACAAACGCAAAAAAACTCCGGGACCTAGTCTAGTTTTGAATACTCTCAGAATTAAGTCGTTACACAAAATCCAATACCAACTTAGTATAGTTGAGACCAAGTAGACTACCCCTAGCTACTTAGTTTCCTCAGTATCCATACGCTTTCAACTTCTAGAGTCACGCACGTGAATAGCGAGTCCTTTGGATCGTATTCCAAACAACAAAGAAAGAATCTGTTTGGTAACCACTTTAATCAGTCATTACTCAAAGATATGTGAGTTGTTGACAAAGGCTTTCCCGTTTAAACTAATAAACTCCTTTGCACTGTTAGATCAATCTAATCTTTGATTACCGAAATAACCAATACTTAGATTTACAATCAATCAATATAGAACTCAAAGAGTAACTATAAAGCGATGTCGATCTTACACAACTAGACAATGAAGTCTATCAAAGATAAACACGATTCTCGTTGGATCCAAACTGATCAAGGTTTGTGCACTAAATCCACAAGATACGAAAACGAATAAGAAACTTTTCTTCGTCTTTCTATTGCATTCAATAACCTGCACTACACAACTTGAATCCTCTTATGATCAATCACACACAGAACGAAGTCTGTTAACAATGGATTATCACAAGATGCCTTTAGATCCGAAAATGGTTCTAAAGATCCCTTAGATACTTTGATCTAGTTTGAGTGAGCCTTATATCAGAAGAGAATATTCTCAAGAATAAACAAACTAGGTGCAATCAAAGTTTCAACAACCGTTAGTCAAACAAATCGATAATCGAAAACTAAAATAACAATGCAATTATCTAGTTTCCCACCAACGATACTCGTAGAGCTTCTTGATCCCAGATAAGTCTTTAAACGAGCGGTCGTAAGAGATTTCGCCTAATTAGGGTACTTTCCTCTCCCGATAGACGGCTCCATTAGAAACAACAAGAATGAAGTTTACCTGGCTCTTAGGATAGTTTGCAAGAAATGCAAACTCAAGTATTTATAGACCAAGGTTGTTTGTGAAAAAGCGGGGGTCTAACAAGCACACCCGATATTTCGTTTGGCAATTTCTTAGTAGACAAACTACAATATATTTCAAGAAAGTCAACTAGACAGTTAAACTCAATCTAGAGAAAAGTATATCAAAGAGTTTTGTATATCTCTGAATACAATCTGCAATCAGCAAATAGGAATTTGCGAGCCTGATTGAATATAAGAGAAATAACTTGAACGGTACCAAAGACCAATGTTCAAGGATCAATCAATTTCAATCAACAACCAAAGGTTGGATTTACCAATTGGATGATTCAATGCACAACCTGTGATATTTCAATTATATAACAAAATATAATGCGAAAAAGAAATAACACAGACACCAGAATTTTGTTAACGAGGAAAACCGCAAATGTAGAAAAACCCCGGGACCTAGTCCATATTTGAAAACCATTCTGTATTAATCCGCTACAGACACTAGCCTACTACCAATGAACTTCAGACTGGACTGTAGTTGAACCCTAATCAATCTCACACTTATTCAAGGTACAGATGCTCTCCTTACGTGTCTGATCCCAGCAAGATACTACACACTTGATTCCCTTAGATGATCTCACCCACAACCAAAAGTTGCTAAGACCCAAAGTCGAAGACTTGATAAACAAATCTGTCTCACACAGAAAAGTCTATAGGAATATATAAATCTGTCTCCCACAGAAATACCTACGAGTTTTGTTCCGATAAATCAAGGTGAACATGAACCAATTGATATACTGGACTTATATTCTCGAAGAACAGCCTAGAAATATCAATCACCTCATAATAATATTAATTGTATGGTAGCGAAAAAAGATATTGTAGGATCACAAACGATGAGACGAGGATGTTTGTGACTACTTTTATATATTTCCTATCAGCGATTAAATCTCGAGCCAATCTTAAAGAAGATAGTACTCAAACACGATAGAATTAGCAAGATCAAATCACACAACTATAGATAAAATAGTTGGGTCTGGCTTCACAATCCCAATGAAGTCTTCAAGTCGTTAACCTACAAGGTTTCGTGAAAAACCTAAGGTTAAAGGATAATCGACTCTATCTTATGCAACTAGTATCACACAGGAGGTGTGGGGATTAGGTTTCCCAGTTGCTAGAGTTCTCCTTTATATAGTTTTTCGAATCAGGGTTTGCAATCAATGTTACTTTGGTAACAAAGCATTCAATATTCACCGTTAGATGAAAACCTGATTAGATTCAAGCTAATATCTTTCAACTGTTATGTCGAACTTCGCTTGTTATACACAAATGAAATGTACCCTCATTTAGGTTTATGTAACTGTACCTAAACATGTACACCATGTTGGCTCAACCGTAGTTAACCGAGGTTAGCTATATGTACACTCTCATATCAACCTTATTCATCTTAACCATAACTAGTTCAAATGACTCAAATGAAACTAGTTAAAGAGTTGTTCAATTGCTATATTCTCATAGAAATATACAAGAACACAATTGAAGCAAAATCGGTTTGATTCACTCGAATCAATTCATGATTATAACCATTGTTTGCAAAGAATGCATTCCTTAATATATAAATGAATTAGTTCATGAACCTGTTAGAAAACTGCTCGGTCGAACTCGCAAGCGTTGCTCACTTAAGCTTGTTGTCAAGTTTAGTTGCCAAAACTGTAAGTCTTGATTTCTAGTCTACTCATAGCTAAGTCTCGGACTAGGATAAAAAGTGTAGTTGAGATCTAGACTCCATGGAGATCATCATACAAAGACGAAGAACTACTCAAGGAACTGGTGGAACTTCATCGACCAAGAGTTATATGGAGACTTGAACTTATCTATCACTCAAAAGTCTATCTATATCTCTTATCTTGAGATAAAATTCGTATTTCTAAATAGACTATGATTATACACATTTGCTATTTCGAGCCGAGTTTATCTCGCTTATCTATTTCTCGAAATATGTGTTGGTAAGCTTTTGCTTTGGCCAAGTTCATCTTTACTAGTGACGTAAGTCATATTAGTTTCAATTACTTGAAAACCGCTTTGACGAAAAATAGCTTGTGAACAACAACTATATAACGTCCTGTAAGAATGTTTCAATGATTTAAATGAGAGTTTAGAATATAACCTTGAAAGAATATAAAAATTGTGTGATAACTCATACGTGTGTAAGTCCTTATTCCTTGAACCAAAGTATGCGTACTTTGCTACTCAGGAAAACCGGAACTGAAGTCCGCGTACCAGTACGCGCACTGTCGGAAGTTCACGTCCCGTGAATTCCTGCTGGAGTTTGTGAACTGAAAACAAACTTATTCCGGGTACTTAAGTCCGCGTACCAGTATGCGTACTTAAGTGGGTTAGTTTCTAAAAACGATTATTTGTGAACTTAAACTTATATAAACTAAGGAATGCATACTTGCAAACCGTGGCTATAACTCGTTTTTGCTTCAATTGTGTCTTGTATACTTCTATGAGATCTAAGCAATTGAACAACTCTCTAACTAGTTCTCTTGAGTCATTTGAACTAGTTATGGTTGAGATGAATATGGTTGATATGAAACTGCTCATATCGCTAACCATTTGGTTAACTACTGTTGAACCAACTAAGTGTACATGTTTAGGTACGGTTACAAAAACCTAAATAAACGTGCATTTCATTTGTGTATAACAAGCTAAGTTCGATCTAACAGTTGAAAGATATTAGCTTGAATCTAATCAGGTTTTCATCTAACGGTGAATATTGAATGCTTTGTTACCAAGGTAACTTAGATTGCAAACCCTGATTTAGAAGACTATATAAAGGAGAACTCTAGCAGCTAGGAAATATAATCCCCACACCTTCTGTGTGATACTAGTTATGTTAGATCATAGCTCGGTCAACCTCGCATGCGTTGCTATATCAAGCATGTTTGTTAATGTTAGTGATCAAAACTATGAGTCTTGATTTCTAGTCTATTCTAGATAAGTCTCGGACTATGATAGAAAAGTGTAGTTGAGCTCAAGGACTTCATGGCTATTCATCATACAAGAAGAAGAACTACTCAAGGAACCGGTGGAACTTCTCGACAAAAAGGTATGTGAAGACTTGAACTTATCTATCACTCAAAAGTCTATCTATTCTATCTCCTACTTCTTATGAGACAAAAAGTCGTATGTTATATAGACTGGATCATACCCATTTGACATTTCGAGCTAAGTATTCACTACTTATCTTTTTATCGAAATCGTATGTTGGTAAAGCGTTTCGCTTTGATCAAGTTTATCTTCACCTAATGACGAAAGTCATGAAAAGTTTCAATTACTTTGAGAATTGCTCTGACATGAAACGGTCTGTGAATAACGGCTATATAACGTCCTCTGAGAATGTCTCAATGATTGGAATGAGATTTTAGATTACATAACCATGTATTCCTTAATCCGAAGTTTTCGAATTTTGTTGATTGAGAGAAACCAGAGGAATTGGCTTTGCCAAGTCCGCGAACTCAGTTTGCGAACTCAGTCCGCGAACTGACGAAAGTTCTCTTGCCGAGAATTTCTGCTGGGATTTTCCAAAAACTCGTTTGCGTGTTTAGTCCGCGAACTCAGTCCGCGAACCTAGCCCGCGAACTGGCGGAAGTCTCTTTGCCGAGATTTTCTGCTGAGTTTGAAAAACTCTGCCGGTTGCCTTAAGTCCGCGAACTTGTTTGTGAGGTTAAGTGGTTATGATCTAAAGATGTGCTCTGAACATGAAACTTAAATTACTAAGGAATGCTTTATGCAAACCGTGGCTATAAAGTTCATGATTCGATTCATCGAATCGAATCATCTTTATTTCAATTGTGTATTGTGTAGTTACATAAGATCTCATAGCAATTGAACAACTCTCTAACTAGTTCATTTGAGTCAATTGAACTAGTTATGGTGAAGAAGAACTAGGTTAATATGAATTGCTCATATGGTTAACCTTTTGGGTTACTATGTTGAACCAACATACACGTACACGTTTGGGCATGGTTTTCACAAACCCAGTAAACGTCTACCCAAGTGTGTGTGACAAGCTAAGTTTTCGATCTAACGGTTGAGAAATATTAACTTGAATCTAAATCCTGTTTTCATCTAACGGTGAATATGGATTGCTTTGTAACTAAGGAAAAACACTGATTTCAAGGCTATATAATGGAGACATCTAGCATTGTGCAAAACTAATCCCCACACGTCTGTGTGATACTAGTGCGCTCGCTAGAGTCGATTCTCCTTTAACCTTTGGTTTTCTTCTCTAAAACCAGGTTAACGACTTAAAGACTTCATTGGGATTGTGAAGCCAGACCGATACTACTTTTATCGTAGTTGTGTGATCTGATCTTGCATCCTTTATCGTACGAGTACAATCTTTGATTGGCTTGAGATCGTGAGAGTTATCCGATAGGCAAGATAAAGAAGTCACAAACATCTTCGTCTCACTGTTTGTGTTTCCTCGACAAACCACTTCTGTAGTCATGAAGGATTGTTGAGAGGTGATTGATTAATCTAGGTTGTTCTTCGGGAATATAAGACCGGATTATCAATTGGTTCATGTTCACCTTGATTTTATATCTTAAGATGGAACAAAACCTAGGGTTTTTCTGTGGAAGACAGATTTATCCTTTGATAGACTTTTCTATGTGAGACAGATTTGGTTATTATCAAGTCTGCGATTTTGGGTTGCAACAACTCTTAGTTGTGCGTGAGATCAGCTAAGGGAATCAAGTACGCAGTATCCTGCAGGGATCAGAGGCGTAGGAGTACAACTGTACCTTGGATCGGTGGGAAACTAATTGGGATTCAACTATAGTCCAGTCCGAAGTTAGCTTGGAGTAGGCTAGTGTCTGTAGCGGCTTAATACAGTGTGTATTCAATCTGGACTAGGTCCTAGGGTTTTTCTGCATTTGCGGTTTCCTCGTTAACAAAACTTCTGGTGTCTGTGTTATTTCTTTTCCGCATTATATTTTATATAATTGAAATAATACAGGTTGTGCGTTAAGATCATCAATTGGAAATCCAACCTTTGGTTGTTGATTGATATTGATTAATCCTTGGATATTGTTCTTTGGTACCGTCCAAGTTATTCCTTTTGTTTGATTAAAGACTCGCTATTGTTTTAGCTTGAGTAAATCAAAACAAGTGAGAGATATTGAATCCTTGAGATACTTTAATCTAGATTGAGTCTGACTGTCTAGTTGATTCTCTAGCAAAGTATTTCGGAGTTTTTCCATACAGATTCCTAAGTGAAATATTGGGTGGTGTTGTTAGACCCCCGTTTTTTCAATTGGTATCAGAGCAGGCAAACACGTTAAAGACCTCATCAGTATGTGTTTGTAGAAATCTGACTCTATGGACAAGAGTATTATCTCTGACGACGCAACATCAGTGCAGGGTTGCCTAGATAAGTTTCAAAGATCTGAAACCATTGAGGAAAACTCCTTCACGTCTCCTACAGCTAAATCTGCATTCAACTGGAGAAAATCTCTTGATGAACAGTTGGATGATCTCTCGGATGATAGTGATTCATAAGAAGGACAAAGTCTTGATGAGGAAGTTCCTCAATACATCAAGTTCTTTAATCGTGAATTGAAAGAAACAAGGACAACTTCTTGCTTAAGAAAGTACATGTGTCCTCTCTGTCAAGAAAATAGAAAGTTGAGAAAACTCTTCAAAGGTTATGATGGTGGACACAAACTGTTACAATCTACCGTTAAAGATAATGAAGAAGAGGTTCTCTCAAAAAAATATGAATATGATAATCTTCTTCGTAACCTCTGTATGTTAAAAGAGAGACTTGCCGAAACTGAAGAAAGATGTGAATCTCAACAGAAATGTTTCAATGAAAAAGAACGCAGCCTTCTTACCAAAGAGAAATCCTTGGAAACCAAACTCATTGCTGCTCTTAATAAGGTAAAATCACTAGAAGAGAATCTAAATAGGTTCGGTTCTAGCTCTACAAAATTGTCTTCTATGCTGGGGCCTATAAATAACATCATGATAAACGTGGTCTGGGAAATAAAGGAATAGACGCTCCTAACAGTGGTAAGATTAAGTTTGTTAAAGCTGTTAATAATTCTCCACGTGAAGAACCTGTGTCAGCTTGCAAAAACAAGGATTCTACTTCTTCTAAACCCGCTCAAAAGAGAACTACTGAACGTAAGTCCTTCAACTGCTATTACTGCGGAAACAAAGAACACTCTGAGCGAAGGTGTCATCTTCGGATAAGGAATGAAAAACTTCACAACATTCTTACTTGGATGTATAAATAAGTTGTTAAACCTATATCACAGATTGGAATCAACCTTGCTCGGTCTCAATGCGTATGATGTGATAAGGCTTTTCCTAATTATGTTTTCAAACCGAAGGATGCCTACAACGGTGGAAGGAAAAACAACAAAAGTGTGACAGGTGCTGTAAATCAGTCTGGAAAGAGAAAAAGGAACAGGAGAAAGAAAAACGAGTTAAGTTCCTCTATTCTTCTCAAAAAGGACTGTGAATTCAAGTCTTCCAACTCAGATTTTCTACACCTCAACAATAGGGTGTTTGATCTGAAGATCTGCGTAAGCAAACTAAGACGGAATATCAAGAAAACATGGAATGCTGTTAACACAGGTACTTCTAAATCTTCTCTTGATAATGCTTCTTCAACTATACCAGGTAGCTTGATAAATACCGATGAAAAGGAAAAAGAAGAAGTAAATAATGATGAGAAAGATGCTCATCTTATTACACCCTGACATGTTCATGTTGCATCTCTTTTAATTATGTTTAGTTAAAAAGGGATGCTCATGATTCTCAGGATTTTCATCTTGAGAAAGCTGTCAGGATTGTACTGCATTCGATGTTACTTTATTCCGTTTGCTCCTCAACATCTATTTCTTTTTATGTTTTGGGCTTTTTTGGTCTATCTTAGGCCCATTTATCCAGTTCACGCACCAACCCTCACGAACGACATGTTTTCTAGGGTTTGATGGAATTCCTTATATATATATAATGTGTTCCAGAAGTCAAAAAGATTTTCTAAAAGTCTTTTTGGTGCACAATGGAGGGAAGCAACAAGGTTGATGATGTTGAGCTTTGTCCTATTGATATCTCGTGCTTTCATGCTCTTGATCATGAAAACGAAGACAAACTACCAGTTCAGATTTCTTCACAACTGGTAGGAAATCTTCTTGGAGACATTAAGGTCGTTCGAGAACAACTCAGTATTGCAACAAGGAACCTTGACTACCTACAAGGAGAACTAAGGAAGGAAACTGAGGAACTCATTCTTGTTCAATCCCTGGTTGCAGACAAGATTTAGTTTTTCGTCTGATCTTGGTTCTAGTCTGTTGCCTAGTATGTCTTCTTTTTGGATTAGTTGGAAGAATAACTAACGTTTTGAATAGCGACGATTGTGACTACACATAGCTATTTTTGTTTTCATCTTCTTATGTTTATTTTTTAGGTTTATTGGTTTTAAATTATAAAAATATTTGGAGGATGATATTATTGCAGTATTAATATGTTTTGAAGTATTGCAATATTTTTACGGGATATGTATTGTTTGCGTCCGTGGACTTGAAGGTCCCATATTGTGTCAAAAGTAAAGTCGTCCATAAATTGATATTCATATTGATGAAAGGACGAATGGACTTTTGAAAATTACAAAAGTTATGCCTATGCAGTCATTTATTTGATGGAAAATAGGATGAAATCTTTTGTTTGACAAGGATAAAGTGTATTATGTCGTTATGCAAATAGTGATGGAAAATAGAATAGATCCTTGTATGTTATCCACGGTATTGATCTTCATTGATCCATTTTGTTATGTTTTACCGTGAAGGCTCCATTGTGTATCTTATGTTGAGCACCTTACAACTATGTCGATTAATATTGGCCTTGTTGGTTGTTCCATGAGATACTATATGTTGAGCATTCTTGAACTAAATTAATCATCTTGATTGGTTATTTAGTTATTTGCTCAGAAAGTCTTCTTTTGTCGAGCAAAATCTTTTGACAATTAAATTGATTGCTTCGGTGATTAGTTTGGTTGTGTATTCCAATTAGATTAATTATAGGTTCTCTTGTAATTAATCTAGTTGAGTTTTTCATATATTCCACAAGTTCTTGTGTTGAGTATATGAACGTCTATACTAATCATGTTCTATTGGTTGATGTAGTCGTATATTCCGTACACTTTTCCTTATGTTGAGTATTTGAACGATTAAGGTAGTCATCTCCGTGTGGTTATCTTAGTCGTAGCTCCGTGAGTTTTCTTATGTTGATCACAATCAATTAAATTGATCACTTTTGTGGTTTGATTTAGTTGTGTATTCCGATTAAATTAATCATGGGTTTACTTGTGATTAATTTGGTTGAGTTTTGGATATAAAAAATCATTTCCATGGTTTTTGGTGTCCAATTAAAAAATCCTTCTTTTCTTTCGAAATTAAGGTCGCTCTTGTTGTTCTTTCGGGAATGACATCAAATGGGGGAGAGTTCTTTTGAACTTGTTCTTAATGGTAATATCTTGCGGGGTGTGCGGCTGTGGAATTTTATAGGGGTTATCTTGTATCTTAAAACCCCTTGATGAATGCATTTAGCTTCGGCTTTATGATTGCATCTAAATTAAGTTGGTATGTAATTTTTCTTTTAGTCTATGAAATGTCTCTTGTGGAAATTTCATTATGATCCCGTTCTTTTACCTTTGCCAATTTTATTGACAAAAAGGGGGAGAAATAATGTAGTTCACACTACAAATACATATGGTTTTCGGATCATTGTGTAAGGGGGAGTGGTTTCCATGATCGAGATGAGGTATTGACTAAGGGGAAGTGATACATATAACCATAGTATTGTTGTTAAAGTCGTGATGCAATTGGACTTTGATGTTACATAATGATACTATGGCACTGTATAATAATGATCGAGAATCTCGATTTCTCTCATTGTTATAGCTACGGATCTTCAACAACGGTGGTGCTAAACTTACAACCTTTGGTATCATTGGAGTACTTGGAAGGACAAAGATTTCAAGGAACGTTGAAGATTAGATTATGGAATATGAGCCACTAAAGTTTATCTTTTTTGTATTCCATATGTATTAACAGTTTTTTCACTAAAATTGACAAAGGGGGGGATTGTTAGAGCATAGCTAGGTCAACCTCGCATGCGTTGCTATATCAAGCATGTTTGTCAATGTTAGTGATCAAAACTATGAGTCTTGATTTCTAGTCTATTATAGCTAAGTCTCAGACTAGAATAGAAAAGTGTAGTTGAGCTCAAGGACTTCATGGAGATTCATCATACAACGACGAAGATCTACTCAAGAAACCGTGGAACTTCATCAACAAAAAGGTATGTGGAGACTTGAACTTATCTATCACTCAAAAGTCTATCTATTCTATCTCCTACTTCTTATTAGACAAAAAGTCGTATGCTACATAGACTGGACCATACACATTTGACATATGGAGCTGAGTATTCACTACTTATATTTTTCTCGAAATCGTGTGTTGGTAAAGCGTTTCGCTTTGATCAAGTTTATCTTCACCTAGTGACTAAAGTCATGCAAAATTTCAATTACTTTGAGAATTGCTCTGACATGAAACGGTCTGTGAATAACGGCTATATAGCATCCTCTGAGAATGTCTCAATGTTTGGAATGAGAGTTTAGATTACATAACCATGTATTACTTAATCCGAAGTTTTTGAACTTTGTTGATTGAGAGAAACCGGAGGAAATGGCTTTGCCAAGTACGCGAACTCAGTTTGCGAACTCAGTCCGCGAACTGACGGAAGTTTTCTTGCCGACAATTTCTGCTGGGATTTTCCAAAAACTCGTTTGCGTGTTTAGTCCGCGAACTCAGTCCGCGAACCTAGTCCGCGAACTGGCGGAAGTCTCTTTGACGAGATTTTCTGCTGAGTTTGGAAAACTCTGCCGGTTGCCTTAAGTCCGCGAACTTGTTTGTGAGCTTAAGTGGTTATGATCTAAAGATGTGCTCTGAACATGAAACTTAAATTATTAAGGAATGCTTTATAGAAAACCGTGGCTATAAAGTTCATGAGCCGACTCATCGAATCGAATCATCTTTGTTTCAATTGTGTCTAGTGTAGTTACATAAGATCTCATAACAATTGAACAACTCTCTAACTAGTTCATTTGAGTCAATTGAACTAGTTATGGTGAAGAAGAACTAGGTTAATATGAATTTCTCATATGTTTACCCTGTTGGGTTACCCAAGTGTTGAAACAACATACACGTACACGTTTGGTCATGGTTTTCACAGACCCAGTAAACGTCTACCCAAGTGTGTGTGACAAGCTAAGTTTTCGATCTAATGGTTGATAAATATTAGCTTGAATCTAATTAGGTTTTCATCTAACGATGAATATGGATTGCTTTGTAACTAAGGCAAAACCCTGATTTGAAGGCTATATAAATGATACATCTATCATTGTGCAAAAATAATCCCTACACGTCTGTGTGATACTAGTGCGCTCACTAGAGTCGATTCTCCTTTAACCTTTGGTTTTCTTCTCTAAAACCAGGTTAACGACTTAAAGACTTCATTGGGATTGTGAAGCCAGACCGACACTACTTTTATCGTAGTTGCGTGATCTGATTTTGCATCTTCTATCGTACGAGCATAATCTTTGATTGGCTTGAGATCGTGAGAGTTCTCCGATAGGCAAGATAAAGAAGTCACAAAAATCTTCGTCTCACTGTTTGTGATTCCTCGACAAACCGCTTGTGTAGTCAAGAAGGATTGTTGAGAGGTGATTGATTAATCTAGGCTGTTCTTCGGGAATATAAGACCGGATTATCAATTGGTTCCTGTTCACCTTGATTTTATATCTTAAGACGGAACAAAACCTAGGGTTTTTCTGTGGGAGACAAATTTATCCTTTGATAGACTTTTTTGTGTGAGAAGGATTTTTTTATTATCAAGTCTGCGATTTTGGGTTGCAGCAACTCTTAGTTGTGGGTGAGCTCAGCTAAGGGAATAAAGTACGCAGTATCCTGCTGGGATCAGAGGCGTAGGAGTACAATTGTACCTTGGATCGGTGGGAGACTGATTGGGGTTCAACTATAGTCCAGTCCGAAGTTAGCTTGGAGTAGGCTAGTGTCTGTAGAGGATTAATACAGTGTGTATTCAATCTGGACTAGGTCCCGGGATTTTTCTGCATTTGCAGTTTCCTCGTTAACAAAACTTCTGGTGTCTGTGTTATTTCTTTTCCGCATTATATTTTATATAATTGAAATAATAAAGGTTGTGCGTTAATATCATCAATTGGAAATACAACCTTTGGTTGTTGATTGATATTGATTGATCCTTGGATATTGGTCTTTGGTACCGTCCAAGTTATTCCTTGTGTTTGATTAAAGACTCTCTATTATTTTAGCTTGAGTAAATAAAAACAAATGAGAGATATTGACTCCTTGAGATACTTTAATCTAGATTGAGTCTGACTGTCTAGTTGATTCTCTAGCAAATTATTTCGGAGTTTGTCCATACAGATTGCTAAGCGAAATATTGGGTGGTGTTGTTAGACCCCCGCTTTTTCAAGTTGTATTAGCTAGAGTCGATTCTCCTTTAACCTTAGGTTTCTATAGAGACCCTGTAGGTTAACGACTTGAAGACTTCATTGGGATTGTGAAGCCAGACCCAACTTTTTTCTCTGTAGTTGCGTGATCTGATCTTGTTGTTTCTATCGTATTAAGTACTATCGTAAGATTGGCTTGAGATTGATTTCCCCGATAGGAAAGATATAAAAGAAGTCACAAACATCTTCGTCTCATCGTTTGTGATTCCGCAATATCTTCTTTCCCTAGTCGATTAAGATTATTGTGAGGTGATTGATAATTTTAAGATGTTCTTCGGGAATATAAGTCCTGGTTAGCAATTGGTTCATGTTCACCTTGATTTATAAAAATACGGAACAAAAACTCGTAGGTATTTCTATGGGAGACAGATTTATTTATTTCCATAGACTTTTTTGTGTGATACAGATTTGTTTATTAAAGTCTTCGACTTTGGGTCTTAGCAACTCTTAGTTGTGAGTGAGATCAACTAAGGGAATTAAGTGCGTAGTATCCTGTTAGGATCAGAGACATAAGGAGCGCAACTATACCTTGGATAATTGTGAGATTGATTGGGGTTCAACTACTGTCCAGACCGAAGTTAGTTTGTAGTAGGCTAGTGTCTGTAGCGACTTAATACAGTGTATGTTCAATCTGGACTAGGTCCCGGGGTTTTTGTGCATTTGCGGTTTCCTCATTAACAAAACTTCTGGTGTCTGTGTTATTTCTCTTCCGCATTATATTTGGTTATATAATTGAAATATCACAGATTGTGCGTTGAATAGATCAATTGGGAAATCCAACCTTTGGTTGTTGATTGAAATTGATTGATCCTTGAACATTGGTCTTTGGTACCGTTCAAGTGATTTCTCTTGTATTCAATTAGACTCGCAGATTTCTATTTGCTTGAGTAAGTATTGAATCGAGAAAGTGAGATATAACTCTTTGATATACTTTCATTAAGATTGAGTCTGACTGTATAGTTGATTCTCTTAAAAGTATATTGGAGTTTGTCCATACAGATTGCTAAGCGAAATATTGGGTGTGGTTGTTAGACCCCACTTTTTCAATTGGTATCAGAGCAGGCAAACACGTTTAAAGACCTTACAAGTCTGTGTTTGTAGCAATCTGAATCTGTGGACAGAATCTCATCTATGGCATATACGCATACCAAAATGTCTTCCAAAGCTTTTAACTATGCCAAATGTCTTGGGATCACCTCAAAGGATTACTCCTTAGCTGATTCTTCCGAATCCCGAGGTAGAAATGTAGTTCTATCAAATGTTGATATCAATCCCTCTAATGAGACATTTGACACTATCGCGAAAGCTGAAATGGAGCTCACCAGAATCTCAAAAAATTCTTCCGAGGCTATTGATTTTCAGAATCATGCTCAACTCATTGATGAATTTGAAAAGTCTCTTGGTGGAGAACGGGAACTCTATAATATCATTGAGTCTTTCTCTAACAATATCGAAAAACTTATTCAAGAAACTACTCTACAACATGAAAAGATTAGTGTTCTTGAGGATATTGTCAAGGAACATTCAATTAGAGAAAAACGTTTGATCAAGGCGCATTATTCATCAGATATAAACAGACTTTGTGTCGAAAAAGAGAAACTAGGTGCATCCCTTATTCTATCCCATGAACAGTGCAAATCCTTGGAAAAGGAAAACTCTGTTTTAAGGAGAAATTCTTCTGTACCGGCTAATTCTCAGTCTGAATTACATCACATGAAGAGATGTTTTCCAAAAGAAGTTTTTATCAAGAAAGGATTACATGACTTGCAAACTTCTAATACGGCTATGAATTTAAAACGGTTTCCAGTTATTGTTTGTCCTCTGATAGACACATTTTTGGGTGTACGTTGTCCTTAATTTTTTGTATTTTTGGTAGTCGATTTTTGTACTTATTATGCTATTTTGTGTGTTTATAGGTATTTTTGGGCAACAAACATTTTTTTGGAAAATTTGGCTCGAAAAGTTGGTATTGGCACCCGGAGAACACATGTTATTCGGACTCTCAGTTTTGGATAAGGGGCACCCAACTGATAAGGGGAACCCCAGGGAGCCAACTGCTAATCGCACCCATCACTGGTTAAGGGGACTCCATCTTCTTCCATGATTTGAAAAGAAGAATTGGCGGGAAAATTTGGCAGCAGTAGTCCAGATTACGGTTCGTGATTTGGATGGGATTCACATAGATTCAATCACTGGATTTCATTGGGGAGGCCTGTTTCGATGAAACAATAATGCTTTGGGCTTTACAATTGGGTAGATTTGGCTGGATATTCCGTTCGAAGTGAAACAGGGAGAGTTAACCAAGTTACATGCGATATCCAACACACTACCATGTTTATCGTATTTATCGTTTTGCTACAGCGCCAGTAACACATCATATTTATCGTTCTCTGTAACAGTTCGGTTTGTAACAAATATAATTGTTACAAACCCGATTTTCAATATTTTTTTCATTTTCACCTCTTGTAAACACTTTTGAGCAATGAAAAATTATTCTGAGTGTGTTTCCAATATGCGGAGCTAGACCCCAACACTGGGACGACGGAGGAAGATGAATTTCATACATGGGTAAAATTATTTAATTCTTTTAAGACTTTTGCATTAATTTTAATTGAAATATGATTTGAATTAATTGGTTGTCATTTATTTTGATGAGGCATGCTTAGCTTAAATGTTTTGATACATCATGCTTAGGATTTACAACTAATCTTTTGAGAATCTACCTTGGCAAAATCAGAGTCCATGTTAATTTTATTTATTGAGCTTTAATTGTTGAGAATAAATAAATCGAACCCTACGTTATGAATTCTACGAAATCCTAGTCCAAGTAACTCTCTTCATCTTGTAACAATATTTCGTATATATTTTTCTTTTATTTTAGTTTATTAATTCTTAAAATCAATCTCAACAAAGGTACGAGTTAATGACAACCTTTACCACTATATAAAATTCGATTAATTTTTGGCGCCCCGACGCGGACTCGTTTATAGATTTGTTTTTAGGTTTTATTTTTATTTTTTTGTTCTTTTTTACGCTTTTTGGTATTTCTTGTTTGATTTCAGATTTGGAGCTGAGCTAAAGAAAAAGAGAAAAGTACTGAAAAGAAAGGTGAAGCCCAAAAAGGAAAGAAAAGAGGAATCCAAAAGGAGTGAAGAAGAAGATTTTGTAAATAGTTATTTTATTTCTTTTATTTTTAGAAACTGTAATTAGGGTTTTATTTTTGTAATCTTTTATTTTTGGACATTTTTTTTGGACATTGAATATTGGACTTTATTTTCAAAACCCTAAGGAAGGGTTGGTTTAAATATAAACTGCACGGGGAAGGACGACAGTTACGATATTGTCTCGGAACCTTGGGTTCGTACACTGACATTGGAGTCGGTGGCACGAGTCGACTTCAACGGTTCATCCCCCGTCTGGAACGGGAGGCAAGAATTCTAAACACCCGTGAATCCCCTGTCAGCGGGTTTACTGGATGATTTTGTATGCATATATGTTGAGGAATCGGATACGGTTTTAAATTTCTAGTAAAGGGCAAGGCCTGGCCAAATTAAGATAAGGACTCGGATTTCATCACTCTTTCCTTTTTGATCGCCTTAGGAACACGTAACCTATGCGAACCTAAGACTTAAAATTTGGACTAGAACGAGACCGATAGGGTAACGAGCTTAATAAGAAAGTCATTCGAAAAATATTGGTTAATCTTTTAAGCGTACTTCGAAGTTCATGATGGTTTCTGTGAGTTGAATGCGCCGCCTTGTAATGCCGGTGAGGCCTTGGGTATCAAAGCTCCACTAAGCTTCCCTCGTCTCTATTTAGCTTACTTTAACTCAGATTGATTCCAGAGAGGTTTGCTCAAATTGTAATGAATTTCCTTTCGAAAGAATAGAAGCTGGTCTAGAAACAATCTAAGTGGAGCCATCGTGCTTTTTTTTGCTAGATAAAATAGGCTTGTTGTGGTCGAGTCATCCTTGTTTGTACTTGTGTAGAATTCCCTTGCAGTTAGTATGTCAAACTGGTATTATAATAGCCATCAAAATGAATATGAATATCCAACTGAACAATATGGACATTACTCTTTTTATGACCATAGTGTGAACAGTGGTTGGGAACGCCAACCTTTTGAAGGTTATGGGTCATACCATGGTGAGCCCAATTACTATCCACACGTACATCAGTCATACGAGCAAGAAGATTATAATACTAGTTCTTCGTCTCTAGAGGATACAATCAAACTTTTGAAATAGTCCTTTTTATGATCCTTATGTTCCTATTCCTTCTCTAGAAGAGTCCCTTAGGGATTTAGCTGAGTCGACACCTAAGTTAGTTGAATCGACATGTAAGTTAACTGAGGTGAATAACGTATTTATGGACGAAAGAACTGCAACAACTACTGAATCTTCTTTAGAAGATATCCTCAATAGGTTAACTGAAAACTTAGATTCAACACTAAGGGAACTTTCTTTGGAAGAGACCTTTGAGAGGATATCTGAGTCGACACGTAGACTTGAATTAGAGACGAATGAAAGTATTTCTCGAAAAAACTTGAATTTCCAATATAGTGTATCCAATAATACCCTTGAGAATGAAGATAGTTATTCACATAATCATGATAACGAGGTTAGAATTGGTAACACTACTTGTTTTGATGAGGTTCGATCTTTTTCATGTTATTATAATGATGAGGATAATGTTGATGGAGAATCATACATATGTAGGCATAGTGATCATGAAATGGTTACTCCAGTTGAGCTTCATAATGATAGTATTATTTCTGGTACAAATCCCAATAATTTTAATGATTATTCACCTATTCAAAAGTATGTGGATTTGACTAGAGATACCACCATTTTAGACGATGTAGTTCATGATCCTTTAGCCTGTAGTGTGTTGGATAATACATTATTTGATGTGCCTATCAATGAATCAGAGGAAGTAATTATGATTAGCACCTTAGTTAATGAGCCTATACTAGAAACTTTCGCTGATAATCCTTTAGATGATTGTGATGATGGTTTAGAGGAAAGAGCTTACCCTGAGAATACTGTTTTGGAGTCTAGCGATTTAGAAACACTAGTATTAGAAGACGATAAACTCGTAGAGATGAGTAAGGACGCATTACCTGATAATAACTTGGAAGAATCAATTGACCATTTTCAGGAATCTGATGATCTAGAAATTAGGGAGATTGTGACTAGTCTATGTAGAGACATTAAAAACTCTAAGTTTGGGGGTGATTATCACTTTCCTGGTGCCTTACCTTTAACTCTTAGAAAGTTCCCTCGTGTAGGAATTTACATTTGTACCTCAACCATCTTACAAGATTATCTTCATAGACATTTTTCCGAACCTAATGATGTCCAGAAGAAGCTCAGTTGTTAGGAACCCATCCTCTGGTTGATGTGGTTAGTCCAGGCTATGATACCAAGATTGACTTTGTTTTCCCACCAAAAACTTTTCTTCCAATTGTGGGAACGTTTGAATTTGAAATGTGTCAGTTTTTAAGTTTTGAGACTAAGCCTAAGTACTTTAGGAGATTAGAATCGACACATTTGCCTAAGATTGACCAACACTCTCATCGTGGTCAATTGTGTGAGTCAAAACTGATTGACTTTAAGGATCCGCGGTTTTTCAAGTTATTATTATGTGCTTCTAAGTTCCTACTTGAGTATTTCCAGACTCTACAACCTGATCTTAAGAATCCTTCTTTTGAGGAAGTCCAGCCCATGAAACATTTTATTAAACCCTTTTATAGAGCCTGAACCTGAGCCACAACTAGAGATAGTTGTCTTAAACAAAAAGTTAAATAAGGTTATGTTCGGTATCTTCATGGTCTGTTGCAATTTTCTCTTCCCTTGGGTAATAATTTTTGATCCAGATGACCCACCGTTATTCCGGTTACTACTATATGATTCTGCGAGGTGACTAATTATTTCCAAGTCTAGCTGAAGACTTCAAAGTAGCACTTCTTGGGAGGTAACCCAATATTCATGCGACACGGTAATATCTATCCTTATCTCTTTTGCTTCAAATGGTAACAGTTTCTCCTTGTTCATGCTTTAATTTTATCTTTATAACATTGAGGACAATGTTAGGTTTAAGTTTGGGGGTATGGAGAAACTTTTTAGTTGCAATAAATAAACTCCATAGCCTAGAAATTTGTGCCAATTAAGGATAGCACTAACCGATCTAAGTGGATGGAAGCATCTTGGTTGTAGGAGTTGAGGAACCAATCTGATTAGATGGAAACATCTAAAGAGTCTATTCATAAAAGCACAGAGCTCAGGTGTTAGAAAAAAAACATGGTAGTTTCTCCATATCTCGTTGAATCCTTTTCACTTCTGTTTTTATTTTCTTTTCTTTTAAATATGTTTCTAAGTGATTTGGTGGGGCACACGATTCAAGTTGTTACCATTGCTAGGGTGAAATAGAGTGATTGAGATACCAAAAAAAAAAAAAAAAAAAAAAAAAAATTGAGACCAGACCATCAGACCAACCGGAATAAATTCAATAAAGTCGACCACTGGTGCCCTTGTATATGACAGTAGTGTTGACCTAGATTTAGGATTATCACCCGCTGGTCCCCTTGTATATGCAAGCTGTGTTGATATTAGTCAGACCGGTATCTCAGTCCATTAGGATAGGTTCATCCTAGTAGTGGCATTCAGACAGAAATTGGAAACACCGTTCACCTTATTCAACATCAAAACCATCTACGTTTTTCTCTATATCCATCTTCTTAATTTATCCATGTGATTGGTTGACTCCGGTTATGATGTCCAGAAACTATCTGAGTAGAGCTCTGTGACTTATATATGACTTTTAGTATGCTTGAGTGCAAACTCGTGTACAACAATTGGAACTTCGCATCAGGGTACTTCCTCCTGTAGTCAATGATTGTATGCCAACCAAGGAGGTCCTTTAGTGCTATCCAAGGTTCTGCATAAGTAGCTAAGGTTTGGAGTATAAGGTTTTGCGGGTACACCTCTGGTAAACCCTCCCGAGATTATAACTCGGACACTAGGGGCACCTAGTTTTCTAGATTAGATTTGCTCGAGGACTAGCAAATAATAAGTTTGGGGGTATTTGATAGACACATTTTTGTGTGTACGTTGTCCTTAATTTTCTGTATTTTTGGTACTCGATTTTTGTACTTATTATGTTATTTTGTGTGTTTGTGGGTATTTTGGGAAACAAACATTTTTTGGAAAATTTGGCTCGAAAAACTGGTATTGGCACCCGGGGGACACATGTTATTCGGACTCTCAGTTTTGGATAAGGGGCACCCAACTGATAAGGGGCACCCCAGGGAGCCAACTGCTAATCGCACCCATCACTGGTTAAGGGGACTCCATCTTCTTCCATGATTTGAAAAGAACAATTGGAGGGAAAATTTGGCAACATCAGTCCAGATTACGGTTCGTGATTTGGATGGGATTTACAGAGATTCAGTCGCTGAATTTCATTGGGAAGGCATGTTTCGATGAAACAATAATGCTATGGGATTTACAATTGGGTAGATTTGGCTGGATATTCTGTTCAAAGTGAAACAGGGAGAGTTAACCAAGTTACCTGCGATATCTTCTGGCATTGATTCGGACGAGATTTCATTGGATTTTTCTCTTAATTTGGATGTATACCAGACTGTTACATCACAACAGGATTGGTAAGTGCTTTGAATTCGATCAGAGGGGAAGATTTCATGTAATCTCGACTAAATAGGGAAAGCACATTCTCGGGAAACTTCTGCGATATTTTGAGAAGGTCTGTGTATATTTTCAGCGTGCTAAAACTCTTATGGAGTGTGAATGATGCTGTTGGGAGTGTACAGAGTACATGGAGACGCGTGTAGGAGCTGCAAAAGGAAATTATTCTCGTGACTGGAAGAAGAGAATAAACGGAGTTAATAAAGATTATATGGACTTTACAGCGATTTTTAGGCCCTGTAGAGTATATAAAGAGTGTTCGGTGGTCATAGAAGGGGTATTGAGAGTTAGGGGTGAAAACAGAGGTGATTGGTGAGCTGCAGAGAAGAATTTAGAGGTTGCAGACTCGTTTCTGCTGCTGCTGCACCTCAAGAACACGAAGAACATTAGACTGTAGTAGACAGTCGTTTTTCTACAGCGCCAGCAACACATCATATTTATCGTTCTCTGTAACAGTTCAGTTTGTAACAAATATAATTGTTACAAACCCGGTTTTCAATATTTTTTTCATTTTCACCTCTTGTAAACACTTTTGAGCAATGAAAAATTATTCTGAGTGTGTTCCAATATGCGGAGCTATACCCCAACACTGGGACGACGGAGGAAGATGAATTTTATACATGGGTAAAATTATTTAATTCTTTTAAGACTTTTGCACTAATTTTAATTGAAATATGATTTGAATTAATTGTTTGTCATTTATTTTGATAAGGTATGCTTAGCTTAAATGTTTTGATACATCAGGCTTAGGATTAACAACTACTCTTTTGAGAATCCACCTTGGCAAAATCAGAGTCCATGTTAATTTTATTTATTGAGCTTTAATTGTTGAGAATAAATAAATTGAACCCTATGTTATGAATTCTACGAAATCCTAGTCCCAGTAACTCTCTTCATCTTGTGACAATATTTCGTATATATTTTTCTTTTATTTTAGTTTCTTAATTCTTAAAATCAATCTCAACAAAGGTCCGAGTGAATGACAACCTTTACCACTATATAAAATTCGATTATACTCCACGAACCTGTTCATTATGTGGGAAAAAGAATCACTATGCTATTCATTGTTTTGCTAGGAGGAAAGAAATCTCTAATCTCCATAATTTGCTTCTTTCTACTATCAATGGAGTAAATCGTCTGACGACGTCTACTGTGAATCTCGTGTCCACAGAATACCAGAAACCTTATAAAAAGGATATCTCTTCTAGAAATTGTCACAGGTTACAAGTTCATCTCAATGGTATAAATTCTTGTGCCACTAATGAACACATCCCCTGTGTTTATAAGAATGAGTCTGGTAAGTCTAGGAAATGGATCTCTCTGTATCCTGATCCTCTTGAACCAATCTCAAGAGGTACTAGATTTTATCCTCAGAAAAATCCTTCTGACGGAGATGTTAAACAAGTTGGTTCATACTCATATGGGATGAAAGTCAACCGAAGAAAGGAAAAAAACTCAAAGGTCAAACATTCAAATGATGTACACAACTCCTTCCTCAAAGATCGTAGTGGGATTACTTCTCACTCTACCACCTGATTCCAGGTATCCTTATCCTCGTTTCTAGCTTGAGAGATGCAAGGATGATGATTGATAAATGCTCAAGTGTGTTGTATAATTATTATTTTTTATTTTGTTTGTGTTTTTATTGCTGCCGGTCCACAAAGGTCGTGACCTCCTCTTGTGAGTTCATAGGTTTCCGTAACAAGAGTTTTTATCTCCTTTACGAACACATATATATACTCTATATTGTGTTATTCCATCCCTAACAATAAATTATATGGAGAACTCTGCAAAATCTCAAGAGATTGTGCATCTTGATATGGAGGAAGACACTCAAGGACTTGAGTCGATTCAAGAGCTGGTGCTAAAGAAGATGCTTGCAAGAAAGGATCACAACTCCTGGATTGATGATTCTGTCAAGGATTTAACTCGTTTTCAGAACGATTCAAAGGTCGAGTTTGCAAATCTTCAACTGCAAATAAACCAACTCTTAGATGGTCAGGCCAGAATCCTTGCTAATCAAAATATTCTGATACAGAATCAAAAGAAGCTCATCATGGACTGTGTCAAGGCTAGACAACTTGCTCGGGTTGTTGACCGTAAGGTTAGTGTTCTAACTCACGAACATGGAGTGTCTACGGTCAAGAGAATAAAGGAAATCAGTGATACCTTCTTTGATGGATTCATTGAATGGTATGAGGTTCTCAATGAACTTTGATTATATTATGTCTAGTAAGTCTTCTGATGAGAATTTTATTTCTTGTATTTTTTAAGAAGAATAACTAGAGTTTGGAATAGCCATTATTGTGATTACACATAGCTATGTCCAACGTCTTCATTTTTATTGTTTTTAGATTTATTTGGTTAAATTTTAAATTTTTTTGGAAGACGATTTTTGTAGTATTAATCTTTATGGTTTTATATATTGCAATTTGTTATGGGATATGTGCGTTTGCGTCCGTGAACTATGATTGTCCCATACTTTGCCAAAAGTTAAGTCTTTCACATGTCGATATGCAAGTATTGATAAAAGAATGAATGAACTTTTGACATAACAAAAGTTTTTAAGCCTATTGTATGTCATTATGCGAATATTGATAGAAGATAGGATGAACTCTTGTTTACGAGGATTATGTCTATTGTATGTCATTGTGCAAATAGTTATGGAAAATATAATGAATCCTTGTCTATTCCGCGGTATTGATCTTCCCTGATCCATATTTTTATATATATATTGTGCGGCTCCATAAGTCCTCTTATGTTGAACATTTCCGATTCAATTATTCATGGGTTTTCTTGTGGTTAATTTAATTGAGTATTTTGGATTCAAATTCATATTCGTATGTGATTTGTTATGTCCAAAGAAATCCTTCTTTTTTTGTGAAAGTAAGGTCGCTCTTGTTATTCTTTCGGGAATGACATTTTATGGGGGAGAGTTCTTAATTGAACTTGTGCTTAATTACCAAACCTTTATGGGGAGTGCGGTTGTGGAATATTATAGGGGTTGTCTTGCATATTTATAAACTCCTTGGTGAATGAATTTAGCTACGACTATTTTTTATTCCATATGTATTGATAGTTTTGTCACTAAAATTGACAAAGGGGGATATTGTTAGAGCATTGATCAGTCGGACTCTCAAGCCTTGCTATCTCAAGCTTGTTGTCAAGTTTAGTTGCCAAAACTATAAATCTTGATTTCTAGTCTACTCATAGCTAAGTCTCGGACTAGGATAAAAAGTGTAGTTGAGCTCTAGACTCCATGGCGATCATCATACAAAGACGAAGAACTACTCAAAGAACTGGTGGAACTGCATCGACTAAAAGGTATGTGGAGACTTGAACTTATCTATCACTCAAAAGTCTATCACTTTATCTCCTATCTTGAGACAAAAGTGGTATTGCTATATAAACTATGATTATACATATTCGCTATTTCGAGCTGAGTTTATCTCGCTTATCTATTTCTCGAAATATATGTTGATAAGATTTTGCTTTGGCAAAGTTCATCTTTACTAGTGACGATAGTAATATTAGTTTCAATTACTTGAAAATCGCTTTGACGAAAAATAGCTTGTGAACAAAAACTATATAACGTCCTCTAAGAATGTTTCAATGATTTAATGAGAGTTTATAATATAACCTTGAAAGGATATAAACATTGTGTGATAACTCATACGTGTGTAAGTCCTTATTCCTTGAACCAAAGTATGCATACTTTGCTGCTCAGGAAAACCGGAACTGAAGTCCGCGTACCAGGACGCGCATTGTCGGAAGTTCACGTCCCGTGAATTTCTGCTTGAGTCTGTGAACTGAAAACAAACTTATTCCGGGTACTTAAGTCCGCATACCAGTATGCGTACTTAAGTGGGTTAGTTTCTAAAAACGATTATTTGTGAACTTAAACTTATACAAACTAAGGAATGCATACTTGGAAACCGTGGCTATAAAGTTCATGAATTTATTCGAGTGAATCAAATCGTTTTTGCTTCAATTGTGTCTTGTATACTTCTATGAGATCTAAGCAATTGAACAACTCTTTAACTAGTTCTCTTGAGTCATTTGAATTACTTAATTATGGTTAAGATGAATATGGTTGATATGAAACTGCTCATATGGCTAACCATTTGGTTAACTACTGTTGAACCAACTAAGTGTACATGTTTAGGTACGGTTACACAAACCTAAATAAACGTGCATTTCATTTTTGTATAACAAGCTAAGTTTGATCTAACGGTTGAAAGATATTAGCTTGAATCTAATCAGGTTTTCATCTAACGGTGAATATTGAATGCTTTGTTACCAAGGTAACTTAGATTGCAAACCCTGATTTAAAAGACTATATAAAGGAGAACTCTAGCAACTAGGAAATCTAATCCCCACACCTTTTGTGTGATACTAGTTGTATTAGCTAGAGTCGATTCTCCTTTAACCTTAGGTTTCTATAGAGACCCTGTAGGTTAACGACTTGAAGACTTCATTGGGATTGTGAAGCCAGACTCAACTTTTTTCCCTGTAGTTGCGTGATTTGATCTTGTTATTTCTATCGTATTAAGTACAATCGTAAGATTGGCTTGAGATTGATTTCCCCGATAGGAAAGATATAAAAGAAGTCACAAACATCTTCGTCTCATCGTTTGTGATTCCGCAATATCTTCTTTCGCTAGTCGATTAAGATTATTGTGAGGTGATTGATAATTCTAGGCTTTTCTTCGAGAATATAAGTTCGGGTTATCAATTGGTTCATGTTCACCTTGATTTATCAAAAGACAGAACAAAAACTCGTAGGTACTTCTGTCGGAGACAGATTTATCTATTACCGTAGACTTTTCTGTGTGATACATATTTGTTTATTAAAGTCTTCGACTTTGGGTCGTAGAAACTCTTAGTTGTGGGTGAGATCAGCTAAGGGAATTAAGTGCGTAGTATCCTGCTGGGATAAGAGATGTAAGGAGCACAACTGTACCTTGGATCAGTGTGAGATTGATTTGGGTTCAACTAAAGTCCAGACCGAAGTTAGTTTGTAGTAGGATAGTGTCTGTAGCGGCTTAATACAGTGTGTGTTGAATCTGGACTAGGTCCCGGGGTTTTTCTGCATTTGCGGTTTCCTCGTTAACAAAACTTCTGGTGTCTGTGTTATTTCTTTTCCGTATTATATTTGGTTATATAATTGAAATATCACAGATTGTGCATTGAATCGATCAATTGGAAAATCCAACCTTTGGTTTTTGATTGAAATTGATTGATTCTTGAACATTGGTCTTTGGTACCGTTCTAGTGATTTCTCTTGTATTCAATTAGACTCGCAGATTTCTATTTTCCTGAGTAAGTATTGAATCGAGAAAGTGAGATATAACTCTTTGATATACTTTCATTAAGATTGAGTCTGACTGTATAGTTGATTCTCTTAAGAGTATATTGGAGTTTCTCCATAAATATTTCTAAGCGAAATATTGGGTGTCGTTGTTAGACCCCGCTTTTTCAATTGGTATCAGAGCAGGCAAACACGTTTAAAGACCTTACAAGTTTGTGTTTGTAGAAATCTGAGTCTGTGGACAGAATCTCATCTCTGGCATATACGCATACCAAGATGTCTTCCAAAGATTTTAACTATGCCAAATGTCTTGGGATCACCTCAAAGGATTAATCCTTCGCTGATTCTTCCGAATCCCGAGGTAGAAATGTAGTTCTATCAAATGTTAATATCAGTCCCTCTAATGAGACATTTGACACTATCGCAAAAGCTGAAATGGAGCTCACCAGAATCTCAAAAAATTCTACTGAGGCTATTGATTTTCAGAATCATGCTCAGCTCATTGATGAATTTGAAAAGTATCTTGGTCGAGAACGGGAAGTCTATAATATCATTGAGTTTTTTTCTAACAATATCGAAAAATTTATTCAAGAAACTACTCTACAACATGAAAAGATTAGTGTTCTTGAGGAAATTGTCAAGGAAGATTCAATTAGAGAAAAACGTTTGATCGAGGCGCATTCATCAGATATAAACAGACTTCGTGTCGAAAAAGAGAAACTAGGTGCATCCCTTATTCTAGCCCATGAACAGTGCAAATCCTTGGGAAAGGAAAACTCTGTTTTAAGGAGAAATTATTATGTACCGGCTAATTCTCAGTCTGAGTTACAGCACATGAAGAGATGTTTTCCAAAAGAAGTTTTTGTCAAGAAAGGATTACATGACTTGCAAACTTCTAATATGGCTATGAATTTAAAACAGGTTCCAGTTATTATTTGTCCTCCACGACCTGTTCATTCTGTGGGAAAAAGAATCACTATGATATTCATTGTTTTGCTAGGAGGAAACAAATCTCTAATTTCCATAATTTGCTTCTTTCTACTATCAATGGAGTAAATCGTCTGACGACATCTACTGTGAATCTCGTGCCCATAGAATACCAAAAACCTTATAAAAATGATCTCTCTTCTAGAAATCGTCACAGGTTACAATTTCATCTCAATGGTATAAATTCTTGTGCCACTAATGAACACATTACCAGTGTTCATAAGAATGAATCTGGTAAGTCTAGGAAATGGATCTCTTTGTATCCTGATCCTCTTGAACCAATCTCAAGAGGTCCTAGATTTTGTCCTCAGAAAAATCCTTCTGACGGAGATGTTAAACAGGTTGGTTCCTACACATCTGCGATGAAAGTCAACCGAAGAAAGGAAAAAAACACAAATGTCAAACATTCAGATGATGTGTACAACTCCTTCATCAATGATCTTAGTGGGATTACTTCTCACTCTACCACCTGATTCCAGGTATCCTTATCCTTGTTTCTAGCTTGAGAGATGCAAGGATGATGATTGGGAAATGCTCAAGTGTGTTGTATAATATATTTTTTTTGTGTTGTTTGTGTTTTTATTGCTGCCGGTCCACAAACTTCGTGTCCTCCTCTTGTGAGTTCATAGGGTTTCCGTAACAAGAGTTTTTTTCTCCTGTTTACAAACACATATATATATATATATACTCTATATTGTGTTATTCCATCCCTAACAATAAATTATATGGAGAACTCTGCAAAATCTCAAGAGATTATGCATCTTGATATGGAGGAAGACACTCAAGGACGTGAGTCGATTCAAGAGATGGTTTTAAAGAAGATGCTTGCAAGAAAGGATCGGAACGATTCAAAGGTCGAGTTTGTAAATTTTCAACTGCAAATAAACCAACTCTTAGATGGTCAGGCCAGAATCCTTGCTAATCAAAATATTCTGATACGGAATCAAAAGAAGCTCATCATGGACTATGTCAAGGCTAGACAACTTGCTCGGGTTGTTGACCGTAAGGTTAGTGTTCTAACTCACGAACATGGAGTGTCTACGGTCAAGAGAGTAAAGGAAATCAATGATACCTTCTTTGATGGATTCATTGAAAGTTATGAGGTTCTCAATGAACTTTGATTCTATTATGTCTAGTAAGTCTTCTGATGAGAATTTTATTTCTTGTGTTTTTTTAAGAAGAATAACTAGAGTTTGGAATAGCCATTATTGTGATTACACATAGCTATGTCCAATGTTTTCATCTTTATTGTTTTTAGATTTATTTGGTTAAATTCTAAAATTGTTTAGAAGATGATTTTTGCAGTATTAATCTTTATGGTTTTATATATTGCAATTTGTTATCGGATATGTGTGTTTGCGTCCGTGAACTATGATTGTCCCATACTTTGTCAAAAGTTAAGTCTTTCACATGTCGATATGCAAGTATTGATAAAAGAATGAATGAACTTTTAACATTACAAAAGTTTTTAAGCCTATTGTATGTCATTATGCAAATATTGATGGAAGATAGGATGAACTCTTGTTTACGAGGATTATATCTATTGTATGTCATTGTGCAAATAGTTATTAAAAATGGAATGAATCCTTGTCTATTCCGCAGTATTGATCTTCCCTGATCCATATTTTTATGTATATATTGTGCGGCTCCATAAGTTCTCTTATGACACCTTACTTTGTGTGTGCATTCTATAATATGAATCTCCTGTAATTCATCTTTAAAGTATGCAATACTAAGTATTATTTCTGCTCTAAGGTCCAAGAGATCTTCTAAAGATGTTACCCCCATGATCAAATACGTAAGAATAAGAAAACGTTTTTTTTTTTTAATAAAATGGATAGGATTTTGAGTTTGCGGAAGCGGGTTTAAAGATCTGTTTCTAGATAAAAATCTAAAAACTTTGTATCTGATATCAACTAATGTAGTACAGACCAGGATTGATAGAGGTGAAAGAAAACTAGTTGCTGTGGATGAGAAGAGAGCTTAAGTTCCGTCAGAAACTTAATAAAATCTGATTCTAAGATCAAGACTTTAGGGTTTGATAATGATAATAATATTGATAATTGATTGATCCAAAGATTGTTTTTTCTAAACAAGAAGGCTTAGCCTTTATATAATCTAGCATGACCGAATAATAAGATAATAAAAGGAATTCTACCTAAACTAGGAAAGTAAAGGACTTGCAAAGCAAGTAAGCTAAAACAGACTCAAGGGATCAACAATGATTGTTGATACAGACGAAGGGATCAATTATAATAGTTGATACAATTAAAATAGGTAGATGTCCTACATCAAATCCAGGGAAATTCGTCTGCATACCAGTTTGCATACCCGTATGCATACTGGCCTATAGACGTCGATATTCGGTAAACTTGTTTTGTCCGTATCTTCTTCGTCCGAACTCGGAATGACCTCATTCTTTTTGCATTCTCTTCCTCTTTGAATTCTGTTATAAATGAAGATGTGAATTATTGAATTTGGATGAGTTAAGATTGGTATTTGTTATGTCTCTTATTTTTGAGTGTTTTGCTCCGTTTCGTCATACTTGTTCCACTTCTCTTGGACTTGGGCACTTGGATTCTTGGAGTAATACTATTCTAAGCTCATTTATCCAATTATTTCAATTATGTAACAAAATATAATGCGGAAAAGAAATAACACAGACACCAGAATTTTGTTAACGAGGAAAACCGCAAATGCAGAAAAACCCCGGGACCTAGTCCATATTTGAACACCACACTGTATAATATGCTACAGACACTAGCCTACTACCAATGAACTTCGGACTGGACTGTAGTTGAACCCTAATCAATCTCAAACTTATTCAAGGTACAGTTGCACTCTTTACGTCTCTGATCCCAGCAGGATACTACGCACTTGATTCCCTTAGATGATCTCAGCCACAACCAAAAGTTGCTACGACCCAAAGTCGAAGACTTGATAAACAAATCTGTCTCACACAGAAAAGTTTATAGGAATAGATAAATATGTCTCCCACAAAAATACTTAATAGTTTTGTTCCACTTCTCTTGGACTTGGGCACTTGGACTCTTGGAGTAATATTCTTCTAAGTCTATAGGAATAGAGAAATCTTTCTCCCACAGAAATACCTACGAGTTTTGCTGAAGCTAAAAAAAGTGAAGAGTTTAGGATTTCTTTGGATGAAGCTACAGGTGAATATCCAATTATCTGGGCCAAACTTTCCGGTAAAGCAATTCCAGAGAAATCATCGTCTTATAATGCTTATGTAGCTGTTTCGGCTACCTCAATTAACGCAAAGGAGATGGAAGTTGTTGTTCACATGGAAGAAATTAAAGCTAATCCTGAAAATAAGGATGAACTTCAGGATAAACAAGTTTCGTCTTCAACTCAAGAGGTTTCTTTATCATCTGTGGGTGTTAGAGATGTTTTGACTACACCTGTTCTTGAAGAATAAAAGATGGAATAAAAACTGGTCGACGAAGAGGAGAAATCACATAACAATAAAGTTGTATCGTTATCAACTCAAGATGATTCGTCGTCGTCTAAAGGTGCTAGAGATATTTCGGCTACATCAACTGGTGAGGAAGAGACGAATATTACTTCTCAAAAGAATGTTGATGTGATGTTGGTTCCAGTTTCAGAGGAGACTGTTGAAGGTCCGCAACCTATGGAAGTTAATTATCAAAAGGAAGAAGAGATAAATCAGTTGAAAGAGCTATCACATAATTTTTTGGAGTTTATTAGTGAGTCTAACTTTAATAAACCTTTGGATATACTAGTTCCTGATAATGAAATATGTGCTTTGCCTACTGTTGAGGATTATCAAGTTCTTATTCATGAGAAAGCATGCATGGTTTCTTATGTAAACCCTAACAAGTTTCAATTTGTTGAGTTTACTCCTGAGAATGTTTTCGTGATATATCGGGCTAGTACAATGAATTATAAACCATTATTATCTATTTCTGCCGATAAGTTTGTATGTTGATCTCTTGAAGATATAAGTGTTGAGAATTAATCTGGAAAATTTCGTGGTCGTATTTTCTCAAATGCCAAAAGAGTATCATTGGCAAAAGATTTAGTAGTTAAGTTAAGAGATAACTTGAAGCCATGTCCAGAGATTGATACTTACGAGGAGTATACTTTGATGCAATGTCCAAGTATACGGTGGAAAACTGCAAATCTTGCACCTGCTATTGCATATGACGTCCTAACATCTGTGACTGAGTTGGAGCTATCGAGACCAAATAAAGACAAATTATTTCTTCAAGGAGATAACCGATTTGTTTTTCATGTCGACTCACTTTGTCATGCTCTTAATAATTTCATCGAGAAGCATCTTGCAAGTTTTAAAAAAGGATACTGTAGCAAAGTGAAGACGAACCTAGAAGTACTCATTACGCCGGTGCTAAAGAATTATTGCATTAATTTCATGAGTGCAGCAATGGGACTCCATCACCATGGAGCATTTTTATTGGATGCTGATATTACTGGTTTAGTTATGCATTGTCAAGACCTATACTCGACTAAGTTGACATCTCGGTTTGGGCTGAAGAAGAAGGAGTCAGTTTTGAATGATGGAAATTCTTCACTTTGGTTTTCAAACTTTACCATCACTTTTGTTCGTGAGAGATCATGCCTAGGTGTGCCGGGATGGAAGTATTTTTCATATTGCACACTTATAAATGAATCTCGATGGGATGATCTTGTTCACAACATCAATATTTCAAGTGGGCATGCTTCTTTGGGGTTCAAGACATTAGCTAAGAAGACTACACTTCACAATGGTGCCAGGATCGTTATAGGAACTTTTCTATTCGGTCTTGACACATACATAAACCTCAGGTGTGATGAGTTTACAAGATAATGTGTTCTAGCAGATGGTGATGTTGTATTAGTTACTTTTGACAAGCCAGACACTATAGATCGAGATGATTCGAACTGGCCTTTGATGAAAATTCAGGTTGTTGTTGAGCCTTGGCATGGCGACTGCAACATCTTTTCTTTGAGACTTCATGGAAAGTTTCTTTGGATAATTTATGTTCCTGGTTTGAGCTCGCATAATTTATGAAAAGTTTCTTTGGATTATTTCTTTGGAGAGTTTCCAGCGAGATTCAAACAAGTGAAAATGTGTGTTTTCGATTCATACCCGTTATTTCCGACTAATGCTTGTTCAAGACAGGAAGGAGAAACATCGAGTAAATCCTTGTTCGAAATTTCTGGGCATACCGACGATCTTATGAATTTGCTTCTTGTTCAAACAAACCCATGTATTGTGGAGACTCACTATGTCGATCAAGGAAATGTGACCTTTCGAACTGGTTGTTTCATGAAGGAATACTTTCCAATCTTTTTCAAGTTACTACATTAGGATTTTTATTACAAAAACTCATTTGTAAACTGGTATGCAAACGAATATGCATACCTGAAGTGTACCATGTAGATCAAACTAAGGCAGCCAAAAAAATTTTTTGGAGAGGGACCACTCATTGGCCATGGCATCGACATTCTGAAAGGGGAACCCCACATTGATTGATTGAGGACTCGCCCTACTTGTGCACTTCACTTGGTATAACAATGAAATTATCCGATTTAAAGATGTCAAGTGTACTCCTTGAGCGGGGAAAGATCCGAATCAGTACAACTTCAGACGCATAATGAGGCTGTTCGGGTGGTGGTTGTGCAAATAGTTCGAAATATGTACCAAGATTAAGAACATCATCTTCTTGGATAAACAGATTTCCATGACGAATTGAGACTTTCACGCAAACTGTGAAGTATGCCAATAATTTAAACCCCTTTTATTCCGTTCCCCACCCTTTGATAGAAAGCGAAGGACATATTTTTGCTGATTTTGTTAGTTCAATTCTCCGCTGACAGTTGAGACCACGAACAATCTTTCAATTTTTCTCAACTCTCGAGTCGACACTGTACATCAAAATTCAAAGGGCATAAAGAAGAGATAATCAGACACTTGCCCCGAATGGAAATTGACCAACTCAACATATATATTACTATTGATATCCAAAAATAAAATATAATATATAAATCTGTCTGTGCAATTTGGACACGACACATAAAATAATCAACTGTCCATTATCCAGGACTGATCCATGCATGATCATCTTGATAGAATAGAATGAAATTTAATAAGGGCTGACGAGTTAGCGTACAGAATAGAAACCTTCCTTTTTTGGTTTCATACCTTGTTCAGTAAAGACATGTCAAAAAAATCAAAGTCGTATCAAGTATCTCCACCCTGTCTTGGTCAAACATTTTATGTAAAGAAGTTAATGCATGGATTGGGTGTTGCTCGAAGACACGTTAAAGAGTACGGAACGTACCCACAGTAGCACTGTAAACCACCCCAAAGGTCAAAGGGTTGGTCTATATAAATTCAGAGGACTTGGATTTTGTTGTCAATCATTTCCACCTTACTTAATCTCAAAACCATCTCTCTTTCTAATGGCATTCATAGCCAGCATAAAAACCAGTTCGTTTCTTGTCTTAATCTGTTTCATAATCTTCTCTTTGCATACAACAACAACAACAGAAGCATGCCATAGAAGTAGAACTGATCGAATAGCTCTTCTTGGTTTCAAGAGTAAGTTCACCTTGGATCCTGCTGAACTGTTCAAAACATGGAATCAATCCACTGATTGTTGTATCAAATGGGAAGGTGTCGCTTGTGACTCCAACGGTCGTTAGTAAATCTTTCACGCTCTGGCATATTTTCTCCAATTCTGGACGATTTTGCGTTCATGGTCGGAACTATTTCTCCTTCATTGGGTAAACTCAAGTTTCTCCGATTGTTAGACCTCAATAACCTCAAGCGGTTAACAGGAACGTGTTGGAAATTTTGGGTTAAACAGGAGGATGAAAACAGAAACAGAAAATGGTGTACCCTGATTTCAAGGCTCTTTCGATTCTTTTAGACAATAATTCGACCTTTCCCAATAAATTTGGCGAGTACAAACGGTCTCTCGAATTATGCCTTCAGGATTCAATGAAGCTCTAACACCGTAATCGAATTCAAGGATTGTACTTCCTTGACCCGACCAAGAATCACACTGTATAAGGTTCTGATGATGCTTTTTAGAGAAGAAGAAAACAAATTGTTTTTGATGTATTGGAATGGGAGAACATCTTCGCTACTTATAGTGATATTCATGCCTGTTGGTAGTGTCGTTTCATCACCAACAGACGCTTCCAAAAGCCATTAATGATGGCTTATGGGAAGAGACGCGTCTGTTCAATTTTGAATGGAAATTTCTAGGTTTTACAAAGTAAAACCAGAAAAAAAAATTCCACGAGACGCTGTCTCGGACTCTGCTAGGGGGCGTTGCCTCCTAGACCCCCACGACCTGACCGGTCAGGTCGATCACCGTATAACTCTGCGTAGCGGCAAACCTTGAAAATATCCAACAGAACGATCCCTCCAGAGCTTGGGAAGTTATCACACCTCACTAATCTAAACCTTAATGCCAATCAATTAAAGGGTTCAATTCCCGCATCATTTCAGAATCTTCGCAAACTCAATAAGCTTTACCTCAATGATAACCTTCTATCTGGTACGGTTCCCACCAATATTTTCCAGCATATGTCATCTCTTACGGAAATTAATTTATCCGAAAATCAGTTATCTGGTGGAATTCCGTCCTCAATTGATAAGCTAGTTTCATTGAAGAGTCTTGAACTTCATAGCAACAACTTCTCAGGTAGTATACCAATTACAATCGGTTATATTAAGAACTTGGTTTATTTAATCTTATCAAACAACCAGATTTCTGGATGCATTCCAAGTTGAATTTCCAATCTAAAATTTCTGAATAGTATTTACTTATCAAATAACAAACTTATGGGAAGTATACCAGCGTTGATCGGTAATACTGGGCTCCAGATTTTGATACTTGACAACAACATGTTATCTGGAGATTTACCTAAAAGTCTTGGTAATCTTACAAATCTTCTTGGTTTAGTGGCAACAAACAACCGTCTGACGGGTAAAATCCCCTCAAGTTTCAGCAATTTAAAGAGTCTTCAAAATTTCGTTGTCTCTAGAAGTGGTTTGTCCGGTCAAATTCCTTCAAGGGTAATAAACTTGCCGGACCTCGTAGAATTCATCGTGTCCCACAACAAGTTAACAGGGAACATTCCCCCTCATAAGAAAGCATTTCCTGCTTCGTTTTTCGAAGGCAACTCTGGCTTATGTGACTCCCCACTTCCTCCTTGTAAAACTACATAGTAAATATTCTTTTCTTTTATCTTCCTGACTGTCATGTTTGCGAAGCTGATAGTAATAAAGAAGAACTTGATAAATTTGTTTTGCTTCATTTGTTCTTTTCTTTTTGTCTCGCAAACTTTTTTTTATTCGGCAGAATTGGGCTCAGTTCCCACGACAAAGCGAAGCCAGCTACACCAGCCTCACTGTGCGATTTAACCGTGATCCCAACAATAAGACTCATCTCATCCGGAAACCGGAATATATAGGGGATCCGACCCTCCGTAGTGGAAATCAATCCCTTACTTCCAACCTGTAGTGTGGACTAAAGGGGATGTGTTATCCGATGTACTAAACCAATAACTCTAGACTCACTTCGGAAATCTCCCGAAGTGAGCACCGTGGGACACAAAACCCTGGTCCCATTTTACACGCGTCTAATTCCGATGCTCGAACCATTACTTTACTGCGGCATTTTCGGTGGCTTTCACGGTGGAAAGCTTCGGTGCGTCTGGCACCACTCGTACTAAACAGTAAAACACCGCCAATTAAGCCATAACTATTTGCCAAATGTCTTGTATTTCGCAATCATCCTACTCATCATGTATCTGTGTATGACAAAGAAAATTTGGTAGACTAGAAATCTCACATGTTTACATGGGTTCTAAATAAGAGTTTCATCTAAACTGAGAAAATGTTTGCTTGAATTCTAAGCAACCCTAGATTGAATTCAAAGATACCTGGAGCTTTGAAAATCTATAACTAGGAAGACTCTTGCAACAAGATTTCTCGATTCCTGACACTCTTGGGTCCTAGTTGCTTGTTATTGTCGTCCTCTATAACCTAGGTTTCCTCTGAGAACCATAATTAGGTTGCGACTTTGAAGATTTCACTAAAGGATTCATGAATCCCGGCCATACTATCTTTTACCTGATAGTTCGTGTATCCGGATCTTGTTATTATTAATCTTTGAGGTTTTAAGTAATCTCTGGTTAGGAATGAGATAGATAGAAATCACAAAGTTGTATTCGCCTCAGATTTTATGATTACTCAAGATAGATATCTAAACTTTTCGTTGCATTTTTTGGACTGTTCTTTAGAGGTGGTTAGTAATTCGGGCTTCTCAGCTAACTGAGTGTAAGTGTTCTAGATTCGTGAGGCCTGCTTGACTTTTTCTACTGCAAACAGATTTCCAAACCTAGATTGAAAAATCAAAAAGGAAACCAAATAGTCTTATATGTTAGAGGAAGATTGGTATCAAAAGTATTCATTTAGATTGAAGCAACTCTTAGGTTGTACAAGACGTCATCTAAAGGAATCAAGTGCGCAGAATTTTGCTAGGCTCAAGAGGCGTAAGGAACACGACTGCAAATGAAATTCTTAGAGGTTTAATTCGGTCTCAACTACATTCGAGTCTGTAATATGATAGTAGGCTAGTGTCTGTAGTGGTTTAATACCTTGTAGTGTTCAAAGATGGACGAGATCCTAGGATTTTTCTGCAGATTCAGTTTTCCTTATTGAAAAAAATTCTGGTGTCTTGTGGTTTTCTTTTCCGCATTATATTGTTCTATCTTTATAATATGAATAACACAAATACCACGTAATCCATCTAGATAGTTTAAGTCCTTATTAATTGAGATAAATAAAACAAGACTCGTTCTTGTTGAATTCATATCTTGAAAAATAGATGCAAGTTTCATACTAGTTAGAGTTCAGATCCTCTTGATTTGGATATAGTAGATTGATCTTGGATATTTATTTTTGAGATTGTCCAAACTCTTCTACACAATCAGGTTGACGTACTTTTAGTCTGAACATATTGATTGTGGAAGAGAAAGAGAAAAACTCTAATACATACTTTTGAAGGGTCTTTGCCTTAGACCTTCTTGCAATTGTATTGGGTTTTATCCATATAGGTTGCTGAACAAAAAAGTTAATTGGTGGTGTACTTGGTACCCTCTCCTTTTCAATAATAATAATTGAATTTACAAGTCATCCATTACGAAAAGTAGATTTGTATAAATCACAATAAGCACATAATAGTTTGTTTTTCCCTCTCTCTTGAAGCTTCCTCTTTGAAACCCTCATAGGCATCAATGTCACACTAGATATATGTATCTAATCTAGGATTTTTTTTCTTGAGTTTTAGTAGATTATTTAATTAAAATAAGATGTTGTTTTGTCTGTTTTGGTATCTTTTTACACATTTGTTCTATATTTGGGTAATTTTGTCTTCGCTTTTTAGGAAATTATTTTTTCGCTTGAAGGACGTTTTTTTCTTTCCTTTAATAGTTATTTTTTCCATCTTTGTTGATTGGTTCATAGCTTGTTATTCTAGATTCAAGAATATTGACGATTCAACACGACCTCGCTTTGAGTTCATCTTCAACAGAAGGGATTTAGGGCATCCCGGTTTTTTGTTTATTAAGTACAAGACTAATGGTTAAACATTCATACTTTTTGGAGCATCTCTTATTAAAGAAAACACACACTCAAAGTTGTTGAAATTGATTATGGATCATACCATCATTTTTTTCTATTTTCTCATTAAAAAATTGGGCACCTTAATTTTATTTTGCTTAATCTTTTAGCAATTTACATGTAATTGCCAAAATGAGGTCGCTGAAAACCTACCAATCACATGCAAGTACAAATAAACTCACTACTAAGCTAAAACACAAGCAAAGAAACACTAACTTTATAGATAAAAATTCATAGAAGGTTCAAAAGCGGTGAACCTTAACTTGAAGGTTAAATATCATGTTTGTAGGCATTGGGAAGACAAACATCCCTTCAATTAATATATTGTTATAAAGTTGGATGCCGTAGTCGGTTAGAAATGTGCTCCTCCGGTGCTACGTCCTTCAGAGACTACATCATACAGACATCGAACTTCAATCTGAACCCGTAAGAGGAGCTTACCATACTTGGTCCTGAGACTATGGATGCCTAAATGCCTAAGCTAGGTATTTCGCGTCCATAGAACTCTTCACAACTCAATAATTTTCTCCATAAAGAAATTTGACTTTCCCTAACTCATCTGGAAATATGGAAATTATATAAATAACCTTCCTTTTAAAGGGATTCACAATTATCTTTATCAATCAATAATTATACCCTTCCCTTTCCAGAAGGGATTCTATTTAATCAATAATCCCACAGATGCCCTCCGTATATAATTCATCGCTGCTCATTTCTTCTTTTAATTTACATCATCAAAAATGAGGGAAGCAAGCTTGGTCTTCACCATAATATCTCCAAGACAAATATCTTCTAGCCTACGATGGATATACGATGTCATGACAGGGACGTCTTTCCTGCCCAAATTAGCAGACCAATCAAGGGGGTAAAACGTTTAGGGGGGCCTATAAGTTTAGACCATGAGTTCTGCATCGGCTTGATCAAGTGTAGAGTTCTCAAAACCTACAATTTAATGGACGTTGTAAGGAAGTTATATGACCCAAAGCGAATTGTTATTGTTGCGTAGTTGTGCTGGATTTCACGACTTTATTTCTCTATGAGAACTACCAGGACAAATTATTTTTTTAGATGCTCTAGCTATTTTTGATGCTCACCTGTCGCTACATCTGCGGCATATTGTTACTAATTACGGTCCTGGTATGGGGTTGAGGAAGTACCGTATGTCTTCTTTACCGCTCAGTTTTGGTGGTTTTGGTATCTACTTCATGGCTGATGCAATGAGCTACTGCTGCTTGGCGTCTTGTATATAGACTCAGCCCCTTCAATTCAATATGCTTCGTAACATTCAATTACATGGCCCTAATCACAACAAGCAACAAGCCATTGATCTTTTCTCCAGCATTTGTGGTCCTGAAGTCAACATCGAGCTTACTGCCCCCCATCCCATGAAGACCTTGGCGGTGAAATACATCGATGTTCTCATGAAGGATATGCCGGATAAATTATCCATGTCCACTCGTGACTGTGCTCTTTGGCAATGCAATAAGGCTAATCATGCACAAAATTACCTAAAGGTTATACCAATCAAGGGGCTCAACCAGAAAGTTAATGCTCAATAATTTAACACAGTTTTACTTTACATGCTTGGTATACCTATTTTTGTTGAAGGTAGCCTATGTACTTTTTGCAAAAGAGATATGGACTGTTATGGGGATCACGCCCTACACTGCGCACACGAGGTAGGCATCAAATTCCGACACGACCTAGTTCGTGACACGTTTGCAGATATGTGTGTTTGTGCAGGGATGTTGGCTAGAAAAGAATTCGAACTGGGTTTCTTGGCAGATGATGGGGGTGCTCTCCGTCCGGCTAATGTTTTAGTCCTCAATTGGGACAACGGGCGTGACAAGTGATTAGATGTCACCGGCGTATCAGCATTTACTGGGGTGGAGGGGTGGGGGGCACACATTTAGGCCTAGGTTAGCACTGAATAAGGCAGTTAAACGCAAGCATAAGAAATATTTGGAAAAATGCTTAGCCCAAGGTTACAACTTCGGAATTTTAGCCTTTACTACTTTTGGTGAACTTTGCAATGAAATCATGGATTTCTTGAAAAGGCTTAATAATCACTTATCTAGATTCGATGTTAATGTTAGGAAATGTAACTATTTCTTTCATAGATTAGGAATAGTCACACAAAAAGGTGTTGGAGTCCAGCTTGTCGCTAGGCTTCCATCTAGTTACTTGTAGACCCTTTTTTATCAATGAAATTATCAATGCCTTTCATTCACATATAATCTATAAAAAAATTGTCTCTCTTCTCTCTGCAACCATCACCACCACCACCATTACCACCTCTGTCAGTACCACCACCTTCGCCGTCGTCAACTGATTTGCAATTAGTTGAAAACTCAAAATGCGGGGCTCTAACAAAACCAGCCAATATTTCACTTAGCAATCTGTATGGACAAACTCGAATATACTTTTAAGAGAATCAACAAGACTCAATCAATTAAAAGTATATCAACGAGTTTATATCTCTCTCTTGATTTGATTTACTCAAGCAGGAACTGCGAGATCTAATCAAATAAAAGGAATAACTCGGATGGTACCAAAGACCAATATCCGAGGATCAATCAATGAAAATCAACAATCAAAGGTTGGATTACTCTAATTGATGATCTAACGCACAACCTGTGATATTTCAATTATATAACAAAATATAATGCGGAAAAGAAATAACACAGACATCAGAATTTTGTTAACGAGGAAACCGCAAATGCAGAAAAACCCCGGGACCTAGTCCAGATTGAACACACACTGGATTAAGCCGTTATAGACACTAGCCTACTCCAAGCTAACTTCAGACTGGACTGTAGTTGAACCCCAATCAATCTCCCACTGATCTAAGGTACAGTTGTACTCCCTACGCCTCTGATTCCAGCAGGATACTGCGCACTTGATTCCCTTAGATGATCTCACCCACAACTAAGAGTTGCTACGACCCAAAGTCGAAGACTTGATGACAAACAAATCTGTCTCACACAGACAAGTCTATCGAAGGATTAATCTGTCTCCCACAGATAAACCCTAAAAGGTTTTGTTCCGTATTTTGATAGTAATCAAGGTGAACAGGAACCAATTGATAATCCGGTCTTATATTCCCGAAGAACAGCCTAGAGTTATTAATCACCTCACAACAATCTTAATCGTATGGTAGTGAAACAAGATGTTGCGGAATCACAAACGATGAGACGAAGATGTTTGTGATTACTTTTTATATCTTGCCTATCGGAGATATCAATCTCAATCCAATCAATATGATTGTGCTCGTACGATAGAATATGCAAGATCAGATCACACAACTACGATAAAGTAGTATCGGTCTGTCTTCACAATCCCAATGAAGTCTTTAAGTCGTTAACCTGGTTTTAGAAGAAGAAAACAAAAGGTTAAAGGAGAAACGACTCTAGCACGCAAACTAGTACTCACTCGTAAGGTGTGGGGATTAGTTTTGCATTGATGTTAGATGTCCCCTTATATAGTCTTTCAAATCATGGTTTGCCATTAAGTTACCTTGGTAACAAAGCAATCAATATCCACCATTAAATGAAAACCTGATTTATATTCAAGCTAATATTTCTCAACCGTTAGATCGAAAACTTAGATTGTTACACACAATTGAAATGCACACTTCTATGTTTGTTAACCGTACCCAAACGTATGCACTTGTTGGTTCAATAATTATTAACCAAAAGGTTAGCCATATGAGCATTTCATATCAACCATGTTCTTCTTCACCATAACTAGTTCACATGACTCAAATGAACTAGTTAGAGAGTTTTTAAATTGCAAAGAATTCTTATGTAACCACAAGACACAATTGAAGCAAAGATGATTTGATTCACTCGAATCGGTTCATGAACTTTTATAGCCACGGTTTGCAAACTGCATTCCTTAGTCTTTTTAAGTTTAAGTTCAGAAATCATCTTCAGATATATAACCTTCTTAAGTTCGCAGACTTGGTTCGCGGACTTAAATTACCGGGCAGAGTTTATAAAATCCAGTAGAAATTCTCGGGATGAGAACTTCGCCGGTTCGCGGACTGGGTTCGCGGACTTAGCTTCACGCACTAGATTGTCAATTCCAGCAGAAATTCTCGAGTTTGAGAACTTCGACAGTTCGCGGACTGAGTTCGTAGACTTGGCTCACGCCATTCTTCCGGTTCTCTTGATCAACAAAGTTCGCAAACTTTGGTTCAAGGAATAGGACTTATACATAAATGTGTTTCCACAATAATGATTATGTCCACCATTGATTATGTAATATAAACCCTCATTACAATCATTGAAACATTCTTCGTCAAAGCAATTTTCAAAGTGATTGAAACATATCATGACTTTCGTCACTAGGTAAAGATAAACTTGGTCGAAGCGAAAAGCTTACCAACACATATTTCGAGATATAGATATGCAAGGTATACTCGGCTCGAAATACCAACTGTGTATAATCAAAGTCTATATATAGCATACGACTTTTTGTCTCAAGAAGTAGGAGATAGAATAGATATACTTTTGAGTGATAGATAAGTTCAAGTCTTCACATACATTTTTGTCGAGAAGTTTCACCGGTTCCTTGAGTAGTTCTTCTTCTTGTATGATGAATCGCCATGAAGTCCTTGAGCTCAACTACACTTTCTATCTTAGTCCGAGACTTGGCTATAGTAGACTAGAAATCAAGACTTATAGTTTTGATCACTAACATTGACAAACATGCTTGAGATAGCAACGCATGCGAGTTCAACCGAGCAATGCTCTAACAAAAACTATTACCAGCAAATATGATTCTTGTTCTGAGAGACCTTCTTATTCTACCGATTAATTTTTAAAATCAGATACGAGATCTGATTTTTAGGTTTCAATTTCTGGTAAAGTTAGAAGTGAACTTGTTCGAATTATAGAAGCTCATTAATTAATGATGATGGTAATGGTAGTTTTGGTGGTGGCGGCGGTGGTGGAGGAGGTATGTATTGGAATCAATTTCTACTCCGTTTTTGATGTCTGTTACAGATTTAATGGGTTTAGTTTCTCAATTAAAAGTTCTTATTCTCAATTGATATAACAACAAACTCGAAATTCAGATCCATTTGATACAAAAACAACTAATATTTAAAAAATATGATCATAAGATGATTTATTCAATGCTTATATTGATTATTAAGAGATTTGGATCTATAGTTGAAGATGGTGGTTGTAATATGAATCTGGAATTGGTGATGTCAATCAGAATAATAATACGGTGGTGATACTAATGATAGTGGTGTTTTTGCAGGGAGGGGTCTTAGTGATTTATACATTTTAGTTTTGTAAACATGAGTATCAAAATATTACTAGTAAGATGAGTAGTTGGTGTTATAAATTCTGGTGGTAGTGGTGTTGTGGTGGTGGAGTGAGAAAGTATCATCAACAACAACATTCCTGGATCATAATTATCTCGCATTTTCTATAGCTGGTGGTATTGTTGATGTTGTTTGTAAAACTTATACTACTCCCTTTGCTCGTCTCACTATCCTTTTCCAGGTTCATTCCCTATTCAATTTGAGATTTTTCTAAAGTTCTACTGTATTTATATGTGATTTGCTGACATTTTTATTGAAGTAGTTAAAATATCGGGTTTAAAGAATGCTCATTAGGTTCATACATTATATACAAGGTGAACATCGAATCTGCGGGCTATATGTGTTGCTTGAGTGATAAAAATGTGTAGTTCCTTGAATGTTTAGTTACTTGAGTGATGAAAATTTGAATTTTGAACTAATATTGGTGCAAACAAATGGAGGCGACAACGATGGATTTTTTTGCAGTAACGAGGGTGATGGTGTTGGTGATAGCAACTTGTTTAGTTATGAGTTAATTGACGTAGACGTTTAAACCATCCGGTCTGCTAGTTCATTTTAAAATGAAACTACATAAGACATATTTGCTAATGACATGCTTGTTATATCTTATTACTTCCCTACATGTTCTGGAAATGTATATGTATCAGTGTGACATATTGATACAAGAGATTGATCAATGCCAGTTTCCAAAAATTCACTGTTTGTTTACCAAGTACATATGATAGCATCCTTTAGTATTTTACTAAAGATGCTACACCCATATGTCGAGGAGCATATTGGACAAAAAATGGCAATTGTGGAAATGCAAAGTAGGAACAGAATTCAACCATTTTAATTGTCTCTTTTCTATTTATTTTTTGTAGTCTCATGGAGAGTTTCTTTTTTTCAGTGCATGCTAAGAACCTTTTGTTTTTTTAATGAAGCAATAATGTTTCCGACAGTTTTAATTAAGATATTTAATAGGTTGTATTATAGTTGCATCTTATTAAGTTAACTATTGGTTTTTGGAGTATCATGTTGTTTTGCTGATCACAATATGAGGCCATTTCTTGCCTATATAACAAATATCTTCAACTTATTCAGTTTACTATCGTAGAACTAAACGAAACTGACTTAATCCACTGCTTGTGTGAGTACTTTATTTTGAACTAAACGAAACAATTGGTTTTTGGAGTAAGTGAACCTTGTTCTCACTTTTTTGGCTTCATTTATGTTAGTTCCATCTGCAATATACCTACTTAATGTACCATCTCCAGTAAAACTAGATTATAAAGCATCCAATAACTTTTCTTTTGTAAATTAACTCTTTAGGAAATTTCATACTCTTTCCTACTACTTCAGAACGCATGTGTCAAAAATAAGTTCCTTACATTAGTTTCTTTTGAGGGAGATAAATGTTTGCAGAAGAGTCATTCCAATTGAACTGCAAAAACATTAAGGTAGCTATATTTGACGAACTTGTAGTGTAATGATAACACACCTGACTCCACGTCAGAAGATGCGTGTTCGATTCACACCAGGTTCACTAATTTTAGTATAATAATTTTTGGGATCAACTTTGGTTGTTGACACTAGTTTTTTGGGATCAACTTTGGTTGTTGAAACCATATATTGGGATCAAGTTTGTTTGTTGATACCGTATATAATCTGAACATTTTCTGAAGTTTAAATTTTGGGATCAACTTTGGTTGTCGACACCACATTTTGGGATCAACATTGGTTGTTGACACCATATATAATCTGAACATTTTCTGAATTTTCAATTTTTTGGATCAACTTCGGTTGTTGACACCATATTATTTTATTTTATGTTTTCTTTGGGGATCAACTTTGATTATTGACATCATATTATTTTTTTCATGTTTTCTGATTTTTTTGGGGATCAACTTCGGTTGTTGAAACCATTTTTTTTTCTTATCATTTTCTGATTTTTGTCCTTGGGGTCAATTTCGGTTGTTGACACCATGCTATTTTTAAATTATTTACTGATTTATTTTGTTCTGGGTCAACTTCGGTTGTTGACCCCCCCCCCCCCCCCCCCCCCCCGTGGTGGTGGACCGGTGGCGCCGCCGGTAGCGGTGGTGCTGCTAGTGGTGGTGGATTGGTGGGGCGGTGATTGTGGCGAGCTGGTGACGGCCGACTGGTGGTTGTGGTGGTGGCAGTGGTTGTGGTGGTGGTGGTGGTGGTGGTGGAATGGCGGTGACGGTGGTGGTGGTGGAGGACGCGTCGGTGGTGGTGGTGGTACCGGCGATGGTGGTGGAGGTGGCGGTGGTATACTGGCGTGGATTGCTTGTGGTGAAGTGAGAAATCTTTTTATTTTATTTTTAAATGAAGAAATAAGAAAAGATTATATTATAGAGGATATTAATGTAATCTATCTCTAAGTGGATAAGGTGAGGGGTGTATTTATTATGTAGTAGGGGTATATTTGTTGGTCATGAAAACTAGGAGTATATAATTAATGTACCCTATGAAAATATGGTATATCGCTCCCAAGATCAATATTTTTGTGTGATCTCGATTCATGACAAACTCAATCAATTGGAAATGCTTCAACGTAAAGGTATTAGCTACATAACTACTCCCTCCGTACCACATATATAGGCGGAGTAGCCAAAATCTCTTAGCTTAAGAAATTCCTTTGATTTTATAAATTTATATGTTTTTTCCTGTTTTACCCTTAATTATATTCCCAATGTTAGAGACATACACTAAATTGTGATGATTCCCAAGCAAATAAATAAGAGTAGAAGAAATAAAAAATTGTTTTGAAATTCGGATTCCGCCTATATAGTGATACAAGAAAAAATGGAAATTCCGCCTATATAATATAGGTAAAGAGGGAGTACTGACTACTTTGTCGTAAATGATGTTGAAGCACAAAATGATATGTCACTCCATTGCAAAGTATCTCACGAAGTCTAATATATGTTAATACCTAGTGAAAATTGGGAATGGACATTTCGTAATTCAAAGAATGCCTCGGAAAAGTCAAGAATCAAGATTGCTAATAAGGGTACCAGATTAAGTGGGGGTGTACTAAAATCAAAATAAGACAAAATAAATTTTTATATAAGACAAAACAAGTTTTTCCTTGGCTTGATACACCCCCACTAATCCTAGCACCCCATTAACAACATTGGGAAAAGTGATCCGCTTATGATCATTTTTAAAAATTCAAGAGAATCATTTGGGACATGATTCCACCTACAGTGACTTAATGGGAAAAAGAAATTGGCAATATTTGAACACAAAAACAACTTCAAGACTGAACAAAGATTTGAGTTTTAAAGCAGAGCGCAACCTCTTCCACCCATTATAGCAGTTTTTTCTTCTCAATAATATTCACTTTTCATCACGAAAAAAATGGCTAAGATGTCAATTTCCCACTCAGTCCGGCTGGCTCCCAAGATTTTAGTCTTTGTAAGCCTAATATTAGCCTTTGTGCCACGTTAGCCTTTGTGCCACGTTAGCCTTTGTAAGCCCATTTTGCACCTCGTGTCCAGTTGTGGCCTGGGAAGACAAGACTTTTGCCCACACATTCCTACAACTCTGGCTCCGCACCAGTTTTGAAGCTAAAAGCATTTATTTAGTTTGAGCAACAGAGAGTACAGACTCCAGAGGTCGTCTGAATTTTGCAAGTCCAGTCTCGAATAAGGACATGGTCTTTACTTAATTAGTAGGAACTTGATTTTTTTTTTGCGTGTAACCTCTTCTGCGTTCTTCCTCTTCTTCTACTACCATCTGATATACATGTATATATATATATATCTAAATTTTTTAGAAGTCCTTTTTTAGAATGATTGCATTAGTCATAAGTGTCTTAAATTTTTCATGCGTATTTGAACATAATCTTCACGTTAAAATTTTCAAACAAAGTTTATTTCTCCTTCTCATATCCAACTTTAGCATCATGAAAGTTTTATCCTGGAATGTTCAGGAGCTTAACACTCCATCCACTAGAGATAACCTTAGAGACATTGTTAGGTCTCAAGATCCTGATATTATCTTTCTCTGTGAGACCAAATTACACGAAGATAAAATGAGAACTTTACTAGCTCCTTTCAGATACCCCAATATTAGATACCTTCAATCGGTAGGTCTCTCTGGAGGATTGGTTATTATGTGGAGAATGGCTTTGTCTATGATATTGTTAGCTGAGACAATGATATGATACATGCAGTTGTTCAAAGTGATCCAAGTCAGCCAGAATGGTTATTATCATGCATGTATGGATATTTTAACTATGCTAAAAAGAAAACACAGTGGGAATTCATCAAAGAAATTGGTCTTAGGCTCTTAGCATTTCACAGCCTTGGGTTCTTCTTGATGATCTTAATTTCATCTTCATGATAAGTCCTCTCAAGTTTCTACTTCAAGTGATGGTTTAGTACATTCTATACTTCAGGAAATTGTCTTAGAAGATTTGGGTTTCATAGGAAGGAAACACACTTGGTCAAGTAATAATATTGGGATATGGAAAAAGAGGTTGAGAATTGACATGGCCTTAGTAAATGCAGGATGGAATAATCACTTTTAATACTCTAAACTTCTTCATCTTAATCAACTTGGTAGTGATAACAACCCAATTATGTTGGTTACTGACTCTCCCAACCAAAATTATGGAAGCCTTTCAAATTCTTTCTGTCTTGGTTACATGACAGAACTTGTGTAATTGAAATTGCTAAAGCTTGGGAAAAGGTAGTTCAGGGTTCTCTAGGTTTCAAGCTAGTTAAGAGACTACAATTCACAAGAATTACTTTATCTAGGTGGAATAAAACTCATTTTGGGGATATTAATCAAAATGTTGATGCTCTCCAACAACAATTATCTGAAATACAAGCACTTTCTTTTTCTCAAGAAAATACTGTAAAGGCTATTGAGGTAAGCAAAAAACTGGATAAATGGCATCGAATCCAGCATGAATTTAACAAGCAAAAGTCTATAGATAAATTTGTTAAAGATATGGATTACAATAAAAAAAAATACTTCCATACCTTAACAAAGAGAAAAAGAGCAAGAAATAACATTCATTCCTTAAAGGATGCTGAAGGCGATTGGTTACACACAAGAGAAGCAATTTCTTCACTTCTCACTAAACACTTCAAGAATATAAGTACTTCTGGTAGTCTAAGTATTGAAGAACAACACTACATCTATATCCCAACTATAAATAACAGAAGAAGATAACATAATGCTTCTTGCTCCTCCCACCAATGAAGAAATTTATAAAACTTTAAAAAGCATGGAGAACTGGTCTTACCCAGGGCCTGAAGGTTTTCAAGATGGTTTCTACAAGTCCCAATGGAATGTAGTAGTTGATGATATTTGTGAGGCGGTCAAGAATTTCTACAAATTTCTTACCAACTCAGATTAACAAAAGTTATATCTCTTTAATCCCTAAGAAGAATAAACCATGCACTCCATCTGACTTCAGACCTATAGGCCTTTGCAATACTTCCTATAAAATCATCTCTAAGATTTTAGTTAGAAGAATGAAGTTTTTAGAGCATTGCTCGGTCGAACTCGCATGCATTTCTATCTCAAGCATGTTTGTCAATGTTAGTGATCAAAACTATAAGTCTTGATTTATAGCCTATTTATAGATGTCTCGGAGTAGGACATAGATAGTGTAGTTGAGCTTAGATCTCTCGACGTTCATCTCTTAAAGACGAAGAACTACTAAGGAGATCTTGTGGAACTTCTTCGACAAAAAGTATGTGGAGACTTGAACTCATCTATCACTTGGAAAGTATATTTCTACTATCTCCTATATTGAGACATAAGTCATGTTAAGATATAGTTTTCTCTATACACATTTGAGATTTCGAGCTGAGTATATCTCGCTTACATATTTCTCGAATTATGTGTTGGTAAGCTTTCGCTTCGACCAAGTTCATCTTATATCATGAGAAAATTGCCAAGTAACATCTTACATGGTTTGTGTGATACAATCATTTGATGTAGGCTTGGAATGTTTCAATAATGATTATTTCAATATCTTGAAAATTGCTTTGATGCTAATAGTGTGTGAAAACGTCTATTGTCATTATAGAAGAATGTTTCAATGATTGAAATAAAGATTTGATGATGTAACCATATTTGGATATAAGCATATATAGTGTGTTCGCACATTAGTGTATAAATCCATAAACCGGAAGCCAAGAGTATGCATATGTGTGTACGAAATTGGTGAAGGAGACAGGTTAAGTATGCGTACCCGTACGCATACTGGCGGAAGTTCTCGAACCGAAATTTTTTGCTGAGTTTGGTTTTTGACAAACTCTTAACTAGTCACCTTAAGTATGCGTACCCGTACGCATACTGGCGGAAGTTTTCGGACCGAAAATTTCTGCTGAGTTTGGAAACTTTACAAACTCAAAACCGGTTGCTTAGGTACGCATACCCGTACTCATACTTAAGATGGTTACTTTGTTAAATTGTCCAGTTCATGGACTTAAATATTTAAATCATAAGGAATGCAATCTTTGTAAGTTGTGTCTATAATATCCATGATTGATTCAAGTGAATCAAACCGATTTGGTTTCAATTGTGTTTTCTAAACAATTGAACAACTCTTTAACTAGTTTCATTTGAGTCATTTGAACTAGTTATATATGGTTAAGATGAATAAGGTTGATATGAAAGTAATCATATGGCTAACCTCGGTTAACTATTTGTGAACCAACCTGGTGTACACGTTTAGGTACGGTTACATAAACCTAAATGAGGGTACATTTCATTTGTGTGTAACAAGCTAAGTTCGATCTAACGGTTCAAAGATATTAGCTTGGTTGAATCAGGTTATTCATCTAACGATGTATATTGAATGCTTTATTACCAAGGTAACTTGGATTGCAAACCCTGATTTGAAAACTATATAAAGGAGAACTCTAGCAACTGGTAAACCTAATCCCCACACCTCCTGTGTGTTACTAGTTGCATAACTAGAGTCGATTCTCCTTTAACCTTAGGTTTCTTCTCGAGACCCTGTAGGTTAACGACATGAAGACTTCATTGGGATTGTGAAGCCATACCCAACTATTATCTTTGTAGTTACGTGATCTGATCTTGATGTTTCTATCGTGTTGAGGGCAATTGAAATAGTTGGATCAAGATTTTGTATCTCCAATAGGAAAGATAGAAAAGTAATCACAAAAAAACTTCGTCTCATCGTTTGTGATTCCACAATAACTTGTTTCGCTAGTCGATTAAGTTTATTGTGAGGTGATTGATAATACTAGGTTGTTCTTCAGGAATATAAGTCCGTTTTATCAATTGGTTCCTATTCACCATGATTTATCAAAAGATGGAAAAAAAACTCTTGGGTATTTCTGTGGGAGACAGATTTATTCAATCCTATAGACTTTTCTGTGTGAGACAGATTTGTCTATCAAGTCTTCGACTTTGGGTTGTAGCAACTCTTAGTTGTGGGTGAGATCAACTAAGGGAATCAAGTGCGTAGTATCCTACTGGGATCAGAGATGTAAGAAGCACAACTGTACCTTGAATCAGTGTGAGATTGATTAGGGTTCAACTACAGTCCAGTCCGAAGTTAATTATGTTAGAGCACTGCTCGGTCGAACTCGCATGCGTTGCTATCTCAAGCATGTTTGTCAATGTTAGTGATCAAAACTATAAGTCTTGATTTATAGTCTACTATAACTAAGTATCGGACTAGGATAAAAAGTTTAGTTGAGCTGAAGAACTCCATGGCAATCATCATACAAGACGAAGAACTACTCAAGGAACTGGTGGAACTTCATCGAATAAAAGGTATGTGGAGACTTGAACTTATCTATCACTCAAAAGTGTATCTACTCTATCTCCTATCTTGAGACAAAAGTCGTTTTGCTATATAGACTTTAATTATACATATTTGCTATTTCGAGCCGAGTTTATCTCGCCTATCTATTTCTCGAATGTGTTGGTAAGCTTTCACTTTGGCCAAGTTCATCTTTACCTAGTGACGAAAGTCATGTTATGTTTCAATCACCTTGAAAATTGCTTTGACGAAAAATAGTTTGTGAATAACAACTATATAACGTCCTTTAAGAATGTTTCAATGATTGAAATGAGAGTTTAGATTATATAACCATTGTTGGATATAAGCATTGTGTGGTAACATATTTATGTATAAGTCATTATTCCTTGAACCAAAGTATGCGTACTTTGTTGATCAGGAAAACCGGAACAAGAGCTGGGAACTCAATCCGCGAACTGGCAGAGGTTCTCATCCCGAAAAAATCTGCTGGAGTTTGTGAACTCCTTCCGGGAACTTAAGTCCGCGAACTAAGTCCGCGTACTTGAGTTGGTTATATCTAAAGACGATTATTAATGAACTTAGATTTATATTAAACTAAGGAATGCAATTTGCAAACCGTGGCTATAAAGTTCATGAATCGATTCGAGTGGATGAAATCGTTTTTGCTTCAATTGTATCTTGTATACTTATAAGATTTATACAATTGAACAACTCTCTAACTAGTTCATTTGAGTCATTTGAACTAGTTATGGTGAAAAAAAATATGGTTGATATGAAAGTGCTCATATGGCTAACCATTTCGTTAAATATTTTTGAAACAACAAATGTACATGTTTGGGTACGGTTACACAAACCTAAAATCGTTCATTTCATTTGTGTGTAACAAGCTAAGTTTTCGATCCAACGGTTGAAAGATATTATCTTGAATCTAATCAGGTTTTCATCTAACGGTGAATATTAAATGCTTTGTTACTAAGCTAACATTGATTGCAAACCCTGATTTGAAAAACTATATAAGGGAGAACTCTAGCAACTGGGAAACCTAATTCCCACACCTCCTGTGTGATACTAGTTGTATAAGCTTGAGTCGATTCTCCTTTAACCTTAGGTTTCTTATCGAGACCCTGTAGGTTAACGACTTGAAGACTTCATTGGGATTGTGAAGCCAGACCGATACTACTTTCTTGTAGTTGTGTGATCTAATCTTGTTGATTCTATCGTGTTGAGTACAACCGTAACGATTGGCTTGAGATTAATATCTCCGGTAGGCAAGATATAAAAGTAGTCACAAAATCTTCGTCTTATCGTTTTTGATTCCACAATATCTTCTTTCGCCGCGTCGATTAAGATTATTGTGAGGTGATTGATAATACTAGGTTGTTCTTCGGGAATATAAGTCTGGTTTAACAATTGGTTCCTGTTCACCTTGATTCATCAAAATACATAACAAATCTTGTAGGTATTTTTGTGGGATACAGATTTATCTATTATCATAGACTTTTCTGTGTGATACAGATTTGTTTATTAAAGTCTTCGACTTTGGGTCGTAGCAACTCTTACTTGTGGGTGAGATCAGCTAAGGAAATCAAGTGTGTAGTATACTGCTGGGATCAGAAACGTAAGGAGCGCAACTGTACCTTGGATCAGTGCGAGATTGACTGGGGTTCAACTACAGTCCAGACTGAAGTTAGCTTGTAGTAGGCTAGTGTCTGTAGCGGCTTAATGCAGTGTGTGTTCAATCTGGACTAGGTCCCGGGGTTTTTCTGCATTTGCGGTTTCCTCGTTAACAAAATTCTGGTGTCTGTGTTATTTCTTTTCCGCATTATATTTTGTTGTATAATTGAAATATCACAGGTTGTGCGTTAAGATCAATCAATTAGAATATCCAACCTTTGGTTGTTGATTTACATTGATTGACACTTAAACATTGGTCTTTGGTACCGTTCAAGTTATTTCACATAATAATCAGGCTCACGGATTTCTATCTGTTCGATTTGCTGATTACATTGTGAAATAGAGATATTAGAACTCTTTGATATACTTTATTAAGATTGAGTCTAGTTGATTCTCTTGAAAGTATATTGGAGTTTGTCCATACAGATTGCTAATCGAAATATTGCGCGAGGTTGTTGTACGCCCGCTTTTTCAAATTGGTAGTAGGCTAGTGTCTGTAGCGGCTTAATACAGTGTGGTGTTCAATCTGGACTATGTCCCGGGGTTTTTCTGCATTTGCGGTTTCCTCGTTAACAAAATTCTGGTGTCTGTATTATTTCTTTTCCGCATTATATTTTGTTATATAATTGAAATATCACAGGTTGTGCGTTAAGATCAATCAATTAGAATATCCAACAGTGGGTTGTTGATTTACATTGATTACCACTTGCATTGGTCTTTGGTACCGTTCAAGTTACTCCTCTTATTCAATCGGGCTCGCAGATTTCTATTTGCTGATTGCGGATTCAATTAAGAGTTAGAGATATTAAACTCTTTGATATACTTTAATCTAGATTGAGTCTGACTGTCTAGTTGATTCTCTAGAAAGTATATTGGAGTAAGTCCTCTCAGATTTCCAAACGAATTGTTTGGTGTGGTTGTTAGACCTCCGCATTTTCAGAAGCCACTCATGGAAAGAATTATTTCTCCATTTCAAACTTCCTGTGTTTCTGGAAGAATGATAACACTATTATTTCCCATGAATTAATTCATTTTATGAAGAGAAAAGAAGGAGAAGGAGGATGGTTGGGTCTCAAGTTAGACATGTCAAAAGCTTTTGACAGGTTTGAATGGTCATTTCTTATCAAAGTTCTTCAAAGATTTGGGTTCAACAATGACTGGTGACTGGTGTAGGTTAATACATCAATACATTTGCACTACTTCCTTGTATGTTCTTCTTAATGGTTCTTCTTGTGAAGAGTTTAATCCCTCTAGAGGCATTATACAAGGAGATCCTTTATATCTTTATACTTGCTATGAAATGGTTTTCAAGAAATTTACTAGATGCTCATAATTCAAAGGCAGCTGCAAGAGGATCTTTACCTATTAATCATTTGATTTTTGCAGATGATTGTCTCCTTATCACTCATGATAATTTAAACAGTGTGAATAATCTTCTTCAAATTTTGCAGGATTTTAGTTCACAATCTGGTCAAGTCATTAATTTTGACAAATCTTCGGTGTTCTGTAGCAACAATATGGATCAATCTGTTTGCAATACTCCCGGTCATATTCTTGGAGTTAAACTTATGAAGGAAAATGAGAAATATCTAGGGTCACCTCTTCTGATTGGTAGGTCCAAAGTCAAGTCCTTTGAAGAAATTCAGTTTGCTTTTGAAAAAAAGATTGGGAAACTGGCAAGGTATCAACCTACATCAAGCTGGTAGAAATACAATGGTAAAAACAGTTCTTACTGTTGTACCTATGTATCAGATGACTACTTTTAAGATGCCTAAAAAACTTCTTAAAAAACTTGATTCTATATACAGAAAATTCTGGTGGGCATATAAGTCTAATATAGGCTAAAACTTAATAGCATGGCAGAACATGTGCTTGCCAAAAGATTTGGGTGGATTAGCATTTAGGGAATTGGAAATGCTAAATCATGCACTTCTCACAAAACTAGCTTGGAGAATATGTCAACATTCACATCATTTGTTGACTAGACTCTTGAAGGCTAAATATTTTTTTAAAAAGCAGAGTTTCTACATCTAACAAATGAAAGAAACAACTCGTCTTGGACTTGGGAAGGTTTTTAAAAAGGCCTATCTATACTTCAGCAGAATTATTGCATGGAGGTAAATAATGGTAAAAGTACTAAAATTTGAGTTGACAGATGGATTATTGGACTAGACTCTAAAGCTGAGCCTCTTCATCCTTCTCATCTTCAATATGTGTTTGTTAGTGAGTTGATTCTTCCTGATACTAATGATTGGAATGTACCTCTTCTCAGCACTTTATTTATTCCATACACAATTGAGAAAATCCAAAGGATGCAGCTATTTATTCAAGAAGATGATGTAGTTCAGTGGATACCTTCAAAAGATGGTAAATTTACTGTCAAGAGTACTTACAATAAGCCTATGGAGATCAGAGTCCAACATCATGCAACTTTAAATATGGTTCTAACAGCAGTTTGGAAAGCACTCTGGAAGATGAAGTTAACCACATCGTGTTAAGTTATTTATTTGTAAGTGCCTGAAGGACATTTTTCCTACAAGAATCATATTGTCTCAAGCCATGCAACACATTGAATCTCATTATGAGATATGTAAACAGGAAGACGAAACTCTATATCATCTGCTAATAAGTTGCAGACATGCCAAAACAGTCTGGAGATTACTTAACATTAATATTGATCAAGTTATCAATAATTGTCAGACTGTAAGAGATTTGATCATATCTTGGTTTCACAATGTTCAAAACACTGGTACAGCCAATCTTCAAAATTGGAGAGAATTATCAATTGTTGGATGTTGGATAATATGGAAAGAAAGATGCGACTGCATCTTTCAGGAAACATCTCTCAACCCTATTAACACTTCTTCTAGAACACAATATCAACTGCTTAGTTTCAATAAATTTGTGCTGGATAGAGTATTTGATACTATTACTTCAAACTCAATACATGCATCTCTTGATATTCATGCATATGATCACTTGCATACCATTCATAGAAAAGACACAGAATCATTTAAATTATTTTTTGATGCTTCATATGATCAGGATTCTAATGAATGTGGTACTGGTATTGTCTTGCTCAATAATGCAGGTGATTGTACAGGGTTCAAAGGAACTTATGCAACTGGAGTGATAGATGTTGAGGCTAAAACATACAAAGCAATGCTGGAGTGATTAAGATGGGCTACAAATATGGAGCTGGACAAGATACACATTGTTGCTGATGCTGAAGTAGTTGTTAATGCTATCAATAATAATAATTTGTCACTTAATGAGATGGGAAAATAAGAAGCTATTAAGAGATATAATTTTTTTAATAGATTCATTTTCTTTGTTAAAGTCAGTCATGTTGATTCCATTTCAAAAGTAGTGAGGCAGGATAAGTTGGTAGTCGAAGAGTTCAATATTGATCATCTGCACATTGAAACTCTGTTATCCAAGTTTTATGAACGTGACAAGATTTATTAAATAAAATCATCTAGTTACCCAAAAAAGAAAAGAAAAAAAGAAAAACAAATTCATAACTATAAGTCAATGAGGTGGATCCAAGGCGGCCAATCAACAAAGTTTGAAGAGGGACCACTTATTGATTGACATCGGGACAGGTGAACTCACTTAAAATTGTCGACTGTACAATGAAAGATCTCTGAATACAGTACACTTCAGCCGTATAATGAGGCTGCTCAGGTGGTGGCAGTGCGCGAATACCTCGAAATATAAGATTAAGAAATGATCATCATCCTCTTGGCTAAAATAGATTTCTATGCCAAAGGAAGACTTTCACGTAGACTTGAAGTATATGCCAATAATTATATCCCTTTTCATTCCGTTTCCCACCCTTTCATAGATAGGAAAAGACATACCTTCACCAAATGGGATTCCGAGCAATTTACCATATTAATACTTCTGTTATTTTTTTTATTTTTATTTTTTGAATACTTCTGTTATATTCAAATCCAACTAAAATATAACTCCGCTCAATTTGGGCATGACGCATAAAATAAGCTTGCCCTGTTTCCAGAACAGATCAATGACCATCTTGATGGAATGAGGATTTATACGGGCCCATAATGACGAGTTTGCGTACAAAAATAGAACCAAAAATATATTGTTTCTCACCTTGTTCTCATCCTCATGTACCGTCATGATATTGTCAAACAATCAAAATATCTCCGCACAGTACACTATAGTATACTATATTACGTGCATGGATTGAGTAATTCGTGCATACACGTTAAAGATGTAATGTGATGGATCCTACGGACGTTACATATTACCGATATTGTTTCCATTTTCACCATTTTTGGCCAGATAGGTGTTGGGTTTTAATCGAAAATGCCGCGGTACTATGTAGGGAGATTCCACACCTTATTAGTCTCCACCTAGAACACCGTATATCCCATGTGGGACTAATCTCATGGGCTTGGGTCGAGCCAAATCCCCAACAATCTCCACCTTGGCGAGATCCAAGCCATCTCACCAACTATCGTCGTACGATCACCGTTATGCAACATCTTGAGCTACACCTTACTCCTTCATGTCCACAACTCCACATTGATTGGCACCACTTAGGTGTACTGCATGCCAACTCAATCTACCGTACACGATAGTCATACTACCGTCGAATCTGGTTACAGTCAATATGCGCCACTGAGCCTTGGCCGCCACTTCGAGCTTGCTCCACCTGAGTTAGAGAGGGAGACGATCTAACTCCACCATGAGCCCTAGCTTCGGCTTGCCATACTCCACCCAAGTTAAAGTGTTCCGCACCACTTAACTCCACCTTGCGCACCTCATCCTTCTTTAGGGTTGACATCCATAACCGTTCGATCTCTAAGTAGTCCTAGCTCTGATACCATTTGTTGGGGAAATTGGTATATAACTGTTGATGGTGGTTTTTAACTTAGGGTTAAAATCGTAAAACCATACATCTGACATGACGTCACTATGACCACTAGCGCATTTATTGAATCAATCAGCATGCCTACGTAAGAATTACCAGGGTACCTTTTTTATACATGTGTCATGTTCCACGACAGAACCCTTAGTATTGATCGACATCATCTTCGTACATACCAAACCCTAATTCTCACGCCATTGTGCCAATGGCAAACCATGCCAGCCACATCTCCGCGCCGAGGCATGCCGACCATGCCAGTCGCACCACTGTGCCAATGGAAAACCATGCCAGCCACATCTCCGCGCCGAGGCATGCCGACCATGCCATCCGCACCACTGTGCCAATGGAAAATCATGCCAGCCACATCTCCGCGCCAAGGCATGCCGACCATGCCAGCCGCACCACTGTGCCAATGGCAAACCATGCCAGCTACATCTCCGCGCCGAGGCATGTCGACCATGCCAGCCGCACCACTGTGCCAATGAAAAACCATGCCAGCTACATCCCCGCGCCAAGGCATGCCGAACATGCCATCCACATCTCCGCGCCAAGGCATGCCAACCATGCCATCCGCACCACTGTGCCAATGGAAAACCATGCCAGCCACGTCTACCGCGTCAAGGCATGCCAACCATGGCATACCAAACCCTTGGCCCCACCATGCCAAGCCAACCGCACCTTGCCTTGGCCCTAGCCATGCTGGCCGCACCATGCACCAATGGCATGCCAAACCCTTGGCCCTAGCCATGCTGGACGCACCATGCGCCAATGGCATGCCAAACCCTTGACCCCACCATGCCAAGCCAACCGCACCTTGCCTTGGCCCTACCATGCCAAGCCGTCCAAACCCTTGGCCCCACTATGCCAAGCCATCTGCACCATTCTGCCTTGGCCCCACTATGCCAAGCCGTCCGCACCATTCTGCCTTGGCCCCACTATGCCAAGCCGCCGACACCATTATGCCTTGGCCCCACTATGCCAAGTCGTCTGCACCATTCTGCCTTGGCCCCACTATGCCAAGCCATTTGCACCATTCTTCCTTGTCCCTACCATGCCAAGCCATCCAAACCCTTGGCCCCAATATGCCAAGTTGTCAGCGCCATTTGCCTTGGCCCTACCATGCGTCCTTCCCTATGCGGCTACCAAAACTAAGGCTTGCAACGATCAACGGCCACCCTTCAATCCTAGATGCAAATCCTAGCCGTCCAAGGTCGCCAGACAACGCATGGTGACCTTTGGCCCAAAACCACGCCAAGGCATGCCATGCCACATGTGACGATGGCATGCCAACCAACTTGTCGCGCCATACCATGCCGGCCTTCCCTATGCGGCTACCAAAACGAAGTCGTGCGACGATGAACGATCATCCTTCAATCCTAGATGCAAATCCTAGCCGTCCAAGATCGCCAGACAACACATGTAACCTTTGGCCCAAAACCCTAGTTTTGGCCACGCCAAAACGCGCTAAGGCATGCCATGCCACATGTGCCAATGGCATGCCAACCACCTTGCCGCGCCATACCATGCCAACCTTCCCTATGCGGCTACCAAAACGAAGGCGTGCGACGATCAACGGCCACCCTTCAATCCTAGATGCAAATTCTAGCCGTCCAAGGTTGCCAAACAACGCACGGTAACCTTTGGCCCCAAACCCCAGTTTTGGCCACGCCAAACCGTGCCAAGGCATGTCATGCCACATGTGCCAATGGCATTCCAACCACCTTGCCGCGCCACGCCATACCGGCCTTTTCTATGCAGATGCCAAAACGAAGGCCTGCAACGATCAACGACCACCTTTTCGTCTAAGACGCAGATCTTAGCCGTCCAAGGTTACCAGCTAATGCATGACAACTTTTGGCCCTAGTTTGGCATCGCTTAAACAAAGCCAAAACCCTAACTTTTGACCGTCGAAGGTCACCGAGCCGGCAAGTCTCCCAAGCTCGACTTGCCAGACGAAAACAACATGCTACATGTTTTCCACGAAAACACTCGAGACATCGACGCATATCATAAACTGGGGGATGCTCATTGGGTATTGGTTTGGCGGTTTACAGCGTGCGGCGTACACTACGCCCGTTATAGGAAAGTTTCATAAGGATGAGGCGGTTAGTAAATACAGGGAGTAATGGTGAAACGCTTTCTTTTATGGAACATCAATTCCAGGCGTTACCGGTTACCACCTTCTCCCATTTACTCACCCGTTTTCCATTTCTTAATGAGACCAGAGTACGTTTCACTTCGACTTGTATAAATAGGCATTACCTATTTCCACCGGACAACAAGTTTAGGTCAGGAGCATACAACACTCAGAAAATATTTGCTAGTTTTCCATCTGTTAGCTTCCCACTTTCTGATACAAGTCGTGAAACAACTACTCTTCCAGAATCAACTATTATGGTCTCAACACTCTCATCGCTTCCCTCCCCAAAACCAACCCTTCTCCTTCACTTTGTGACCGAAGCAAGTCTGGAACGGCCATTTCTTGGTTTAGGCTGGATTTGTACAGATTGATCTCTCAAATCTAAAGTACTCCCTTGCAGTACATTGTTTAGGGTTTAAACTCGTTTCTCACCCACACACCCTAAATTACCAAAATCAACAGAAATCGTTTTCATCCTCAAACAATTGGAGACCACAGTGGGAGATTGATCTTTCGGTTACAATGTCAATTTTCAATCCTCGATCTCATACTTCGACCCCAAACGTCAGGACGGTAGAGGAAAACGATCCGCTCAGGGATCGATGACTCAGCTACCAGACGGCCCGATACGATCCGCTCAAGGATCGACGACTCAGCTACCAGACGTCCTGATAAGATCCGCTCAGGGATCGACGACTGAGTTACCAGACGACCCGATTACCAGTCATGACACCGCAAGGGGCGACTGGGAACTTCCCAGAGGTTAAAAGCAAACGATCCGCCCAGAGATCGACGACTCGATTATCAAGTGACTCAGGGACGACTGGGGACTTTCCACAATCGCGGTGCTTCCCACAAAACTCGGACTTGCACCTGACTCATTTTTCGTTAGCAGATCCAAAAAACCGAGTAAGTCTTGCCTAGACAAAATACATGGTTTACTATTTCAAGTTTTCACGGGAATGATAAAACCGATAGCCATGTTATGTTTCATCCCATGTCATCTAACGACACGCAACGTTCACGGTTCCATATCTTCCCTGGGATGTTTGTGTCAGTTACAATCATGACCAAAAACGACATCATCCTAAAACAGTTCATCCCGAATATAATCCAAAACCCTCGTAGGTAACACTTGTCTATCAACCCAAAAATCCAGAAAATCAAACCATAAACCAGGTGTTTTGTTTGACTTACAAAAAAAAAAAAAAGGAAAACCCTAACGCCCGGTTCTTCGTGGAATCAGTCACCTACCCGTACGTACCCACTTTACATAATAATGATTACCCGCCACTATTCATGAGGTAGCCGACGCTACTACGGTGATATTCGAAGAGGAATTGTTTACGATGAATTATTTCTACAAGTTTATGAAAGGCATCCCTACGGCTAGGGTTTACACCAGTTCAGAAGAACAATATTTCTACAGATTTATGGAAGGAATACCTATGGCTAAGGTTTGCACCAACACAAGAAAAAACAAGAAAAAAAATTGAAAGAGAAACACTGGAGTACATACCTGAAATATGCTTTCCCACTTTATTGCTACCGCGCCATGCCAAGTTAGCGCCTTTCCAAGCAAGCGCCTATTCCAAGCCGATCTAGCGCTAACAGCTTGCATCCATCCAGCGCTAACAACTTTCATCTTTCCAGCACCAGCAACTTGCATCTCTTCCAGTGCTGATAGATTGCATCCTTCCAGCGCTAACAACTTGCATCTTCCTAGCGCCAACAGCTTGCATCCTTCCAGCGTTGCTCTTGAACGCTCAGTAGAAGGAAATCAGCAATCCAATTTCATCACACATAGATATCAGGAACAACTTCTCCAAAATTAAGGCAAGGAGATCAGCAACCCCCCTGAGCACAAAGACTCTCTTCCCGTCAGGAGATGCATGATTTCGGGGACTTCGCCCACAAAATTGTGCAGTCTATGATGGAAAATTTATGAGAGATTTTATATTTTACCAAGGCGCAACGTCAAGACATATTTGCAGCCCTCAACTGTGTTGTGTCAGGAAAACATCTATTTCCATCCAAGAAGTCGTTCCCAAAAACATCTATTTCCATCCAAGAAGTCGTTCCCAAAACCCTACCTCTCTTGGAAAGCACGATAGATGGAACTGGGGACTCCTAACCACTGTTCACTTGAAGGGTGTCTAGTTTGACATCACACTGATTGAAGCAACCTCTCCGCTTCAACGTCCTCCAGCAGCGGCTTCGTTTCAACGTTTACTTCAGCCGCCGCTCCGCTTCAGCATTCTCTCCATAAGATGCTCCGGGATCGAAGCCGAAGATTCGGCGTTTGTCTTCTTAAGTTTCAACATCCTCTCCAAGAGCCGAAGCCGCCTCAACGCCGCTTCCTCCTGCCAAGGATCATACCGGGACCGCCATTCCTTCCTGCAAAGGATCGTACATCCACGCTCCCCATGTCAAGGATCATGATCGCAGCCAGCCAATCTTCGTAGTCATGACCGCCTTTTGATCCATCCCGCCAAAACTCATGATCATGGACAGTTTTCCCTCTTAGGTATCCAACCAATCCTTTTACTTCCATGGATGCCCATACAATTCCAGCCAACCTACTTTGTTACCACGACAATGTAGTCTCTTCTGATTACATCTTCTACCAAGAACAGTTACCACTCATTTGTTGATACCAGCCAGAGCTTCACCACAACAGCAATCGCTACAAATATGAAAATATGTAAACCATACTTGGGGACTGAGGATATACACGGAATCCATTCACTGTCAAAGCTCAGAAGACACAGTCAACCAAAATGCCATAGCCACAACAAGGTCATCTACTCTTCAAGGGTGCAGCGCAAGAATATCATCACCTCTATGTCTAGAAGACACCTTCAACACTTTGCGAGGCCGCGGAGGATCCCAAGCCTGCTTAGAGGAAAACAACTTCAGAAACTAAAGAAAAATGCGACTGGGGACTGCTCATCGCACTCGACGACCATCAAAAACTCATAAGATAACTCCAGAGACGCGGCTGAAACATTTTCTTGAAGAAATAGAGGAAGCAACGATAAACAACATAACTATCTCATTTCTACCTCTTCGCTATCCAGAATATTTCGTCCATGTGATATTATGAGCATCCCAGCGTCGCATACAAAAGAATACAATAAGCTTGTATCAAACCCCGTGGACGTGGAGTCAAGACGATGCAATGAAAGTAGGCTACACATGGGGACTACCAACATGGGACGCTTTCACTCCCCTCAACCAAGTTATTTCTGATTTCAACATCATCACTGTCGAAGTTTTACGAGCCACGGGAATTTCTTAACACAAATCCATACATGTGCATCGAAGACTCCAAAAGCACGCCACAGAGATACATTCACATGTTCGGCCGTGCCATCGGATCTAACAGAAATATAACTGGGGACTGCTCACCGCATCTCATTCCATACGATAGTCCAAAATTCATAAGATGGTTCGAAGGATGTCTCTTAGAACAAAGTCCTTGAAGACTTGGTAGCAGCATTTCTGTAACGAAACGTCTCCCAACTCATATATTTCATCTAGTGGCTCCGGAAGATTTCGACCATACAAGCATCCACAACATACTGTCATCGCAATCAGAAGGTCCAGGACTGAACAACATAAAATCAAGGATGGACCGACAACGCAACCACATCCATCCGTCCCAAGAATGCAATGAAGTTTGGTAAATTTTGGAATCCACTGGAGAGACACTGCAGACAAAAGCACGGATCCGGACGAGCGACAGAAAAAAGAAAAAGGTCAATACCTCTTTTCATATGGACGGATTTTCTAGAGTTTTCACAGAATAAAGTTTCCTTCTTGCTCCATGAACGGGAATAGATGACTCGGCTCGACTATGTTACCCCGGGCCCGCAACATCCCTCCTGAATTCTTCCTGAATTTCACTGTCGGGACGTTTTCACCTCCTAAACGAGCTCCAAACCTAAATATTCCAGCGTACGGAGACAGGAAATTCTTTTCCGGTCAGATGGAGGGGCGGACCGTCAAAATCCGAGTTCGTACGAGAATTATACAACGATTTCAGTAAGGGGTGCTAATTAGGGTTTCGGCATCCCAAACCCTGATTTCGACGTTGCCAGGCGCCATCACCATTGTTTGGTATCCGAAGTTCCAAAACCAGTTCCCATCCTTCCATGGAACTGAAGCCAGTCGTCATCCTTCCACGGAACTGAAGCCATTCGACATCATTCCACAGGCCCGCAACATCCCTCCTGAATTCTTCCTGAGTTTCACTGTCGGGTCGTTTTCACCTCCTAAACGAGCTCAAAACCTAAATGTTCTCACGTAGGGAGATAGGAAATTCTTTTCCGGTCAGATGGAGGGGCATACCGTCAAAATCCGATTTCGTACGAGAATTCTACAACGATTCTAGTAACGGGCACTAATTAGGGTTTCGGCATGCCAAACCCTAATTTAGACAAAGTTTTCATACGCCATCACTACCATTTGATAACCGAAGTTCCAACATCATCACCATCGTTTGGTAGCCAAAGTTCTGAAACCAGTTTACACAATTATGTGGACTGAAGACAGTTTCCACCATTCCGCGGACCGAAGCCAGTTTCCTTCCATTCCAAGCCGACCGACGCCTGCGGCTCCCGATCCAAGCCGACCAACGCCTGCGACTCCCATTCCAAGCCAACCAACGCTTGCGGCTCCCATTCCAAGCTGACAATCAACATCTCACCACTTAACGGTCTAACCAGCAACACCACAAGTAGAATCTATGCAAGGCCTCCAACACGAGAATCACGAACTCTCCTTACCTATCGAAAAAGGTTAGTCGGGTCTTCTTGACCATCTTTTCACGACTTGTCATTTCGATTTTGTCCTCGACAGTCACCATCTTATGCTTACATCGCAACAATGCTCCTGTTCCGAGCTAAGCAGGGGACTTAATGTTGATGGTGGTTTTTAGCTTAGGGTTAAAATCTCAAAACCATACATCTGACATGACGTCACTATGACCACTAGTGCATTTATTGAATCAATCAGCATGCCTACATAAGAATTACCAGGGTACCTTTTTTTATACATGTGTCATGTTCCACGGCAGAACCCTTAGTATTGACCGACATCATCTTAGTACATACGAAGACCTAATTCTCACGCCACTGTGCCAATGGAAAACCATGCCATCTACATCTCCGCGCCGAGGCATGCCGACCATGCCAGCCGCACCATTGTGCCAATGGCAAACCATGTCAGCCACATCTCCGCGCCGAGGCATGCCAACCATGCCAGCCGCACCACTGTGCCAATGACAAACCATGCCAGCCACATCTCTACGCCAAGGCATGCCGACCATGCTAGCCGCACCACTGTGCCAATGGAAAACCATGCCAGCCACATCTCCGCGCCGAGGCATACCGACCATGCCAGCCACACCACTGTGCCAATGGCAAACCATGCCAGCCACATCTCCGCGCCAAGGCATGCCGACCATGCCAGCCGCACTACTGTGCCAATGGCAAACCACGCCAGCCACATCTTCGTGCCAAGGCATGCCAGCCGCACCACTGTGCCAATGGAAAACCATGTCAGCCACGTCTACCGCGCCAAGGCATGCCAACCATGGCATTCCAAACCCTTGGCCACATCATGCCAAGCCAACAACACCTTTCCTTGGTCCTAGCTATGCTGGCCGCACCATGCGCCAATGACATGCCAAACCCTTGGCCCTAGCCATGCTGGACACACCATGCGCCAATGGCATGCCAAACCCTTGGCCTCACCATGCCAAGCCAACCGCACCTTGCCTTGGCCCTACCATGCCAAGCCGTCCAAACCCTTAGCCCCACTATGCCAAGCCGTCCAAACCCTTAGCCCCACTATGCCAAGCCATCCGCACCATTCTTCCTTGGCCCCACTATGCCAAGCCGTCCGCACTATTCTGCCTTTTCCCCACTATGCCAAGCCGCCCGCACCATTCTTCCTTGGCCCCACTATGCCAAGCCGTCCGCTCCATTCTTCCTTGGCCCCACTATGCCAAGCCATTCGCACCATTCTGCCTTGGCCCTACCGTGCCAAGCCGTCCAAACCCTTGGACCCACTATGCCAAGCCGTTAGCGCCATTTGCCTTGGCCCTACCATGCCGGCCTTCCCTATGCGGCTACCAAAACGAAGGCGTGCAACGATCAACGACCACCCTTCAATCCTAGATGCAAATCCTAGCCGTCCAAGGTCGCCATACAACGCATGGTAACCTTTGGCCCGAAACCCTAGTTTTGGCCACGCCAAACTGCTCCAAGGCATGCTATGCCACATGTGCCAATGGCATGCCAACCACCTTGCCGCGCCATACCATGCCAGCCTTGGTGGCTCTCTAAAAGAGTCACAGAAATGATACCTGCAAGAGCACATGGTCTGTTGTAGTGAGTGTGCAAGGCAGGGTCGAACCACAGAGACTAGGGTGTATAGTTGAAGTTTTTAAGCTAGTTATCTAAATTAACAAGGCAGTAACTAAAGCAATGAGGTAACAGTGACAGAGAACAAAGAAAGTGAAATTCAGTGGTAGTGAATAAGAAACATTGAAACAAAGATAAACAAACCAAGGCTGTGAGCCAAGGGCAGTGATAAAGAAACAAAGGCAGGTCCTCCAGCTATGTTCTTGTCCCTTGTTAGTTATCAGTCAGCTTCTAGGCTTTCTGAATAACTAGATGACAGTTGCGGTTCAAAGCCGGCTGTTCATCTAAGGTTTGGTCTAGAAAGGAGGCTAAAGGCACTAAGATGAATTCTAAACCTTGTGATAGTTGGGGATCTCACACTGCAACTACCCGCAGAGAAGCTTGCTTAGTGTTTTAACAACCTATAAGGATATTCAATTCTAGACAATTCAAGCACAACAAGATCAAAGAATGGATAGGATAAAAACAATTGAAATGCACAACATCATTTAAAATAAAAACTAACCCTTGAGGCACTGGCTATTCCTGTCCTCTTGGGTGAAGCACTGGCTAGTCCAGGCATAACTTCTAACACACACCCATCATCCCTATTTATACACAAACCAACTTCCCCAAAACAGGACCACATCTGTCCAATTAGGGTTTGGTGAAAATACAAATTAAATCAAAAAAAATCCTACCTAACTCTGATAACAACCCTAATATACTAACCCATACTTCAATTAAACATGTAATCGATTCCCCCAAAAAATCCCCAATGTCAGAAAAATTAGGGTTTTAAAAATTGAAATTAAAATTTTACCTAATCTCTGAATCCAATCAAACTTCGATCCATGCTTGTAATTGGTCCTCTCTTGCTTCCCATACCGCCAATTTGACTCTAGCTCGACCTAATTTACCCACTTCACACCTAGGGTTTCGGAGAAGGATATGTGTGAAATAGGTAGAATAGATGGACTAGGGAGAGGGGAACAATGATGGGTTATCATTGTTCGACGTTGTGGTGATTATGGTGGTGATGGCGGAGCAGTTGAGAGAGCAGGTGGAGGAGAAGGTGGTGGAGATGGTGGTGGTATGGCGTCTGTAGAGGAATGGAGAAGATGGAGTCGATGGTTTTGGGAAGAAAGGTGTGTTTGGTTGGGTTAATAGATTTGGGTTCTTGGGTGTTGAGCGGGTTTAGCAATTGTTGATGAACAGCGAGGATGAGACGTTGGATGCGAAGATGATGGATCGATCTAACGGCGAGATGGAAGGAAGCGGGGAGCGACCGTTGGATGCCCGATACAACGAAACTGACGCCTCAAGATGGAGTTAGGTGCTGTAGTGTTAGACATAAGCTTCAGACTTTGATGTACTGGCGATGCTGCGACCGTAGGATGCTGAGATGATCCAATCTGACGGCTAGAAAGGGAAACGGGTATGGATATAGGAAATGGATTTGGATGAGGGTTTTGGGACTTGGGTATGCCAAGCCCATATCTTCTTTAAGAACAATTCTTCCTCTTCAAGCCCACTTCTAGCCTTTTGGTCTTGTGCACAACATTCTTCGCGGCTTCCTTGTGTGATTCCTCTTGGCTTCCACCACTTTTCTGCTCTTTTTGCTCCGTAATTCATCCAAGCTTTATTTAGTACCTAAAAATACAAAATTAATTAATAAAAATATTTATTCTTGAAAACAATGAAAATACAGAATATGGGATAAAATGTAGAATTAATGCACAAAAGATGAGTTAAATTCCAAGAAAAATATATAGAAATATGCACTTTTTAGCACTCATCAAGCCTTCCCTATGCGGTTACCCAAACGAAGGCGTGCGACGATCAACGACCACCCTTCAATCCTAGATGCAAATCCTAGTCGTCCAAGGTCGCCAGACAACGCATGGTAACCTTTGGCCCAAAACCCTAATTTTGGCCACGCCAAACCGCGCCAAGGCATGCCAACCACCTTGTCGCGACATACCATGCCGGCCTTCCCTATGCGGCTACCAAAACGAAGGCGTGCGATGATCAACGACCACCCTTTAATCCTAGATGCAAATCCTAGCCATTCAAGGTCGCCAGACAACGCATGGTAACCTTTGGCCCAAAATCCTAGTTTTGGCCACGCCAAACCGCGCCAAGGCATGCCATGCCACATGTGCCAATGGCATGCCAACCACCTTGCCGCACCATACCATGCCAGCCTTCCCTATGCGGCTACCAAAACGAAGGCGTGCGACGATCAACGACCACCCTTCAATCCTAGATGCAAATCCTAGCCTTCCAAGATTGCCAAACAACGCACGGTAACCTTTGGCCCCAAACCCCAGTTTTGGCCACACCAAACCGTGCCAAGGCATGCCATGCCACATGTTCCAATAGCATGCCAACCACCTTGCCGCGCCACGCCATACCGGCCTTCCCTATGGGGATGCCAAAACGAAGGCCTGCAACGATCAACGACCACCTTTTCATTTAAGATGCAGATCTTAGCCGTCCAAGGTTACCAGCTAACGCATGACAACTTTTGGCCCTAGTTTGGTCTCGCCTAAACAAAGCCAAAACCCTAACTTTTGGCCGCGCCTAAACCAGGCCATATTAAAGCCATACCGAGCATGCTTTCATGCCACTGGCTACCAAACGAAGGGTTGCAATAATCAACGGCTACCTTTCCTCTTAAGATGCAAAATCTTGATCGTCGAAGGTCACCAAGCCGGCAAGTCTCCTAAGCTGGACTTGCCAGACGACAACAACATGCTACATGTTTTCCACGAAAACACTTGAGACATCAACACATATCACAAACTGGGGGATGCTCATTGGGTGTTTCTTTGGCGGTTTACAGCGTGCGGCGTACACTACGCCCGTTATAAGAAAGTATAAAAAAGTGTCATAAGGATAAGGCGGTTAGTAAATACAGGGAGTAATGGTGAAACGCTTTCTTTTATGGAACATCAATTCTAAGCGTTACCGGTTACCACCTCCTCTCATTTACTCACCCGTTTTCCTTTTCTTAATGAGACCAGAGTACGTTTCACTTCGACTTGTATAAATAGGCATTACCTATTTCCACCGAACAACAAGTTCAGGTCAGGAGCATACAACACTCAGAAAATATTTGCTAGCTTTTCATCTGTTAGCTTCCCACTTTCTGATACAAGTCGTGAAACAACTACTCTTCCAGAATCAACTATTTTGGTCTCAACACTCTCTTGGCTTCCCTACCCAAAACCAACCCTTCTCCTTCACTTTGTGACGAAAGCAAGTCTGGAACGGCCATTTCTTGGTTTAAGCCGGATTTGTACAGATTGATCTCTCGAATCTAAAGTACTCCCTTGCAGTACATTGTTTAGGGTTTAAACTCGTTTCTCACCCACACACCCGAAATTACCAAAATCAACAGAAATTGTTTTCACTCACAAACAATTACCTAAAGCTCTGATACCAATTGATGGATCATACGGACGTTACATAGTACCGATATTGTCCCCACTTTCACCACCTTTGGCCAGACAGGTGTGGGGTTTTAATCGAAAAGGCCTCGGTACTATATAGGGAGATTCCACACCTTATTAGTCTCCACCTATAACTCCTCATATCCCATGTGGAACTAATCTCATGAGCTTAGGTCGAGCCAAATCCCCAACATAACGCACCCATAATACTCCACACAATACCACTAAACCACCCAAAATGTCAACTGTCGGTCGATATAAATACAGAGTACTTAGATTTTGTTATCAATCACATCTTCTACCTTTCTTAATCTCATAACCATCTTTTTGTACCTAATGGCATTCATAGCCAACATAAAAACCAGTTCATTTCTTGTCTTAATCTGTTTTTTAACCTTCTCTTTGCATACAACAACAACAACAGAAGCATGCCACAAAACTGATAAAGCAGCTCTACTTGATTTCAAGAGTAAGATCACACTAGATCTTGCTGAGCTGTTAAAAACGTGGAATAAATCCACTGATTGTTGTACCAAATGGGAAGGTGTCGCTTGTGGTTCCAACGGTCGCGTCGTAAATCTTTCACGCTCTGGTATATTTTCTCCAATTCTGGACGTTTTGCGTTCATGGCAGGAACTATTTCTCCTTCAACGGAAAATTGAGTAGATCACTAAGTACTCTAAAGCTTCGAAAGAACGGGTTTACAGATGGTATTCCTTCAGGGGTAATAAATTTGCCGAGCCTTGCAAATTTGATGTGTCCTACAACAAGTTGACCGGGAAAATTCCTGCTCATAAGAAGACATGTCCTGCTTCTTCTTTCGAGGGTAACTCCGGCCTATTCGGCTCCCCACTTCCTCCTTGTAAAGCTACGTAATAACCCCTTTCTATCTCTAGCTGATAATAATGAAGAAGAACTCATTAAGTTTGTTTTGCTTCATTTTTTATTTTTTTTTGCAAACTTAAGCCAGAGTTCATCAGCAGTTGTATTGTTTTGGGCTCATCATCTAATTATTACCCAATGTTTTTTTTTTTATTTTTGATGCAAATTTAGTACCCAATGATACATCTACAAAATGTTCTAACATGTGTAGTACGGCATGATAATTATTACAGTATCTTAAGTTTGACATCAGAAGGTTGGTATTTTATGTAGGAAGAACCAAGAAGTTGATGATTAATGATATGATAAAATATTTTTTTCGATCACCACTAAAACTCTTAACTGTATTTGGATTTAGGTTTCCTGATTTAAAAAAATAAAAACAAACTCTCATTTGAGAATTAAAAAGTAACCTGATGAACCCGCTTAAAACTCGACTGGGTCGACTTGTTCACCGGTTGAACCGTCTAATTCACACGATTTATTGGGTTTTAAGGCAGATTAGTAGGTCAAGGGTGACCCAATCCATTTTTTCTACTGGTTCACCGATTCAAATGTCGAACCTCCAATCCGGTCTGGGTTTTAAAACATTGATTAATACTACAACTCCTAAATTTAAACAATCCATTAGCCCGACCAGTAGGCTCTTTGTTAAGTTTCTCTCTTTGTATGTAGAGCAGTTCTAGATTGACTGAAATTTACACAACATTTTGTCCCAAAGCTGTAATAGAAATGGTGGCCCCAGCAACCCTGGAGTTTAGCAGCAGGCCACAGCTATTAGAGTCCGGTACATATCGACCCGTAAAACTTGGGTGCATCTATCATTTTTGTTGTATGTGACCTCTTCCGTACATCTTCTTCAATCTATAAAAAGAAAGTCAATAAAATAAGACCTGGATTGGGGTCGATCCAAGGCAGCCAATCAACAAATTTTGAAGAGGGAGGGACCACTCATTGCATTGACATTGGGAAGGTGAACCCCACTTTGATTGAGGGACTAGCCGTACTTGGCTATTTACTTGATAGTTATCCAATTTAAAATTGTCAAGTGTACTTCTCGAGTAGTGAAAGATCTGAGCACAGTACTACTTCAGCCGTGTAATGAGGCTTCTCCGGTGGTGGCGGTGCAAGTAGCTCAAAATATATGCTATATAATATTTATAGATTATGATTGATGACCATCCCACCTCTTGGCTAAAATACATTTCCATGCGAAAGTGAGCCTATCACGCAAACTGTGATTATGTGAAAGGTGAAGTATGCCAATAATTTAAACCCTTTTAATTCCGTTTCCCACCCTTTCATGGAACGGAAAAGACGTACACCTTCACCGAAATGGGAAATTGAGCTATTTACCATATTAATACTTCTGTTATATCCAAATCCAGAAATTCTTTTCTGTTGATTAAAAGTATCCAGAACTGATCCATGACCAACTTTATGGAATGAAGATTAATAAGGGCCCATAACGACGAGTTTGCGTACAAAACAAAACCAACAAGATATGGTTTCATACCTTTTTCTCATCATCATGCACTGTGAACTGTGAAGACATGTCAAAGTCAAACAATCAAAGTATCTCCATCCAGGTCTTGGTCAAACGAATTACTACATTATAGAGATAGATAAATGCATGGATGGAGTATTTGAGTGTTGCTCGCAGCCACGTTAATGATGTACCCACAGTACTTCACACAATACCACTGCAAACCACCCAAAATGTCAACTGTCGGTCTATATAAATACAGAGTACTCAGATGTTAATCCCAATCACTTCTGCTTTTGTTGATCTCATAACCATCCATCTCTTTCTAATGGCATTCATAGCCAACATAAAAACCAGTTCATTTCTTGTCTTAATCTGTTTTTTAACCTTCTCTTTGCATACAACAACAACAGAAGCATGCCACAAAACTGATAAAGCAGCTCTACTTGATTTCAAGAGTAAGATCACACTAGATCCTGCTGAGCTGTTAAAAACGTGGAATAAATCCACTGATTGTTGTACCAAATGGGAAGGTGTCGCTTGTGGTTCCAACGGTCGCGTCGTAAATCTTTCACGCTCTGGTATATTTTCTCCAATTCTGGACGATTTTGCGTTCATGGCAGGAACTATTTCTCCTTCATTGGGTAGACTCACGTTTCTCCGCTTGTTAGACTTTAATAACCTCAAGAGCTTAACAGGAACGATCCCTACGGAGCTCGGGAAGTTGTCACACCTTACTACTCTATTCCTCAATTCCAACCAACTCAAGGGTTCAATTCCTGCATCATTCCAAAATCTTCGCAAACTCAACAGGTTGTTTCTCAATGATAATCTTCTATCTGGTACCGTTCCCACAAACATCTTTCGACATATGTCTTCTCTTACCGAGCTTGATTTTTCCGAAAATCAGTTATCTGGTGGGATTCCATCGTCAATTGATAAACTAGTCTCGTTGAAGAGGCTTGAACTCCATCATAACAACTTCTCAGGTAGTATACCAAGTACAATCGGTAATCTTAAGAACTTGGCTTATTTAATCTTATCTAACAACCAGATTTCTGGAAGCCTTCCAAGTTCAATGTCGAAGCTAGTTCTTCTCAATAGTTGTTATTTACAAGATAACAAACTTACAGGCAGTATACCGGCATTGATCGGTGGCTCTGCGCTCCAGTTTTTGGTACTTGATAACAACATGTTAACAGGCAGATTACCTAAAAGTTTTGGTAGTCTAACAAATCTTCTTGGTTTGTTTGTGAGGAACAACCGTCTTAAGGGTAAAATTCCCTCAAGTTTTAGCAATCTAAGGAATCTTCAATATCTTGGTCTCTCTAGAAATGGTTTGTCAGGTCCAATTCCTTCTGAACTAGTTAAGTTAAATGCGACATTAAAAACCTTAGATTTGTCATTCAACCCATTGAGTCTAGTGAACATACCGATTTGGATCTCAAAAATGACACTTCTGCAACTACATTTAGCTCGAACAGGGTTAATTGGTGAACTCCCGGAATGGTTGTCCGATTTATCTTCCGACGACTTATCTGCAAATAGTTTCTTGAATTCTCTTGATTTATCGAGTAACATGTTATCCGGAGTATTGCCGGCCTGGATAGGAAAAATGGCTTCTTTATCTTCCCTCAATTTATCTAACAACGGTTTCCATTCAGCTATACCAGTCGAGATCATGAATCTTTCAATCTTACGGATACTTGATCTTCACTTGAACAATTTCACAGGGGGATTACGCCCGATTTTTGGAGATGGCTTGTCTCTGTCTTGGTACAGTTATATCGATCTTTCTTACAATATGTTTGTTGGTCGCATAGATAATTTTGCAAACCTAGGGAACATGGAATCACTTGAAACATTAGTTCTATCTAACAATCGTTTAGGGGGATCGATACCAGAATCTCTTGGGAAATTGAGACAACTTAGAACTCTAAAGGTTGCAAAGAATGGGTTTGCGGGTAGTATACCTTCAGGGGTGATAAACTTGGTGAGCCTCCGAGAATTTGATGTGTCCTACAACAAGTTGACTGGGAAAATTCCTTCTCATACCACACCATTTCCATCTTCTTCTTTCAAGGGCAACTCTGGCCTCTGTGACTCCCCACTTCCTCCTTGTGAAACTGCTTAGTAAACTTGTTGTATCTTTCTGATTGCTATGTTTGTTTCAGTAATAATAAAAATGAAGTACTTTATAAATTTGTTTTGCATAATCATTTCTTTTTTCCTTTCCTTTTTTTTGCCAACTTGAGCCTGAGCCACACTGCATCACCAAATATCTTGTCTTGTGTTTTGCAACCATCGTTCTCATCATCTAAGTATATATATAACGATAATAAACATATTTTCTTCACATTTATAGATTGGTACTTTGATAAAAGATTTTTCGTGTGGTTGTAGTAATAAAGGTTCAAACTCTCGGACTTGTGAAGGTAATGGATTTTTAGATTTATAAAAATTATATACACAAAGATATTAACAATGGTGCAAGAGGTACTTGGGTTTAGGATTCCACCGAATTCATTTCTTAAGGTTCAAATAATGATTCTTTTAACAATTATAGCTCAGTAAATGTATAAAATATATTGACTCTTATTTTTGCCAAGATAAATTCTCCAAATATTAGATGTAAATGTTAAGCATGAGGCATCAAATCATCTAAGCTAAGCATGCCGCATCAAATCAAATGACAACTAATTTTTTCAAATCATAATTTCAATTAAAATTAGTGCAAAAGTCATGAGAAGAATTAAATATAATTACCCAAGTGTGAAATAAGGCTTTCTCCATCACCCCAGTGTTTGGGTTTAGCTCCTCATATTAATCATAATCTCAAAATACACGTATTAAGCTCAAAAAGTTGATTAAAGGGAGTAAAACAAGTGAACAGAAAAATTGCAACAGAAATAACTGTTGCAAAGGCGCTGTTCACCGTTACAAAAGGAAGAACGATAAAAAGATAAACCTACGACCCACGAGCCGCTGTCGCTGTCACTGTTTAAGAACGACTTCTCTGGAAGGTCCGTTCTTCGTGTTCTTCAGGCGTGTTAATGGCAGCAGCAGCAGGTAACTTCTCTGCAACTCCTCCTGCACCTCTCTGCTCACCTCCAAACCTCCCCAAAACTCTCGACCTCTTCTCTGAGTCTCGTAACCTCTTTATATAGCCAACAGGGGATGAAAATATCTCGTCATAACTCTGAATCCTCTCGGTTGAATGCAAGAATATTTTCTCTTTACTCTCACAGGAATCACCGAGATTTCCTTGTATATATTCTAAACATAGAATCCAACGTCGCCGTGAATATATTCTCAAATAACTTCCATATATCCGAACCAATCACCAGAGCTTTTCCCGGTCCCTGTTGTGAACAAATTCTCGAGAATATCTCCCAGAATATTCACGTATACCCTGTTTTGCTCTTGATCGTCTTATCCAGAAAATTTGGATCCATTCCAAGACCCTTTCCTCGCCTGATGAGGGCTAAGAAACAAGCCCAAGAGAAATCATAGCTTTAATCTCTTCATGGATAGCCCAAAATCTCGATTCTTAACTGTCAGACGTGAAACACTTCTTTCCCGCCAAATTTTTCATTCAAATTTTGGGAGGAAAACTGATCTCCCCCTAATCCAGTTCTGGTGTCCCTTTAGCAATTTGGGGCTGAAATAGTAATTTTTCTGGGTTCCTCCGGGATATTTCTGGGACGTTTCCGGTGAATTTCTGGGTGCCTCCGGTACATTTCTCCGGGGGTGTAAAACACTTTTTTTTGAGCCCATTTCGCCGCAAGGGCTTATTTCTTTAAAAATACCTACAAAGACATAAAATCACACAATAAATATAAAATCGAGCACTAACAATGCATACAATTGAGACATATTAGACACAAAAATGTGTCTATCATACTTTGTAATCCATATCGTTGCATTCAATATTTTTCATACGCTACTTGATATACTATTTAGAGACCTTTCAAGCTGTTAATGCTAATTTTACTTTAATATACCCACTTAAATCATCGTCTTCAAGCCAACTAGAAATCCAGTCCTTTAGAGAATTCCAAGTGTTATGGGTAATCCTTATTCCAGTAGTTCTGAACCAAAATGAGCCTATAGATAGGAGAGGACACTCCAGTATGTATTTTGAGGTTTCAAGCTGATTGCATCTAGTAACTCTTTCTTTTGCCGGCAGAATATCTTTAACACACTTCCGTAAGAATTGCTTGACTCTTAGGATTGTGTTGAAACTCCAAATTTTCTTCCAGATAGTAGAGTTGTGAAGTCACCATTCCAAAAATGCAACATTCGAAACCACTTGCACCGAAAATTCATGGGAGTCAGGGGTATAGTGTGTATAAGTTGGTCAGTTGAAAATATGTTGGGCCTAGTCAGATTTATGGTTTAAATGGTCAGGTCCGTCTGTTTGATCGATTTAGGCTTGATGGAGTATATGTATTTATTTGAATATGCCGACTTTCTGGGGAGTTCAACACTTGAACTTGATGGTTTTTGACTAGAAGTTTGCTGACCCCTAGAGCATTGGCAAGAAAATCCAGATTTCCCTGCATAATGCTTTTACGTTTGATTGCTCTACTACTTGTAGGAACCAGAATAGGAGAAGTCCAAGTAGCAACGATATTTGGGAGCCACCTGAATCTAGTGCTATTAAAGTTCCATTTTTGGTTGCAGTTATATTGTCTGATTAGTGCTGACTTTCTTAGGTGTTCCACAGTAATCCCCAAATTCAATTATCCCCTAAAAATTGAAAACCCCCAAATTATATTCCCCAAATTCGTCAAACCCTAATTTTCCTCTACTACAGAAACCCTAAATCATAAAACCCCAAAAAAAATCGTAAATCGAGAAACCCATCCTACAGAACCCAAACCCTAAATCGTAAAACCAAAAAAACTTGAAGGAAGTTACCCAATTCGTCTTCCTGTCTCTCAATCTCTCACCGTCTTCCTGTCTCTCACCGTCTTCCTGTTTACATCGTCTTCCTGAAGCTCATCGTCGTCCTGTCTATCAATCTCTCTCTGAAATGTTGAAGAACAATGGTGAAAACCCTTGCTCGTAATCAAAATACAAAACAAAAGTTAGGTTAACTTTTACCTGTTCTTCACCTGTCCACGTACACCTTGCCTTGCATCCAATCCGTCTAATCGAGCAAGATCTTCTCTTCTTCTTCCACCCTCTCAATCTCTCATGGGTTCTCTCCTCACTCGCCTGTCTCTCTCAGCCTCTCTATATATCTCTGGTCTGTGTGGTTTAGGTTCGACAGGAGGAAGATAAGATCTGGTGCACACGTACGAGCCACACGGGTGGAACATGTGTCGATTAAGGTGCACGTGTCGGGACCTTGGATGCCCACGTGTCATCGATTTTGGGGCACACATGTCAAAGAGACTTACACGCTTCGTTGGGATAAAGGGAAAAAAAGACATTTCACCTAAGAGTTGACTAGTCAAAGGAAATCAAAATGCCCCATTTTGACAAAATATAGAAAACTAACGGAATGGGACATTTTGATTTCTTTCCTAACGTCCGGGGCATTTTCAAACCTAGGGGATCGATTTTGGGGCATTTTGTCCTTTAACCCTCTCTTGATTTATCGAGTAACATGTTATCCGGAATATTGCCGGCCTGGATAAGAAAAATGGCTTCTTTATCTTCCCTTAATTTATCTAACAACGGTTTCCATTCAGCTATACCAGTCGAGATCATGAATCTTTCGATCTTACGGATACTTGATCTTCACTTGAACAATTTCACAGGGGGATTACCCCCGATTTTTGGAGATGGCTTGTCTCTGTCTTGGTACAGTTATATCGATCTTTCTTACAATATGTTTGTTGGTCGCATAGATAATTTTGCAAACCTGGGGAATATGGAATCACTTGAAACATTAGTTCTATCTAACAATTGTTTAGGGGGATCGATACCAGAATATCTTGGGAAATTGAGACAACTTAGAACTCTAAAGGTTGCAAAGAATGGGTTTGCGGGTAGTATACCTTCAGGGGTGATAAACTTGGTGAGACTCCGAGAATTTGATGTGTCCTACAACAAGTTGACTGGGAAAATTCCTTCTCATACCACACCATTTCCAGCTTCTTCTTTCAAGGGCAACTCTGGCCTCTGTGACTCCCCACTTCCTCCTTGTGAAACTGCTTAGTAAACTTGTTGTATCTTTCTGATTGCTATGTTTGTTTCGGTAATAATAAAAATGAAGTACTTTATAAATTTGTTTTGCATAATCATTTCTTTTTTCCTTTCCTTTTTTTTGCCAACTTGAGCCTGAGCCACACTGCATCACCAGATATCTTGTCTTGTGTTTTGCAACCATCGTTCTCATCATCTAAGTATATATATAACGATAATAAACATATTTTCTTCACATTTATAGATTGGTACTTTGTAATCCATATCGGTGCATTCAATATTTTTCATACGCTACTTGATATACTATTTAGAGACCTTTCAAGATGTTAATGCTAATTTTACTTTAATATCCTCACTTAAATCATCGTCTTCAAGCCAACTAGAAATCCATTCCTTTAGAGAATTCCAAGTGTTATGGGTAATCCTTATTACAGTAGTTCTGAACCAAAATGAGCCTATAGATAGGAGAGGACACTCCAGTATGTATTTTGAGGTTTCAAGCTGATTGCATCTAGTAACTCTTTCTTTTGCCGGCAGAATATCTTTAACACACTTCCGTAAGAATAGCTTGACTCTTAGGATTGTTTTGAAACTCCAAATTTTCTTCCAGATAGTAGAGTTGTGAAGTCACCATTCCAAAAATGCAACATTCGAAACCACTTGCACCGAAAATTCATGGGAGTCAGGGGTATAGTGTGTATAAGTTGGTCAGTTGAAACTATGTTGGGCCTAGTCAGATTTATGGTTTAAATGGTCCGGTCCGTCTGTTTGATCGATTTAGACTTGATGGAGTATATGTATTTATTTGAATATGCCGACTTTCTGGGGAGTTCAACAGTTGAACTTGATGGTTTTTGACTAGAAGTTTGCTGACCCCTAGAGCATTGGCAAGAAAATCCAGATTTCCCTGCATAATGCTTTTACTTTTGATTGCTCTACTACTTGTAGGAACCAGAATTAGGAGAAGTCCAAGTAGCAACGATATTTGGGAGCCACCTGAATCTAGTGCTATTAAAGTTCCATTTTTGGTTGCAGTTATATTGTCTGATTGGTGCTGACTTTCTTAGGTGTTCCACAGTAATCCCCAAATTCAATTATCCCCTAAAAATTGAAAACCCCCAAATTATAATCCCCAAATTCGTCAAACCCTAATTTTCCTCTACTACAGAAACCCTAAATCATAAAACCCCAAAAAAATTCGTAAATCGAGAAACCCATCCTACAGAACCCAAACCCTAAATCGTAAAACCAAAAAAAATTGAAGGAAGTTACCCAATTCGTCTTCCTGTCTCTCAATCTCTCACCGTCTTCCTGTCTCTCACCGTCTTCCTGTTTACATCGTCTTCCTGAAGCTCATCGCCATCCTATCTATCAATCTCTCTCTGAAATGTTGAAGAACAATGGTGAAAACCCTTGCTCGTAATCAAAATACAAAATAAAAGTTAGGTTAACTTTTACCTGTTCTTCACCTGTCCACGAACACCTTGCCTTGCATCCAATCCGTCTAATCGAGCAAGATCTTCTCTTCTTCTTCCACCCTCTCAATCTCTCATGGGTTCTCTCCTCACTCGCCTGTCTCTCTCAGCCTCTCTCTATATCTCTGGTCTGTGTGGTTTAGGTTCGACAGGAGGAAGATAAGATCTGGTGCACACGTACGAACCACACGGGTGGAACAGGTGTCGATTAAGGTGCACGTGTCGGGACCTTGGATGCCCACGTGTCATCGATTTTGGGGCACACGTGTCAAAGAGACTTACACGCTTCGTTGGGATAAAGGGCAAAAAAGACATTTCACCTAACAGTTGACTAGTCAAAGGAAATCAAAATGCCCCATTTTGACCAAAATAGAGAAAACTAACGGAATGGGACATTTTGATTTCTTTCCTAACGTCCGGGGCATTTTCAAACCCAGGGGATCGATTTTGGGGCATTTTGTCCTTTAACCCTCTCTTGATTTATCGAGTAACATGTTATCCGGAGTATTGCCGGCCTGGATAAGAAAAATGGCTTCTTTATCTTCCCTCAATTTATCTAACAACGGTTTCCATTCAGCTATACCAGTCGAGATCATGAATCTTTCAATCTTACGGATACTTGATCTTCACTTGAACAATTTCACAGGGGGATTACCCCCGATTTTTGGAGATGGCTTGTCTCTGTCTTGGTACAGTTATATCGATCTTTCTTACAATATGTTTGTTGGTCGCATAGATAATTTTGCAAACCTGGGGAATATGGAATCACTTGAAACATTAGTTCTATCTAACAATTGTTTAGGGGGATCGATACCAGAATATCTTGGGAAATTGAGACAACTTAGAACTCTAAAGGTTGCAAAGAATGGGTTTGCGGGTAGTATACCTTCAGGGGTGATAAACTTGGTGAGACTCCGAGAATTTGATGTGTCCTACAACAAGTTGACTGGGAAAATTCCTTCTCATACCACACCATTTCCAGCTTCTTCTTTCAAGGGCAACTCTGGCCTCTGTGACTCCCCACTTCCTCCTTGTGAAACTGCTTAGTAAACTTGTTGTATCTTTCTGATTGTTATGTTTGTTTCGGTAATAATAAAAATGAAGTACTTTATAAATTTGTTTTGCATAATCATTTCTTTTTTCCTTTCCTTTTTTTTTCCAACTTGAGCCTGAGCCACACTGCATCACCAGATATCTTGTCTTGTGTTTTGCAACCATCGTTCTCATCATCTAAGTATATATATAACGATAATAAACATATTTTATTCACATTTATAGATTGGTACTTTGTAATCCATATCGGTGCATTCAATATTTTTCATACGCTACTTGATATACTATTTAGAGACCTTTCAAGATGTTAATGCTAATTTTACTTTAATATCCTCACTTAAATCATCGTCTTCAAGCCAACTAGAAATCCATTCCTTTAGAGAATTCCAAGTGTTATGGGTAATCCTTATTACAGTAGTTCTGAACCAAAATGAGCCTATAGATAGGAGAGGACACTCCAGTATGTATTTTGAGGTTTCAAGCTGATTGCATCTAGTAACTCTTTCTTTTGCCGGCAGAATATCTTTAACACACTTCCGTAAGAATAGCTTGACTCTTAGGATTGTTTTGAAACTCCAAATTTTCTTCCAGATAGTAGAGTTGTGAAGTCACCATTCCAAAAATGCAACATTCGAAACCACTTGCACCGAAAATTCATGGGAGTCAGGGGTATAGTGTGTATAAGTTGGTCAGTTGAAACTATGTTGGGCCTAGTCAGATTTATGGTTTAAATGGTCCGGTCCGTCTGTTTGATCGATTTAGACTTGATGGAGTATATGTATTTATTTGAATATGCCGACTTTCTGGGGAGTTCAACAGTTGAACTTGATGGTTTTTGACTAGAAGTTTGCTGACCCCTAGAGCATTGGCAAGAAAATCCAGATTTCCCTGCATAATGCTTTTACTTTTGATTGCTCTACTACTTGTAGGAACCAGAATTAGGAGAAGTCCAAGTAGCAACGATATTTGGGAGCCACCTGAATCTAGTGCTATTAAAGTTCCATTTTTGGTTGCAGTTATATTGTCTGATTGGTGCTGACTTTCTTAGGTGTTCCACAGTAATCCCCAAATTCAATTATCCCCTAAAAATTGAAAACCCCCAAATTATAATCCCCAAATTCGTCAAACCCTAATTTTCCTCTACTACAGAAACCCTAAATCATAAAACCCCAAAAAAATTCGTAAATCGAGAAACCCATCCTACAGAACCCAAACCCTAAATCGTAAAACCAAAAAAAATTGAAGGAAGTTACCCAATTCGTCTTCCTGTCTCTCAATCTCTCACCGTCTTCCTGTCTCTCACCGTCTTCCTGTTTACATCGTCTTCCTGAAGCTCATCGCCATCCTATCTATCAATCTCTCTCTGAAATGTTGAAGAACAATGGTGAAAACCCTTGCTCGTAATCAAAATACAAAATAAAAGTTAGGTTAACTTTTACCTGTTCTTCACCTGTCCACGAACACCTTGCCTTGCATCCAATCCGTCTAATCGAGCAAGATCTTCTCTTCTTCTTCCACCCTCTCAATCTCTCATGGGTTCTCTCCTCACTCGCCTGTCTCTCTCAGCCTCTCTCTATATCTCTGGTCTGTGTGGTTTAGGTTCGACAGGAGGAAGATAAGATCTGGTGCACACGTACGAACCACACGGGTGGAACAGGTGTCGATTAAGGTGCACGTGTCGGGACCTTGGATGCCCACGTGTCATCGATTTTGGGGCACACATGTCAAAGAGACTTACACGCTTCGTTGGAATAAAGGGCAAAAAAGACATTTCACCTAACAGTTGACTAGTCAAAGGAAATCAAAATGCCCCATTTTGACCAAAATAGAGAAAACTAACGGAATGGGACATTTTGATTTCTTGCCTAACGTCCGGGGAATTTTCAAACCTAGGGGATCGATTTTGGGGCATTTTGTCCTTTAACCCTCTCTTGATTTATCGAGTAACATGTTATCCGGAGTATTGCCGGCCTGGATAAGAAAAATGGCTTCTTTATCTTCCCTCAATTTATCTAACAACGGTTTCCATTCAGCTATACCAGTCGAGATCATGAATCTTTCAATCTTACGGATACTTGATCTTCACTTGAACAATTTCACAGGGGGATTACCCCCGATTTTTGGAGATGGCTTGTCTCTGTCTTGGTACAGTTATATCGATCTTTCTTACAATATGTTTGTTGGTCGCATAGATAATTTTGCAAACCTGGGGAATATGGAATCACTTGAAACATTAGTTCTATCTAACAATTGTTTAGGGGGATCGATACCAGAATATCCTGGGAAATTGAGACAACTTAGAACTCTAAAGGTTGCAAAGAATGGGTTTGCGGGTAGTATACCTTCAGGGGTGATAAACTTGGTGAGCCTCCGAGAATTTGATGTGTCCTACAACAAGTTGACTGGGAAAATTCCTTCTCATACCACACCATTTCCAGCTTCTTCTTTCAAGGGCAACTCTGGCCTCTGTGACTCCCCACTTCCTCCTTGTGAAACTGCTTAGTAAACTTGTTGTATCTTTCTGATTGTTATGTTTGTTTCGGTAATAATAAAAATGAAGTACTTTATAAATTTGTTTTGCATAATCATTTCTTTTTTCCTTTCCTTTTTTTTTCCAACTTGAGCCTGAGCCACACTGCATCACCAGATATCTTGTCTTGTGTTTTGCAACCATCGTTCTCATCATCTAAGTATATATATAACGATAATAAACATATTTTATTCACATTTATAGATTGGTACTTTGTAATCCATATCGGTGCATTCAATATTTTTCATACGCTACTTGATATACTATTTAGAGACCTTTCAAGATGTTAATGCTAATTTTACTTTAATATCCTCACTTAAATCATCGTCTTCAAGCCAACTAGAAATCCATTCCTTTAGAGAATTCCAAGTGTTATGGGTAATCCTTATTACAGTAGTTCTGAACCAAAATGAGCCTATAGATAGGAGAGGACACTCCAGTATGTATTTTGAGGTTTCAAGCTGATTGCATCTAGTAACTCTTTCTTTTGCCGGCAGAATATCTTTAACACACTTCCGTAAGAATAGCTTGACTCTTAGGATTGTTTTGAAACTCCAAATTTTCTTCCAGATAGTAGAGTTGTGAAGTCACCATTCCAAAAATGCAACATTCGAAACCACTTGCACCGAAAATTCATGGGAGTCAGGGGTATAGTGTGTATAAGTTGGTCAGTTGAAACTATGTTGGGCCTAGTCAGATTTATGGTTTAAATGGTCCGGTCCGTCTGTTTGATCGATTTAGACTTGATGGAGTATATGTATTTATTTGAATATGCCGACTTTCTGGGGAGTTCAACAGTTGAACTTGATGGTTTTTGACTAGAAGTTTGCTGACCCCTAGAGCATTGGCAAGAAAATCCAGATTTCCCTGCATAATGCTTTTACTTTTGATTGCTCTACTACTTGTAGGAACCAGAATTAGGAGAAGTCCAAGTAGCAACGATATTTGGGAGCCACCTGAATCTAGTGCTATTAAAGTTCCATTTTTGGTTGCAGTTATATTGTCTGATTGGTGCTGACTTTCTTAGGTGTTCCACAGTAATCCCCAAATTCAATTATCCCCTAAAAATTGAAAACCCCCAAATTATATTCCCCAAATTCGTCAAACCCTAATTTTCCTCTATTACAGAAACCCTAAATCATAAAACCCCAAAAAAATTCGTAAATCGAGAAACCCATCCTACAGAACCCAAACCCTAAATCGTAAAACCAAAAAAACTTGAAGGAAGTTACCCAATTCGTCTTCCTGTCTCTCAATCTCTCACCGTCTTCCTGTCTCTCACCGTCTTCCTGTTTACATCGTCTTCCTGAAGCTCATCGCCGTCCTGTCTATCAATCTCTCTCTGAAATGTTGAAGAACAATGGTGAAAACCCTTGCTCGTAATCAAAATACAAAACAAAAGTTAAGTTAACTTTTACCTGTTCTTCACCTGTCCACGAACACCTTGCCTTGCATCCAATCCGTCTAATCGAGCAAGATCTTCTCTTCTTCTTCCACACTCTCAATCTCTCATGGGTTCTCTCCTCACTCGCCTGTCTCTCTCAGCCTCTCTCTATATCTCTGGTCTGTGTGGTTTAGGTTCGACAGGAGGAAGATAAGATCTGGTGCACACGTACGAACCACACGGGTGGAACAGGTGTCGATTAAGGTGCACGTGTCGGGACCTTGGATGCCCACGTGTCATCGATTTTGGGGCACACGTGTCAAAAAGACTTACACGCTTCGTTGGGATAAAGGGCATAAAAGACATTTCACCTAACAGTTGATTAGTCAAAGGAAATCAAAATGCCCCATTTTGACCAAAATAGAGAAAACTAACGGAATGGGACATTTTGATTTCTTGCCTAACGTCCGGGGCATTTTCAAACCTAGGGGATCGATTTTGGGGCATTTTGTCCTTTAACCCTCTCTTGATTTATCGAGTAACATGTTATCCGGAGTATTGCCGGCCTGGATAGGAAAAATGGCTTCTTTATCTTCCCTCAATTTATCTAACAACGGTTTCCATTCAGATATACCAGTCGAGATCATGAATCTTTAAATCTTACGGATACTTGATCTTCACTTGAACAATTTCACAGGGGGATTACGCCCGATTTTTGGAGATGGCTTGTCTCTGTCTTGGTACAGTTATATCGATCTTTCTTACAATATGTTTGTTGGTCGCATAGATAATTTGGAAAACCTGGGGAATATGGAATCACTTGAAACATTAGTTCTATCTAACAATTGTTTAGGGGGATCGATACCAGAATCTCTTGGGAAATTGAGACAACTTAGAACTCTAAAGGTTGCAAAGAATGGGTTTGCGGGTAGTATACCTTCAGGGGTGATAAACTTGGTGAGCCTCCGAGAATTTGATGTGTCCTAAAACAAGTTGACTGGGAAAATTCCTTCTCATACCACACCATTTCCAGCTTCTTCTTTCAAGGGCAACTCTGGCCTCTGTGACTCCCCACTTCCTCATTGTGAAACTGCTTAGTAAACTTGTTGTATCTTTCTGATTGCTATGTTTGTTTCGGTAATAATAAAAATGAAGTACTTTATAAATTTGTTTTGCATAATCATTTCTTTTTTCCTTTCCTTTTTTTTTTGCCAACTTGAGCCTGAGCCACACTGCATCACCAGATATCTTGTCTTGTGTTTTGCAACCATCGTTCTCATCATCTAAGTATATATAAAACGATAATAAACATATTTTCTTCACATTTATAGATTGGTACTTTGTAATACATATCGTTGCATTCAATATTTTTCATACGCTACTTGATATACTATTTAGAGACCTTTCAAGCTGTTAATGTTAATTTTACTTTAATATCCTCACTTAAATCATCGTCTTCAAGCCAACTAGAAATCCAGTCCTTTAGAGAATTCCAAGTGTTATGGGTAATCCTTATTCCAGTAGTTCTGAACCAAAATGAGCCTATAGATAGGAGAGGACACTCCAGTATGTATTTTGAGGTTTCAAGATGATTGCATCTAGTAACTCTTTCTTTTGCCGGCAGAATATCTTTAACACACTTCCGTAAGAATAGTTTGACTCTTAGGATTGTGTTGAAACTCCAAATTTTCTTCCAGATAGTAGAGTTGTGAAGTCACCATTCCAAAAATGCAAAATTCGAAACCACTTGCACCGAAAATTCATGGGAGTCAGGGGTATAGTGTGTATAAGTTGGTCAGTTGAAACTATGTTGGGCCTAGTCAAATTTATGGTTTAAATGGTCCGGTCCGTCTGTTTGATCGATTTAGGCTTGATGGAGTATATGTATTTATTTGAATATGCCGACTTTCTGGGGAGTTCAACACTTGAACTTGATGGTTTTTGACTAGAGGTTTGCTGACCCCTAGAGCATTGGCAAGAAAATCCAGATTTCCCTGCATAATGCTTTTACTTTTGATTACTCTACTACTTGTAGAAACCAGAATAGGAGAAGTCCAAGTAGCAACGATATTTGGGAGCCACCTGAATCTAGTGCTATTAAAGTTCCATTTTTGGTTGCAGTTATATTGTCTGATTGGTGCTGACTTTCTTAGGTGTTCCACAGTAATCCCCAAATTCAATTATCCCCTAAAAATTGAAAACCCCCAAATTATAATCCCCAAATTCGTCAAACCCTAATTTTCCTCTACTACAGAAACCCTAAATCATAAAACCCAAAAAAAAATCGTAAATCGAGAAACCCATCCTACAGAACCCAAACCCTAAATCGTAAAACCAAAAAAAATTGAAGGAAGTTACCCAATTCGTCTTCCTGTCTCTCAATCTCTCACCGTCTTCCTGTCTCTCACCGTCTTCCTGTTTACATCGTCTTCCTGAAGCTCATCGCCGTCCTATCTATCAATCTCTCTCTGAAATGTTGAAGAACAATGGTGAAAACCCTTGCTCGTAATCAAAATACAAAATAAAAGTTAGGTTAACTTTTACCTGTTCTTCACCTGTCCACGAACACCTTTCCTTGCATCCAATCCGTCTAATCGAGCAAGATCTTCTCTTCTTCTTCCACCCTCTCAATATCTCATGGGTTCTCTCCTCACTCGCCTGTCTCTCTCAGCCTCTCTCTATATCTCTGTTCTGTGTGGTTTAGGTTCGACAGGAGGAAGATAAGATCTGGTGCACACGTACGAACCACACGGGTGGAACAGGTGTCGATTAAGGTGCACGTGTCGGGACCTTGGATGCCCACGTGTCATCGATTTTGGGGCACACGTGTCAAAGAGACTTACACGCTTCGTTGGGATAAAGGGCAAAAAAGACATTTCACCTAACAGTTGACTAGTCAAAGGAAATCAAAATGCCCCATTTTGACCAAAATAGAGAAAACTAACGGAATGGGACATTTTGATTTCTTTCCTAACGTCCGGGGCATTTTCAAACCCAGGGGATCGATTTTGGGGCATTTTGTCCTTTAACCCTCTCTTGATTTATCGAGTAACATGTTATCCGGAGTATTGCCGGCCTGGATAAGAAAAATGGCTTCTTTATCTTCCCTCAATTTATCTAACAACGGTTTCCATTCAGCTATACCAGTCGAGATCATGAATCTTTCAATCTTACGGATACTTGATCTTCACTTGAACAATTTCAAAGGGGGATTACGCCCGATTTTTGGAGATGGCTTGTCTCTGTCTTGGTACAGTTATATCGATCTTTCTTACAAGATGAGGAAGAAAATGAGAATAACACCTGGGAAATAAATAGAATACTTATAGATACTGGAAGTTCTGTAGATATTCTGTTTTATCATACATATAAAACCATGGGTGGAAGAGATGATGAGTTAGTCCCTTCAACATACAAAATCTATGGCTTTAATGGTTCTGCGAATAAACCAAAAGGGGAGGTGACTATGTGAATTCTTCTACAAGATTTACCAACAGATATCACATTCTGTGTAGTAGATATTGAGTCGCCTTATAATGCTCTCATTGGAAGACCATGGCTGCATGGTATATTAGTTGTTGCATCAACATTTCATCAGTGCATCAAGTTTCCTTTACCTCGGGGAGTTGGAATTATAAGAGGAGACACGGTTGAAAGTAAAAATTGCCAAGAAATTGATGTTGATAAATGCGAAGCAAGAGAATCCAAGCGAAGGAATTGGAAAAAATATGCAGCAGACAGTCAAAGAGCAGAGAGATTAATGGTTGATGTTTGATGTGGTGTACAAAGTTGGGGAAACAATGATACGAGGTGCTGGAATAGATTCTTATGCAAATAAAATTCTAATCAAGATTAGCAACAATTTCTATGGAAAGAAAAAGCGTAGAAGCAAAATATCAAAAGGTGGAGGGCACAATGACTTTCGCACAATACCGATTGAATGGTTATGCGAATGAATATCCTGAAAAACCTATGCGAACTTAAGAAGATTCAAAAAGTGAAGAAGACAAATGCGTAGAATGAATAAGTGTATATGATTTTATTTGGGAAAGATGATTCAATAAAAGCATTTATGTACGAGTTAAAAGATTCGAATGAGAAACTTTAATTTCATATGGTAAATCCATAATAAGAAAACAAAAAGAGAAATCTTTACAATAAGACCTTTATAAAAGGCTACAGAAAATGATATTTATTATCAGATTGGCTAGGAATCCAAATGTGGCGTGCACCCTAGTTCGCTTATATGCAAGAGGCAATATAGTAAGACCTATCGCACATCATAGTTGGAGAAACCTAGAAGGCATGACTCAAGGTAAGGCTACACCGACCCCGAAACTTGAGTTGTGGAGATTTGGGGTGAGAACAAAACGATAATGCCCATCCGAGAGAGATACCTTAAATTTTCAGTCTAAGATAGTATTCTTAGATTGAGAGCCTAAGGTGATAAAGGCTCTCCCAAGGAATGTAGAAACTCGATCAGGGCGTCGAGGTACATGGTTGAGTCAAGAGTTCCCGGGGCGTCTGGAGCGTACCTTGCCACTCTTGACAAGTCCTGACTATGATGCACTCGGTCCGAAGATACCCCACTTAGGGTGCGGTCTTGCTGCCATAAACCCTATAGGTAGTGTATGCGAGACTACGAAATCAACTGGTTGTTAAAAAACTGGATGGGAAGATCCATAATCTTAACCCGATAGAGTTAAGCTTCCTTGAAGGGGAAATCAAAGGGAAGATAAGGACGGCACCCTCCATTAGGGAGCTGAATTGTGTCAAAAGTCGTAAATGTCACAAGACTTGTAACTCATACGAGTATTAAGACTTGTGATATTTATGCGAATTAACCTGAAGAGGAAATAATAGAAATGGAAATGATAAGACGAGATCAATGGGTTAATACACTATGGTGTAAAAACTGCCTGCGATTTCGTCGCACATAAACAGAGGCAAAGTAAGACCTTTACATAGGAAGGCAAAAATAAGGCCTCATAGATAATACAAGAAAAGAAATTATTCATAGAGTTACACATATTCTCGCACCAAGAGAAGTTTTTAATAAAGGGTATCAATTATATTTGGTCTATCAAGATATGACAAATAACAAGAGGCAAGAATGGGAATGCAAAGGACGTGTTATTTGCCCTATTTTGTTAGTCTTATATGCATATGAAGAGGTCATAAATATGAAGCGAAGAAAAGAAGAATTATATTAAAAAGATGAAGACTGAATTTACAAGAATTTACAAAAATTTGCAACAAAAAATTACAAGAAGAAGCAATCAATTTTCATCTCCCTCATTTCGCTCAGTCTCAGAATCACCAATTTCTTCCTCACAATCTTATTCTCCATCAGTAACTTGGATGTCAGGAATGGGTACATTTTCAGGAATCACTGGAAAGCTGTATTTCGACAAAGGAATACCATTCTCTAGACAAACTCTTTTAACAGCAGCTTCACGAGAGCGATTAACATCGTTACTATTGTTTTGAACTAAGTTAAACCAATTTTCCTTCAATTGCTGATACTTTGAGTTACGAGTGGATGATTCTTCTTCTTTAGCAGCCAAGCGAGTTTCTAGCTCTGCAACTTTCTTTTGATACTCCTTCTCTTTCTATGCGAAGCATCGACAAAAGAGTTGAAATAACAGAATTATTCTTAAAGAATATGAATGAAGATCAAAGAACAACAAATGACCTTCATAATTGGAAATAATGTCTGCGACCAATGTAGAATGCTCACTGTGAAGGCTAACATGTACACCTAAATTATTTCTAGCATCGTTCAGAACTCTAGCAGCCCAATTAAACTCAATTTCACTTTCTATAAGGAGTTGAGATCGAATTAATTTTTTCTCCTCAATAAGAGTGTCCCTCTCACGAAAAGCTGAATCACGTTCTATTTTAACTTCGATAATGGATTCTTGAAATTGTTTTAGTGCCTTCGCACCCCTAAGAGCGATCTCATCTTTTTCAATTATAAGTTTGTTCTTCTTCGCCTCCAATACTTGAATTGCTTCTCTCTCCTCATAAAAACGTCGTTTAGAATTATTGGAAGTGGATAATGCACTTTTATGGCGTTCTCTAAGGGTAGTATATTTTAATCTTAACTCTTGTAAGCTGATGTTTTCAAATCCTCGAGCAGGATAATTATTTAAAGAGGAGTTGAGGTGCTTTAAATTAATTTCAGCATCGGGAAGATTAGACGCTTCATCTGAAAGGTCATACAGGTCTGCGAAGATAATTAAGTAAGAAGTGCGAACGATCGCAGAAAAGAAAAGGAGTAAGAAAATATAAGTTGCATGCCAATGAGTTCCTTGTTTCTTTCTCGAGTTTGGAGAACCAATTGAGAATTAGTTAAATTCTCATTTCTAAGTTTCGTATTCTCGCTTGTAAGATTCGCATTCGCATCCGAAAGAATAGACTTCTCATGTTTCAGTGTGGCATTCTCATCTTGCAACTTGCGAAGCTTTCTTTCATTGTCTAAAGAAATCGCATAATATATGCGGGCACTCTGTGAAATATAAAAGAAGCATTATAAGAAAAATAAGAAATAATAAGGAAAAGATAAAAGACAAATGTTGCAGAATATTACCAAGCCATTCATCGCAAATTGAAAATCTGGGTTTATCGCAGAGGCATCTCCACGAAGAGATCGATCTCCCCAATCAGAAGCAGTACAAATCCTTGAGATCATATTGGAGGCACGATCCGTTTCATCATCCTCGAGAATAGCAAAAGCATCTTCAGAAAAAAGATCAGACAACTTATTCCGATACGAATCGATCGATACCTTTTCTTTAGAAACAAAAGTATCTCCATCTGAAGATTCCTAACTTGAGGAAGAATCGTATCTCGCACGCTTCCTAGAGACATCATCTTTTAACGAGGTTTTCTTGGATACATATTTTGACGTGGGTTTCTTAGGAGTGCTCTTGCCTTTGCCTAAAGTTTTGTCATTCAAAGGATTCACCTACGCGAATAATCAAGATAAGAAACAGAGACAACAATATTGTTAAAAATAGAAAGTGTGTTTCTTACTTACTTATTCTGCGAAGTTGATACCTTGCGCGAAATACTGACCTTTTTGGCATCCTGCGAAAGAGAAGAAATAAAGATAAGAAAGAAAGTTATGAGAATTTACAAATTGGATCAAGAGGATCACATACTGCTACTTTGTTTTCCTCATTTGCGAGTAATTTAAATTCTCAAGGTTGATAAAGAGGGAAATCTTCGGGTAGAGGATTGTCAGAACCATCCGCAGCTTTACCAGATACAAATGAACCTTCTAAGATGACAGGGCAATTAAGCCAACTAGAATCATTGGATCTGCGAGCAGCACGATTAGAGTTTGAATTCTAATCAACGTCTCGCATAATTTTCTCATCTTCAGCGATACCATCTACTCTCCTTATGCGAACAACCCATTTAGTCATGTTACTTTTCAAAACAGTGACGTAATAGTTCTTAAAGAAATTATCGAGAGTATACTCAGCAGGATCTATAATTTTATCACGATGATCCTCTTTTCGCACTTCATCAGGGTAAGAATTTCCAAGACCATCTGCGCGACGAGCATACTCTAATGGTATTCTAATAGCATCACCACTCAATTGAAATATTCCTCGTGTGAATCTTTCATCAGCAAGAATTCTATAAAAGAGAGGAATCTCAGGGTTATATAAAGGAATTGGTGGAAATTGAAGTTGACCTAACGCAACGATGATTTTTTGATTATTCCATTGATCAGAATTGATTAGATCAAGATTAAGTTTGGATGCGAAATTATATGAAGGAGGAAGAGAGAGTTCGTAACCCCTCTGATTGAAGTCAGTTTTTAATCTGTTAAATTCAATCTCCATCTTTTTACCAGCAGGAGCCATTGAAGAATGGGAATGAAGAGTATAAAATTGCAGAGAATGTGAAGAAGAATGAAAGAACTAAAAGGAGAAAGGTATAAGAGAATATATAGGAAAGAGCGACTCGTTTTTCAAGATTTATTCTCATTAATACGAAGAAATGAACGGATAAAAACATACGGTAAAAAAGGACGTGTCGAAAGATGAGTGGTTAAAAGGACACGCGTACATAAGGAGAGCTTGAAATAGGGAAAATTGTCGGCAAAGTAAAATAAAAAAAGACAAGCATGTGCGATTTGCAAAAGGGGAATTTCTTATATCGCTCACTCTGAAGAATAAGCAATATGAGAAGAGGCAAATGTAGGAGTTAAATATCGCACACATTAGTAATCAAGCGAAGTAAAGAGTATAACGTAAGCGAAGAGCATCACACACGGCAAAATTGAGATGACGCACCAGATGATGTCAGCAAAGTCACGAGTAAAGTGTGGAGAACTGTGCGAAGAGGTATGCTATGCGAAGATGAGCGATTGTATATGAGCGAATATGTCGCATAGTGATCGCGAAAATAGTGGGTATCTTAGCTGTCATCCACTATGTAAAATTCTATATAAAGAAGAGAGGTCATTACTTGTGGGGGGTTCTAAGAGAAGTCTTGATCAAGAAATAGAGAGAGAAATAGAAAGTAAATCTAGATTTCAAGTAAAATTGTTGTAATACTTGAATCTACATTCTCAATAATCAATTAATCAAATAAGAATTCATAATGATCACTTAAAAATTGGATTAGTTTTAGTTGAATCTTACAACTCCAAGAGGAACAAATATATTATCTTGATAGAGCCCTCAATACATTCAATGAGATTCATGCGCTAGTGTTTGTTGTACTACAGACATAAAGAATATTGCGTTCAATTATCCGGAAATTCAATCTTCATATATATATAGATAATAATTTTTGAGATCCATTCAAGATTTTATAAGATTGAGCAATCAGAGTGCTAGCATGTTTTTCACCCGTTCATATCATGGGAGGGTTTAACTTTTAACACTTTCAGTAACCGACTTTCAAATTTTCAATTGGCTGTTAATGGCACTAGCAACGCATAGCCAATATGTGTCGAGCAACCATGTGTAGTTAGTTAAAAGAAAAAGTGAAAAGTAGATGTTACGAATCCCATCAAAACAACAAAAAATGATTTTAAAAAAAAAAACATATAGATAAACCACATGGAAAACATGGTTTTGACTTGTACTTGCTAGCAAATTCGCCAAGTTCATCTTTTAATATCCTTTATAATTAAGAGTAATTGGTTCGCTTTCAATCACTTCTGCCTTTGTTAATCTCAAAACCATCTCTCTCTAATGGCATTCATAGCCAACGCAAAAACCAGTTCTTTTCTTGTCTTAATCTGTTTTATAACCTTTTCTTCTTTGCATATAACAACAACAGAAGCATGTCATGCAACTGATAGAGCAGCTCTACTTGATTTCAAGAGTAAGATCAGTGAAGATCCTTATGGCCTATTACAAACGTGGGATCTATCCACAGACTGCTGTACCAAATGGGAAGGTGTCGGTTGTGATTCCAACGGTCGTGTGGTGCGTCTTGTACGGACTGGCGGATATTTCCGGTATCAGGGCCACTTTGAGTTCATGATCGGAACTATTTCTCCCTCATTGGGTGAACTCGAGTTTCTCAGCTGGTTAAACCTTGGTGGCCACAAGCATTTAACAGGAAAGATCCCTCCGGAGATTGGAAAGTTATCACACCTTACTACTCTATACCTCTATGACAACAAACTAGAGGGTTCAATTCCGGCATCATTTCAAAATCTTAGTAAACTCAAATTTTTGCAACTCAATGATAATCTTCTATCAGGTACAGTTCCCACAAATGTCTTTCAACATATGTCTTCTCTTTCGCAACTTGATCTATCCAAAAATCAGTTGTCTGGCAGAATTCCATCATCAATTGGTAAACTAGTTTCACTGCAGACTCTAGATTTCAAGCAAAACAGGTTCTCAGGCAGTATACCAACTACAATCGGTTTTCTTCAGAAATTGAGTTTTTTAACCTTATCTAACAACCAGATTTCTGGTTACATTCCAAGATCAATTTCCGAACTAAAATCTCTTAACGTTGTTTACTTATCAAATAACAAACTTACCGGTATCCCGGCATTTCTCAGTAATACCGCGCCGCTTAAGGTTTTGATGCTTGATAACAACATGTTAACAGGCAATTTACCTGACAGTCTTGGTAATCTTACAAAACTTATTACTTTATCTGTAAGAAACAACCGTTTTACGGGTAAGATTCCTCTAATTTTAAGCAATCTAATTAATCTTCGAACTCTGGACCTCTCTAGAAATGGTTTGGCTGGTTCAATTCCTCCAGCAGTAATAAACATCCGGAACCTCATGCAATTTAATGTGTGTCCTACAACAAGTTGACAGGGAAAATTCCTCCCCATAAGAGAACATATCCCGCTTCTTCTTTCGACGGCAACTCTGGCTTATGTGACTCCCCACTTCCTCCTTGTAAAACTGTTTTTGCATCTTTTTGATTGTTATGTTTGTTTAGCTAAAAATTATAATGAAGAATGTAATAGATTTGTTTTGCTGCATTTTTATTTTCCCTTTCTCTTTTGCAAACTTGAGCACGCTTCATTATCAGATGTCTCGTGTTTAACAGCCATCATTCTCATCATGTAAATGTTAATGTATATGACGATAATAAATACCAGTATATTATCTTCACACATTTAATTGTCCAGTGTCTACATCTACAACAAGTAGAGTCAGTATCTGAGAAAACTTAGCGAGTGATGCTAACATAATAACATATCTTGCTGGTACGGCAGGAGGCTTATTACAATATCTTGAATCTTTTTTTTTTTTTTTTTTGATCGAAAGAGAGAATTGTATTAGATGAGAAGAATTTACAATAGTCTGCAGAAAGTAGACAAAAAGAAATGAAAATTACAATATCTTGAATCCTTGATCTTATTAAGAAGGTTGGCACTTTGTGATCCATGATGTGCAACCAGTATATCATCTAATTGAAGCTATCAATGTTTCAATGTTTTTTAACACACCAATTCGTTATACTAGAGACCAACATAATGTTCAACTACGCCAGATACATACGAGCCTAAATGCATCAAACAATTAGACCAGTGAACCTACCATGAATCTGACTAGCCCAATATAGTTTCAACTGTGTCAAGGATCGAGCAAGAAAGAGGAGAGCATAAACGCGCGGAAGCAATAGACTACATTGAGAATAACTTGGTGTATCTTTCTCATTAATTCTTTAGGCATTTATACAATCACAAGACTTGGTTTTCAAGATATTCAATTCCTAATATAATTCAAACCAAGCTAAATTATATCTCCTAATTATAGTCTCCTATTATATTTCCTAATACCCTCCCTCAAGATGGAGCATGGAGATCTCGAATGCCCATCTTGGACAAAAGAAATTTAAACTGATCTTTCAAAAGCATCTTTGTGAAAAATTCTTCTGATCGTAGTTTAAGGACATTTTCGGTCCTCTTCATAGTTTAAGAACATTTCGGTCCTCTTCGAAGTTTTTGGACGTTTCGGTCCCAATAGTAGTTTTAGAACATACAGGCTCCATCATAGTTTAGGGACATTTCGGTCCTCTTCGTAGTTTAGAGACATTTCGGTCCCCTTCGGAAGTTTAAGGACATTACGGTCCTCTTCGATTTCTTGGGTAGAATACTTCTGTACTCCTTAGAATTTAACCAATTTTTGTTATTCTCTACAACTCATAGGATTTTAACCTACTATTGTTGTTCTTTACAACTCATAGAATTTTGACTTATTATTGTTGTTCTTTCTCTCATCACTTCTTGGTGATTACTTTTCTTTCTTCAGAACTTTGTTGTTTCTTCTTCTCTTCTTCTTTGTTCCAGACACGCTTTCGTTGCGAAAACTGTTACACTTCTTTGATTTTCAAGATTCTCTCACAATCTTTCATTTCGTCAATCTTCTGCCACAAGCTGTAACTATTGTCTCTTGTTATTTTGCTGTTACAAATTTTCCACGCTATCAGATTTCGCAACAGATTTGCAACGCTGTGACATAATAGTCACTTTTTAATCGAATTAGGAAACAGACACACAGATTCTTAAACCATCTATGGCAATCAAGCAAACTCGACCAAGCTCTGCTCCTTCTTTCTCGGTCTCTAACTCTGTTCACAGCTCAACGTCTCGTCGCTTCCAACCGATACAACCTCCTCCATTCTTCGCTGCTAACAATCAACTTTTCCTTCCCTAGCCATTCATCACGAAAATCATCCAAACGAAAATCAACCATGGCTAGTTGTTTCATGTTTCTTCACTTCTTTCTCGTCCTCAACTGCATAACCGACTTTCTCTATTTTGTCTCCTCACAGGATCAGCAGCAATACAAGTCTTTACAAGTCCTTGATGTTTTCACGTCTTGAAAAATCTGACCGGAAAATCCTTATTAGCTTCTGACAGAAAACCCAAAGTTACAACACCAGCAACCATCTCTTATATGACGCAACTCAGTTTTGTTTCTTCACGGATCTGTTCGATAAAACCCAAATAAGTCGCACCACCTGCTCAAATCACTGACTACGGTGATGACGATCTTCTCTTGACCTCGGCTCACTTTCTCCCTTTTTTTCAGTTCCCACTTGGAACCAAACGACTCCATGAACTCGATGTCAAAACCAAACAACCTCGAACTGAACTTTGTGACAATCTTGGCTTCTAATTCTTCTTATATCAACAGCAATCATCACTTTTAGATGACAACATCTTGTGTTTCAACCCATAGACTGCTAAGTCTAATCATCTTCCATGTTTTTCGGCATCAATATCATGCCCTAAACTCAATTTTTATCTCGAATTTAAACGGCAACATGCTTCTCTTATTAGTTGTTTTCGCGGCCATAACCACAGCTTCAAACAAACCCAAACTCCTCAAGGTTTCGTTCCCCTGATTTGGTGAACCACACGATTTTGTAAGAGGTTTGACAGGCAACATACTCTTCAGCAATAGCATAAGACCAAGAGTTACGCCTTCTTCTTATCATCAAACATAACACGATTCTCTTCCTCTTCTGATGATAGTCTCGCTTATTCAATTTTTTCTTCTTCTTCTTCTTCTTTAACTCATTACTTAAACCCTAAACCGAAAACTCTCTAATTTTCTCTTCCTCTCCTCTCTCTACCACTCACCTTGCTCTGATACCATGTTAAGGATCGAGCAAGAGAGAGGAGAGAATAAACGCGCGGAAGCAATAGACTACGTTGAGAATAACTTGGTGTATCTTTATCATTAATTCTTTAAGCATTTATACAATCACAAGACTTGGTTCTCAAGACACAAGACTTGGTTCTAGAGATATTGAATTCCTAATATAACTCAAACTAAGCTAAATTATATCTCCTAATTATAGTCTCCTATTATATTTCCTAATAAACAGACTAGCTTGAGAGCCCTAAACACTAAAGATCACCTCATTTGAGCACCAGAGCCTCCTAATAAGACGAAATACGTCACGAGGAAGTAAAGATTGAATACTTTTATGGTGGTTCTCTATGAACCGCCTACAAAAACCAGGGCAAAATCTCCCCCACACAAAAGGTGGGCCCATCCTTTTGAAGTTAGCAGGGGGCATTTTTTGGCCCCATGGTTTGAAGAGACGTGAGGGGGCGGTTTTTGTGGAGTTTTTTTTTTTGCTGTTCGTTGAGACTTTCTGATACTTTTATCTGTCCAGTTTTTTTTCCTATTAGTCTAATACATTTTTCTTCTTTCTTTCTTTCTTTTTTTTAGAGATTTTGGTGGATAATTTGATTAGTTAATTTCCTATTAGTCTAATACCTTTTTCTTCTTTCTTTCTTTTAACCAGAGATTTTGGTGGATAACTTGATTAGTTAAGTTAGGCTTTTGTAATTGATAATATTGGGCATGAGTCTCATGAATTGAATCAAATGGAAGATGGGGAAATTCCCCTTCTTCGGATCCGTCAATTTTCCGTGGATTTGAATCATATAACCGATTCCAAGGGATAGAAGAATATCAAGAGGTTGCTTCAAAAATTGCCGACATCAACATTACCAAATCAACAGCGTCCGAGCGGGGTTCAAGGAGCTAACACCACGGTGTGCAAGAAGTATAAAGTGACGGGTCTCCTCCAAAATAAGACATTAAGCACCAAAAATAAATGTAATTCGAGATCTCTTACTAGTCCTAATAAGATTTCAGCGGATAATCTCATGGAATTTAGTTGTATAATGGGATTAAGCTTCCCATTTTCGAAGGCAAATCGTCAAGAAATATTTAGTGGTGTGGCAAAAAATCACAAGGCAAATGTGGAAGAGGTTGATGAAAATTCTACTTAAATATAGAATCATATTATCAGGGCTTTGAAGTCAATGGTCTTTTGGGGGATTTTTTGGGTCATTAGTAGTAATACTATAACCCCTTATCCAGCTATTTTCAATAATGTCTTAAGTACCCCCAATTTGATTAGTGTTAATTATGGTGACTAACCAAATTAATAATGAGTAGTGTATAGATTAAGATTGATCATACGATTAATTTTTTTCATCAATATTTTTTCCTCATTTTTTTTTTTGATCCAAGAAGATGATTCTGAAAAAAAAATTAAACATTTATGAAAATTTTTAAAACACTCACGAGAGCCTTATACTTGATTCCCAATAATAATTTTGTTGATTTAATACCGATAAAAATTGGAAAAATTCTGGGGTTTTTTGTAGTTACGGTTGAGAAATGTTGTCGACCTAGACGTGAATAATTATTTACGGCTCGGAATTGAAGATATTCCAGCGGTAAATTACTTTCACGGCTGGGTCAACAAGAACTCCCAACCGATTTTTTTTCTTATATTTTTTGTAAGTATCAGAAAGGTTACGGCTAGGTTTTCCAAGCCGAAAGTTCAAGTTACGGCTGGGGAACCTAGTCGAAAGTAAGCATTTACATCGGGGAAAACCTAACCGAAATTAGACCTATGTTTGTATTTATTTTATGTGATTATCGGAATAGCTTACCGGTAGGAAAACCTAGCCGTAAACACTTTTTTACGGTTGGGAGTTCTTACTTTCTCAACCGTATAGGTAGGTTCAGGGTTTACGGTTGGGAAATATGTATTTTCCCAACCGTAATACATGATTCACGGTTGGGAAAGTGTGAACTCCCAGCTGTTATACAGTTTCAGAAATTGTTTTTTTCCTCAAATTAATCGAATTGAATTTTTAAGTCAATCAAAAGTAAAAATAAATGGTGGGTTTTTTAGTATTGGTTTTTTTTTTATCATCTCTACGCGATGGGGAAGATGAAGAACATGAGAGGAAGAAAAATGATCGATTTTGGTTTCTTTTATGATCATCATCTTCATCATGATGCGATGAAGAATCACGATGTGATGGAGAAGAAGGAGAGAGAACGAAGAATTATAGATTTAAGTTTTTTAATAATCATGATTTCATGATGAAAAGAAGAAGATTTCATGGTTTCATGATTTCATGATCATCATCATTTTCATTATGATGAAAAGAAGAAGAAGAAGAAAATTAAATTTTTTTTATAATAGTTAATAGAAAAGGGCATATTTGACTTTTATTATTAATTAGGTTTCCTCCTATCCATATTAGGATGTTAGAACTCAATGAAACCCCAAAAGACCATTGATTTGAAAGCCCCAATAATAGGATTCTAAATATAGCTTATACTCTTGTTTTAGTTCGCAAGTAACAATGGTTGGTTGGTTAGTTCCTAAGGTTTGTTCAAAGGCCTTTGTTGCTTGTTGTTTATCCTTGAACTTTTTTCCTTTGGTTGGGGTCGTTTTCCCCTCTTTTTGGTGTATTCGCTCGCGCACGGCTTGTTCTTTTTAATACAATTCCTTTTAATCGATAAAAAAAAACCGTTTCTGAAAAATCCTAGACCGATAACATTTTTTGCCAGGAAAACAGGAAGGACACCATCAAAATCACTTTAAAAGTTGGGATAAGTATATTCTGGGTTAGACTTAACTGCAACTTTTCACGATAGTAGCATCTAAACGGAGATAAACTCTCACATCTCATCCCTTAGGCTGGTTCCTATGGACATAGCAAACTGGTCAGTTTACCAGTTTTGCACCCACTATGGAGCTGGCAAACAAGCAAACTGGCTGGCTAAGTGGCAAATTTGCCACTTAGTCAGGTCAGATCGAGTTTCCACCGAGCGGTCGAGTCTCGACCGTTCGGAGTAGTGTAGATCTCCCGGTGTAATCTCCACCACTACTGGTGTAGTCTCCACCGCTAGGTAATTTTTCGTTTTTTTTTACTTCTTCTCTCATACCTTTTAGTTATTATAACAGATTTTTATTATACAAGGGTCCCGTAAAATATTATATAATCCTTAAAATTTAAATACCATATCAAACATAAACAACTAAATTTTTAATTGATAAGGATCCCACAAAACACAATAAAATATACTAGAATTTGTCAGCATTATCATAGTGAGGAAAATGTGACATGGCAAAACAACTTTTATACCTCACAGCATAGGAACTGGCCTTAACTAAGCAAACATGTTAATCCGGATGCAACTGTATAATGAAAATGTATAGCAAGTAATTTAATAAATGTGAGTTGTATTTATACCCCCGACCCCCCTCATGAACTTTCAGTCTGAGTGGTTTTGAATGTTGCATTCTTGGATGCAGTTATGTCGTCTGATTGGTGGTGCCTTTCTTAGTTGTTCCACATCTCGTGTATCCCACACATATAGCATGAAATAGACACCTCTCTCCATGTGGCCCGTGGGGCTCGTGCAATATCTTCCTTTTGGTCCACTGCAGTAACTAACGGCTAAATGCCCACAACTAAAACAAAACCCAATATCTTAAACTCAAGTTCTCTTGAACAATATGTCATTAGTAGATATTAAATGTCTCAATTTTGCTAGTTTTTGGTTATAAATCATGCACAGCGCACTCTCATAAACCTCATTAGCAAACAACCGCACTTCCGATTTCTCTTCCTTAATCATGTAAACCTAATCCCTTTTAAGATTAGTTGACATTATTATCATCAATCCTAGCTAATGACAAATCAAAACAGCCATTACATATCACTTCTATTGTACTTAATGTTACAGAGGAGGAAAAGATACATGAACCTTTAAAAGACAAGAGTGGATCATCTGTGGGACACCGACACCATCTCCTCCGGTTTTAGCGAATGTTTGATTCCTATAGGTAATAATAGGTCCCCTCTAACAGATATATATATCTCGTGCTAGAGCATCCACAGCCACGACTTTTTCTAGTGTTCGTGATTCATTTTTATTTGGATTTTTTAGTTATGCTATTGGAGTGTTTTCGGGAGATATTTGGATGGATTTTCTTGCAAGTTTCTGCCTATCGCTTTTGCCATTGGCTGCATTTTAATATTCTTATGAAATTAAGGAGTGCTATTATGAAATTCATTCATTGTGAGACAAATTGCACGCTGCTGTTTCTGATTCTAAGTATGCGAATACTTTAGTCTGCTATCATTTTTCTGTCAAATGCTTGTCCCTCTCGTAAGGAAGATTCATGTGATCAGGTTCAGGGAGCGGTAAGGTTTGTTGATAAACTAATGTTCTTATCAAGAAAAAAATAATTATTGAAGAGAAGTAAGAGACAAGGCGCCGGATAAACCGATAAAGGCAGCCAATTAACAGATTTTGGAGAAGGACCACTTATTGCATTAACCTCCTGAAAGGTGAACTCCACTTGAATCGGCAGTGAAATATCTGAATAAGGTACCCCCCAACTTCAGCCGTATAATGAGGCTGCTCGGGCGGTGGCGGTGAAGATACAATTTAATACAGACGTCATGAATGGCATCACATGCCAACTTCCCCAGTCTTCAACCCACTCATAATACATTGATCAAATCTAAGATTAAGGAATGATCAATACCAATCCTCTTCCTTAATTCGGAGTTCCATGGAAGTGACATTTCCCTGCAATGTGCATTCTGTGAAGTGTGTCGACCATTTTCCGGTACCGGAATTAAAATACTTTTTTTGAGCGGGTGAGGGTAATGCCCATTTGAACTCGAAACCTCTATGGAAAAGAAAAAGATAGTTTTTTTTTTCTTTTTTTTTTTTTCTGTTTAAGTTATTTCCTTTTCCCCTGATTTTGGTGACTTTTAGGCTGAGAGTTAGACTATGCCAACAAGCCCTAAATTCGTCGGCAGCGCTCTAAAGATGAGATGAATATGACACTTCCCCAAATGGGGAATTAAGCAAGCTCAATGAATCAATTATCATCCGGTATCCAAAACTGACCAATGACCATATCGATGAAATGAAGGTGCGCTATTAAGGACCCATAATGACGAGTTCGTAAAAAAAAACCAAAAAATAATTGTTTCATAAAGTAACCTTGTTCTGATCCTCATTCTAATTTGGAGAGTGGAGACATGCCAAAACAGTCAAAGAAAATCCACCCAGTCCTCCTGGTCAAAATCAAATGAGAGATTTCCTGGTTAGTCCACTAAACCCGATTCGGATTAGTGGCTAGTCCAGCGGGAAACAATATTTACTCCGTAGTCCAAAAATTTTTTGAAAAGAATATAAAATTACTATACTAACCCTAACATATAATATACTATGTATGTTATTAGTAACATATATACTAATATTAATACTAGTTTACTAGTAACTAGTTGTATACTAATATGTAGTAACATATGTAACTAGTAATATGTAGTAACTAGTAGTATATTAGTATACTAATAACTAGTAGTATACTAGTATTAATATGTAGTATGTAGTAAAATATGTAATAACATATAGAGAACAAATGTAGTATGTAGTAACATATGTTACTAGTAGCAATATGTTATATACCGACACTACATATTAATACGTAGTATGTTATATATTGATATTACATATTAATATTGATACTACATATTAATATGTAGTATGTTATATATTGACACTACATATTAATATATAGTATGTTATATATTGATATTACATATTAATATGTTACTAGTATAATACTAGTTACTACTGGTAAACTAGTTATTAGTATAGTATTAGTTACTATTAGTATTACTAGTATAGTACTAGTTACTACTAGTCTACTAGTAAACTAGTCTACTAGTACACATGTTACTACTAGTATAGTAGAGTAGTTACTTAATTTACGAGTAACATATTCTTTTTTACTATTAATATAGTACATATTGATATGTAGTATGACCATATTGATACTGCTAGTATGTATTAACATATTATTAATAATATTTACATGTGTTGATACTAATTAGATCTGTAAGGGTGTTTTAGGCATTTAGAAAATACACTTTATAATGTCTACAAAAATTTTGGACTAGCGAGTAAATAATCTAGTCGAAAAACATGTTTTTGGACTAACGAGTAAATGTTTTTCATGGATGGACTAGCCATTAACTGGGTCATGAAAAGTTAGACTAAACGGTAATTTCTACAAATCAAAGAGAATCAAATGCATTATATTAAAAAGATAAATACATGGAAATCGAGTGTTTGCAGACACGCCAAGGAGGATGTGTCCACACTCCACAGTACACCACGAAATACCAGTGCTAAACCAACCCAAAACCCAGCATCTCCCCTGTCTATATAAATTAACCGCTTCTTGATTTTATTTTCAATCCACTTCGTCTCCTTTGTTAATCTCATTCTCTTTCTAATGGCATTCATAAAAACAAGCAGTTCCCTTCTTGTCTTGATCTGTTTTTTAACCCTTTCTTCTTTGCATACAAAAACAACCGAAGCATGTCACAGAACTGATAGAGCAGCTCTGCTTGATTTCAAGAGTAAGATCAATCAAGATCCAACTCGACTATTATCAACCTGGAATCAATCCACTGATTGTTGCATCAAATGGGAAGGTGTCGGCTGTGATTCCAACGGTCGGGTCATAAATGTTACGAGGCCTGGCTTGTTTTCCACCGACGACTCCATCTTTGATACGTTCATGAATGGGACGATCTCTCCTTCATTGGGTAAACTTAAGTTTCTCCGGCTACTGGACCTTAGTAACTTGAAGCAGTTAGTGGGAATTATTCCACCAGAGCTCGGAAAACTATCGCACCTTACTTCTTTATTCCTCAATACCAACCAACTCAAGGGTTCGATTCCAGCATCATTTCAAAATCTTCGTAAACTCAATAAGCTTTACCTCAATGATAATCTTTTATCAGGTAGGGTGCCCAGCAACATTTTCCAACATATGTCTTCTCTTTCGGAACTTGGTTTATCCGGAAACAAGTTGTCCGGTGGAATTCCGTCATCAATTGAGAAACTAGTTTCACTGAAGAGGCTTGATTTCCATCTAAACAACTTCTCAGGTGGTATACCAAGTACAATTGGGCTTCTTAAGAAGTTGGTTTCTTTAGACTTATCTGAGAACCAGATTTCTGGTGGCATTCCTACATCTATCGGAGAACTATCTGAATTAGATGAATTATATCTCAATCAGAATAGTCTTAGTGGAAGCATTCCAAGTTCAATTTCAAAGCTGATTGTTCTTGATAGTTGTCGTTTGTCAGACAACAAGCTTACCGGTAGTATCCCGGTATCCATCAGTAAGACTCCGCTCCGGTTTTTGGTACTTGATAACAACATGCTGACAGGCAAATTACCTAAGAGTTTTGGCAATCTTGCAAACCTTACTGGTTTCTTTGCGAAGAACAACCGTCTTACGGGTAAGATCCCTTCAAGTTTTAGCAATTTAATGAATCTCCAACAACTCGACCTCTCTAGGAATGGTTTGTCAGGTCCAATTCCTTCTGAACTAGTTAAGTTAAATGCAACATTACAAATCCTAGATTTATCATTCAACCCATTGAGTCTAGTGAACATACCGAGTTGGATTTCAAACATGAACCTCCATAGACTATATTTAGCTCGAACGGGGTTGATTGGTGAACTCCCGGAATGGTTATCTTCGACAAGTTTGTCATATCTTGATTTATCGAGTAACATGTTAGCCGGAGAGTTGCCATCATGGATAGGAAACATGACAAGCTTATATTCTCTCAATATATCTAACAACGGTTTCCATTCGGATATACCAATTGAGTTCAAGAACCTTTCGGGTCTTGGGGAACTTGATCTTCATTTGAACAACTTCACTGGAGGATTAAGTTCGATCTTTGCAAAAACAATGGATGGGGTCTTGGGTCATTACAGCATTATCGATCTGTCTTACAATATGTTTGTTGGTCGTATTGATAATAATATTGGAAACCTAGAGGTTATGGATTCACTTGAAACATTGGTACTGTCTAATAATCGTTTAGGAGGATCGATACCAAAATCTCTCGGGAAGTTGAGTAGACTAAGGACTTTGAAGCTTGAAAAGAATAGGTTTACGGGGACGATACCAGCTGAGCTAAGCAGCGCTACAGAATTAACATCAGTTGTGCTATCGCATAATAGAGTTACGGGCAGTATACCTTCAGGAGTAATAAACTTGGCGAGCCTCGTAGAATTTGATGTGTCCTACAACAAGTTGACAGGGAGTATTCCTACTCATAAGACGGCATTCCCTTCTTCTTCTTTCGAGGGCAACTCTGGCCTATGTGGCTCCCCACTTCCTCCATGTAAAACCGCATAGTAACCTCTTTGTATCTGTCTGATAATTGTATTATTCTTCAGTTAATAATAATAATAAAGAAGAAGAATTCATTAAACTTGTTTGCTTCATTTCTTTTCTTTTTTAATCCTTTCTTTCACCTTAAGCCACACTATATTGCTAGCTAGTCATCATTCTCATCATCTAACTGTATATATGACCAATATAAATGTATTATAATCACAGTTCAAACTATGGAATTCCAATGTCTACGATTACAAGGACAGTCTCTGAGAAGACTCAACGAGCAATATACTAAAATATCATGGAGTTATTACAATATTTACATAAATCTCCCTCCAAAGTCCAAACTTTGAAAATCTAAATTATTTTAATTGTTTCTTAGTGATAACCCCAAAATTAATCCTTCTAATCCTAATTACTCCATTCATGACTTCATGTGCAAGTGCAACCATTATATTATCTTAATATAGCTCTCAATTACATTCAATGAGTTTCATACGCTAGTGTTTGTTGTATTAGAGACATAAAGAATATTAAGTTCAACTACCCACAAACTCAGACTAGAAATTCAATATTCGTAAATATAGTTTTCAAGATCCATTCAAGATTTCATTAGTGTTTGTGCTGGTATTTTGTTCACCCGACTGTCACTGCCTGACTTTCAATTGGCGGTTTAATGCACTAGAAAAGCCTGAGAGCTTATTAGATTGTTGCCAATGCGGGTCGACCAACTATGCACCGTGATCAGAAGAAAAAAGGAAAAAATAGATGTTACTAAACTCCCACCAAAGCAACAAAAAGAGAATTATCAGTATATCACTTGGGGACATGGTTTTGACTTTGAAGTATACTGACTGGGAAATTCACCAAGTCCATCTTTAGACTTGCTTTATATCTATTTCCTTGTATTACATTTTTTTTGATCGATAATGAAAATTATATTAGATCAAATGGAGATTACAAAAGGGTTATACCCATCCAAAGAGGGAGGAACGAAATAGAAAAAGAGAAGAGAAAAAAGAGATCCTGAAAACAAACAAGAATCCCGGAAAAAACTCTAAAAACTACGGTGGTTCGAAACAAGCCCTAAGAGCCTCTCCAATGGAATGTCTGTGAAGGAAAAAGTCCTAATCCATGTACGATCCACAATAATATTTATAAGAAAACATCTCCAATCCATTGATGTGAAGATGATGTGGTAAAAAAATGTTAGACATCCTCTAGGTGAAACCTCTACTTTTAGACATTCACTTAGAGAATGTGTTCTCATCCTAGTCACATTTTTATTAACAAAAGTTATTGAAAAATAAAAATGGAAATGATTTTAACCAATTATATACCTACAAATAAGTAAACAAATATGTTGGAGATAAAAAAATTATTTTTCCTAATATTTAGGATTTTATGCTCAAAGAATGTCTTAGAAGTGATGCCACATATGAAATATTCACATTTACCGTTGGAGAAGCTTTAAACCAATTCTCAACAACAGAATCAAAAGATACGTCTTCGAAATCCTTAAATCTTAGATCCCATTGAAACAAAGCGTATCTTATCATGTGAATTGTATGAGCAGTATTGTGTTCCTTCGATGTAAAAACACGAGCATTTCTTTCCTTCCACGTACACCACAGGATGGAAACAACAATCAAATTCCATGGCTCCTTCTTCTGATCATCTAAATGAGAAATTCGCCAAGATAAAAGGGCACTCGAGATATCATCTGGCATAACAAACTGCAGCTTCATCTCCTTTATAAATTTGGCCCATAACTCACTCACATAATTGCAGTGCAAAAATAAATGTTTCGCAGTTTCACCATTAGCACAAAAAACACAAGTTGTCGGGGTGTTAATACCATTTCGAATGAGGGAATTTCTTTGGTAAACGACGATGAAACAGACACCAGGTGAAAAATGCCACCTTAGAAGAATACTACTATCGTCAAATGAAATTGAAATCAGCTGTGTTAACAATATCCAATCTGTCAAAATTATACACCCACTTCTCAGAACTTGATTTAACAATAAAATGCTTTTTTGGGGACAAAGACCATTGTAACACATCTTCATGTTGATTTTGAATGGTAAAATCTGCAATACAATTAGAGATAAATTCAAGTTCGCCTCGAGCCACAGTAGAAAGTCTTCTTGGTACCTGCATCTTATCAATAATTTCAGTAGCCAAGCCACAGAAAATATCTGCCACAGACGTAGATTTAGACCTTACAACAACGTAATTTTGGAAATAAAATGTTTAACGGCTCATTTAAAATCCAAACATCCTCCCAAAACCTTGTTTTTGCCCCATTGTTAACTTTAAATCTGATATTCTTGATGAAAAACTCTTTACGTTGCATTATCCCCTTCCATACAGAAGTACCGAAGTTTCCATTAGGACAATTAGACAACCAAAGTACATCATTTTCACCATATTTCTCATGGGAAATCTTTTTCCACAAAGCATCATAATTCTCATTGGCGTATCTCCACAACCATTTAACTAGTAAAGCGTCATTCAAACATTTCAACTTCTTAATCCCAAGGCCGCCATGTTGTTTTCTTATGCAGATTTTATCCCACTTTACTAAGTGCATTTTTCTCTTCTCGTTAATATTATTCCAAAGGAAATTCTTTATTATTTTTTCAAGCTTTAACACAACAGATTTCGGAATTTCAAACAAATACATATAATACACCGGCAGACTAGATAAAACACTTTTGATGAGGATTATTTTACCATCCCTTGTTAACAAAGGTCTCTTCCATCCAGCTAGCTTGGCGGTAAACATATCCACAATCTTGTCCCGCTTATGAATTCCTTTATACTTGTCACCAAGCGGCAGACCGAGATAAGATGTTGGAGTAGAATTGTAGCAACCCAAAAGAAAAGTAAAAAGAGACATATCCCCATCGTAACCAACACCATACATATGACTCTTAGCAAAATTAATACGAAGACCAGTAAGTATCTCCAAACAAAGAAGCATCATTCTTAGAAACTTAACTTGCTCAATATCAGCATCTAAGAATATTAATGTGTCGTCGGCGTATTGCAGATGACTTACCATTGTTCCATTGGCAGAAACTCGAAAACCACTGAGATATCCTTCCTCTTGTGCTTTACACATCATTGCGGAGAAAGCTTCACCTACAATAAGAAACAAAAAGGGTGGCAAAGGATCACCCTGCCTAATGCCCTTATTACTCTTGAAATATCCCTCCGAGCTACCATTTATAAGAACTGAAACCTCACATGTTCAACACAACATTGCACCCATCTTCTCCACTTCGAACCATGCCCATCTTCTCTAAAGCATTGTCTAAAATTTTCCATTAACGTGTTCAAATGCCTTTTAAAAATCAATTTTGCACAACAAACCAGGCACCTTACTCTTCAATCTGGAATCAATCAACTCGTTATCTATAAAAACACCATCCAAGATCTTCCTTTTCTTTATAAATGCAGATTGTTGTTGAGATATTATACGAGGCAATGAAACCTTGAATCTCTCTGCCAACACCTTAGAAAGAATTTTATATACGCCATTAACTAGACTGATAGGTCGCAAATCCTTGACTTCTTCCACCGAATCCTTCTTAGGAATGAGAGCTATAAATATATTTTTAAACCGCCAATCAAGAAAACCTTTACTTTGAAGCTTAGCAACCACCTTCATAACATCAAGTCTAATAATACTCCAAGTTTGTTGGTAAAAAACTATTGGGTAACCATCAGGTCCAGGGGCCTTAGTTTACCTAAATTTCCTTATATTACTACTAGGTAACATTGCTCCCGGAAGAGCTTAAATTATTTACCTAAATTTCATTTTCAATCTCCAAGGACTTATCACTTCTTATTTAAATTTAGCGACAAACGATGATGTGGACTTAAGACACAAAGTAATGAACAAAGTCTGATTTAGACTTTCTCTTTTACGCCACTTAGCCATGTCATCTTTTATAATAGCCTTTACTTTTGTATTGGAAATAAAAACTTGTTATGGAAGGTCTTAAATCCTATATGTCATGCTATTTTAAGACCTTCACCCCTTGCAATGGAGATGCTCTGATGTAAGTATTATTTATCGGTGGGACGATATTCAATAATCTCACTCGAGTTCAATTTGGAATGTCACCTAGCTATAGAGATGATGGGATGAACTGTTTTACTTTTATCCCTTTCAAAATAAAAAACAGTATAGGTAAAGGAGCAAAACCCACCATGAGTTAGAGAGGTAATAGACTATACAAAATACTATTTGTCCTTTTTTTTCCATTTTAGTTGCATATAATAAACTATTTTTTTTCTTTTTATTTCACCTTAGTTTCATATGGCATATTGTTTGCCTTTTTGTTTTTTTATTATTGTAGTTTGATACGACAAATTGTTTGCCTTTTTTTTCACTTCAGTTTCTTACAACAAACTGTTTGCCGATTTTTTATTTATTTATTTTAGTTTCATCAAAGAAAAAAGGCTTTCACTCACTCAAGCGGTTAAAAGAAAGGTTGATTGAGTTTGGCATGAAAGAGTGTCCCTCTATCCATAGTAGAACCAAATTTGATCAGGTCTTTCATTTTGAAAGAGACTCTCAACCCCATAATCGCTGCTCCAAAAAAATTTGTCATTGTTAAAGCCATATTTAGTTTTGGATTTTTGGCATTTTGAGTTTCTGGCCGAGCACGCTTAACTGCTTAGCTTTTTTCCAACTCTGAAGCCAATTGTGCTGAAAATTCCTTGGTCTTGGGAAAAGATAAACCATTACCTACCTACCTAATCGTTGTATTAGGATACCACCACATTAAATTGACCCATCCTCGGCTCCAGAATATATTCAATCTCAGATCTCTGACGTTTCCTGCCCCTTATGAGACCATTATCGTGCCCAATCCGTCCAACATACCATTTCAACCTCGAAAGTTCAACCCATCATCAGCTTTGACACTTTTTAATGACCCGACCCTTTATTGGTATTGTTCCTACTTAGCAACTGCGATAATCTGGCAGTGTGGGGTTTTAAACGGGCACCGTTGCGGTCATCTAGTAGCAACTTCCCAGGAGGTCACCATCCCTAAATTATTCTCGCCCGAGCACGCTTAATTGCAGGGGTTTCTGCCAACTATAAAGCAAACTGTGATAAAAAGGCCTCGGTTTAAGAAAAACAAATCACCACTTATATATTTGTGAACCCTACTTTCCGAGTCGTGGTATTACCGTGACATCACCTTAAATTGAATCCGTCTTCGGATCTTGAATATATTCTAGCGAGATCTCCGACTTTCCCTGCCCCCTCATCAGACAAGCACCTGGCCCAACCCTTCAGCGTACCTCCTCACCCTCGGCAGGTGACCCGTTGTCGGCTCAGATACCATGTAATATGACCAGAACCTTTGTCGATATTGTCCCCACTTAGTTATTACGATAATCCAGCAGTGTGGGGTTGTCGAAAGTCACTGTTTCGGTCATCCAACAATAGCTTCCCGTGAGGTCACCATCCCTGGATTACTCCCCCCAAACACGCTTAACTGCGTAGCTTTTTGCCAACTCTGAACCCAATTACATTGTAAAGGCCTTGACGTTAGGAAATGAAAAACCATTCGTTCGTCGAAACCTAAATCTTGATATTACACAAACACCACCGTCCTCATCAAAACCATAAAGAAACGTTTTAGTCTCTCTGGGTGATATCGATCAACAATTCATAAAACTTAACTATTTAGATGAAATCTCGCTTGAATCTACCAGAGAAAGTACCAGATTAAATACTAACTGAAAAAAAAACATTATTTTAGAAACGATCAAGATTGATTGGCCTCTAACAATTTTAAAAAGAATAGGAACAGATCGCACAATGCTACAATGGGAATTCATCAACTATGTAAGATCTGATTGGAATCTAACAAGAACCCCAACCATCTCTCCATACAAGAGAAATAAGTGGAAGAACATGTGCATATTAAAATTTCATAATAAATATGATTTCCTTGAAGTGAAATATTTTAAACTTTGATTTGTCAAAGGAGATGTTATAGTTTTTCATGAAATACCTTTGATTAGAATACCCTCTGAAGCAGAAACATGAACTTTGGTGAAGATTGTTCTAGCACGAAGCAGTGAATGTCCTGATCCAATCCTTCTCGAAAAAAGGGTTAAAAAATGGTAATATTGGTTGGTGTTTACCAAAAACATGATTCTCCATATAAAAGCAATTTACTAGAGGAAAATGTGATGATACCAAAAAAATATTGCAAAGGAAATGGTTGTTAAAACTGAATATGATGAAGAAACAACTATGAAATGTATAATAATCGATCACCCGGAATGACCTTGTGGAGAGAAAAAATAGTTGAATCAAGATAGAATTATCATGGCAAGAAGGGTGGACAAAGTTGGTTTAATGCATGATCCTCATACGGGAAGTGGAAGTGGAGAGAAAGGAATAGAAAATCCAATTAAGCTAAACACCACATTGGGAGAGAAAGGAGAAGAAATCCCAAGTAAAGGGTAGAAAGGAAAAAAAATGGGAACATAAAATACAAAAGGAAATCATGCTGGGTTAAGAGAGAATTGAACATAAATCTTTCCAAGATCCGATGTGTTGATGGTGGAGGAAAAATGAACAGAAACTCCAACTAAAACCTACAAGAGTCATGAAATGAGAGGAGTAGAAAAATCCAAGTCAGGAGAAATGATAACCAGAAGGAAGGTATATGTTAGAGCATTGCTCGGTCGAAATCACAAGTGTTGCTATCTCAAGCTTGTTTTCAAAACTATATCTTGATTTCTAGTATATATTTAGTCAAGTCTCGGATTAAGATAGAAGTGTGTAGTTGATAATCGGATATCACTGTGTTTTACCGTTTGAAGGAGAAGATCAACATGAGCTCTGGAGAACTTCAACAAAAACTAAGTGAAGACTGAACCACCTAATTCTCAAGTTTTTACCTTTCTATCTATGAGACATTTTCGCATGACTAAATTAGACAGTACATGCATAATAGAAATTTCGAGTCACGTTTATCTTGAATATCGTTCCCGAAATATGTTAATCTTAAGAACGTTTGTTCATACTTTATGAATTTGGTTAAGAATAATTTATTGTTTATGACTTCATTATAATTTAATATTTAATCATTTAAAAATAGTTTGGAACAGTGATATGAGTCATTGATGTTATTCGGGAATGTTTCATATTGATTATTAGAGAGATATATAACTACTATAAATCTGGATACAGGACAGTATGCATACCGTTCACATACTAGGAGAACTGTTGTAAGTCCAGAGCCGTAATACATCTACACAATACACGTACCGGCATAGATATATATCGGCAACGACTTTTTGGTACGCATACCCGGTATTCATACCATAAAAAGTCTGTAAACTCGTGAACCAGGAAGGTATGCATACCTAGTATGCAAACCAGAAAAGATCTGTTGGTTTCAAAACCGATAAGGTACGCATACCCAGTATGCAAACCATAAAATATTTGTGAGTTCCTAAACTCATTTTTGTCTTAAGGGTATACATACCCGATACACATACCATGACAAAAATATTCACGAGCAGGTACAATACACGTACTTATCTTGTCGAAAATTTTCAAATGCATCAGAATTATTTCTATGAGATAGTCAGCATTTGAATAACTCTCTAAAAATACTATATATACATGTTTGATTACATTTGTGAGTCAATATTAAAGTCTTAAAGTGTTATATAAAAATGGTTAAGCTTATTGTTCAATTGACTAGTTTCGGCTAACCTATTCATGAACAAGCCATAATACACAGTTCGTTTATGGATAAACCTAACCAGAGTGTATATTCTGCTATGTTAATCTCAAGTCAAGTTTTCATCTAACGGTGATTATTGATTGTTTGATTGCAAAACTACTTTAGCTTAAATACAAAGCAACCTTGATCTTGAAAGTCTATACAAGGAAAACTCAAACAACTGGAATTTTTGAATCCCCGACACTATTCTTGTGTGTCCTAGTTGTAAACTAGAGTCGTCCTCTCATTCGAACCCTTCTAGGGTTTGGCGACTAAAACCACTTCACCTAGAAATTCGTGAAGCCAGGCCCAACTATATTTTATCTTAATCTTGTTCGTGTATCCATTTCTATTCATATTTCATGTCCCATAACCAACATGCTATCCATAATCACATGCTTTAGATTCTATTTGCACAACAACCATTATAGACATCATGTTGGTAGTCTTAAAATCATCCCCCCGAACTGTCAGTGTCTGAAGAATGATATTACACAGTCTTATCTCATAGACATTGTAAATAAGCATGATCCTAACATTTTATTTCTGTCGAAAACAAAAAAAAAACATGGGTAAATATGTCTCTGATTGCACAATTTGGTGTATAAAACTGGTTTCCAGTAGACCCAGCAGAACTTGCTGGTGCCCTTATAATTGCTTGGAAATCAGACAGTAAAGTTGGAATAGGCTGTTGTTTTGGTAACCAGTAAACTGTCATGTAACCAATGCTAAAAGTAGAGATAAAACTTTAGTATCCAGTGCATATGGGCTCGTTAATTGGAGCCAGAAAGAGAAATTTTGGAATTATGCCTTACCCTTCATCAACGTTGCAAAAAGGGAGCAATGCCTTTCGGTAGAGGTGAGGCAGTAAAGCTAAATGGCATATTAGACAAACTAGAACTCCAATATTTGGGTCACATGAGGTACAAATTCACATGGACGAACAAAAGGAAAGATGGGCAGTTAACTGGGGCAAAATGGATAGAGGAACGAAAAAACACAAATTTGTGTAAGGAAAATCTGAATGCCAACATCACACATCTTCTATCAGTGGGATTCGATCACCGTCTAATAATGTTGAATACAATATACCAAACTCAAAATAGCTACAAGCTTCTCAAAGTATTAGAAGTTTGGATGCGATACCCAAATAACTAATACATAATTCTAAGAATCAGGGAGTTCAAGGAAGTAATGCTTTCAGATTAACAATTGCTTTCGACACAGTCAAAGCATATGAATTATGTAACTCTAATGACAGTACCTTTGTATCTTGTTCAGTCAGGATTAACCCAACAAATTCAGTCATTGGACGGGCAACTCACCATGAGTTAGTCTCTGAAGAGCCTGAATTAGCAGATTAATGTTGGCCTAGTAATATAAATCTTATTTTCAAAAAAAATAAAGAATAACTCCACTTTCATATCTTTAATCCCAAAAGTAAAATACCCTCAGACCCCACCAGGTTATATGCCAATCAGCCTATATAACATAATCTACAAGGTGGTGTCTAAACTTCTTGAAAACAGACTCAAGAGTCTACTGCCAAAAATAATCTCACCTTATCAGGATGCCTTCATTCTGGGTGATAAATTTTTGATGAGGGTGTTTTTTGATGGAGACATGAAGGAAAAATTTTGACACGTGTTTTTCTATTAATTGTTTCAACAAAAAAAATTAAAAAGTATAAAATAACTATATTTTTGAAAACAAAATTTGTTGAAATCAATTAATAGGAAAAAGACGTGTCAATATCTCATTTGTCCTTCATGTCCCCATCAAAAAACGCCCTCATCAAAAATTTATCCCATTCCGGAAAGGAAGATATTTGATAACATAGTGGCTCATGAGCTCATTCATACCATGAGATCCAAAATATGAAGTGAATTCCTTCTAGGAATTAAAATAGACATGTCAAAGGCCTTTGGAAAGATAAAGTGGCATTTCCTTTTAGTTATCATGGAAAAACTTGGTTTTGACCCAAAAAAAATGGTGTGTGATGATCTCATAATGTAGTTCAACTATTTCTTCTTTTGTTCTTATAAATAGTGTTCCTGGGAAAAGGTTCATACGTTCAACAGGGGTCAAACAAGGCGATCCTCTCTCTGTCTACTTGTTCGTAATCTGTATGGAGGTGTTATCTAGGACAATTTCTAAGGCTGAAGATATGTGTTAGAGCATTGTTCGGTAGAACTCACAAGTGTTGCTATCTCAAGATTATTGTAAAATTTAGTTGTCAAAACTATATCTTGATTTATAGTCTACAATTAGTTAAGTCTCGGATTAGAATAAAAGATGTAGTTGAGAATCGGACATCACTGCGTTCTACCATTTGAAGTCGAAGATCAACCTAACCTTTTGGATAACATCTTCAACAAAAGGTAACTGAAGACTGAACCACCTATTTCTCAAGTTATATTTATCTTTCTATAAAAGAGACGTTTTCGCATAACTAATTAGACTACGGTAAGCATATCAAGAATTTCGAGTCAAGTTTATCTTGGTAATTAGTTGTCGAAATATATATGTGTTATACACTGCTCGGTCGAACTCGCATGCATTGCTATCTCAAGCATGTTTGTCAATGTTGGTGATAAAAACTATAAGTCTTGATTTCTAGCCTATTTAAAGATGTCTCGGACTAGGACATAGATTGTGTAGTTGAGTTTAGACTTCATGGCGCACATCATTTGAAGACGAAGAACTACTAAGGGGTGCTTGTGGAACTTCATCGACAAAAGGTATGTGGAGACTGAAACTCATCTATCACTCAGAAAGTCTATTTCTACTATATCTCCTATATTGAGACATAAGTCATATTATGATATAGTTTTATATATACACATTTGTGATTTCGAGCTGAGTTTATCTCGCTTACATATTTCTCGAAATATGTGTTGGCAAGCTTTCGCTTCGACCAAGCTCATCTAATATCATGTGAAAATTGTCGAGTAACATCTTACATGGTTTGAGTGATACAATCATTTGGTGTAGTCTTGGAATGTTTCATTATGATTATTTCAATATCTCGAAAATTGCTTTGATGTTAATAGTGTGTGAAAACGGCTATTGTCATCCTCTAAGAAAGTTTCGATGATTGAAATAAGAGTTTAGAACACTTAACCATTATTGGATATGTCATGTTGTGCACTCTTGCACATATGTAATCCATGTCTGGGAACCATAATATGCACACCCGTTTGCTTACATGTTGGTTTGAGAAATCCGGGAACCTAAGTATGCGTACCCGTTTTCATACTGGCATACAGGTTCATGTCCGAGAATTTATACTGGGATTGAAAGTTCGCGTACCCATTTGCGTACTGGCGAAACCTAATCTTGGTCCGGGTATTTCAAGTATGCGTACCCATTCGCATACTTGAATGTTAAAGTTCTAAAATCGGTAATGTTCATGAACTTAAACATTTATATAATAAGAAATGCAATCTTTGCAAACCGTGGCCATAATGTTCATGAATTGATTCGAGTGAATCAAACCGATTTCGCTTCAATTGTGTTCTTGTATAATTCTATGATAATATAGCAATTGAACAACTCTTTAACTAGTTTCATTTGAGTCATTTGAACTAGTTATGGTTAAGATCAATAAGGTTGATATGATAGTAATCATATGGCTAACCTCGGTTAACTATTTGTGAGCCAACATGGTGTACATGTTTGGGTACGGTTACATAAACCTAAATGAGGGTACATTTCATTTGTGTGTAACAAGATAAGTTCGATATAACGGTTGAAAGATATTAGCTTGGTTGAATCAGGGTTTTCATCTAACGGTGAATATTGAATGCTTTGTTACCAAGGTAACTTGGATTGCAACCCTGATTTGAAAACTATATAAAGGAGAACTCTAGCAACTGGGAAACCTAATCCCCACACCTCCTGTATGTTACTAGTTGCATAAACTAGAGTCGATTCTCCTTTAACCTTAGGTTTCTTCGATACCCTTTAGGTTAACGACTTCAAAGACTTCATTGGGATTGTGAAGCCAGACCCAACTATTCTTTTTGTAGTTGTGTGTTCTGATCTTTCTCGATTCTATCATATTGAGTACAATTGAAATAATTGACTCGAGATTAATTTCTCCGATAGACAAGATAAAATAATCACAAACATCTTCGTCTCATCATTTGTGATTCCACAATATCTTGTTTCGCTAGACGATTAAGATTATTGTGAGGTGATTGATAATACTAGGCTATTCTTCGGGAATATAAGTCTGGTTTATAAATTGGTTCATGTTCACCTTGATTTATCAAAAGACGGAACAAAATCTCTTGGGTATTTCTGTGGTAGACAGATTTATTCAATCTATAGATTTTTTTGTGTGAGACAGATTTGTTTATCAAGTCTTCGACTTTGGGTCGTAACAACTCTTGGTTGTGGGTGAGATCAACTAAGGGAATCAAGTGTGTAGTATCCTGCTGGGATCAGAGACGTAAGAAACGCAACTGTACCTTGAATCAATTTGAGATTAATTAGGGTTCAACTACACTCCAGTCCGAAGTTAATTGGTAGTAGGCTAGAGTCTGTAGCGGCTTAATACAGTGTGGTGTTCAATCTTGACTAGGTCCCGAGGTTTTTCTGCAATTGCGGTTTCCTCGTTAACAAAACTTCTGGTGTCTATGTTATTTCTTTTCCGCATTATATTTTGTTATATAATTGAAATATCACAGGTTGTGTGTTAAGATCAATCAATTAGAACATCCAAACTTTGTTTGTTGATTTAAATTGATTGACACTTGAACATTGGTCTTTGGTACCGTTCAAATTACTCCTCTTATATTCAATCGAGCTCGCAGATTTCTATTTTCTAATTGCAGATTGAATTAAGAGTTAGAGATATTAAACTCTTTGATATACTTTTCTCTAGATTGAGTTTGACTATCTAGTTTATTATCTATAAAGTATATTGGAGTAAGTCCTCTCATATTTCCAAACGAATTGTTGGGTGTGGTTGTTAGACCCCCGCATTTTCAATTGGTATCAGAGCAGGAAAACACGTTAAAGACCTTATAAGTCTGTGTTTGTAGCGACATGAGGATGGACGATATTGTCTCTGAAAACGCTTCACCAGAAATAGATAAACTCAACATCGAGAGTGTTCTAGAAACCATCGACAAGGTTGAGAATCCTGATTTAAAAACACTCATCAATTTTTTGTGCCTCGAAAAATATCGATTGATAAGGAAAATTGATGGTTCTCATTCCGAAGTTTGTATCAAAAAATCTGAACTTCGAGAACGCTCTGAAAAGGTAGTTAACCTCCAGAAGAAGTTAGATGAACAAATCCGGATCAATTCTGATCTTTCTGCAGAAATTGCAAAACTTAAGGGTTTGAAGTATGTAAAGTCTTTTTCGAAGGTTTTAAATAACTATTTCTAATTCTTCTTTGAAGAATTGTCGTAAGTCAGGTGATAAGCGAGGTCTAGGATTTGTGAAACCTGACAGTGCTCAGAACTCTTTGAACAAGGTTTATGATGTTGGTACATGTTTGTTTTGTGGTTCTCATAATCACTTTCAACATGTTTGTTTGTCTTTCAAGAAAAGACTAAAGGTTTTCGGTGATCTTCATAAGAAATTTTTTCAACTTTTGTCGTCTCTTAAAAGACATTCAATACTAACAAGAAAGCCTAAAGTGGTTAGTAGTGCTAGTATGGGATCTTTTTCTCTAAAGTCAACATCGCCTTTTCAATGGTTCCTTGATAATGGGTGTAGCAGGCACATGACTGGAGATCTCTCATGGTTTATCAACTCAAGAGATTTTGATGGTGGACCAGCAACGTTTGGAAATGGAAGTTGCTGCTACATAAGCAAGAAGGGGACGACCAAACTACCTGGCGTTTCTGAAATTCATGATGTCGTATACGTTAAAGGTATCGTTAGAGCATTGCTCGGTCGAACTCTCATGCGTTGATATCTCAATCATGTTTGTCAATGTTAGTGATCAAAACTATAAGTCTTGATTTCTAGTCTACTATAGCTAAGTCTCGGAATAGGATAGAAAGTGTAGTTGATCTCAAGAACTCCATGGAAATCATCATACAAGACGAAGGACTACTCAAGGAACTGGTGGAACTTCAACGACTAAAAGGTCTGTGGAGACTTGAACTTATCTGTCACTCAAAAGTATATCTACTCTATCTCCTATCTTGAGACAAAAGTCGTTTTGCTATATAGACTTTGATTATACATATTTGCTATTTCGAGCCGAGTTTATCTCGCCTATCTATTTCTCGAAATATGTGTTGGTAAGCTTTCGCTTTGGCCAAGTTCATCTTTACCTAGTGACGAAAGTCATGATATGTTTCAATCACTTTGAAAATTGCTTTGACGAAAAATGGTTTGTGAATAACAAATATATAGTCCTCTAAGAATGTTTCAATGATTGAAATGAGAGTTTAGATTTTATAACCAATGTTGGATATAAGAATTGTGTGGCAACACATATATGTATAAGTCCTTTTTCCTTGAACCAAAGTTTGCAAACTTTGTTGATCAAGAGAACCGGAACAAAAGCCGTGAGGGTCCGCGAACTCAGTCCGCGAACTCAGTCCGCGAACTGGCGGAAGTTCTCGACCCGATAATATCTGCTGGAGTTTGAGAACTCCTTCCGGGAACTTAAGTCCGCGAACTAAGTCTGCGAACTTAAGTTGGTTATATCTAAAGACGATTATTTGTGAACTTATTTATAGTAACTAAGGAATGCTAAATGCAAACCGTGGATGTAAATTCATGAACTGATTCAAGTGAATCAAATCGTTTTTGCTTCGATTGTGTCTTGTGTAGTTGCATAAGATTTTCTTGAAATTGAAAAACTCTATAACTAGTTCATTTGAGTCATTTGAACTAGTTATGGTGAAGAAGAATATGGTTGATATGAAAGTGCTCATATGGCTAACCATTTGGTTAACTATTGTTGAACCAACAAATGTACATGTTTGGGTACGGTTACACAAACCTAAAATCTTGCATTTCATTTGTGTGTAACAAGCTAAGTTTTCGATCCAACGGTTAAAAGATATTAGCTTGAATCTAAATCAGGTTTTCATCTAACGGTGAATACTGAATGCTTTGTTACCAAGCTAACATTGATTGCAAACACTGATTTGAAAGACTATATAAGGGAGAACTCTAGCAACTGTGTGATACTAGTTGTATTAACTAGAATCGATTCTCCTTTAACCTTAGGTATCTTCTTGTAAACCAGGTTAACGACTTAAAGACTTCATTGGGATTGTGAAGCCAGACCGATACTACTTTCTTATAGTTGTGTGATCTGATCTTGCATCTTCTATTGTTTTGAGTACAATCGTAACGATTGGCTTGAGATTTATATCTCCGATAGGAAAGATATAAAAGTAATCACAAACATCTTCGTCTCATCGTTTGTGATTCCACAATATCTTCTTTCGCCGCGTCGATTAAGATTATTGTGAGGTGATTGATAATACTAGGTTGTTATTCGGGAATATAAGTCTGGTTTATCAATTGGTTCTTGTTCACCTTGATTTATCAAAAGACATAACAAAAACTTGTAGGTATTTCTGTGGGAGACAGATTTATCTATTCCTGTAGACTTTTCTGTGTGATACAGATTTGTTTATTAAAGTCTTCAACTTTTGGTCGTAGCAACTCTTAGTTGTGGGTGAGATCATCTAAGGGAATCAAGTGCGTAGTATCCTGCTGGGATCAGAGACGTAGGAGCATAATTGTACCTTGGATCATTGTGAGATTGATTGGGGTTCAACTGCAGTTCAGGCCGAAGTTAGTTTATAGTAGGCTAGTGTCTGTAGCGGCTTAATACAGTGTGTGTTCAATCTGGACTAGGTCCCGGGGTTTTTCTGCATTTGCGGTTTCCTCAATAACAAAATTGTGGTGTCTGTGTTATTTTTATTCCGCATTATGTTTTGTTATGTAATTGAAATATCACAGGTTGTGCGTTTGAATCAATCAATTGGAAACCCGACCTTTAGTTGTTGATTGAAATTGATTGATACTTGAACATTGGTCTTAGGTACCGTTCAAGTGATTTCTCTTGTATTCAATTAGACTCGCGGATTACTATTTGCTTGAGAAAGAATTGAATCAAGAAAGAGAGATATAACTCTTTGATATACTTTATTAAGATTGAGTTTAGTTGATTCTCTTGAAAGTATATTGGAGTTTGTCCATACAGATTGCTAAGCGAAATATTGGGTGTGGTTATTGTACCCCCACTTTCTCAATCGGTATCAGAGCAGAAAACACGTTCAAGACCTTATAAGTCCGTGTTTGTAGTGATCTGACTCTATGGACAGAGGTGCTATCTCTATCAACGTACCACCAGTCTTCGATGGCTCTAATTACTTATGGTGGAAAATTGATATGCGAGCTTTTCTTCAAGCACGTGATTTTCAATCATGGGTATATGTTGTTAATGGCTATAATGCTCCCGTTGTGGTAGTTGGAAATGTAAACGTTCCTAAGGATATTGGTGAATGCAGCCCTGCCGAGATACTTGTTGCAAAGCAAAATTCCAACGGTTTGAATGCCATCATACATGCCATTACCCCGAATCTTCAGCACCATGTGTCAAATTGCACTAAGTCTAAAGAAGCGTGGGATATATTAGAAACCATATTCAAAGGTAATACCAGTGAAAAGGAAGCTAGGCTTCAAAACCTTAATTCCGATTGGGAAAACCTTCGTATGGAAGATGAAGAAACATTTGATGAGTTTAATCACAAAGTGTCTGAAATTGTTAATGCATCTTTTGCACTGGGTAAGACTATTCCTAAAAAGGAAATTGTGATGTAAATTCTCAGATCGTTTCCATCTATATACGATTCTAAAAAGCATGCCATTTTTGAGGGAAATAACCTAGATAATCTCTCCAGAAATACGCTGATTGGGAAGCTTAAGATCTTTGATTATGAGCATTCATCCAAATCTAAGGATGTTGCGTTCAATTAAAGAACACTAAATTACTTGATAAAAGTAAAAAAGTGTATATCTCTGAAGACGATCACTCTGAGACTGGTTCATCAGATGAAGATCTTGACAAATCGGTCTCGATAATCACAAGACAGTTTAGGGATCTTCTGTTGAAGAGAAGTAAACGGTTCTCCAGAGATAAACCTAAATCATCAGTCAAACCTCATAATCGTGTACCTCCTAAAAATAGGGATATTGATGAAATTGATGACGAGGATATTCCTCGGTGCTTTAAGTGTAAAGGATTTGGTCATTTTGCAAACGAGTGCCCAAATCGTAGAAAATACACTGGGAACAAAGGTCTTGCTGCAACTCTTGATGAAATGTCTGACAACTATGATTCTAATGAAGACGAAAAATCAAGTGTTGCACTTCTTGGTGAAAATATTGATTTTGATAATTGTAGCAATATATACATCAATCTTGATATTCTTTCAGAAGAAAACCCAACTAATCTGGAAGAAAAAATTGACCCATTCTTTGGAAACTTTATATGTAATGTTGATTGGAAATATCACAGGTTGTGCGTTTGAATCAATCAATTGGAAATCCGACCTTTGGTTGTTGATTGAAATTGATTGATACTTGAACATTGGTCTTTGGTACCGTTCAAGTGATTTCTCTTGTATTCAATTAGACTCGCAGATTACTATTTGCTTGAGAAAGAATTGATTCAAGAAAGAGAAATATAACTCTTTGATATACTTTATTAAAATTGAGTCTAGTTGATTCTCTTGAAAGTATATTGGAGTTTGTCCATACAGATTGCTAAGCGAAATATTGGGTGTGGTTGTTGTACCCCCACTTTTTCAGGTATGACTGCTAATCTTCTTTCTATTAGTCAAATCTGTGACAAAGGCCATAAAGCTGTCTTCAATGATAAAAGATGTGACATTGTCAACAAATCTGGAAAAGTGATTTTTCAAGGATCACGTGGAAAAAATAACTTTTATCTTTTAGATACTCGGTTCAGTAATTGTTGCAATTTGACTAAGGTAGAATCTACACACCTTTGGCATGAGCGTTTTGGTCACATCAATTATCATCTTCTAACTAAGATCATTAACAAAGAACTTGTTAGAGGCGTTCTGAAAATCAATGCTAAGGTTGAAGGTGTATGTGGTGACTATCTAAAGGCTAGACAAACGAAAGTTCCACAAAAATCATCTCGAGATATTCTCACCAAATCTCCACTTGATTTAATTCATATGGATCTTTTCGACCAATTCAACAATCTACAGTGGCTGGGAAGAAGTATGCTTTGGTTATGGTAGATGATTACACCAGATTCACCTGGGTGGCGTTTTTAGCTCACAAGAATGAAACACTCAGTGAGTTCAAGATTATTGTTAATAGAATCCAGAATCAACAAGGTTGCAAACTACAGAAAATTAGAAGCGATTGTGGCACTGAATTCAAAGACATCAAAGTATTTGAATACTGTGACTCTCTGGGAATTATTCAACAATTCCACCTATCACCCCACAAGCAAATGGAGTTACAGAAAGGAAGAATAGAAACATTCAGGAAATGGCAAGGGTAATGCTCCATAATAAAAACTTATCGTTAAGGTTTTGGGGTGAGGCTGTTTTTACGGCTTGCTATTTGATCAATCGTGTTTATTTGCGATCAAAGATCTTAAACACTCCCTATGAGTTGCGGTACGGTAAGAAACCCAACTTACACTATCTCAGAGTGTTCAGCAGTAAGTGCTACATTCTAAAGGATCGTGAACAGAAAGGGAAAATTGATTCAAAAAGCGATGAAGGTATTTTTCTTGGCTATGCATCTGACAGTCATGGTTTCCGAGTCTTTAATCTCAGAACCCAAGTCATGATGGAATCGGCAAATGTTATCATTGATGATTTAAGTAATTTTTTTCATGATAACTCTCCTGCTGAATTGCCTCCAACCGGGACACTTGAGAAAATCAAAGAAACATCATAATCAAAAGAAGTTGTTCCAACGGTTATTGATCCTGATGTCTCTAGTGATGAGGAGAAAAGCTCTAGTCAGCCTATTCCTGTTGAATAATAACGTGTCCCTCCAGAACACCTTTGGGTTCAAAGGAATCATGATACTAACAATATCATTGGAGGTAAGGCATCTACTGCTAAGACGAGAGGTCAACTTCAAAATATTTGCAATTTTGGTTGTTATCTATCGCAAGTAGATCCAAGGAATATTGATGAAGCTCTTAGTGATCTCTATTGGGTAAATGCAATGCATGAATAGTTAAATCAATTCCAAAGACTAGATGTATGGAAACTCGTACCTTGTCCCCCCAATATCAATATTGTTGACACCAAATGGATATTTAAGAACAAGTCTGATGAATTTGGCACCATTGTCAGAAACAAATCTAGACTTGTCGCTTAGGGATATTCACATATTGAAGGAATCAACTTTGACGAAACTGTTATTCATGTGGCACGCCTTGAGTCCATTCGATTATTATTAGCTCATGCTTGTTTTCTTAAGGTTAAGTTGTTTCAAATGGACATTAAATCCTCTTTCCTAAATGGAAACTTAAAGGAAAAAGTCTATGTCGCTTAACCTAAGGTATTTGAAAACCTTGATTTTCCCGATCATGTCATTAAGCTCAACAAGGCATTGTACGGGTTAAAACAAGCACCTCGTGCCTGGTTTGAAAAACTAACTACTTCCCTTCTTAGAAAAGTTTTTTCAAGAGGTGGAGCTGATAAAACATTGTTTACCAAATGGAGTGGGAAAGATGTTGTAATTGCTCAAGTTTATGTAGATGATATCATCTGTGGATCAACATCGGAGAAACTTGCAAAAGATTTTCAAGTCTCTCTTGGTAAGGAGTTTGAAATGAGCAATGTTGGTGAATTAAAATTATTTTTGGGTTTACAAATTCAACAACACAAGGATGGAATTTACTTATCTCAAGAAAAATATGCAAAAGATCTTGTTTCAAGATTCGGTCTTGATAAGTCAACTCCAAAACTTACTCATATGCCTACCACGGGTAAACTACATAGAGATGAGAAAGGTGTAAATGTGGATCAAAAACTTTATCGATCTATCATTGAAAATCTTTTGTATCTCACTGCCACGAGAGCTGATATTGATTTTAGTGTTGGTTGATGTGCTATATTTCAGGAAAATCCAAAGGAATCTCATCTTGACACCGTAAAGAGGATCATACGTTACATTAATCACACTGCCGGGTATGGTCTTTCTTACACTTTTGATACTAACACTGACCTTACTGCCTATTCAGACGCTGATTGGGCAGGGTGTGTGGAAGACATAAAAAGTACATCAGGGGGATTCTACTATGTAGGGATGAATCTTGTAGATTGGCATAGCAAGAAACAAAATTCACAATCTCTCTCAACATGTGAAGAAGAATACATTGTTGTAGGTTCATGTTGTACTCAACTTTTATGGATGAAACAAATGCTCGCTGATTATGGAATTGACTCGGGAATAATGAAGATATTTTGTGATAACTCAAGTGCGATTCGCATCACTGAGAATCCTGTTAAGCACTCAAGGACTAAGCACATAGATATAAGGTACCATTTTATTCGAGATCTTTATGAAAATGGTATCATTACTATGGAATTTGTGCCTTCTGAACAATAATTGGTTGATATTCTAACCAAATCATTAGACATTGCCACATTTCAACACTTATGGCAGTTTATTGGTGTTGTTCTATTTCATTAGTTCTTCATAACTCTTGCCCCTGCGTTTATCTCAATCTATTGGGAAATTGAGTTTGGAGTTCCCAGAGTGGTGATGCTGCATGTTTGAATTTGTTTCTAGTAGATGTGTTTCTGTCAAGTATCCTAGTGTTCTTTAGAAATCCTTCTTTTCTTGTAAAAGCAAGGTCTCCTTCGTTGTTCTTTCGAGAATGACATATTATGGGGGAGAGTTCTTTTTGAACTTGTGCTTTATTGCCAAATCTTTGTGGGGAGTGCAGTTGTGGAATACTTTAGGGGTTATCTTGTATCTTTATAAACTCCTTGATGAATGCATTTAGCTTCGGCTTTATGATTGCATCTAAATAAGTTGGTATGTTATTCTCTTTTGACCATGAAGTATATCTATGAAAAATTCATGAGGATCCCACTAGTTTTCGTACCTTTGCCAATTTATATTGGCAAAAAGGGGGAGAATTAATGTGTAGTTTCTTATTATAAATACATATGGTTTACGGATCATTATGTAACGGGGAGTAATTTTCATGTCGAGATGAAGTATTGACTAAGGGGGAGTGATACATATCACCATAGTAGTGTTTTCAAAGTTGTGATACAATTGAACTTTGATGATGTGTAATAATACTATGACACTGTATAACAACGATCGAGAGCATTTGTTTTCTCATTGTTATCGCTATGGATCTTCAACAACTATGATGTTGAGTTGAAAACGTTTAGAATCATGGAGTACTTGGAAGTTACGAGGTTTTCGAGCCGTGTTGAAGATGACAAAGAGCATTTGGATGAGAAGCTACAATTTTTAATTATTTTGTAATCCATATGTATTGATAGTTTTGTCACTAAAATTGACAAAGGGGGAGATTTTTAGAGCAATGCTCGGTCGAACTCGCATGCGTTGCTATCTCAAGCATGTTTTTCAATGTTAGTGATCAAAACTATAAGTCTTGATTTCTATCCTATTTATAGATGTCTCGGACTAGGACATAGATTGTGTAGTTGAGCTTAGACTTTACGGCGTTCATCATTTGAATACGAAGAACTACTAAGGAGAGCTTGTGGAACTTCATCGACAAAAGGTATGTGGAGACTGAAACTCAGCTATCACTCGGAAAGTCTATTTCTACTCTATCTCCTATATTGAGACATAAGTCGTATTATGATATAGTTTTCTATATACACATTTGATATTTCGAGCTGAGTTTATCTCGCTTACATATTTCTCGAATATGTGTTGGTAAGCTTTCGCGTCGACCAAGTTCATCTTATATCATGTGAAAATTGTCGAGTAACATCTTACATGGTTTGTGTGGTACAATCATTTGGTGTAGTCTTGGAATGTTTCATTATGATTATTTCAATATCTTGAAAATGGCTTTGATGCTAATAGTGTGTGAAAACATCTATTGTCATCCTCTAAGAAATTTTCAATGATTGAAATAAGAATTTAGAACACTTAACCATTATTGGATATGTCATGTTGTGCACTCTTGCACATATGTAATCCATGTCCCGGAACCATAATATATGCACCCATTTGAGTACATGTTGGTTTGAGAAATCCCGGAACCTAACTATGCGTACCCGTTTGCGTACTGGCGTACAGGTTCTTGTCTGAGAATTTCAGCTGGGATTGAAAGTTCGCGTACCCGTTTGCGTGCTGGCGAAGCCCAATCTTGGTCCGAGTATTTCAAGTATGCGTACCCGTTTGCATACTTGAAGGTTAAAGTTCTAAAATCGGTTATGTTCATAAACTTAAACATTTATATAATAAGGAATGCAATCTTTGCAAACCGTGACTATAATGTTCATGAATTTATTCGAATGAATCAAACTGATTTTGCTTCAATTGTGTTATTGTATAATTCTATGAGAATATAGCAATTGAACAACTCTTTAACTAGTTTCATTGGAGTCATTTGAACTAGTTATGGTTAAGATGAATAAGGTTGATATGAGAGTAATCATATGGCTAACCTTGGTTAACTACTTGTGAGCCAACATGGTGTACACGTTTGGGTACGGTTACATAAACCTAAATGAGGGTACATTTCATTTGTGTGTAACAAGCTAAGTTCTATCTAACGGTTGAAAGATATTAGCTTGGTTGAATCAGGTTTTTCATATAACGGTGAATATTGAATGTTTTGTTACCAATGTAACTTGGATTGCAAACCCTGATTTGAAAACTATATAAAGGAGAACTCTAGCAACTGGGAAACCTAATCCCCACACCTCCTGTGTGTTACTAGTTGCATAAACTAGAGTCGATTCTCCTTTAACCTTAGGTTTCTTCGAGACCCTGTAGGTTAACGACTTCAAAGACTTCATTGGGATTGTGAAGCCAGACCCAACTATTCTCTTTGTAGTTGCGTGTTTTGATCTTTCCCAATTCTATCGTATTGAGTACAATTGAAATAGTTGACTCGAGATTAATTTCTCCTACATGCAAGATAAAAGTAATCACAAACATCTTCGTCTCATCGTTTGTGATTCCACAATATCTTATTTCACTGGTTGATTAAGATTATTGTGAGGTGATTGATAATACTAAGCTCTTTTTTTGGGGAATATAAGTCTGGTTTATTAATTGGTTCATGTTCACCTTGATTTATCAAAATACAGAACAAAATCTCTTGGGTGTTTCTGTGGAAGACTGATGTATACAATCTATAGACTTTTCTGTGAGAGACATATTTGTTTATCAAGTCTTCGACTTTGGGTCGTAGCAACTCTTGGTTGTGGGTGAGATCAACTAAGGGAATCAAGTGCATAGTATCCTGCTGGGATGAGAGACGTAAGGAACGCAAATGTACCTTGAATCAGTGTGAGATTATTAGGGTTCAACTAAAGTCCAGTCGAAGTTAATTAGTAGTAGGCTAGAGTCTGTAGCGGCTTAATACAGTGTGGTGTTCAATCTGGACTAGGTCCCGGGATTTTTCTGCATTTGCGGTTTCCTCGTTAACAAAACTTCTGGTATCTGTGTTATTTCTTTTCCGCATTATGTTTTGTTATATAATTGAAATATCATAGGTTGTGCGTTAATATAAATCAATTAGAATATCCAACTTTTGGTTGTTGATTTAAATTGATTGACACTTGAACATTGGTCTTTGGTACCGTTCAAGTTACTCCTCTTATATTCAATCGAGCTCGCAGATTTCTATCTGCTGATTGCAGATTGAATTAAGAGTTAGAGATATTAAAATCTTTGATATACTTTTCTCTAGATTGAATTTGACTGTCCAGTTGATTTTCTATAAAGTATATTGTAAGTCCTCTCAGATTGCCAAACGAATTGTTGGGTATGGTTGTTAGACCCCCGCATTTTCAATATGACTAAGCTTAATGAACATTTGTTCATACTTGATGAATTTCGGTTAAGAACAATTTATTGTTCGTGATCTAAATTATGATTCAATATTGTCATTCGAAAATAGCCTGGAATAGTGATATGTGTCATTGATGTCATTTGGGAATGTTTCGAATTGATCTAGAGATAAATATTAGAACTACTGAAAATCAAGATACATGACAATATGCATACCAGTTTCACAAACTGGGAACACTGTTATAGGCCGGAGCCTTAGTACATTTATCCATTACACATACCGTCGTAGCTATAGTTCGGTAGCGACTTAGTGGTACGCATATCCGGTATCCATACCACAAAAAGTCTGTAATATCGTGAACCTGGAATGATATGCATACCGAAAAAGAACTGTTGGTTTTGAAACCGTTCTGGTGTCCATACCCGGTGACACACCGAAAAAGTTTTGTAGGTTCCGGAACTTATATTTGTCTTAAGGGTACACATACCTGGTACATGTTCCAGGACAAATATAGTCACGAACAAGGTTAAAGTACAGGTACTTACCCTGTCGAATATTTTCAGATGCACATAAAATTATTTCTGTGAGATAATTAACATTTGAATCAATCTATAAGAAAATTATATAGGCAAGATTTATCACATTATAACCTATGGTTATGATTCAAACTTAAAGTCTTAAATGTTTATCAAATTGGTTAAGCTTATAATTCAATCGGCTAGTTTCGGCTAACTATTTATGAACATTGCATGTGTACACGGTTCGGTTACGGTTCATCCTAACCAAAGTGTATATCTTGATATTTCAATCACATTTCAAAGATTCATTGAACGATGGATATTGTTTGCTTGGTTCCAAAGCTATCTTAGATTAAACTTAAAGCAACTTATGCTTTAAAAGACTATAAAAGGGGAACCTCAAGCAACTGGGATCTTTGAATCCCAACACTATCTTTGTGTGTCCTAGTTTTAAACTAGAGTCGTCCTCTTACTAAAATTGTTTTAGGGTTTAGCGACTAAAAAGACTTCATAGGGATTCGTGAAGCCAGGTCCAACTATCTTTTATCTTCATAGTTCAATTATCCTGATCTTGTTTGATTGTTGAGCTTGCTCCATCAATCTAGATAGATAGAAATCACAAAATTTCTCTTCGTCTCAGACTTTGTTGATTCCACAAGTTTAATACTTGTGAGGTGATAATAATCTAGGATGCCCTTCGTTATACATAAGTCCGGATTTTGAGGTTATCTAGAATTTGTCTATTGATATCGATTTCCAGTCTCACCTTGATATAAGATCAAAAAGGAAATCACACATATATGCTTATCTGTAGGAGGCAGATTGGTTCAAAGTATTCAATTGAGTTGAAGCAACTCTTAGGCTGTAAAAGTTCGTCAGCTAGGGGAATCAATTGCGCGGAGTCCTTTGGGAGCGCGACTGTAACTGAATTGCTATGAGGATTTAACTCGGTCTCAACCACATTCCAGTTCGAAGTCAATTGGTAGTAGGCTAGTATCTGTAGCGGCTTAATACAGTTTGATGTTCAATATGGACTAGGTCTCTGTGTTTTTCTGCATTTGCGGTTTCCTCGTTAACAAAATTTCGCTTATCTTTATAACTGAAATATCACAGGTTATACGTTAATCATTCAAAGTAGATACATTCATTTTTTTTTGTTATATACAACTTGATTGATTCTTTGATATTGATCTTTGAGATCATCCAAGTACTCTCACACCCAAATCAGGTTCACGAAATTGTCTTTGTAAACACTCTGATTGTGGTAGAAAGAGATATAACTTTAAATATTATTCCTTGATTCAGATTCATTAAGTTGAACTCTCAGAATTGTATATAAGTTTGTCCATACATGTTGCCTAAGAAAAAGTTGGTGGTGTACTTTGGTACACCCCCCCTCGTTTTCAATTGGTATCAAAGAAGGAAAACACGTTTAAGACCTAATATAAGTCTGTGTTTGAAGCAATCTGACTATATGGACAAGAGCGCAATATCGATAAACCTACCGCCAGCTTTTGATGTCTCTAATTACTTATGGTGGAAAATTGATATGCGTTCCTTTTTACAAGCCCGTGACTTTTAGACATGGAAACTTTTAGTTATTGGATACAATGCGCCGACAGTTGTTAGAGACAGATTCACTGTTGCGAAGCCATTAGCAGATTATAGTGATACCGATATAAGTGTTGTAAAGCATAATTTTGACGGGTTAAACGCTATTATCCACACCATAATCCCAAATCTTCAGCACCATATGAATTCATGCACTAGGTCTAAGGATGCTTGGGATATCTTACAAACCGTATTCGAAGGAGGTACCTCAGATAAAAAATTTAAGCCTCAAAACCTAAATTTTGACTAGGAAAATCTTCGTATGACTGATGAAGAATCGTTTGATGAGTTTAATCAAAAAATTGTCTGGAATTGTTAATTCATGTTTTGCGTTAGGAAAGACCATTCCCCAAAAGGACATTGTGATGTAAATTTACCGATCTTTACCAGCAAGATACAAGTCTAAGAAACATGTCATCATGGAAGAAAATAACCTACAAACTCTTTCCAGAAATACTCTAGTTGGAAAGTTAATCATATTTGATCATGAACTTCAATCCAAAGTCATAAAGGATATTGCGTTCAAGGCACTGAAAAACACTGAAACTCTTAAAAGTGAAAGTGTTGATAACTCTGTAAACAATCTTGTTGATCCTGATTTTTCAGATGAAAATTTTGATAACTCAGTTTCACTGATCACAAGACAGTTTAGAAAACTTCTTATGAAGAGAAACACTGAAACTGAAACTCTTAAAAGTGAAAGTGTTGATAACTCTGTAAACAATCTTGTTGATCCTGATTTTTCAGATGAAAATTTTGATAACTCAGTTTCACTGATCACAAGACAGTTTAGAAAACTTATTATGAAGAGAAATAAACGGTTCAATAGATAAAATCTACCTATGTCAGCTGGGCCACATAATCGAGTTTCTATCAATAACAGAGATTCTAACGATATTGACGATGAGTATATGCCATAGTGATTCAAGTATAAAGGGTTCGGTCACTTTGCTAATGAGTGTCCAAATCGTAAGAAATACACTGACAACAAGAGTCTTACTGCAATGCTTGATGAAACATTTGATCATTATGATTCTGAAGAGGATGATGGATCAATTGTAGCACTATTGGGAGAAATTACCAATTTTGATGAATGTAGCAATACTCATATCAATCTTGATAAGTTACTTAATGCCTCTTCATCAAAATCATTGGAGGATGTTATGGATTTTTTTTATACTAATAAAAATTTTGTTAATGTTTCAGGTACCCTGTGTTTAGATTCTAACATCGTTCTTGAATCAATCTCCAAACCGACGTGTCCTTATTGTACCATTGAGGGTCACAGACTCACATAATATTTCAAGTACAAATACAAACTGCAATGAAGGGTTAGTTGTTTGGAAAATGTTCTTAAACTTGTTCAAAAGTCCAATCCCGAGGTACACAAAGTTAACTCTTCTTCTTCTAAAAGATTAATTGATTCTAAGGTCAAGGTAAAATCTCAAAGGAAGAAAAGAGTCCGGACTAAATGTCTCGTAAATAAGGATATTACAAATTTCGTGCAGGAATCTGGTGGTGAGCAATCTAATGCTCACCTCAACACATTTTAATCATGTTAAAACGTGCATCTTGTCTCATGTGCCCTTAAAAGAGACAAGAATTGTGCACATCAAGGCTTTGGATCAAATTTGTGTTAGAGCATTGCTCGGTCGAACTCGCATGCGTTGCTATCTCAAGCATATTTGTCAATGTTAGTGATCAAAACTATTTTGATTTCTAGTTTACTTATGACTAAGTCTCGGTCTAGGATAGTTAGGTATAGTTGAGCTCCAGACTCCATGGAGATTATCTTACGAAGACGAAGAACTACTCAAGGAACCAGTGGAACTTCATCCGACCAAAAGGTATGTGGATACTTGAACTCATCTGTCACTTAAAAGTCTATCTACTCTATCTCCTACTCTTGAGACAAAAGTCGTATAAGTATGATAGTTTTCATACATAAACATTTGCTATTTCGAGCCGAGTTTACTCGCCTATCTTTTTCTCGAAATATGTGTTGGCAAGCTTTTTCTTTAACCATTTTCATCTTTACCCGTGACGAAAGTCATGATGACGTTTCAATCCTGAAAATAGCTTTGATGACGATAGTCGATTCTTTTTATCTAGCGACTATTATAATATTATAGAAGAATGTTTCAATGAGTGAAATGTGGAGTTGAGATTACGTAACCAACTATGGATATAAAAATATATAGTGTGTTCGCACATTAGTGAATAAATCCATATGCCGGAAACCAAGTGCGTGCATATGTGTGAATGCGGTATTGGTGAAGGAGACAGGTTAGGTACGTGTACTGGCGGAAGTTTTCATACCGAAAATTTCTGTTGTAATTTGTGAAGTTTCCAAACTGAAAACCAGTCACCTTAGGTATGCGTACCCGTACGCGTACCCATAGAAGTTTTCAAACCGAAAATTTATGTCGAGTTTCCAAACTCAAGTCTGGTAGCTATGGTACACGTACCCGTACGCGTACCTAAGCTGGTTATATTTCTCAAATCGGTAGTTTCATGAACTTAAACAATAAATCAATAAGGAATGCAATCTTTGCAAACCGTGGCTATATTGTTCATGAATTGATTCAAGTGAATCAAAACGATTTTGTTTCAATTGTGTCTATTTAAAGACCTAAGCAATTGAAAAACTCTTGAACTAGTTCTTATGAGTCATTTGAACTAGTTATGAGAAAGATGAATACAGTTAATATAAAAGTGCTCATATGGCTAACCATTGGTTAACTATTTGTGAACCAACCCAATGTACACGTTTAGGTACGGTGACTCAAACCTAAATGAATACATTTCATTTGTGTGTGAGACAAGCTAAGTTTCGATCTAACGGTTGAAATATATTAGCTTGGATAAGTCAGGTTTTTCATCTAACGGTGAATATTGAATGCTTTGTTACCAAGGTAACTTAGATTACAAACCCTGATTTGAAAACTATATAAGGGAGACGTTTAGCAACTGGAAAAACTAATCCCCACACCTCCTGTGTGATACTAGTTGGTTTTGCTAGAGTCGATTCTCCTTTAACCGTAGGTTTCTTCTCGAGACCTTGTCGGTTAACGACTTAAAGACTTCATTGGGATTGTGAAGCCAGACGAAACTACTTCTCTTGTAGTTGAGCGATCTGATCTTGCCATTTTCTATCGTACGAGTTCAATTGAATAATTGACTTGAGATTATATCTCCGATAGGTCAAGATAAAAATAAATCACAAACATCTTCGTCTCATCGTTTGTGATTCCGCAATATCTAGTTTCGCTACCATACGATTTAGATTATTGTGAGGTGATTGATAATACTAGGCTGTTCTTCGGGAATATAAGTCCGGTTTATCAATTGGTTCATGTTCACCTTGATTTTTATCAAAAGACGGAACAAACTTGTAGGTTTATCTGTGGGAGGCAGATTTATCTATTATCGTAGACTTTTCTGTATGATACGGATTTGTTTATTAAAGTCTTCGACTTTGGGTCGTAGCAACTCTTGGTTGTGGGTGAGATCAGCTAAGGAAATCAATTGCGTAGTATCCTGCTGGGATCAGAGACGTAAGGAGCGCAACTGGACCTTGAATCAGTGTGATATTGATTAGGGTTCAACTACAGTCCAGACCGAAGTTAGTTTGTAGTAGGCTAGTGTCTGTAGCGGCTTAATACAGTGTGGTATTCAATCTAGACTAGGTCCCGGGGGTTTTCTGCATTTGTGGTTTCCTCGTTAACAAATATCTGGTGTCTGTGTTATTTCTATTCCGCATTATATTTTGTTATATAATTGAAATATCACAGGTTGTGCGTTGTATCGATCAATTGTGTAATCCAACCTTTGGTTGTTGATTGGAAATTGATTGATCCTTGGATGTTGGTCTTTGGTACCATCCAAGTTTATTATACTTGATTTGATAACGACTCGCAAATTCTTATTTGCTTGAGTAAAAATCAAATCAAGTGAGAGAGATGTTAACTCCTAGATATACTTTTCTATAGATTGAATCTGACTGTCTAGTTGATTCTCTAGAAAGTATATTGGAGTTAGTCCATACATATTGCTAATCGAAATATTGGGTGTGGTTGTTAGACCCCCGCTTTTCCAATTTGAATATTTTTACTTGGATGTCCATCTTTTATTTTTTCATCTTAATCTATGTCTTAAGTAATGGTATTGAAAATTTCGATCTATCTGGAAACTTAAGGAAGGATAAAAGTGACATTTCATTCTTCTTAGGTTTTATGTATCTTTTATAGTACTTGAAATTTTAATGTTACGAAACTGTGCATGGTAAATATCTTCTGCTTGAAGACTCATATATCTTTCACAAGAAGTTTTGCTTGTTGAGCAATATATTTATGTTTCACAAATCCATTTTATTCCTACGAATTATGGAGACTCCAAGCAAAACATCTTCTCGTGAAATCTATGCTCTAATGGTTGTTGATACTCATCCAACTAGAAAGGAACAAGATATGTCCTATCCTTTTAAATCATCTCTTAAGAGGAAAAGGAAGAATAACAAGAAACCTAGAGCGTATCGCTCCAATCTGAAAAGGTTTGAAACTCTTCTTGAAGAACTTAAGAAAACCAAGAAGGATGCGTAGGGACTGAAGATGATTCTACAAAAATCTCTTAAAGTACAAGAAGCACTTGTCAATCAACAACCTAAAAAGTTTGCAGGAACTAACTCTTCCATTCATGAACCGTATGTTCCTATGCCCGTCATTGATAAGGAGTGTGGAGATGATAAAGAATTTTTTAAAGATTTTAAATACCAGGAAACTTCTTATGAGAATTTATTCTTGCTTTTGAGAATGATAACTAGGGTTGGTATAGCATAAATTGTGATTACACAAGCTATTTCCAACGATTTTCATCTTGCGTGTTTTTAGATTTATTTATTTAAATTCTAAAGTTTTTGGAAGATGAACTTGCAGTATATAATCGTTATTGGTTTAACATATTGCAAATTCTTATGAGATATATGTGTCCTTTACTTTTTAGAAATTGAACTGATATCTCATATATGCTCAAAAGTTAAATATATTACGTTTTTTATAAACTAAAAATAAAAAAAAAAACTCTTTGATAATTTTCTCGCGGTATCGATCTAATTGTGATCGCACTTCTATGTTATTACTGCACTATACACTCAGCAAGATTTTCTTATGTTGAGTCATACCGATTAAAATTATCTCTTTGTTCGTAACTGGCGTTGAGATTAGTTTAATTCGGTGTTCAGGATACAAATCCATGTGATTTGTTGATATCCGACAAAATCCATCTTTTTACAAAAGTAAGGTTACTCATGTTGTTCTCTTGGGGATGACATCAAATGGGGGAGAGTTCTTAAATAAACTTGTGCTTAATTGCTATATACTGTAGAATTTAAAGGGGATGGTTGTATCTTAAATCTCCTAGATGAGCGCTAAGTATTTGATACTATGTGATATCATCTAAATTAAGTCGATATAAGGAGTTACATATTAACTATGTTATTATGTATTATCTCTAATTTCCTTTAAATCTTGAAGTATCTTTTGGTTGAATTCATTATGATCCCATTTTCGTACCTTTGCCAATTTTTATTGACAAAAAGGGTGAGAATTAATTAGTAGTTTTGCACTACATACATATGGTTTACGGATCATTATGTAAGGATGAGTGAATCAATAATCTATAGGTTTCACCTATTATGCAAAAGATGTAAGTATTGATTAAGGGGGATAAACATATCACCGTAGTATTACTTCAAAGTTGTGATACTATTTAACTTTGGAGAAGTAATAATATTATGTTTTTGTATAATGGCGATTTAGAATATTTGTTTTCAAAGTTGTTATCGCTACGGATATTTAACAAAAACGATGCTGAGTTGAACACGTCTAAATCATTGCAACTTGAAGTAACGAAGAATTCAAGGAGTTGAAGAAACCAAGGAATCAAGCATGATGGATTCAAGGAGTTTTTGAAGCTTTATTTTTAATCCATATGTATTGATAGTTTTATCACTAAAATTAACAAATGGAGAGATTGTTAGAGCAGTGCTCGGTCGAACTCACAAGTATTGCTATCTCAAGCTTGTTGTCAAAACTATATCTTGATTTCTAGTCTACAATTAGTTAAATATCGGATTAGGATAGAAGATGTAGTTGAGAATCGGACATCACTGTGTTCTACCGTTTGAAGTCGAAGATCAACAGAAGCTTTTGGAGAACTTCTTTAACAAAAGGTAAGTGAAGACTGTACCACCTATTTCTCAAGTTATATTCATCTTTTTTATCTATGAGACGTTGTCACATAAATAATTAGAATATCATAAGAATATCAAGAATCTCTAGTCAATTTTATCTTGGTAATTAATTCTCGAAATATATATGACTAAGCTTAATGTACATTTGTTCATACTTGATGAATTTCGGTTAAGAAAAATTTATTGTTCGTAATCTAAATTATGATTCAATATTATCATTCGAAAATAAACTTGAACAATGATATGTGTCACTGATGTTATGTGGGAATATTTCGAATTGATCTAAAGAGAAATATAGAACTACTGAAAATCTGGATACAGGACAGTATGCATACCAGTTTCACAAACTGGGAAAACTGTTATAGGTCCGGAGCCGTAGTACATGTACCAATTATACGTACCTGCGTATCTATATATTGGAAACGATTTAGTGGTGCGCATACCCGGTATCCATACCACAAAAATTCTATGAACTCGTGAACCTGGAATGGTACGCCTACCTAGTAGGCATACCAAAAAATAATTGTCGGTTTTGAAACCGGTGTGGTATCCATACTCGGTATGAAAATCGGAAAATTTTTGTATGTTCCGGAACTTATATTGGTACACATACCCGGTACATGTACCATGACAAACATAGTCACGAACAAGGTTGAAGTACACGTACCTAGTACACGTACTTACCCTGTCGAATATTTTCAGATGCACATAAAATTATTTCTATGAGATAATTAGCATTTGAATAAATCTCTAAAAACACTATATAGACATGATTGATCACATTATAACCTATGGTTGTGATTCAAACTTAAAGTCTTAAGTGTTTATGAAAATGGTTAAGCTTATAATTCAATCTGCTAGTTTCGGCTAGCCGTTTATGAACAATGTCTTTGTACATGGTCCGGTTACGGTTCATCCTAACCAGAGTGTATATATTGATATGTCAATCATATTTCAAAGATTCATCTAACCATGGATATTTTTTGATTGGCTCCAAATCTATCTTATCTTAAACCTAAAGCAACATATGCTTTGAAAGTTTAAAAAATGTGAACCTCAAGCAACTGGGATCTTTGAATTCCGACATTGTATTTGTGTGTCCTAGTTGTAAACTAGATTCATCCTCTTCCTAAAACCCTTTTAGGATTTAGTGACTAAAAATACTTCATAGGGATTCGTGAAGCCAGGTCCAACTATCTTTTATCTTGTTAGTTCAAGTATCCTGATCTTGTTTGATTGTTGAGCTTACTCCATCAACCAAGATAGATAGAAATCACAAAGTTCTCTTCAACTCAATCTTTGTCTATTCAACAAGTTTAAGTCTGTATTTTGAGGTTAGGTAGACTTTGTCTATCGATATCAATTTCCAGTCTCACCTTGATCTACGATCAAAAAGGAAATCCCACATATAGGCATATATGTGGGAGGTAGATTGGTTTAAAGTCTTCAATTGAGTTGAATCAACTCTTAGGCTGTAAAGGACGTCAACTAAGGGAATCAATTGCACGGAGTTCAATTAAAGAGGTGTATGGAGCACGACTGTAACTGAATTGCGTGAGGGATTATTTCGGCCTCAACTACATTCCAGTCCGAAGTTAATTGGTAGTAGTCTAGTGTATTTAGCGGCTTAATACAATCTGGACTAGGTCCCAGGGTTTTTATGCATTTGCGGTTTCCTCATTAACAATTTTTTTGGTGTTTGTGTTATTTCTTTTTCCGCATTATATTGTTTATCTTTATAATTGAAATATCACAGGTTGTATGTTAATCACTCAAAGTAGATATATCCATCCTTGTTTGTTGTATACGACTTGATTGATTCTTTGATATTGATCTTTGGAATCGTCCAAGTACTCTCACAAGCAAATCAGGTTCATGGAATTGTCTATGTAAACTTTCTGATTGTGGGAGAAAGAGATATAACTTTAAATATTATTCCTTGATTGAGATCCATTAAGTTGAACTCTCAGAACTGTGTGTTTGTCCATACAGGTTGCCTAAGAAAAAATTGGTGGTGTATTTTGGTACCCCCGCGTTTTCATACATAACATAAAAGATGGAACCAAGTGCCCCTTCCATTTCTCACCTTATTTTAGTCGATGACCTTATGGTATTCATAAATACGAAAAATGAGGAATGGTCAAATATCTTCAATTTGTTTTCTGAATTTAGTAAGCAATCATGTCATGTTATTAATTTTTAAAATTTGGGGATCTTTTTCGGTACCAACATTATCCGTTCGGTTTTTGATAATTCCACTGACACTTTAGATGGCAAGGAAATTTCTATTAGAAACAAATACTTAAGCGTACTTTTGTTTACTCGTGTTTTAATAATTACTTCTTTTAAACACATCTTGGACATAGTAGAGTTTAAACTCCAAAACTGGAAAGGCACTTCCCTTTCCATGGCTGGAAAAGCCATTCCAATCTAAGCTTCCACCTCCACTACTCCTTTGAACCAAACAAATTATTCAAAGTTACGGGTAGCAGTTTCTGATCAGCTTGACAAGGACATTTTTTTATGGAAAAATACAGAATGAAGTAAAGGGGTTTACTTGAAAGCGTGGATAACAATTTGCAAACCTAGAGTGTATGGGAGGTTTGGGCTTTGTAAACCTGAAGTTTTTCAAGTCTTTATGTTAGCAAAGGTGGTTTCGAGGTTACTAAAGGAGCCAAGATCTCTGCATGCACAACTTTTTGAGCATAAGTACTTCAAAGGAAAGAATATCCTCTCTGAAGATTACAGCTACACAAATACAACATCTTGGGTCTGAATGAGGGGGGGAATGTTCTATGGTCTGGAGCTTTCAAACAACTTAGCAGAACAAAACAACTTGGTGGTTGTAAATGATTTGATAGAATACACCCAAATGTGTTTAACTTGGGATTAGACCAAGCTAAACAGTCATCTTGAATAAAGTTGTATCATAAACATTATTCAAATAAAAATTTAGTCAGAAAATGAGGACCAGACCATTTGGAAAGTTGAGAAGGATGGGCTTTTCAAAACAAATTCTTTGTACAACAAAATGATAAGGAAATGTCACAATGATGATCACCAAGCAAAAAGATTTTGGGATCAGAAATGGAAAATAAATGTGGTTCCTATAATAAAAACCTTCCTCTTGAAATGTACTCACTCAATTCTTCCACTGAATGAAAAGGATCGCATGCATTATCAAGACAATAGATAAAACTTCCCCTAACCGTGGGAACAAGGGTAAACTCTAACCAACTCTTTATGCATTGTGATTTGTCTTTATCTGTGTATAAATTATTAGGAATAGATATCCATATAATGCAAATGAACAACAACATTTTCATACCTGGCCACCAATCTGGTTCAACATGCCACATAATAACCATGTATGTATAGAAGATTGATCCGAGATCATTGCCACTGTTATATGAAGTATTTGGAAGAAAGATGTGAATGGTTACTCAAAAAAAACAAAAAAAAAAATAATAATAATAATAACTAGGAGGATAATCAACTTGGTTAATTACAATAGGAAAACTTAACGAAAACTTCTCTCTCATTCGTCTCTCTTTCCTCTCTTTTCGGTGAAAACTTAACAAAAAGAGATTGTCAAGTGATTTTTTTTCCTCTTTTTCTCTTTCCTCTCTTTCTCTTTAACCTAACACGATAATTTCTCCACTGACGGCTCCTCCTTTGCTCAGAGTGGATCCTTTTGGAACAGATTTGAGCAGGTCCCTTTCTTTTTATGCTTTATTAGTTTGAATCTTCCTTATGTGATCATTTTTATTTCGATTCGTGGCTTTTTAGTATTCTGTACAAGCAGTTCATATTTGGTTATAGTTCTTTCTTTGTGGAATGGATTTTCTGAATTTTCTTTTGGAGTTCTATTAGTGTGTTGTATTAAGGGGTTGAAATATTTTTCATTAGTAGTGATTCTTCTCTTCACGGCGAGTTTCTCCGGCAGGTAAATGATATTGAAGATTCACAAGATATAATTTTATCAACTACAAAAGTCGGGTTTGTAGTGGATGATAATTATCTTTTTGCAGTGATGAGTTTTGTTCTTTGGCTTCAAAGAAATCTAAGCATATCACCTATTTCAGCGATTTTCTACAAAGATAAAGTAACACATGTTCTCTCTTTTGCATCAGCTTTACATAAGTTTTCAGTTTGGGAATTTTATTTTCTGACGGTGTTGATCAGATTTTATTTTGTTATGTTTTTATTTTCTGTTACCTAATTGTTATAGGTTGTGTTACTGACCTAGTTACAATTAGATATGTTTATGTTTTTTTCTAGACTTATGCGAATTTTTGTCGTTCCTTGCTTAGTCCATGTAATCTTAGATCTTCTGAATCCATTATCTAGGTTAGATCTATGGGTTTTTTGTCCGATGGTTGTTATCCACAAAAGTAGTGTTGATCGTTTTCTTTTCCGGTGGGGAATAAAGTTGTGTAGTGTTCGACGACTTTCTTTGTACCAGCTAATGAAGATGAGTATCAAGATGAGATTTATGGTATTCTATCATATGGTTATTATAAAAAAAAAAGTTCTTATCATGAGCTGTGAATCAAGATTCATCGATTCAAGTTCTTCCTTAAAAGTGGGTGTTGTTGTTCTTCTATGACGATCTGATGGCCCGACAGAGATTCTGGTCACGAAATTCGGGTTACAGGATTCAGGTTAGGGAACATTTTACTTTAAGTCGTGTTTGTTTCGGACTTGTTGTAACTTCGAGGAGTTCCCTATTCATTTTTTTTAATGCAATAGAAAAACTAAAGATAATTTAGATAAATAGCATGAAATCAGCATCAACATTTTTTCTGTATCTAATTATTAGGAATAGATAGCCCAACATAACATCAAGACTAATCGAACTACCATGCGGGCTATGCGTGGTACTTACCTCTGATAGAAGCTATCAGAGATATCCTGGATTTGGAATTCTTGTCCCGCTTTTTCACACCATTATTTGGACAAGATTGAGATCTTAAATTTAAGGAATTCGTGTCCCGCTTTTTCACACCATTATGAGGACAAGATAGAGATCCTAAACTTAAAATGGTCAACCCTTTAAGATACGTGGTAAATTCTGTCTTCAACGTCATGGACGAGTATCTCTATATACATAGACGGGAACACTTTCGTTGTAGGAATTCGGAATATATGTAGCATTTTTGGAACCATCCATAAATTGTTCAATGACCTGATATTAAAAGAAATAAAAAGGAAAATAAAAAGTCAATGGAGAGAGGTAAGGGACAAGACCTGGAAGGCGACCACTTATTGGTTTGACATCGTGAAAGATAAACACCACTTTGATTGACGACTAGTACTTGGCCATTTCACTTGTTAATTATCCATTTTAATTTTTAAATGCCAAGTGCACTCCTTGAGCATTGAAAGATCTGAATACAGTACCCCAAGTCCCAAACTAGTGACGTATGATGAGGCTGCACGGATGGTGGCAGTGCAAATAAGATTAAGAAATGATCACCAATCACCATCCTCTTGGCTAAAATATATTTCCATGCCAAAGTGAGACTTTCATGCAAACTCGGAAGTGATCTCACTGTTGTGAAGTATTAGGCCAATAATTTAAGCCCTTTTTATTCCATTTTCCAACCTTTCGTAGAAAGGAAAAGACATGCCTTTTTTTCAATTAATTTCACGCTCACAGTTAGAAATCACCAACAAACTCTAAATTTGTGTGTACGCTCTATAGAGAGTTTATACAATGCAAAGGGAATTAAGAAGAGATGAATAGTGATCACTATCCCAAAATGAATAATTTACCTTGTTCTCATCCTCATGCATGTGAAGACATGTCAAACATTCAAAGAATATCCATCCAGTCCTGGCCAAACTTATTATATTATGCATGGATTAAGTGCTGCTCGCAAACACGTTAATGATGTACCGAACCCACTGTACTCCACGCAATACACCACTATAAACCACCCTAAAGGTCAAAGGCTGATCTATATAAATTCAGAGTACTTAGATTGTGTTATCAATCACTTCTACCTTTCTTAATCTCATAACCATCTTTTTCTTTCTAATGGCAATCATAGCCAACACAAAAACCAGCTCATTTCTCGTCTTAATCTGTTTTTTAACCTTCTCTTTGCATGCAACAACAACAACAGAAGCATGCCATAGAACTGATAGAAAAGCTCTACTTGATTTCAAGAGTAAGATCACTCGAGATTCTTTTAGACTATATTAGAGACGTGGAATCAGTCCACTGATTGTTGTACCAAATGGGAAGGTATTGCTTGTGATTCCAACGGTCGTGTCGTGAATCTGTCACGCAATGGCATAAGTACCGACGAGGAAAACCCGTTCGTTATAACCATGGATGGAATAATTTCTCCTTCATTGGGTAAACTCAAGTATCTTCGCGTTTTGGACCTCAGGTTCCTCAAAGATTTAGAAGGAACGATCCCTTCAGAGCTCGGAAAGTTATACCACCTTACTTCTCTTTTACTCGATATCAACCGACTCAATGGTTCAATTCCTGCGTCATTTCAAAATCTCCGCAAACTCAATAGGCTGCTCCTCGGTCAAAATCTTCTATCTGGTGCGGTTCCCACCAACATCTTTCAACACATGTCTTCTCTAACGGAACTTGACTTGGCCTTAAATCAGTTGTCCGGGCCAATTCCATCATCAATTGATAAACTAGTTTCATTGAAGAGGCTGGATTTATCTTTAAACAAATTTTCAGGTAGTATACCATACACAATTGGTTTTCTTAAGAACTTGAATTTTTTAGACATGTCTAAGAACCAGATCACTGGCATCATTCCTACGTCTATTAATGGCAACTGCAAGATGAAACTTAGCTTATATAAAGACAACTCTCTTTATTAATGTTTAGAAAATCTCTCAAAACTAAACACAAGCTTTAATCTTGCTCATATGATCAACCACAACTTTGGTGATCATATATATATAGAACTATGAATTCCTTTTCCTAATCCTATTACCTTAGTACATGTCTTTCCTTTTCTTAGAACTAGATGACTTCTAATTCCCTTAGGATTACATCAATTTCCTAATCTTGTCCTAACCAGCTTGTTAGTGACTTCTATGTTGAAGTTTAACCAACATTCTCCCCGTTAAGCTTCAACCTTACCCGTGACATATCTTGTACTCCAATCAATTGTCTCATTTCTTCAAACTTGATCCGAGCTAATGCCTTTGTCAATATATCTGCTTTCTGCTCAGTTCCTGGTATGTGTTCAACGTTAATGACCTCCTTCTCGATGCATTCTCGTATGAAATGATACCTTTTGTGAATGTGTTTCGTCTTCCCATGAAACACTGGATTTTTAGTGAGTGCAATTGCAGACTTATTATCAATCTTGATGAGAACTTTTTCAGGTTCTCTTCCTTTGATTTCACCCAACAGTTCTTGAAGCCATATTGATTGTTTAGCTGCTTCTGTTGCAGCCATAAACTCAGCTTCACAGGATGAGAGGGCTACAGTGTCTTGCTTCTGTGAACACCATGTAATAGGTGCTTCTCCTAGATAAAATATATGACCAGTTGTACTTTTTCCATCATCTTGGTCAATATTATGACTGTTGTCACTATACCCAACAATTCCTTTTGATCCTCCTCGACCATACTTCAATCCATAGCTGATTGTTCCTCTTAGATATCTCAATATCTGCTTTATTACATCACCATGAGACTTGCGTGGACTCTGCATATAACGGCTTGCTACTCCCACAGAGAAAGCCAAGTCTGGTCTTGTGTGTAACAAGTATCTAAGGCATCCAACATTTCTTCTATAACTCGTTGGATCAATCTCATCTTCTTCTTGTGCCTTTGAAACTTTAAGTCCAAACTCCATTGGTATCTTAGTTGGATTACAAGTTTCAAGTCCTGCTTCTTTCAGAATTCTCCTTGCATAAGCTTCTTGTTTAATCTGAATCCCATCTACTCCTTGATGGACTTCTATGCCAAGGTAATAAGTGAGTTTTCCGAGGTCTGACATCTCAAACTTTGATGACATTTCTCTCTTGAACTCATTGATCACCTTAAGGGAGTTGCCAGTCAAAAATAGATCATCTACATAGACTGCAATCACAAGAAGCGTTCCCTTTTCTTCTCTTCTGTATACTGATGTTTCTTTAGAGCACTTAACAAATCTGATTTCTCTTAAGATTTGATCTAACTTTGTATTCCAGGCTCGAGGAGCTTGTCTTAGACCATATAGAGCTTTTGATAACTTATAAACCTTATGCTCTTGTCCTTTTACTTCAAAACCTTCTGGTTGTTCAACATACACATCTTCTCGCAATTCACCATGTAAGAATTGTCTTAACGTCTAAGTGGTGAATTTCCCATGAGTTTGATGTTTCTGCTATTAAGAGACGAATTTTTTCTAGCAACTGGTGCGAAAACTTCATCAAAGTCTATGCCTGATTCTTGAACGTATCCCTTAGCTACAAGTCTTGCCTTATATTTGTTGACAGTACCATCAGCATTCCGTTTTATTTTGAAGATCCACTTAAGACCAATCACTTTTACCCCACCTGGCTTATCAACTAGAAACCAAGTCTTGTTTCTGTTGATTGAAATAATTTCTTCTCTACATGCTTGTGTCCATTTAGTCGAGACCTTTGCTTCCTGAAAATTCCTTGGTTCATCATTAACAGAAAGTAGCATAATCTCACATTCTTCTGCAGCTTGAAGAACATAATCCTCCAGATTGTGGCTTTTGTATCTGTCTTGTTGATTTTCGCAGTGGAATGGGTTGAGTTATTTCATCGATTCTTCTTCTTCTTTCTTCTTACTTCTTCGTTATTCTCAGTGTTTTCATTATTCTCTTCTTCTTCTTGATTAACATCATTGTTTCCATTGGTATTTGATTATGGGTCCTTCGCCTTCATCAATTACTTGACCCCATCTCATGTGAAACATTCCTGGATCCCTACTTGGTCCATCATTAGTTTCTTTCCAGTTCCAGTTTTTTTTCATCGAATACCACATCTCGACTCACTATTACTCTTTTCGTTGTTGGATTGAATAATCTGTAAGCTTTGGATCCAGGCTCAATTCCTAGATCACAAGAGTCTGAGATCGATCATCCAGTTTCTTAAGAGTTGAATCAACTTTTGCGTATGCTTTGCAACCAAACACTCTTAAATGATCTATGTTTGGTTTTCTTTTCGCAAACTTTCATATGGAGTCATGTCTTTCAGAGCTTTCGTAGGTATCCTGTTTATTAGGTATGTGGAGTGTCGTACAGCTTCTCCCCATAGATAATTAGGTACCTGCATAGCCTTTAAAGAACTTCTTGTCATCTCCATTAGAGTCTGTTTCTCCTCTCCACCACTCCGTTTTGTTGTGGTGTATATGGTGTTGTGAGTTGCCTTTTGATTCCATTTGACTCACAGAACTTGTTGAACTCTAAGGAAGTGAACTCTCCTCCTCTATCAGTTCTAAGCATTTTGACCTCCTCTTTTAACTCTTTTTCTATCAGATTTCTGAAAGCTTTGAATCTGTCAAATGCTTCACTCTTTTCTTTCATAAGAATAGACCACATATATCTTGAGAAGTCATCTATAATAACAAATATGTATTTGTTATTTGCAAGGGTTTGTGGTGTAATAGGACCACATAAATCAGCATGAAGAAGCTCTAATGGCTTTGAGGCTCTGAATGTTGTTGCTTTTGGGAAACCTTGACGCGTTTGTTTCCCAACTAAACATGATTCACAGATTTTTGCTTCATCATTTATCTGTGGTAGTCCTCGAACCATCTTGTTCTGAGACATTGCCTTTAAAGTTCTAAAGCTTATGTGTCCTAACCTTGCGTGCCACTTCCATGTCTGATCTTCCAGTCTCATATTCAGACACAATGGCCTTCCAATCATGAGACTTTCTTGTAGAGTCTATTCTGTGAGCGTGAGACTCTAACTAAAAGTCTTCCACTTGGGTCATGAACTGTTAGATAATCTTGTCGCATTCTAACATCACATCCAACTTCTGTAGCTTGTCCTAAACTTAGAATGTTGCTTTGTAAGTTTGGGATGAAGTAGATGTTTGTGACAAGCTTCTGTTCTCCGGTCTTGCTCTGAAATAGAATTGATCCTTTCCCTTCAATTTCTACAGAAGATCCATCCCCAAACTTCACTTGTCCTTTGATTTTCTCATTGAGTTCAGAAAAGTAGTGTTCTTACCAGTCATGTGATTGCTGGCTCCATTATCTAAATACCAGATTCCTTCTTCTCCATCCTTTGATTCGTAGTTCTTTGGTATTAGTTTCCCTTCGTTTAAGAATACAACTTCGTGCATGAAAAGAGTTGTATCTGCTTCCCTTGTTTCATTCTTGTTTGTTCTTCCATCTTTTGTATTCTTTCAGGGCATACAGAGGAGAAGTGTCCTGGTTTATCACATCTGTAACAAATAATGTTTGATCTATCCTTCTTTTCTTTCCCTTGGTTTTGATCATTCTGACTTGTTGTTCTATCTTGTGAGTTAAACCTTCCTCCCCTTCCTCGGCCTCTGTTTCCTCTACACCTCTTCCTCTTGTCGCAGAGTTTTGTTGGTAAGAGTTTGTGTACAAGAGTTTTCCTTGAGTTTCTCCATTGTTTTCTTCATCAAGGATTCTCTTCATATGCTTTCAATCTTCCAATTATATCTTCATAGCTAGTCTTCTTTAAATCTAAGACTTGTTCGAGAGAAGCTATGATATGAATATACTTGGATCTTGGTAAACTATTGAGAAACTTCTTTACCAGTTTATCTTCATCAATGGATTGTCCAAGTGACGCAGCTTTTGAGGCTATCTCTGATAGCTTTCCTGCAAAGCTATCAATAGTATCAGTGTCTTTCATCTTCACTCTTTCAAATTCAGACATTAAGGTTTGCAGCAGACGGGCTTCTTTAACTCGATCAGCTCCGAGATTACGTGCCTTTATTGCATCCCAAATTTTCTTTGAAGTTTCCTGTTCACCAACTTGTAGAACAAGACATTCTGGTATTGCTTGAAAGAGTAATCCAATGGCAACATTGTTTTTGTCTGGGTCCAATGTACCAGGATCAATTGTTTCCCAAACTTTGTAGATTTTCATCAGTACCTTCATTCTCATGGCCCATACTGTGTAGTTTGTGGCGTTGAGGATTGGAACTTGTATTGATGGTGGCGTGAACTGTTTTGCACCCACAATGGTGGTTTCGTTTTCCATGGCTCAGAAACAAGCTCTGATACCAATTAATGGCAACTGCAAGATGAAACTTAGCTTATATAAAGACAACTCTCTTTATTAATGTTTAGAAAATCTCTCAAAACTAAACACAAGCTCTAATCTTGCTCATATGATCAACCACAACTTTGGTGATCATATATATATAGAACTATGAATTCCTTTTCCTAGTCCTATTACCTTATTACATGTCTTTCCTTTTCTTAGAACTAGATAACTTCTAATTCCCTTAGGATTACATCAATTTCCTAATCTTGTCCTAACCAGCTTGTTAGTGACTTCTATGTTGAAGTTTAACCAACATCTATTGGAGAATTATCAAAATTAACCGTGCTCCATCTCGATCAGAATAGTCTCAGTGGAAGCATTCCAAGTTTTTCAAAGCTAGTTGTTCTTGAGAGTTGTCTTTTATCAGATAACAAACTTACCGGTCGTATTCCGACATCCATCAGTAAGAGCACTCCCCTCCGGTTTTTGCTACTTGCCAACAACATGTTATGAGGAAAATTACATGAAAGCCTTGGTAATCTTACAAATCTTATTCGTTTATCCGCAAAAAACAACCGCCTTACGGGTAAGATTCCTGCAAGTTTAAGTAATCTAATAAATCTTCAATCACTGGATCTCTCTAGAAATCGTTTGTCAGGTCCAGTTCCTTCTGAACTAGCTAAGTTAAACACAATGTTAGACACCTTAGATTTGTCATTCAACCCATTGCGTCTAGTGACCGTACCAAGTTGGATTTCAAAAATGAATCTTCAGGAACTATATTTAGCTGGAGCAGGATTAGTTAAACTCCCGGAGTGGTTATCTTCAACAAGTTTGTTTACTCTTGATGTGTCGAGTAACAGGTTGGTCGGTAAGTTGCCAGTATGGATGGCAAAAATGAGAAACTTACATACCCTCAATGTATCTAACAACGGTTTCCATTCAGATATACCAATTGAGTTCGAGAACCTTGCTCGAGGTTTAGGGGTACTTGATCTTCATCGGAACAACTTCACAGGGGGGTTAAGCACGATTTTCGCTGTCTCGGGTCGGTTTCGTTATACTTTTATTGATCTTTCTTACAATATGTTTGTGGGTCGTATTGATAACAATATAGGAAACCTAGAGAGTATGGCTGTTCTTCAGACATTAGTACTATCTAATAATCGTTTAGGAGGAGCTATGCCGAAATCTCTTGGGAAATTGAGTTTTCTTGAGACTCTAAAGCTAGATAATAACGAGTTTACGGGGACGATACCAGCTGAGCTAAGCAGTATCACATTTATAACATCGATTGTGCTATCGCATAATAAACTTACTGGTAGTATACCTTCTAGAGTAATGAACTTGCTGGATATCGTAGAGTTTGATGTGTCCTACAACAAGTTGACAGGAAAAATTCCTCCTCATAAGAAACCATTTCCTGCTTCTTCTTTCGTGGGCAACTCTGGCCTCTGTGACTCCCCACTTGCTCCTTGTAAAACTGCTTAGTAACCTTCCTCTTTGTACCTTTCTGATCGTTATGTTTGCTTAGTTAATAATAATCTAAATAAATTTGTTTTGCTTTGTTTCTTTCTTCCTTTTCTTTTGTCGCACTTAAGCTAGACCTCGCTCATATATCACTTCTCATAACTTGTTAATAATCGAATCACGTATAATCTAAATATCCCCATGCATTTGTCAATTCTTCACAATTCAAATTATCGGAATCTAGTAAGGAACGGGGATTATTACAATATCTTGATCTTAAGTTTGACATAGAAGGTGGGTATCTGTGATCAGAGATTCAGAATAGCATTATAATTATAATAGAAGTTGTCGGCAAGGACCAAATTAATCTTTCTCCGAAAGTCCAAACTTTGAAACCCAAATAATACTTCTGCTTCTCCTAATTATTCAATTCATGTGCAACCAATATACTGTATTATCTGAATATAGCTCTTCAGAAAAGTAAAAAAGTAAATCGAGCCCAGAGATTCAACATTTAAAAAGTTAATTTAGCGATCAGAGCGCTATTTGTTCGCCCAGATGTTGAATCTCTGGGCCGGAGCAGTACATAATGAGATGAAACGAAAAATCTCCTTTCAAGTGCTTCAATTTGTCATGGTGACTCAAAATCCACTGTATGAGTATGACCCAAACACGTCTAGTGATCGGTCCTTGACCGAAATTTAATTTACTACTACTACGATCCAAGACATGGCTCGTGATTCAAATTTGCTAAGTTATCCGAAATCTGTTTTGTGTCCTAAAATGTGCTTTGTGAAACAAATATGCCTCATGAACCAAAACATGTTTTGTGATCCAAAATCTGAACAGTAGCTCAAAAGCTACTATGCAACGCAATTGAACTAAACATCTGCCAACCCAAAATTTTCTTAATGGCTCCAAATCTACCTTTCTTACTCACTGCCTCAATGTCGGCCTCTTAACACGTCCCACGATATGCCATCTTGACCAAAAATTCTACTATGACACAAAATTTGTTGAGCGGCTGATAAGCTACCACTATGATCCAAAATCTTTCACTAAGAAAATTTAACCTATGAAAAAGATGCATGAATTATGGAAGAGCAGGGCTAATTGCTTCAAATAGGCTTCCTAGCTATTTTTCAAGGTCTCGTGGAGGATATTTTCGAATCGAACCTATAGCTTTAGTTTTTTTAACGCTAGTGTCAACTGACCCTTAATCTGATAGTTATGGGGCGTCTGCCACTTTGACGCTCCTCTTCTTACCGTTCCTCTTGTGGTTTAAAATGGAGTATTACTGGACTTGACCCTTTGGAACCTTCCACCATCAGACCTGCACTTTTATAATCCATTCCAAATGATAGGCTGGCTTACAATACAACTTCTAACGTAGAATTATTCCAACATAGGACCTGTTGTAATACGAGTAATAATTATCTTATAGACCTAGATATTGCTGAACAACTCCGATAACCTAGAATATACGGGGTACGTCGTGACTCAGAATATGTATTGTTCCCAAACACTGAATAGGACCAAAATTTACCACCCAAACACTAATTAACTCCAGAAACAACTTTCGCATCCGAATAGACGTTACACCTCGGCAACATTTGACACTCCGACAACCTCGGCCTTCAAGCATAAGCAACCGTTAGAAGACATTAGAGAAACAACATCAGCACAAAAGCACATCAATCCCAGCAAGATAGAAGACCCTCTGTCGGACAAGTTAAGATTATCACAAATTCCTACAAGGAGTTACCTAGTAAAAGCATCTTTGAAGAAGGCTTCTTCATCATCAATTGACATCAAAACATAAGGCTCGTGAATCAGAGTGTTAACTCCTTCAAACCCGCTCAATTGTTGTTTAACGAATGCTCCTTAAATCTCGAAAGATTTTTACAGAATGTTCTTGAGACCTTGCATTTCCATGTTGATCTTTTTAAGCTTTTCAAGAATATTAGCAAATCTATGTTGATCTGAGAAATTAGACACAAGTTCTTCACGTTATTCTTTTTTTCTTAAAAAGTGAATCTTTATCCTTATGATAGGAATTCGCAACACCTTTTGTTGTTGAATCAACAACCATAGGAGTAGTGACTTCTCTAAAAGAGATCATACTTGAAGATACCATAGCTCAGAATTTTGAGTATGAAAATTGTGTAAAAAAACAAGGGTTATTTGGTTCTTGGTACTTAGATGTTGACCATAACCTGGGTTTGGTCTAACATTTGTTCAGCCTTTGTGTTTGGTATAACGATCAACGTTGACCCGCATTGACTGCCACAAGTGGCGACGTGTATTATTCTCCATCAACTAAATATGTAATGACTAAAATATTTTAAACTTTATTAACAATGACAGACTAAATCCTTAACCTTAGACGTGTCGGTCCACAATCGATCTCCAAGAAAATGAGATTAATGGCTGAGATTAGTTCTTCCTTAGATAAATATAACCTAAAGAACTACCGACCCGTTTCATTTCTTCTCCTTCTCCAGTAGACATGAATGCATGATATAACCTAAAAACAGGGAATGTAGCAAGTTTAAGTGCATGAAATCAAAATCTAAACTGCTCTTAACAATATCAGTCAAAGAACTCATCGTCTTCTTCGCAATCAAATTGATTTCGGTCAGCATCTTCATCTTCAGTCTCATCTTCGTCCTCGCTCTCGGTCTCATCTTCTTCTTCTTCCATTTCATTTTCTTCTTGTTTTATTAATGCAGATGCCGACTTAAACACTTCTTTTGCATCATCTTTAGTCAATTTCAATCTCTTTTTTCCTTTTTTATCTTCCTTATCATTGTCCGGAAGCAATCTCTTCTTAGTTTCTTGTATTTCTTTTTCGCGCTGAGTTTACAATCTTTTGTTAATCACTTCAACAACATTTCTCATACCTATGTCAGGATCTTCATCATAGCTCATAAGACACTCTGCAATATCAGCTGGTGTTATGATGTTATTGTTATCTTAGTTAACCTCAATGGTTCTTCAACTGCTTTCATCAACTCATGTTTTTCGATTTTCAGATAATTCTTCGCCAAAACCTTGAACGATTCCATATTACAATATAAAATCAAAATATATTTATCCATTCGACCTGACCTTAGCACAGGTGTATCGAGTTTCTCTTTATGATTCATTGTAAATATAATCAATCTCTCTCCGATAATTTATCTTTGTCGAATTCTGTTTGATCGGTGGTGATCCTTCAATGTAGATCTATGTTTTAGGTCTGTTTGATGGAGTACTTTTTGGGTGTTTTGTTCGATTTCTTCATGTTTCTGTGTGCTGCGGTTTGATCGGTGAAGGCTTTTAGTTCTTTCTTAAGAACTAGCCATGGGTTTGCTTGCTGCTGCATCATGTTGTTGCCAATGAAATTTGAATCATATTTTCCGTGATGTGGTTTCAGTTGGTGGTGGTGGTTGTTTTAGTTGGAGGTTTACTCCTTGGGATTTCTGGTTGTACGTTGGTGGATTTTTGGTCTCTTTCGAATTTGGGTTCTTCTAATCGGATATGGATGGTGGCTAAATGATGTCTTGGTGTGGTGGTGCTTGTTTCCTTTGTGGTGGTGGATCTCTTCCTTGGCGGTGCAGCTAGAACATTCTTCTTCAGTGAACAAGCCGTTGGATTCAAAATAATAATCGGTCCGTTGGATTTGTTCAATTAGAACCTTAGATATAAATATTAGGCATGTGACTTTTTAAGTCACTCACGTGATAACGACCAAACTAACGGTGTTAAGTAATTTCATTTTAATTAACATATTAATAATTATGTAACAGAAGTCAAAATTTAAGACAGTCAACGCAGGAAGAATTCCGAAAATAGTAAATTATTAAAAAGGAGGACTAACAACCACGAGTTCAAGAGCTAACAAGCAGTTGGCTGATAGCCCGGGGTTTAGACTCGTTTCTTTCACGAACCAAATACCAAACTAAAGGTATAAATACAAGTTTACCCTTTCTTAAAATTTGTATATGGGTAAATCTTTGCAATTATTACTTGAAAATAGAGTGGAGTGAGTATTAGTGATAGTTTTAAGAAAAAAATCTTTGAACAATCAGCTAATATACTTCCTTGCGGATCAGTGAGAATAAATTTTGACCATATAAAATTAACCAAGTCAAAAACCAGAAGACTGGACAAGATTCAAGTGAGCAAGGTTTAACATGCATTATTGTTATTCTCGTCTTTAATGGTAATCAAAGAAAATTATTATCCTTGAATCTGTGTAAGAGGATGGAAATTGAAGTAATAAAATTAAAGACACAGACTAGAGAGTTTTTCCTAAATCCCTTGGAGGTGTACATATTTTGTCTCTTTTCAGGGCACATGAGACAAGAAAATACTTTTTCTACACAATTAGTTTGTGTTGGGGTGAGCAATAGTAGGCTCACCGCTTGAGACCTGCATGGGTTTGTCAATTTACATTTTAACTGATTGTTTAGATCTTGATCTCTTCTTTCCTTTTGATTTATCCTTTTCCTTGGAGACAACCACATTTTTGAGAGAAAAAGGAAAAACAGAGTTACATACCTTAGACGAGTTTGGTTTTTGGAAGAATTTGAGCAGATTTGTCAAACGACTAGCCCTCCATTGCAGTTTGTTGACATACCTTACTTTATGCTTGTACTTGAAACATTGATTGAGTTCGTGACCTTCAATAGTACAGTAAGGACATATTTGGGTGAGAAGATGTTCCCGAGCACTTCTGATTTCGACTGAGAGATATACTTGAGATACTCCTGAAGAGGCATTAAAGGGTTTTCATTAGTAAAATAAAAATCCATTATATCCTAAAAATTTATGGATGAGGGATATTCAAACATCTTGTCAAGATTGATGAAAGAATCACTATCATCAAAATTAGTTGTTTCAGCTAGAAGCGCTAAACTAGAACATTCTTCTTCTTCTGAATCATAAAGATCAGTAGTTTCATCAAGAGTTGCAGCAATACCCTTGTTTCCAATGTATTTCCTTCAATTTGGACACTCATTAGCAAAGTGACTGAAACCTCTACACTTGAAGCACTATGGCATATCCTCATCATCACTTTCATCATCCACCCTTTTAGAGGGAACACGATCATGTCGTTTGGCTGATGATGATGTACGTTCTCTTGAGAACCTTTTATTCCTCTTCTTGGGAAGATCTCTACACTGTCTTGTAATAAGAGAAACCGAATTTTCAAGATTTTCATCTGAAAATTCATGAACAAGATCTTTCTCAAAGTTGCGAACACCATCACTTTTCTCAAGTACATCAGTGTTTTAAGTGTTCTGAATGTTATATTTTTATCAGCTTTAGCTTGCTATTCATGGTCAAAGATCTTTAACTTTCCAACAAGGGTGCTTCTGGAAAGTATGGTAAGATCATTTACTTCGGCGATAGCATGTTTCTTAGACTCGTAAAGAGCTGGCAAGGATCTTAGAATTTTCATCACGATATCCCGTTCAGGAATAGTTTTTCCTAATGAATGATAGACGTTCAATATTTCCGAAAATTTTTGATTAAATTCCTCAAACAAATCCCCATCAGCCATACGAAGGTTTTCCCAGTCATAAGTTAGGTTTTATAGACGTGCTTTCTTTTCTGCGGAATTCCCTTCAAATGCGGTTTCTAAGATATTCCAAGCATCTTTTGATCTAGTGCACGTAGGCACATGATGTTGAAGATCTGGGCTTATGACGTGGATAATAGCATCCAATCCATCAGAGTTGTGTTTAGAAATAGTGTTTTCAACCTCGCTATATATGTGTTCAGCTCCTTCTCCGACCATTAGAGTATTGTATCCTCATATGACAAGAACCCATATCTGAAAGTCACGAGCTTGTAGGAAGGAATGCATAACAGTTTTCCACCATAATTAATTTTTTCCATCGAAGGATGGTGGTACATTAATAAATATTGTACTCTTATCCATAATACATATCGCTCCAAACACGGACTTATTAGGTCTATAGTATTTTCCTCCTATGATAGCAATTGAAAACGCATGGGTACCAAGTACACACCCAAATTTTTCGTTTGGCAACCTGTATAGACAAAACTTAATACAATTGCAAGTAGACCAACTGAATGATCCTTGATAGTATTTATATAAAGTTTATATCTCTTACATCTACTCAATCAGTATGTATATAGACACAAGGTCCGTGAACCTGATTGTTAATCAGAGTACTTGGATGATCTAAAAAATGAATATCCAAGATCAATCTAGTCATATCCAAATAATCCAATCGAAATTCTGCCAAGTAGTTAAACTTGTTATCTATCTTTCAAGATACGAATTCTACAAGGACTAGTCTCATAATCGATTACAATTAAGCGGACGTATCTACTCAGATTGAATACGTACAAACTTGTGTAAATCCAATTATAAAGATAAACAATATAATGCGGAAAAAGAAAAACATAAAATACCATAATTTTTGTTAATGGGAAAACCGCAATAGAAGAAAAACCGCGGGACCTCGTCCAGATTTGAATATCACATTGTCTTAATCCGCTACAGACACTACTCTACTATCATACTTCGGACTGGAATGTAGTTGAGACAGAATACATCCTCCAAGCTATTTAGTTACGGTCGCGCTCCTTACGTCTCTTGAACCTCGCACGGCTTCATGCACTTGATTCTATTAGCTGACGTCCTTTACAGCCTAAGGGTTGCTTCAACCTAACTGAATACTTTTGATACCAATCTGCCTCTAGCAGATAATCCTATTTGATTTCCGTTTAAATCAAAGATCAGGGTGAGGAAATCCTTTTTCAATAGACAAGCTAGCAAACCTCACATATCCGGAACTTACAAATCTAGAAGAGCATTCTAGATTCTTAGCCACCTCTCAATAAAAATCTTCAAAAGATCAATTAAGATCAGTTTTCATATATCTATCTTTAGGAAATACAAAGTCTGATACGAAGAGAACTTTATGATTATTATCTATCTTGCCTGAAAGAGATTACGAAAACCTCGATAGCAGAAAAGCAAGATCAGGATACACAAACTATAGAGGTAAAGATAGTCGTACCTGGCTTCAAAAATCCCCAAAGCGAAGTCTTTTAGTCGTATACCTAATTATGTTTCTCATAGGAAACCTAGGTCTATAGAGGACGACTCTAGAATCAACTAGGACATAAAATTTCATGGGTTGAATTTCCAGTTGGATGAGCATCTCTATATATAGATTTCCATGGACCAGGTGTTGCTTAGAATTCAAGCTAAGATAACATGATAATCAAGCAAACACTTTAGTTCTTAAAATTACAATAGAAGAATATACACTAGGAACCGCATCTGGAACAGTGTATAATGATTGTTCGGTTTGGTAAGTATGCCAAAGAACTAAAGCAATTTGATATTCATTTAAACACCTAAGAAGTTAATCACGATGCACATACATAAGTGTGAGTGATCAATGAAGTCTTAGAAGTGTTTGAGGGAGTTCTAGTAATACTAAACGTATTTAAAAAATAAGTCTTTGAGCATATACTAAAAACTTAAACTGGGACAGTTGGTACAACGGTTCGTGAACAGTTAGGGTTGTTAACGATTCAGGGTGCAACGGTTCGTGAACCGGGTTCGTCAACCCTACAAGACTATCGAACTCAGTTTACCATGGCTCATGAACTTGGTTCGTCAGTTGTTAGCCTTTAGTACCAACTTTCTAATTTCAGTTTACAACGGTTCGTGAATAGTCCCCAACTGAACTTGCAGTTTGTGAACTGGTTTGCCAACCCCCTTGTATATTTATGAAACTTAGATATTTATGGTTTGTGAACTGGTTCGCGAACCTACCCTAAGTAGAAATATCTGAAAGTTCAATATTTCTCTCTTATGATGTTTGAAACATTCTCGCGTAATACGTGGGAAATTTTCGATTGATCCACAAATTAATTCACACAATAAATTTTTTAGAACTAATATTGCTAAGGATCGTTGAACATATTTGCTTAGAATCATATTTTTAGATTTTTGACAAGACAAGCTTGAATCAAAAAAAAAAATCTTTGTAAATATACTAGTAGTCATACGACATCATTTCAAAAAGATAGAATGGTAAGATAGTGAGTAAAATAGAATGGTTCAGTCTTCACATACCTGATGCATAAGTTCTCCAAATGTCTTCGTCGATCTTCAGTCTTCAAGGGTGATGTTTGATACTCAACTACCAAATCCTAGCCTAGTCTGAGACGTGAATTAGTAGACTAGAAATCAAGATATAGTTTTGATCATCTAACATTGACAACAAGCTTGAGATAGCAAAACTTGTGGGTTCAACCGAGTATTGCCACTTAGGATCCTATGTTGAGATATTCTTTTCGCGATCCTGAGTACGTGGTATGGGACACATGCTTAGGGGATCCAAATCGATATTCTCGATAGTGTTGTGGACTCTCTTAGAATTCGTGGGAATAGGGTGTGGGAAGGATGCTCAGAAGGTCTTAATTGTTGTTCACAAAAATTTAAAGAAACCTTGTGTGATTTCCAGTTCGTCACGATTTCGTTCTCGAATATGATGAGAGGAGAAGTCGTTTAAAGCCATTTAACGCATTGAAAACAGAATACATTCATTCAATAACAAGAAGATCATAACAAATTTTTGACCGGGAATAGCTTCTTGTGTTGAAGAGGGAAATAAAACGGTGAACTATTCCTAGGTTTTTGCTCCTTAACGTAAGAAAGAAAGAAAAAGAGAAACAATGAAAGTGAATGAATTTACTAAGGGAATAAGTGATGTATCATCGCGGATAAAAAAAAAATGAATGCATCTGAATCGTTGTGTGACAAACCAAACACTACTGTTTTATAAGTATAAATGTTGTATGAGGGTATAAATCCTTTTTTATGAGTTTCTTCATTTTCATAGTGCTTTTTTATGGCCACAATTAGTTATTTTTGAGTGGGACTCTTCTAGATGTTAAACAAAACTCATTGATGTATCTAGTAAAAGACAACAACAATAACATGAAATTAAAGAAGAACAATACAAAGGGGAAGACGATCCAAAAATAACTTCCTTTACAAGCCAATAACACCAAGAATGCATTGGCCAATCGAAAAATATGTTTCAACATAAAACACCAATAACCAATAGAACGCTTCCTCTAACTCAAATCCCAGTTTATATGTCGGATCAAGGAATGCATATAGGATCTATGGTTATTGGAGAATAAAAATTGGTATACAAACCAGTTAAACATGTTCCATATTTTGTTAATATCTACGATGGCATACTTCTAAATGATGTGGATGATAAACAAAGAAGTAAAAAATGGATCGGATTAATGCTACCGTGGATAGGTATATCGGTATTACTATCGTGTTCAATAAGGATGTTGGGTTCCCATCCCAAATCATAAAGAGATATGTCTTTCTTTACTAGAGTTTATATTTGGGGTTTCTGACGAGGAGAAAAAGACCACCAAACTGAAGTTGTCTAATATTTTTAATAGAGTTTACAGTCCAAATTGCTGATGAGAAGATAAAGAAAAATTATAAACAGAGAAATATGTTATATATTTTTACCAATTTATTAATGATGATGACATTGATTGTTTTTTATTTAGGTTCGGTAAGATTTTTGTTAATTTGGTCACTACTAATTTGAGTCATAATTTTTTTAGAAAAGAAGAAAATTATGGAAATATTGTGATCAACATAAATGATATTTGAGTTTAGAGATAGATCCTGAAAAAGCAGGGGTCTAACGACCACACCCAATATTTCGTTTAGCAATCTGTATGGACTAACTACAATATAATTCCAAGAGAATCAACTAGACAGTCAGACTCAATCAATGAAAATATATCCAAGAGTTATATCTATGTTTCTTAATGTAATCAGCAAATCAAACAGAGCCCGATTATTATGAGAAACAACTTGAACTGTACCAAAGACCAATGTTCAAGTTTCAATCAACAACCAAAGGTTGGATTTACCAATTGATTGAACTAAGCACAACCTGTAATATTTTAATTATATAAACAAATATACTGCGGAACACAGACACTAGAAATTTTGTTAACGAGGAAACCGCAAATGCAGAAAAACCCCGGAACCTAGTCCAGATTGAACACCACACTGTATTAAGCCTCTACAGACACTAGCCTATTACAAGTTAACTTCGGACTGGAATGTAGTTGATCCCTAACCAAATCTCACACCGATTAAGGTACAGTCGCGTTCCTTCCGTTTCTGAATCCCAGCAGGACTCTGCGCACTTGATTCCCTTAGCTGATCTCACCCACAACTAAGAGTTGCTACGACCCAAAGTCGAAGACTTGATAAACAAATAAAGAAACAACTATGCTTTGTGTATGAACTTACAAACTTTTAGGGTGAAATAAGATCAGGGAACACTTTCAAAATTAGCACTACTAGATGATGAGTTCCATCGATCAAAAAAAAGGAAAAAAGTGATGAGTTTCATTTCCCGTTGGCAACAATATCCATTAGAAAGCTTTTCAGTTTTGAGTATACTTGTTGGCCTATAACATATAGAAAAAATATAGTAAATAGAACAAATAAATCTTTGAAACAAAGATTCGACCCATTTATTTGGAATAATGTTACTCTCCGGGCTTGCTCCGGGATTCTATCAATTTTAGTAATTAAGAAGTTAACATTGATAATATTAATTGGAGTTAATGATGTCACAACAGTAGTATGTTCTCTTTTTTACCTGTCTTTGTTTTTAAATAAATACATGCACGAACAACCAGCAAGATAAACATTTGTTACTTATGTACAAATTAACTTTAATTACTAACCCTTCGATATAGTATGTGAAAAAGTGGGGGTACAACAACCACACCAATATTTCGCTTAGCAATCTGTATGGACAAACTCCAATATACTTTCTAGAGAATCAACTAGACAGTCAGACTCAATATAGATAAAAAAAAGTATATCAAAGAGTTTATATCTCAATCTCTTGATTTGATATATACTCAAGCAAATAGAAATCTGCGAGTCTTTATCAAATACTAGAGATATAACTTGGATGGTACCAAAGACCAATATCCAAGTGTCAATCAATTTAAATCAACAACCAAAAGGTCGGATATTATAATTGATTGAACAACGCACAACCTGTGATATTTCAATTATATAACAAAATATATTGCGGAAAAGAAATAACACAGACATCAGAATTTTGTTAACGAGGAAACCGCAAATGCAGAAAAACCCCGGGACCTAGTCCATATTGAACATACATTGTATTAAGACGCTACAGACACTAGCCTACTCCAAACTAACTTCGGTCTGGACTGTAGTTGAATCCAAATCAATCTCACAGTGATCCAAGGTACAGTTATGCTCCTACCCCTCTGATCCCAACAGGATGCTACGTACTTGATTCCCTTAGCTGATCTCACCCACAACTAAGAGTTGCTACAACCCAAAGTCGAAGACTTTAATAAACAAATCTGTATCACATAGAAAAGTCTATGGTGATAGATAAATCCGTCTCCCAAGAATATACCTATGAGTTTTGTTCCGTCTTTTGATAAATCAAGGTGAACAGGAACCAATTGATAAACCGGTCTTATATTCCTGAAGAACAACCTAGTATTATCAATCACCTCACAATAATCCTAATCGACGCAGCGAAAAAAAATATTGTGGAATCACAAACGATGAGACGAAGTGTTTGTGACTACTTTTCTATCTTGACTATAGGAGATATAAATCTCGAGCCAATTATTACAATGGTACTCGTAACGATAGAAGATGCAAGATCAGATCACACAACTACAAGAAAAGTAGTATCGTTCTGACTTCACAATCCCAATGAAGTCTTTAAGTCGTTAACCTGGTTTTAGAATAAGAAACCAAAGGTTAAAGGAGAATCGACTCTAGCTATGCAACTAGTATCACACGTAAGGTGTGGGAATTAGGTTTCCCAATTTCTAGAATTCTCCTTTATATAGTCTTTTAAATCAGGGTTTGGAATCAATGTTAGCTTGGTAACAAAGCATTCAATATTCACCGTTAGATGAAAACCAGATTAGACTCAAGTTAATATTTCTCAACCGTTGGATCAAAAACTTAGCTTGTTACACACAAATGAAATATCCAATTTTGGGTTTACGAACCGTTCCCAAACATTAATATTTGTTGGTTCAACAATAGTTAACCAAATGGTTAGCCATATGATCACTTTCATATTCACCATATTCTTCTTCACCATAACTAGTTCAAATGACTCAAATGAACTAGTTAGAGAGTTGTTCAATTGCTTAGATCTTATGTAACTACACAAGACACAATCGAAGCAAAAACGGTTTGATTCACTCGAATCGGTTCATGAACTTTATAGCCACGGTTTGCAAAAGCATTCCTTAGTTTAAATAAACATGAGTTCAAGAACAACCGGTTTTAGATATAACCTACTCAAGTTCGCGGACTGGGTTCGCGGACTTAAGCTCACGGAAGGAGTTCACAAATTCCAGCAGAAATTCTCGGGTCGAGAACTTCCGCCAGTTCGCGGACTTGGCTCACGCCACATTCCGTTTCTCTTGATCAACAAAGTTCGCAAACTTTGGTTCAAGGAATAAGGACTTATACATATATGTGTTTCCACAACAATGCTTATATCCTACCAATGGTTATGTAATCTAAACTCTCATCTCAATCATTGAAACATTCTCAGAGCACGTTATGTAGCCGTTATTCACAGACCATGTTTCGTCAAAGCAATTTTCAAAGTGATTGAAACATAACATGACATTTGTCACTAGGTAAAGATGAATTTGGCTAAAGCTAAAGCTTACCAACACATATTTCGAGAAATAGATAGGCGAGTTAAACTCGGCTCGAAATAACAAATGTGTATAATGAAAGTTTATATATCAGCACGACTTTTGTCTCAAGAGTAGGAGATAGAATAGATAGACTTTTGAGTGACAGATAAGTTCAAGTCTCCACATACATTTTATTCGATGAAGATCCACCAGTTCCTTGAGTAGTCCTTCGTCTTGTATGATGATTGTCATGGAGCCTTGAGCTCAACTACACTTTATACCCTAGTCCGAGACCTTTAGCTATGTAGGCTAGAAATCAAGACTTATAGTTTTGATCATTAACATTGACAAACATGCTTGAGATAGCAACGCATGCGAGTTCGACCGAGCAATGCTCTAACAGTATGGATCACCTACACTATCAAGTATTACTTACTTTTATACAAATAAACATGTGTTACTTATACATGTGCAAGTCCAAAACAACCATGCAATTCATAATTTAATCTGCATTGTAAAGGGAAATTGGCCTCAAGACCCAGAACATGCACGAAAACCTCCAGACAGCACATTTGTAAGTTTTTGCATCAAAATCAAAATGCTTTTGTAAAAAACAAGAATAATATTTTGTGCAGTACCACGCAAAATAAAAAAACAACAACTATACTTTGTGTATGGACTTACAAACTTGTAGGGTGAAAGAAGATCAGGGAACACTTTTAAACTTAGCACTACTAGGTGATGAGTTCCATCGATCAAAAAAAGGAAAAAAGTGATGAGTTCAATTTCCCATTGGCAACAGTATCCATTAGAAAGCTTTACAGTTTTGAGTATACTTGTTGGCCTGTAAAATATAGAAAAAGTATAGTAAATAGTTAATAAATCTTTGAAACAAAGATTCGATCCATTTATTTGGAATAACGTTACTCTCCAGGCTTGCTCCAGGATTCTATCAATTTTAATAATTAAGAAGTTAACATTGATAATATTAATTGGAGTTATTGATGTCACAACACTAGTATGTTCTCTTTTTAACTTGTCTTTGTTTTTAAATAAATACATGCACGAACAACCAACAAAATAAACATGTGTTACTTATGTACAAATGAACTTTAATTACTAACCCTTCGATATAGTAGGGATCACCTACACTATAAATATTACTTACTTTTATACAAATAAACATGTGTTACTTATACATGTGCAAGTCCAAAACAACCTTGCAATTCATAATTCAATAAGCTTATACATAACCAAATATCTAGTTGTGCAAATAAATGGATCAAATTCTACAAGACTTGAATGCCAAAAAATAAACTCAATACCACGCCATCATACACGTAAAGCTACATCAATGAAGGTTTCTTTTTGGGATACATCATTTTCTTAAAATTTTACTAGTTATCATATGGTTACGTGTCTAAATAGATGTCTTTGGAACGTTGGATGACCAAAATTTTGCTAGATTTCTCCGACTTATATCATACCTTATCATTGAGATGTAATATTCGAGAAACAAAAATTAAACCTAGAATTAAAGTCCAATTTCAGTTCCCTCTCTCTCCATGCTTGAAAAAAAGAAGAAAAAAAAGGTATGAAAACAGGGGTTTCGCTGTTTTACCAGAAATCAGTAAGTCAAATCTCTTTTTCCATTAGGATTTTGTTATTTTGGTTCTTCAACTTTCAATGATTAGTAGTCTCCATGTTTCAAGAAATTAAACCAGAAGCTAGACCCTGTGACATCAGGGGTAGGAGTGATAATACGTTGATATAGAGGGGAAATTCAGCACTCGTATAAAAAAAATCTATGAACATTGGATAGACAAATATAAAAAAAAATGCTCATATTTGGGGTAATTCTAATGTTCTCGTTATTGAAACTAGTCTGTTTTATAATAATTTTAGATTGTCTAAATCGTCGACGCTGCATGTTTGGTTATCTGAAAACCACTATCGTACTATTGCAAAATATGGTTATCTAACAAGATCTTTCTAACAAATTATCCACTGTAAGAAATGCATCGTGGATTGAAAACTACACAAAGTATTTAACCTTAGGAGGAACATGTTTTCTCCATACAAATTTTAGAGGGGTATTTTGATAAAGAACCCCCATTTGAAATATACTAGAGTGGTCTTCCCCCGTTAAAACTTTTTTAAAGTTCCCCGAATTGATTTTTTTCGTCTTGTTTTTCTTAAAAAATGGGTAACAGATTGTTATGTGCTAGGTTGCACTTTAGTCAACTGCAAATAGACTACAAAACCCTTTTCAGTTTCTGTTTTAAGAATTATGTTCTTTCCCAAATTCTAAGAGTCATGTTAATAAGAGGGAAAGAATGGATTTGAGGAGGGAAGAAAATAGATCAAACTGAAGTCAATACTAGGTCAAATGGATACTGAAAACGCAGGGGTATAAAAGCCACACTGGATATTTCGTTCGGAAATATATGTGGACTAAACTCCAATATAATTCCGAGAGCACCAACTTAAAAGTGAGACTCAATCAAGAAATATATCAAATAGCTTTATCTATTTCTCAATACAATCAGTAAATCAACTAGATAGAAACCCGGGAGACTGATTGATATGAGAATAACTCGGATGGTACCCAAGATCAGTGTCCGAGTGTCAATGAAGTTCTATCGGACAAGCAAGGTCGGATTTATCAACTGTGATTGAACTACGCACAACCTATGATATTTCAATTATATAAACATATATAATGCGGAAAAGAAATAACACAGACACCAGAAATTTTGTTAACAAGGAAACCGCAAATGCAGAAAAACCTCGGTACCTAGTCAAGAATTGAACACCACATTGTATTAAGCCGCTACAGACTATAGTCTCCTACAAGTTAACTTCGTACTACAATGTAGTTGATACCTCACACCGATTAAGGTATAGTCGCGTTCCTTACGCCTCTTTAATCCCAGCAGGACTCTGCGCACGTGATTCCCTTAGATGATCTCACCCACAACTAAGTGTTGCTACGACCCAAAGTTGAAGACTGGTAAACAAATTTGTCTCCCACAGATAAGTCTATTCTGGTTGTTGTCTCCGTCTTTAGATAAATCAAGGTGAATAGGAAACTAAACTAATAATCTGATCTTATACTCCCGAAGAGCAACCTAGAAATATTAGTCACCTCACAATAACCTGACTGATTAATAGAAGAAGTTATTGTGGAATCACAAGAGTCTGAGACGAAGAACTGTTGTGATTACTTTTTATATTTTACTTATCGGAGATAAATATCGAGTAAATCTTAGAGAAGATAAAACTCAATATGATAGAAAAATTAATATCAGAATACGCAACTACAGAGAAAATAGTTGGATCTGGATTCACGAATCCCAAATGAAATCTTCAAGTCGTTAACCTAATAATGGTTTTGGAAAACCTAGATTAAAGGAGAATCGACTCTAGTTTTCAACTAGAACACACGAGAGTGTCGGGATTAGGTTCCCAGATGCTAGAGTTCTCCCTTATATAGTCTTTTCAAATCAGGGTTTCTTACAATCAAAGCTAAGATAGCTTAGTAACAAAGCAATTGATATTCACTGTTAGATGAACTCCTGATTTAAGATTCAAGATAAGTCCGCTTAGAAACTAAGAAATCAATCTCCACCGTTAGATGGTATTAGCTTGATACACACAAATGAAATATACCTATATTTAGATATGGATGAACCGTACCTAAATTGTATAACCATTGGCTCGATAATAGTTAACCGAAGTTAGCCACATGAACACTTATAGCTTAGCCATATTCATCTAACACTTCTAGATCAAATATGATAATCAATCAATCATGATAGATAATCAAATGAATCTAAATGTGTTTCAAGAGAGTTGTTCAAATGTTCATCATCTCATAGAAATATGTATGAACCATTTGAAACATATTCGGTTTGGTTTGTAATTGTACAAAGTACTTATACAAGAACCAATCACGGACATATTGCCACGGTTCTTAAACCAAGTTCACATACCTTATTTCATTAAAGTTCCAGGGACTTTAGTTCGCAAACTGAGTTCACAAACGAAACTGAGTTCATGAGTATGTATTTCAAACTTACCGATTTTATAACATAACCACTGTGTTCGCAAATAGAGTACGCGAACAATAGTTTCGTACTTTGGCCTTGTCATGCCGTTTGCAAACAGAGTACGCGGGCAACAGTTCCGGACTTATCCTTGTCTAGCCGTTCGCAAACAGAGTGCACGAATAACAGTCCCGGACCTTTCACAGGTAAAATCCTTTTGCAAACATAGTTCGCAAACAAGAGTTCCAGACCTGAACTAGAACTTCATAATTAGCATACAAAGTACACAACCTGTGTTACATCCAGGCATTGGTAGTTGTTCTAAACTCTTATTTAATCATTGAAACATCCTTAGAAGACAATAATGGTAATCTTACACATACCACTAGCTTCAAGTAATTTTCAAGTGATTAATTAATCAATACGAAACTTCTCAAGTTAACATCAAATGATTGTCACACAAATCATGTAATATGTTCAAGGTAATTTTCACATGATCATCTTGACTTAATATTTAGTTTCCAACAAATAAATTGTCTCCAACTAAACTTTTCAAGTAGATGATGAAGTTTAAGCTAAAGCTAAAAGCTTCCAACACGTATTTCGAGAAATAGATAAACTCGGCTCGAAATTTCAGTTGTGTATAATGTAAAAGTATATATAGCTACACGACTTAGTCTCATTAGTAGATAGAATAGAATAGACTTCTGAGTGATAAATAAGTTTTAGTCTCCACATACCTTTTGTTGATGAAGTTCCTCCAAGATCTTCGGTGGATCTTCTTCTTCAATAGGTGAACGTCGTGAATTCTAAAGATCAACTACACACTTTTATCCTAATCCGAGACATAGGTATAAGTAGACTAGAAATCGAGTATATAGTTTTGATCAACTAAACTTGACAAACAAGCTTGAGATATCTGATTGGGCTGTCGTAGGCTCAACAAATTATTAAATATATTTCCCACTAATTAACTGGTAATATAACGGTAATAAGAGATCGTTCCCACATAGAGCTGTGTAATTGATAGGTTATTTGATCAGCAAGATAAAGTAAATAACAAAGGGGGGATTTGGTTTTAAGATTAATCAAAAGATAATAATAAAAGAAAGATGATCAAGGAATCCTTCGCCGTTACCAAGCGATAACTGGATTAATATACTTATCTATTGTTCATAAGAACCATTCATCACCAACCTTGGAATAACAACTAGCTCAGTGTTATCCCCAAAACTCCTTTTACCACGGATACGGAAGCTCTCCAATATCATATTATATTCAACTGAACCACCAAGTAGTAGCTCACTCAAGGTGTAATCCAATCGAACGCTTTAAACTTTGTGAATTAGGTTGATCCCAGTAGTTAAACTCTTAGCTCAAGGTTTACTTGCTGGTGTTATCTTCACACATGATTGCTACACAGAATCCCTCTGTAAGGTCTCGCGATTTATACTTGTGTAGAGAGTTAATCGAGGATTACTTATCTCATAACTTCCACTAGCAATAGAACAATCAATATACTGATCTAGTAGGCCTCCCAAATCAATATAAGAATCACTCATAAACCCTAGATATGGTAAAGACAAACGATGATGATAAGAACTCTCAATAGATTTGTATTACTAATAAAGCTTCATGCTTAGAAAATTGAATTCATCCTTAATCAACAAAGGATTTAGCTACTCATATTACAAAGAAGGTGAAGAATGGTGGTTTCCCCCTAAAGGGGTAAACCATAGGTTTTTGATGTAAAACTTGTGATATGAGATTCGATCTATTTTTACATAACCTAATATCTTTTTATAGGTTTACATTGCTTGGTCTCCAAGTATTTAGTTAGGTTTAGGAACCCGACCCGAAAATATGACCTAACGACTTCAAACGTGCCCGTAGGCCTTCCAAGGTGTGAATACACGTTTCCCATTTGATAAGTTCGCGTACCCAGTCCGAAAACTTCAAATTCTAGCAGATATTTTCGGAAATAAGTCTGCGAACTCGGTTCGCAAACCCAGTTCGCGGACTTCACTGTCTTCGGTTTTCAATGAAAACTGTTTTGGCCACAACTTCTTCATCCGAACTCGGAATGTCCTCATTCTTTTTACATTCTTTTTATCTTTCAATTATCTTCAAGATGATGATGAGAAATACTTAATTTGAATGAGTTAAGATCGGTCTTTGGCCTGTGTCTTGATTATGAGCGTTTTGCTCCTTTTCTTCGCACTTCTTCCACTTCTCTTGGACTTGGGCGCTTGGATACTTGGGATACTTCTCTTCTTAGATCTTTTCAGAACTTTGTAGCTCCTTTTTGGATGATTCATCTAATAGAGACAAATAAGAGAAAGCAGTGGTAATAATACGAATACATGCAAGAATAATAGCTAAAACAAGTATGGAATGGACACTAAAATCATATAAATTATGCACTTATTAATATCAATGCTTGCGAGTTCTACCGAGCAGTGCTCTAACAATCTCCCCCTTTCTTAATTTTAGTGAAAAACTCTCAATACATATGGATTAAAAAATAAGTAAACTTTGTAGCTTCTGATCCATCATGCTTGATTTCCTTGGCTCTTCAACTTCCTTGAATTCTTTGTTACTTAAAGTTCTCCATCGATTCTGAATGTGTTCAACTCAGTATCATTGTTGTTGAAGATCCGTACCAATAACAATTCAAAAAGAAAAGTTCTCAATCATTGTTATTCACTGTCATAGTATTATTATATGGAATCAAAGTCCAATTGCATCACAACTTTGAAATAATACTATGGTGATATGTATCACTCCCCCTTAGTCAATACTTCCATCTTATAATGAAAACCACTCCCCCTTACATAATGATCCGTAAACCGTATGTATGTAGTGTGAACTACTAAATAATTCTCCCCCTTTTTGTCAATATAAATTGGAAAGGGTACGAAAACTATGGGATCATAATGAAATTCTCAAAAGATAATTCATGACTAAAGAGAAACATGTCAACTTTCTTTCGATGATTTCACATAGTCGAAACTTAGTGTATTCATCAAACAGTTTATTAAGATACAAGTTAACCCCCTTCAAATTCCACAACCGCTCTCCCCACAAAGATATGGCAATTAAGCACAAGTTCATTTAAGAACTCTCCCTATTAGATGTCATTCCCAAGAGAACAACATGAGTGACCTTACTTTTACGAGAAAAGAAGGATTTATTTGGACTTTAACAAATCACATGGATTTGTATCCAGTAAACTCGAGTAAATTAACCACAAGAAGATCTTATTGATTAATTTAGCCGGAAACGCTCAACATAAGAAAACTTACGGAGCCCATACAGTACTTTCACATAATAGTGGATCAGGGAAAGATCAGTACTGCGGAATTTTCTCAAAAAGTTTATTCTATCTTTTACCAATATTTGCATAAAGACATGATAGACTTAACTTTTGAGCATATATGAGATAACAATACAGTTCACGGACGTAAACACATATATATCTCATAAGACATTTGCAATATATAAAACCAATAAGATTAAATACTGCAAGAACATCTTTCAAATAACTTAGAATTTAAATAAATAAAAAACATTGCAAGATGAAAATCGTTGGAAATAGCTATGTATAATTACAATACTTGCTGCACTAAACCCTAGTTATCCTTCTTAAACACAAGAATAATTTTTCATAAGAAGTTTCTTAGACATAAAGATTCAGACTTCTTTGATTACTTCATACCTCTCCATGACTCCATCATGAAAGGTATTGTTCATGTCCTTGATTCTCTTGACCATGGAGACACCATGTTCATAAGTTAGAACATTCCCCTTTCGATCAACAGTGCGAGAAAGTTGCCTGGATTTGATGTATTCAGAGATAATATTCTTCTGATTTCGTATCAAGTCCTTTTGTTTCAAGGATTTTGGTCTGACCATCGATTAGATGATTTATTTGCAGTTGTAAGTTTGCAAATTCGACCTTTGAGTCATTCTGATAATGAATTAAATCCTTGACAGACTCAGCAATCCAAGAGTTATACTCTTTCCTTGATACCATCTTTTTCAAAACTAGTACTTGAACTGAGTTGCATCCTTTGATGTCTTCTTCCATATCAAGATCGACCGCTTAATGAGATCTTGAAGAGTTCTCCATATATTTGTTTTGAGATAGGGAAGGAGACGAACAAATATATAATGTATATATTCGTGAACAAGAGAAAGAAAGAAAATTCCTTGTTATAGAAACCCTATATAAATATTAGGAACAAGAGTACACGGACGTTCATGGACCATTTAATGGACCAACCGGAATCCAAAAAGGAAACAAGGTATCTGATTTTCAGTTATCTCATAGATCTTCATAGCTCGATAATTAGAAGTTTTAAAAGTAGATCCTCAAATTAGAGCACATGAAAAAACAGCAAGATACGTCAGTTACTAGAAGTCAAGATATGACTCAACATTTTCACATGATGATTTATTTTTTTTAATAAAAAATTGTTTTACTGAACATATAAAACACACAATCAGAAGTAATCACATGAGCAACTCGAGTATCCCACAAATGTGATCCTTCCAACTCTCAAGTTAGTTCCAAGGATGAAATTAACTAGATTTAGGTAATGAAGTGAGGCATGATCTCACAACAAACATTGATAGAAGAGTTGTGAATACCTCTTGAGAGTTTGTGTCTTGTCTTCCTTACCTTCCTTCGGTTACACCTTATTTCAGGCGATTCAAATGTTAAATTTTTCAAACCTCCATCTGGAAAAAAAAAATATGCGGATTAAGTCTAGGACCTCTTGAGATCCGCTTTAGAGAATAAGAGTCATAAGAATCTCATCTTCTAGACTTAGAACTGCCAAAAAATTTCTCCTTATCAATGGGAACATGGACATCGATGGTGTAGGAAGTCACATGAGAGTCACTATTCCTATAGAGTTTTCGAGAGGAGTGACCTTGGAAAACCCTTTTATGAGATTTCTGGTTTTCTGCAGGAATGAAATCCATTGTAGCTGCTATCATACTATTTACTTCGTTGACTGCAAAAAGAAAAAAAAAATTGAAGATCAGAAATTTGTTTCTTTCTTGCAAAACAATGTAGAACACTATGGTTCTTTTTCCTACAGAATGAACAGACAGACTCGTGGATAAGAGACCGGTGGAGAATCCCATTTTTGATTCACAGCCTTTTTGGATATTGGAAAGTCATGTAAATGTTTCTCACCAGATATTTCCTTAGGAGTAATTTTCTCCATGCTAGATAAAACCATATCAGGCACTGAAGAAAACTTACTCACTAAAACAAAGTTTTCCTTCTTCAATGAGTTGCACTGTTCATGGGCTAACAAAAGGGATTCAACCAGTTTCTGTTTTTCAACACGATAACTATTCAATTCAGATGAATGAGGCTTGATTAAACGTTTTCCTCTTATTGAGTCTTCTTTAACAGTATCTTCAAGCATACTAATCTTTTCACGTTGTAGAGTAGTTTCTTGAAAAATATTTTCAATATTGTTAGAAAAAGATTTAATAATGCAATAGAGTTCCGTTCTCTATCAAGAGATTTCTCAAGTTCATCAGTGAACTAAGCATATTTTTCTTCAAGAGATCTAATTTTAGAAGCTTAAAAATCAATAATCTCAGCATATTTTTTTAAAACTTTTGGTAAGTTCCAACTCAGATTCTGACATATAGTCATCTGTCACTTTAGAGGAAATGTTATCAGAACCTGATAGCATAAGATTTTTACCTCAGGATTCGAAAGAATCTGCTAAGGAGTTATCCTTTGAGGTAAGCCCCGGACATTTTTCATAGTCAAAAACTTTAGAAGACATAATGATGTACGTTTGTTTGAGATAAACTTTTGTCCACGGTAATCAGATTGCTACAAAAACAAACTTATGAGATCTTAACGTGTTTGCCTGCTCTGATACCAATTGAAAACGTGAGGGTATAACAACCACACCGAAGATTTCTTTCGGCAATCTGTATAGACTAAACTCCAATATAATTCCGAGAGCACCAACTTAAAAGTGAGACTCAATCAAGAAAGATATCAAAGAGCTTTATCTCTTTTTCAATATAATCAGTAAATCAACTAGATAGAAATCTGTGAGACTGATTGATATGAGAATAACTCGGATGGTACATAAGACCAATGTCCGAGTGTCAATGAAGTTCTATCCAACAAGAAATGTCGGATTTATCAACTGTGATTGAACGCACAACCTGTAATATTTCAATTATATAAACAAATATAAGGCGGAAAGATATAACACAGACACCAACAATTTTGTTAACGAGGAAACTGCAAACGCATAAAAACCCCGGGACCAAGTTCATATTTGGATACCACACTGTATTAAGCCGTTATAGACTCTAGTCTACTACAAGTTAACTTCGGACTGGAATATAGTTGATCCCTAACCAAGTCTCACACAGATTAAGGTACAGTCGCGTTCCTTACGCCTCTTGAATCCCAGCAGGACTTTGCGCACGTGATTCACTTAGCTGATCTCACCCACAACTAAGAGTTGCTACGACCTAAAGTCGAAGACTTATAAACAAATCTGTCTCCCACAGATAAGTCTATTCTGGTTGTTGTTTCCGTCTTTAGCTAAATCAAGGTGAACAGGAAACTCAACTAATAATCCGGTCTTATACTCCCGAAGAGCAGCCTATAAATATGAGTCACCTCATAATAACCTAACTGATTAACAGAAGAAGTTATTGCGGAATCACAAGAGTCTGAGACGAAGAACTGTTGTGATTACATTTTATATCTCACCTATCGAAGATAAATCTCGAGTAAATCTTAGAGAAGATAAAACTCAATACGATAGAAAAAGTAAGATCAGAATACGCAACTACAGAGAAAATAGTTGGATCCGGCTTCACGAATCCCAAATGAAATCTTCAAGTCATTAACCTAATAATGGTTTTGGAAAACCTAGGTTAAAGGACAATCGACTCTAGTTTTCAACTAGAACACACGAGAGTGTCAGGATTAGGTTTCCCAGATGCTAGAGTTCTCCCTTATATAGTCTTTTCAAATCAGGGCTGCTTACAATCAAAGCTAAGATATCTTAGTAACAAAGCAATTGATATTCACCGTTAGATGAACTCCTGATTTAAGATTCAAGCTATGTCTGCTTAGAAACTAAGCTATCAATTTCTACCGTTATATGGTATTATCTTGATACACACAAATGAAATATACCTATATTTTGGATATGGATGAACTGTACCTAAACATGTATAAGCGTTGGCTCAATAATAGTTAACCGAAGTTAGCCACATGAACACTTATAGCTTAGCCATATTCATATAACACTTCTAGATCAAATGTGATGATCAATCAATCATGATAGATAATCAAATGAATCTAAATGTATTTCAACATAGTTGTTCAAATGTTCATCATCTGATAGAAATATGTATGAACCATTTGAAACATATTCGGTTTGGTTTGTAATTGCAAAGTACTTATACAAGAACCAATTCATGAACATAATGCCACGGTTTGTAAACCAAGTTCACATACCTTATTTTATTAAAGTTTCGGGGACTTTAGTTCGCAAACGAACTTGAGTTCATGAATATGTATTTCATACTTACCTATTTTAGAACTTAACCACTATGTTCGCAAACAGAGTACGCGAACAACAGTTCCGGACTTTGGCATTGTCATGTCGTTCGCAAACAGAGTACGCGAACAACAGTTCCGGACTTAGCTTTGTCTAGCCGTTCGCAAACAGAGTGCACGAACATTAGTTTCGGACCTTTCTCAGGTAAATCCGTTCGCAAACAAAAGTTCCAGACATGAACTAGAACTTCACGGTTAGCATACAAAGTATATAACCTGTGTTATATCCAGGCATTGGTAGTCGTTCTAAACTCTCATTTAATCATTGAAACATCCTTAGAAGACAACAATGGTAATCTTACACATACCACTATTTTCAAGTAATTAATCGATCAATACGAAACTTTGCAAGTTAACATCAAATGATTGTCTCGCACAAACCATGTAAGATGTTCAAGGTAATTTTTACATGATCATCTTGACTTAATATTTAGTTTCCAACAAATAAATTGTCTATAACTAAACTTGTCGAGTAGATGATGAAGTTTAAGCTAAAGCTAAAAGCTTCCTACACATATTTCGAGAAATATATAAACGAGATAAACTCGGCTCGAAATTTCAATTGTGTATAATGTAAAAGTCTATATAGCTACATGACTTAGTCTCATGAGTAGATAGAATAGAATAGACTTCTGGGTGATAGATAAGTTTAGTCTCCAAATATTTTTTGTTGATGAAGTTCCTCAAAGCTCTTCAGTAGATCTTCTTCTTCAATTGGTGAACGTCGTTAATTCTAAAGACCAACTACACACTTCTATCCTAATCCGAGACATAGCTATAATTAAGTAGACTAGAAATCACGTATATAGTTTTGATCAACTAAACTTGACAAACAAGCTTGAGATAGCAAAGCTTGGGAGTTCGACCGAGCAGTGCTCTAACAGATATTGTCCCAAATACTCTATTTAGTGAGGGTATTCCTGAAGTACGTACCATACCCTCGCTAAATCGAGTTGCCTCACTAGACATGCGCATTGTTCATATTTTTCTCCCAAAAGCCTTAATTTTTTTGTGAAACCAAATTGAACAACTTCACAGCGTTATTCCCTTATCTTGAAAAAACATGGAGAAAGTTCTTAGTCTCCCAACTTTTCTGATCATGAACAAGTACAGTCTAACCTCGATAAATGAATGCCCTCGGGACTAAGAAAACATATTCGTTTAGCGGAGTTATTTATTTAGACGGTATTTTCTTAATTAAGAAGTTAAATTGTATAAGAGAAGATGTACAAATATACCTAGAGGGTATTTGTCAAAATTCTTATCAATAATTCAAAGTTCATAGAAAAAAGATAACCCAAGATTAATTGGTGTCATTCCTAATATAGAAATGTGATGGATGTCGAACATCTTTTAAACTATCCTAACGAAAATGATGCAATTATGGAATCTCCAATAGACGAAGAAATTATTGAGTCAGTAAAATATGATGAGAATTATCCCAAACCAAATGATAGTAGTATCATACCAAATGTGTCATCCAAAGATATCTTTCAAGTGACGATCACCATAAAAAATTACTTGCTACAACAGGAGCAAAATATTCCAAAAATTATGCAAGCATTACATAAAATTAAGGATGCGGTGCATTTTGTTTTGGATGGAATAAAAAGACAATCGATCATAGATGAAGAATTAACTTCACATTTTAGTTTATTTCTACATATATTTTTATGTAAAATTTACTAATTATGTATTTTGGTTTATTTTCATATACTCCCTCCGTTTCTGGAAAAGTGAAAGTATTTTTTTCCAGAAACGGAGGTAGTATATTTTTTTTATATGAAATTTAATAAATATTCGTTTATATTTTTATAGGGCCTTTAAGAATTCAATTTTTTTCATTCATTAATACATTAAGCGAGGTTATTCATCCATCCTTTTGGTCCAAGTCGGGACCGGAGAAAATTATTCATTAGATTAGATGAGGTTATTCATTTATTGAACATTCGTTTATCGAGGTTGGACTGTACAACTGTACAAGAATCACTAGCTAGTAAGTCTATCACATCACCATGAGCTTTTTCCTTAGAGAAATCTTGGATAAATGGATATTTGATTGCATTTATCCATAATAGGGTACGGTTTTGGATTTAATCCAAGTATGTTTTATTATGCTCACCATTGCTAACAGGCAGCTGTGAAACGGAGATGGATGAGAATTAGGGTGATTAATAAATGTGGACTCCGAATACTCAAAAGAGAAAGACTACAATTAACCTCGATTGGAAAATTTATTGGTTTTCCGTGTGTTCTTGGTCTACACGTTTTAAGGATTTCTGTCTAGAAGCATAAATTGAAAGACAAAATGTTTGCGAAGTTGGGAATCGGGATTGAACTTTACGTTTACATGTTTGAAATCTAAACTACTACCAGCATACTTCTATCTTCTCCAGTTAGTATTAACCTCTATTAAGTTCAAGGACTCTATAGACATTTTCCCATTTTCTTCAGAAGTCAATCCCTCCCTTCAAATTTTCATTCCCTCCTCAAATCCATTTTTTCCCTTCTAATAACAGTACTCAATTCTAAGGAACCCTAAATCTGATGAAAAACAAGATATTATGAAACCAAATTTCTACAGTGGTTGAATCAAAGTATAATCTTTGAAACAAATAAATGGAAATCATACACTCAACGAGGGGAAAAAAAAAGGATGATAACTGAGAAATACATTTCTTTCAATATCCTCTGCTGTACATTAAAATGGAAGTTGAAAGAAAGGTACATTGACCATGATCTGGCGCTTTTTAGACAACAAAACAGAAAACCTGGAGTAGGTAAAAATTCTGAACAAGTATTCTGCTTGCCTTTTTCTTTCTTTTTTGTGTTTTCTTTACTTTTTGTATTGCCTAATTTTACAGCCCTATAATGGGAGAGTAAGAGAAATGGATTATACCTTTTAAATCTACATATAGGCCAACTAATTAAAAAATTGCATCCTACTGCACCGGAGGGCTAAATGATGATAACAGCATCCCCTGCAGAGAAATCAAGTGTGAGTCATTTTCTTGTAATATTTGTCTTTCATATTCTGATTATACACGCAAAGGAACAAACAAAAAAAGAGAAGAAGTGCGCCACCCAACCTTTTTATCACGTGGGCACTGTTAGGAAGGGAACGCGAAGATTCTATCCTCAATTTTTGTGCGACAAATTGGGCACTCGGAACAAGCAAGCGAACACGGCTTACATACTGCAAATTGAAGGATGAATTTAGAGACAAATATGGATAGCACACATAAAAGCTGTACATGATAAAGACACAAATGGCTTACAGCAGAAGTGTCGGCAGGGAAGGAGAAGACTTGCAGTCGCTGATTCAAAGCATACTTTGCAAATGTGTGAATTAGTATCACCATTTCCAATAGATTCTTGAAGCTGCTTTTCTTTCATCTCTTGCATCTTTGCCTGTGGTGAGCAGTAATTCAGTTTCAGACAAAATACTACCCTAAAATTATCATGCATCAGTACAAACAGATACCGATTCAGATTATCATGCGTTCAGCTACGGCCAGCATGCTTCACATACAAACTATAATAAGAACGAGAATGAATAAATGAATCACAGGAAGATGGAGAAAGTGAGAGGGAGTTTTAAATTAAAATATGTACCTTGAGGCGAACTACCAAAGGTTGTTCTACTTTAGAGACATTGTAAACCGGTTTTGCACTTTCCTGAACTTGCAACTCTTTAACACCAACATCTTTATCGTCATCATCACTTGTTTTAATATTATACACATGTTCACTTCCCTCACTAGACTTTCCATCATATTTGGATTCAGAGCCAGCGCCCCCTTCTTTTTTCAGCTTTGCAACAAGCACCCACATGTTTGCCAAGTCGTTTTCTAAAGCTACTTCTCTTTTCCTTGCTTCATCAAACTGCTTCCTATATTCCTCTTCAGCAAACTCCCTCTCAGCTAAAGCTGCTTCAAGAGCTGCCTCTCTCTGCTTCCTTGCTTCCAGTTCCATCTTTACATCATCTCGATCTGGGTTCCAGTATTCACCATCATCATAGGCTGTGCCTGGAAATTCACTACCCCTGACAGGAAACCTATTTTTTCGCCCACCCTTCATACCGTCAACTTTGCTTTCGGAGTACTTGCGGCTTGACCCATTGTTACTCTGTATTCCACCTTTATAACATGCCACCATATCTTGAGCAGCACCCAGTTCTTTTGCTTGTCTTGAATTCTGCAATGAAAGCTTGGTAACTTCATCAGCCAAATTCTTTAATTCAACAGCGGCAGCAGACGCCAGTTCCTTCGCATAAGACGCTTCTTCAGCCAACTTCTGATTCTGAACACGCAGTCCACTATTCTCCTCCTTCAGCTGAACATGTTCTAGATATAACTTCCCGCTATCCTGCTGGATGAAAGAGAGCACTGGTAAGTAAGTGATGAAAATCCATGAAAGAGACACATGGATATCTTAGTTCCTAGACAAAAATTACCAGAATCACTCAACATTCTGGACAAGATATTGCATCAAAGTATGAAGTATTCTAATGGACTCAATTTAGCAACGTGTGAGCAAATTCTGATCAGGTCTAAAACATACGTATAACCAAGTCTGGTTAATTAAATGTATATATATATATATTTAATATTTAAGACACGTGTAAAAAAGAGTTAACCCTTCTGTCTAGATGATGACAGATACTAGGAACTATTGAGCAACATCAACTATTACATCCAAGCTTTAGGTTAATAATTTAACTACCTGTTCAGAAGATGGTGATTTATCACCCGTCGCCAATGCCAGCTGCTGCTGTAATAGAAGCACTTGGTCTTGCAATTGTTTAATTTCCAAACACTGGGACAAAAAAAAAGACGATCAAACTTGTTATAAAAAATCCGACAAAAAACCCCTCTGACAATTTCCAACAAACCTAAAGCCTTGTTATACAGACAACTAAAAATTAATAGCAGCTAATAACCTTATCCATCAGTTGCTCCTGGAGAACACGATTGTCTGCTGATTTTATCTGCATCCATAGTTCAACCATTTTGAGTTTATGAAATAGTGTACGTTTAGTAGTTGCAAAATTGCTTTTGCAATGACAATAAAAATAAACAGCAAAGTATAATGACAGAACCTCTAGCTCAAAACCCTTCTCGTTGCATTGAGTCATCAATCTCATCACCGTCTGTTTTGCAAAGTAAACAAGAATTTTCTTTTAGCTACAGTAATAAATAATGACATCAGAAATTCAGATGATTATAAGAAATAAGAATAAGAGACTGATGAAATACCAAACTTACCTGCTGCATATCAACAATGGATGCATCAGCTATTGAAGCTTCACCACTTTCAATGATATGCTTCTCTAAGACCTTCATTTGCTTCATCTTTTCTTGGATCTCATTTTCCAACTTCTGGATCTGTGCCGAAAAAATTATACAGCACCAAGAAATCAGGCTTCCGAAATGAAAACAATTGGCACCAAAAAAAGTTCGGCAAGCCGTGTCATTGACTCATTGGTTCATCTGCCAACAGTTTTGTGCTAATACATAAGGAGATCCAATACATTAGTAGCACATTACTTAAATTGGAAAAGTAACTATTGTGTCTTTGAAGTGTAGCTAAGCAAAATTTGAGCAATATCTCTCACTTCCTGAGTCCACAATATTTCATCCTAATCCAATCAAGCAATTTACTTTCAGTTCTCTACTTTTCTTAACCAGGACTCTTAGCATGACTTTCTTCTAAGTGTAACCACTAAGATCAGCTATACATCGAGAGCCTTAAAGATGAAATACAAGCAGTCCATATTAGCAGTGGACATACTGCTATTCGGCTATTCCTGACTAATCTCAGCACTGGACTAAATGTTTTCTTAAGATGCAGTTTTACCCAAAAGGTAAAGCTCCCAACATTATACTTAGTACTTCCTAGTAAAAAAGTGAAAATTATACCTGAGGCTCCATTGCAACAGGATCATTAACAGACTGCTCCTTTAATCGCTTCAGAGTACTGGTGCTGAATGCAATCTCTCCAGCAAGCATCTTAACTTGTTCAACAAGTAGATCCATCTGATCTGACGTTCTCCTAGCCTATCATCCAAGACAAAAGGAGAAATGGCATATATATACATCCATCAACTTTGACACGTTAAAATAAAATTTCTAAGAGGGCATATCATTGACGCCTATCAATGCCATAGTCACCAAACATGGTACATAGATCCTACACGATCACCCTTAACTAAACATGCTTTAGAAACTTTTAAGAAGAAGGAATATGAGTGAGACAGGACATAGTATTCAAAAGAAACAAGATAGAGCTTGCACAGTAGAGAACTGGTTGGACAACTTCAGTGAAAAGATTGAAGAAACCCCATTATATCGACTACTTATTTGCCTCTTATATTAACTGTTTCTCATCCCAAGTTTTAATAAGCAACAATGGCAGCATCAGCAGTTATGATCTTTATTTACAGTGAAGTTCATCACAATGACACACTAATCCCACAAACTATCATGTATCACTCGGTTATCCGGAAACAAAGATGAATGTTAGTAAGGGAGAACATCACTTACTTGAGTTGATTCCGTAATAGAACTGCCAGGCGGTGATTGTTCATCACTCCACTTGCTGGACGATCTTCTATATTTAAGATCAGGAGAAGGGTCACATAAACCAGAAGATGGAGAATCTCTATCGCTTTCTACAACCATCGAAGATGGGTCCCGGAACATATCCAATCTCTGAAAATAGAGAACATGAACCGTTAGCATCTATAGTATTAGGTAACTACAATATCCATTTTACTACTTATATGACAATGTTACACTGAGATATCGGAGCTCCAAAACTAGCTACAACAGCATTGAGAGACTAAGTACTTGTTCAAATTTTCAAGACAAAAGAGACACAAAAAATTTACATCGTCTTCACCAAGGGGATGGTGTTGTTGATGACTAGTTATATCACTCAATCCAGGAATAGTATTCTTCGAAGAAACAAGTATGAGCTTGGTTAGCCTTTGAATTCTACTCATTAAAGCTGCTTTTGCTTCCTCTTCTTCTTCTAATCTTGACTGCATCTTTACTTGACCCTCTTCATACTATTCAAAAGAATTAGCGCAAAATTGGTCAACTCAATATGAGAAGGTTCATACTAAATGAAAATTGTGTAAGTTAAATTAAATAAATCATATCCAAAATAAAACCTTTTGCTTCAAAGTCAGGATTTCCTCTTGATTCACACCGCCAATCATTCCCTGTCTTAGTTGATCGAGTTCTTCTTTGAGATTCGATATCTCCTTCTGATATTTCTTTATCAATGACTTCTCATCAATAATCTGGAATTGAAGTATTTGCAACCAACGGTTAGCTCAAATCTGTCTTCTCATTATAGCCTATGCAAGTCCTATAAATAATCTTAGTGCATGTCGTGATTATAATATAATGAGTTACCCTGTTTCGTGAAGCAAAAATCTCCACTCGTTTTGCCCTGTTCGCAAACTTCAAAGTATTATGAGTTTCCTCCATGTTACTGGACGCAGGTGTAACTGTGCAAATGAGCTGCAGAAAAAGAGAACCAAGTTCAATAAATTGATAAAGACAAACATATTATTAAGACAGGAAGGCTAAATTATGACGAAACAAAGGAAAATGAAAGTATAATAATGTTGGAGATTTGAGCTTGCAACTCACGGATACATGTCCATGTCCACTCAAGGAAGACTGCAGAAGTCTGGTCAGCTTAGAGTCACGATAAGGAACATGAGATGCTTTCCCCTCGCTTAGCTTGCCAATTACCTTCAGAGTTAAGATCCCGCTCACGATCAGTTACTAGGTAAAATACTAAATTGATACACAAGTATACTGAACTAGAAATTAGTTAACTGCAGATCACCACATGCGCCTGAATCCGATGTTTTGGCACATCTCAGATTGCAGGCAAAAAAAAAGTGACTTGACAAACAAAACTTGCTATCAATAATCAGCCATATTTTTTTACTTAAGAACAGTATGAGCCCTGATGATTATTATATTATCAAGAATACCATTTCTTCGCTGCTCCTACTTCCCATACTATTTTAAAGAATACCATCCCTTGAGTTGAAATCTTCATATATTATCAAGACATGTATGACGACAAGAATCGTTAAGACATTCGTCAAAAAGAAGGATGTCTCCAAAAAGAATGTTGTGAATGAATCAATAGAATGAGATAACTTATATGTGAAACTGTTATTTGGCATTGGAGGAAGTAACTATTAGCACCTACAGTTCCAAGAGTTAATAGACTTTTGTTTATATATGATCCTTCCTTTCTACGGATTCCAGTTGTTTCAGCCTTTGAACTCTCTGATCCAGCTAGATCAATGAGATTCTACAACAAACAATGCACACAATAAGATGAGTAACCTGGACGAGAGGAACTATATTAAGTTTCAGAATTGATGGTTGTTCATAACTTACAAGTTGAGAAAATGTCACTTCATCATATTCATCGCCACGGGCACTACTTTCAATCATCTGTGGAAAAAAAAATCTTGCATTGGACAAAGACACTCTATGAATGGAGAAGAATACAAAAATAAAGGAAGTAACTAAGAATAGCGAACTCTAGATAACTGACTAGAAGAAGAAAAACAGGAAAAGGAAGAGGAGTTCAAACTCCATGGCAGAGACTTGTGGTCAATATTGGCCATGGTTAAAGCCTACTTTACCTGAACCAATTTGCACAATCTTAAAACAAACTGAAGGGAAATACAAAGTGATCTGAGGTTTTTGGGCTTGAAAATGAAACATAATTATGTGATGACCACTCTTAGCCATATCAAGATTAATTCAAACTTTACCAGCTAAATTGCATATGAAATCAAATTTTGATGTGTATATATATTTTGTCGTAGTCATAGGCAACAAAAAAATGTGTTCATATTTCAAACAATAATCAAATTCCACAGTCCCTAGTAATCAGTGCTAAGTTCAGAAAGCAAATGCGGAGTAGCTTTTTTCATTAAAAAGATATGTTACTTACCAGTGTGAAAATAGTGTGACTCCGGCTACTGAACAAGTTAAAATTGTTTGAACCAACGTGGCGATGCTCTGTCATCATAAATATCACCAGTTATATCCTATATATGAATGGGGAGAGACGGAGAGAGAAAGAGTAGCTGGTGAAAAGGTCCTCATAATATACCTTCTCCGGCTGCAATGAAAGAAAGTGCATGTCCCGGAGATAAAACCACTTCTTGCTTTATGCCTTCAACATAGGTCCCCTGAAAAATTTACAGGCTCACGATTACAACAATGACAAAGTACTCAAAAAAGGATGAAGTAATATGAGAGAATATAACGGTTTCTGTGAGTCAACCTGTGCATCTTCCCTAACACGTAAATTTTGTCCTGTTGGGTCAAGCAGATCATTTATCACCTGCAACAAGCAGAATATAGATTTACGTCGGATGACTTTTAGGTATAGAGTTCAGGACAAAAAGCTATATGCGAAGCAAATACTCCAACAGAGAACATATATGATACTTGTCTTACACCCCCCACTAACAGATGTAGCTATGAGGTATAAGCAAAAGGATTTGAAGTTACCACACCACCCACAATGAAACATATCATATCAAATTATAACTGTATTTTACTACATATACTTACCTCATTATAGATTTCGAGGTAAGAAACGCGAAGCAAGAACTCTCTTCCTGGAGTCTACAAGGAGAAGATAAATTTGTAAGGAAATAATGAGCGCTTTAACATTTGACCTAACAAAGTACAGCTTCACGTTAATGTCACAAATGCTGGACAAACTTACATCTTGGATTGTGCTGAAAACATCCTTGATGGCTAGTGGTATAACTCCTGGAGAAATGTGATCTCCCTGGAAAAATTGATGAATGAAAGCTTAAACAGTTTCAGATGCCTTGATTTGTTGGTACTCAATAATAAAAAGAGTTGCAGAGTAAATGTAAGGAGACAGGAAACAGTTCAATTATATAACAGGAATAAACCATCATTCATGTATACATATATTTTATAAACATAGAAGCAGAAAACCTAGCAGATTTAGAAATTTAACAAAACTGGCGTTGTGTGGGGAGCGAAATGCCAGGTTCCGCAAGGTTTGTTTAATATTAAAACTGACTCATAATGGGTAAAGCGCTAGGTGGAAAATGAACAATATCATCTTGGAAAATCAGGTACTTACATGCATAGTATGTGTCTTCCCACTACTTGTAACACCATAGGCAAAAACAGTTCCTGCAATGTACACGCAGTAATGAATCTTAAATCTTTTATTATAGCCCTTAGCCAAAGGTGGATGATAAGTCACAACTCATAAACCTCTTAGTACAGTAGGTTGGTGGGAATAGCGGCATAGCGCTAATTCATACTCATAACACTCTATTTGTATCAAGTCAAGCCCTAACAGAAACAAAAAGCTATTTTACCATTAATGCCATCCATCGCATTCTTGACTACAGGTCGAGCAGCTACTTCATACACAGTCTTGGTACTGGTTGCTGGTCCAAAGACTCTATCTGAAATTAGACCACAACTACCAATCAGAAATAAAATTAGGTAACAGATAAATCCGCATCTTTATAGCCACAATCTAAAAGACAGTTTCACTAGTTTATAGAGACAGTCAAAACCAGCAATGATAAAGAACATATAGATGTATCCACACAAAAACAGCAAAAAGAGATACTGGATTAAATGCATCGACTCAACTAAGTTAGAGGGGAATTCAGTCTTTGAATTGTGCAATTTGACATCACAGGAAACTACCATGTCAAACAAATGTCAATGAGTTCAGAAATTTCCAAGTTCAATTTGAAAAGGAAAATTACCGAATGCATACGCTGTAGCTGGATTAAATTGGCAACGAACGATCTTTTCTTTATCATCAGCATACCAAGCGATCTCATCTCCACGCTGAAATTCCCGTCCACTATTACCAACCACAACAACAACAACAAAATTTATCAATCAACTGGATGAACTAAAAATGCAACCCTAAATTCTCCAATTTCAATCTCCAATCAATTTCAAACAAATAGATCCACCAAAATCGAACCAGATCTAGAAAAGCATACCTCAATGGACGAAACCGAACAGTCACAGAAATACTATCCCCTGATTTAGATGGATCAATAGGTTCCATAATAAGGTCTTCAGAAGTAGGAAACGGAATAGGCGTAGTACGATTTACAAGATTTCTCGTTGTGCTAGTACTACTCCGATACGTTGAATCACTTCTACTACCTCTATTAATCGATTTGTTACTATTAAAACCATTCCCGGATGAAGAACCATATAACGAAGACGAACTAGATGAAGAACGAGGAAATACAGATCTTCCACCACCACCGCCATTACTACTATTATTCAAAGACGAATTTGATGAAGTTGTTGAGAATGGTGTTGATGGCTTCCTATGTCCGAATGGTGAACTACTTCTTCCTCTTGATGATGCCATCAAGTCTCCAATCAAATGTAAACCAAAAGAATAGAAGTCTGAAGAAAACAAAGAGAAGAAGAAAAAAAGAGAGAGAGGGAGAATCTGTGTCAGTTGTCACATGCTCAGAAATCAGAATTCCATCCCCATTTCTAAAGAGAGGTTGACAGAGGGGAAAGTGCTGGTTTCTTCATATTTAAGCCAAGCAAGAAGAAAGAAGACTCAGAAGACTGTAATCAATCCCCACACACAGAAGAATTTGGTAAGAGAGAAAGAGAAAGGGGGGTCTGAGTGAGAGAGAGAAGAGGGAAGGAGATTTGAGATTTTATTTCAAGGGTTATTAAAAATTGAAATTGAAATTGAAATTGAAATTGAAATTGAAAAAAAAAAGATTTACAATGAGGACGTGGAATAAATGGATGGCGTGGTGGGGGAGTATTTTAAACATTGTTGGAGGAGAGAATCTTGCGCGCGCTTAAAAAAAGGAAAAAAGAAAAACTTTGAAAAACTGAGGTGTAAAATGGGCGGGAATAACCAGTGTTTGGTTTTTTATAGTGAAGAGAGACGAAATCATTTTTTTGTTGTTTGTTAGCTGTAAAAAAAGAGTGTGATTGGGGTATTTATTAGGGTTAGATGAGGTTAGTAAAGTATAGAGTATTTATGTGTTTGGGACCATTTTATATTTAGTAACTTTGAGTGTGAGGAGTAGTATGGTACGTTAATTGTTGTTTAATTGGAAGACAAAAGGTGAACAAGCGGTGGATGTATAAATCTCAACCACTGATTTTATGCAACTTGATAAGTGGAACCCTACTACTCTTGTTAGTTTTTGTGGTCGGTTGGTGTAAGGTGTTTTTGTGCCCGTTTTATTCTTCCATTTCTTGTATAATTTGATTGTGTTATTTTTCTTATTGAAATTGCGGGATTTTAATCCAAACTTCATCTATATTATTATATTTATTTCTTTTGAAGCATAATCATCTATATTATCTGACTTTAACAGTAAGTATTTGCAATAGTTCTTCTGATATTTTGGCTCTTTTCTTTTGAAATATGCGCTAAAACAATTTAAGATTGTGCGCTAAAAATTTTAAGATAACACAGAATCCCAATCTCTTTTCAAAACTTATTTAAGTTAATTAAAAGAAAAGAAAAACAATTTCTAGTGTGATATTATTAGCAACAAAATCGGTAGACTTGCTATAAATTAGTTGTTAGATTATTAAAATTTAAATTTCTTGCATTTACAAAAATGAAATTTTTCAGAAATAAACGACGCAATTAAAATTTAAAAATTCATCTTTCAGACGACTATAAGAGTTTGGTAAACTTTATTATTTGGAAAACCCTAATGATCATCTATGCAACAAGCATAAACAAGAGTATCGAATTTTCGATCTTCATCATAGTTTGTTATATTTTTTTCTTTTTGTCCCAAAAATTCGATAGACTTTGAGGGAAAAGCGAGAAATTAGTGTTTAAAGTACACACTCTTGAAAAAGCGGGGGTCTATCAACCACACCCAATATTTCGCTTAGCAATCTGTATGGACAAACTCCAATATACTTTTAAGAGAATCAACTAGACAGTCACACTCAATCTTATTAAAAGTATACCAAAGAGTTATATCTCACTTTCTCGATTCAATACTTACTCAAGCAAATAGAAATCTGCGAGTCTAATTGAATACAAGAGAAATCTAATGAACGATAACAAAGACCAATGTTTAAGGATCAATCAATTTCAATCAAAAACCAAAGGTTGGATTTCCCAATTGATCGATTCAACGCAGAACCTGTGATATTTCAATTATATAACAAAATATAATGCGGAAAATAAATAACACGGACACCAGAAGTTTTGTTAACGAGGAAACCGCAAATGCAGAAAAACCCCGGGACCTAGTCCAGATTGAACACACATTGTATTAAGCCGCTACAGAGACTAGCCTACTACAAACTAACTTCGGTCTGGACTGTAATTGAACCCCAACCAATCTCACACTGATCCAAGGTACAGTTGTGCTCCTTACTTCTCTGATCCCAGCAGGATACTACGCACTTGATTCCCTTAGCTGATCTCACCCACAACTAAGAGTTGCTACGACCCAAAGTCAAAGACTTTAATAAACAAATTTGTATCACACAGAAAAGTCTACGGTAATAGATAAATATGTCTCCCACAGAAATACCTACGAGTTTTTGTTCCATCTTTTGATAAATCAAGGTGAACATGAACCAATTGATAACCCGGACTTATATTCCCGAAGAACGGCCTAGAATTATCAAACACCTCACAATAATCTCAATCGACTAGCGAAACAAGATATTGTGGAATCACAAACGATGAGACGAAGGTGTTTGTGACTATTTTTCTATCTTGCTTATCGGAGAAATTAATCTCAAGCCTACGATTGTACTCAAATATGATAGAAACAGCAAGATCAGATGACGCAACTACAGAGAAAATAGTTGGGTCTGGCTTCATAATCCCAATGAAGTCTTCGAGTCGTTAACCTACAGGGTCTCGATAGAAACCTAAGGTTAAAGGAGAATCGACTCTAGCTAATACAACTAGTATCACACAGGAGGTGTGGGGATTAGGTTTCCCAGTTGCTAGAGTTCTCCTTTATATAGTCTTTCAAATCTGGGTTTGCAACCAATGTTAGCTTAGTAACAAAGCATTCAATATTCACCGTTAGATGAAAACCTGATTAGATTCAGGCTAATATCTTTCAACTGTGAGATCGAACTTAGCTTGTTACACACAAATGAAATGCACGTTTATTTAGGTTTGTGTAACCGTACTCAAACATGTACATTTAGTTGTTTCAACAGTAGTTAACCAAATGGTTAGCCATATGAGCACTTTCATATCAACCATATTCATCTTAACCATAACTAGTTCAAATGACTCAAGAGAACTAGTTAGAGAGTTGTTCAATTGCTTAGATCTCATAGAAGTATATAAGACACAATCGAAGCAAAAACGATTTGATTCACTCGAATCAATTCATGAACTTTATAGCCACGGTTTGCAAGTATGCATTCCTTAGTTTATATAAGTTTAAGTTCACCAATAATCGTATTTAAAAACTAACCCACTTAAGTACGCATACCGGTACGCAGACTTAAGTTCCCGGAATAAGTTTGTTTTCAGTTCACAAACTCCAGCAGAAATTCACGGGATGTGAACTTCCGACAGTGCGTCGTATTGGTGCGCGGACTTCAGTTCCGGTGTTCTTGAGCAGCAAAGTACGCATACTTTGGTTCAAGGAATAAGGACTTACACACGTATGAGTTACCACACAATGTTTATATCCTTTCAAGGTTATATTCTAAACTCTCATTTCAATTATTGAAACATTCTTAGAGGACGTTATATAGTTGTTGTTCACAAGCTATTTTTCGTCAAAGCGATTTTCAAGTAATTGAAACTAATATAAATTTCTTCACTAGTAAAGATGAACTTGGCCAAAGCGAAAGCTTACCAACACATATTTCGAGAAATAGATAAGCTCGGCTCGAAATAGCAAATGTGTATAATCATAGTCTATAGAGAAATACGACTTTTGTCTCAAGATAGGAGATAGAGTAGATAGACCTTTGAGTGATAGATAAGTTCAAGTCTCCACATACCTTTTAGTCGATGAAGTTCCACATGTTCCTTGAGTAGTTCTTCGTCTTTGTATGATGATCTCCATGGAGTCTAGAGCTCAACTGCACTTTTTATCCTAGTCCGAGACTTAGCTAATAGTAGACTAGAAATCAAGACTTATAGTTTTGATCACTAATATTGACAAACATGCTTGAGATAGCAACGCATGCGAGTTCGACCAAGCAGTGCTCTAACAGCTCTCACCTTGCTAAAAAAGGAGTGCAACAATGATGTAGAACATCTCTACCTTCCTTTATAGATTCTTTTAACTTGTTAGTCAAGTTTAGCTTTACCTGTTTTAGAGTTTCTTTGTTTCTTCTTTTAGAGTTTTCCTATTTTTAGACTCTTGATCATGCCTATATAAACAAGCTTATTTCGTTCTTGTAGAACACATTAATTATTATCAAGTTTATTAAATAAACTTTGTTTCAGAGCATTCTATCTTCTTTTCCCTTAACCCTATTATATTTTCATCTATTTTATCATCCCTTTCTTCCCTTCTCATCATCTGCAATCTCCGTATTGCATTCTTCTAGCTGGTTCACCATCAATTGGTACCAGAACCTTAGATTTTAGGTTCTTATCTTAAAATCTGATCCTTACACCACTTCCGCAACTCAAACCCTTAAAAAAAAAACTTTACTTTTAGTTTCTACGGGAGACCAAATTACTAGAGCTGAGATTACAGAGAAGATGGATCTATATGATACAACTTTTACAAACATAAATAGTATCATATAAGAGTTACAAAAGAATATGGAGAAGATGAGCATTAAAACAAATTCTATTGTTGAAGGAAAACCTGAATGTTAAGAAAAATCTAAAAGTGAAGAAAAACCTGAAGGTAAGAACAAATCACATGGAGAAGGAAAACATTCAAGATCCAGGTATATCTCAAAGGATGGAAAGAAACATAACTTTGTACGTGATTCTCATACTCCAGAAGAGATTCAAAAAAAGTTTAACATGAATAGACAATATGAAGGATACATATTTCAACCTTACAAGAAGTTTGCAAGTCCTCAGTTTAGCAGTAATGAGGAAGATGAGGTTGAAGATAATCTAGAGAATAACTGGATAGAAGATAAATGCCTAAAATCAAATCAAAACCCTTATGGATCTTTACCAGAATACAAGCTTAAAGCAGATATTCCAACTTTCAGTGGAAGGTTCAAGATTGAAGAATTGCTTGACTGGTTTTATGAGGTTGAGGCCTTTTTTGAATTTATGAAGGTACCAGTTCAAAGGTTAAACTCATAGCGTACAAGCTCAAAGAAGGTGTTTCTGCTTGGTGGGTGAAACTTTGTGAAGACCGCAGGATTTATGGTAAGCCACCAGTACGTACATGGAAAAGAATGAGAGATCTCTTAAGAGATAAGTTTCTGCCTAGAGATTACAAACAACAATAATGTTAAACTTCAGACTTGTCAGCAAGGTGCAAGGTTGGTTGAAGAATATGTATCTGAATTCTACAACTTAATTGCACGTAATGTACTCAATGAAATTGAAGAACAACTTGTAGCAAGATTCATATAAGGTTTGAATCGAATGATTCAAGAAGAAATGACTCAATCAGTTTATACCATGGTTGAAGATATATAACAAGCTATCAAAATAGAATGACATGTTTTTCGTTCTCAAAGGTTTGCATCAAGACAGAGTTCCAAATATCAAGGTAACTTCAAATCCTCCTTTTCATTCAATAATTATGGTGAAATCCTTATTATCGAGATGATATTTCTGGTTGACAACAGTTTCGAACTACAAACTTTACTAACTCTCCAATACCCAAAAATCATTCACCTATTCTTCCTAATCCTGTTGAATTTCAATCCGTACAACAACCTCAGACTGTTACTTCTCATACAAGTAACAATTCAAATATGTCGTTTTCCCAGTAAAAACCAAACACCTTTTCCTCCTCCACAAAAAAAATCTAAACTTTAACAACCCAAATTTCGGGCCTGAATTTCAACCCAAATCCAAAACCCAAAATCCAAAACGCTACCTTAAATATCAGGCCCTGACTTCCATACTTGGCCCAAGTCCAAACGACTAATTCTTTGTTTAATCTTTATTTATGTTTAATTCAGAATTTCTGTTGCAGCGGATACATAAAAATTCTTTTCGGAACATCTAACCGTTAATTTGACGTGATTTTTAATTTACATGAACCCTAAAGAAATATACTTTATCATAAAAATTAATTTCACCGTTAAAAGTTCCAGATTAAATCCAAAATAATTACGTTTTTAAGAAAGATTCATAAAACAGAAACTGACGTCAGGTCACATAATTTTACCGAGTCCAATAAGAATCCATAAATTATTATAATTATATATTCTGAATCCTAACTTATCGCCTTTCCAGTAATAAAATTTATAGGATTTTTAGTTTATCTTAAATACCTTTTGACCATAGTCAAACGAGTAGTTGACCAGTACTGCAGAAACGCACAACAGTGACGATTCGTTTTAGAAAAATCATATCAATTCACTCACAACTTCAAATTTTCTTTGGTCAATCATTATGAAAAGATAAAAGAACCATCTTTGAGTTTTCAGTAGACTCTAAAGGCTAAAACATGACGTAGAATATTTAAAAAAAATAGACAACTTCAGTAAAATTGAATCTGACAGAAAACGTCTGATCCTTGTACAGTGAAAACAATTGATTTAAAAATACTTCTGGAACTGATAAAATTATGAAATTTTTATATGTACATATTGAGAGATTTTTACATGTAACATAAAAAAAATGAGACAAAAACGTATTATATAATAATTATGATAGACAGTCAAACTGACATGATCCAGAGATTTCCATTATTCAATCAAATAGAGTAGTCTAAACAAAGCATTGTTTTCTTTGGTTATACATTAACCCAATAATCTTTAAAGCTTTAATAACCAATAAATAACTAATTAAATCATCTAAAAGAGTTGATGATATTTTATTACAATCCCAATCATAAATCCTATGCAAACTACTAATAATAGCACCAAAACCGATCTCTACGCTTTTCCGCCATTAACTCCTTGTGGTGCCATAAAATCTGGAATTTTTTGTCATTAAACGACGTGAGTTGTGACACCCAGTAGGAAAATAAGCAACAAAACATTTTATCAAACATTTTCAATTCTTTTAAAAACAACTAGCATGGTTAATAGCATCACAAATACATGGAAACACCACATCCATAAGAACAATCAAATCAATCACATCAAATCCGCTCGCCCCAGGGAGCCCCACGTGGGTTTAGGGAACAAAACCGTTCCCAAGGATATCTCGTATCCCATCATAGTTGTTTTTAAGAATCACAATCTATGGACCGCAGCCCAACATACATAATCATACTCACAACATCGATTATCATTCATATATGAATCAAAACTTACAAAATAAAATTAATTAAAAGAAACTTAAATAAAAAGAAGGTTTTTGATTGTGTTGCGCCTACCTCAAACGCTAGCAATAATCCTTAGGAAGAACAGTAATGAGATCAACAACCAACTAATATCAAGGCCGCTCCAATTCTACGAACTAATCACCGTCGTATTATTTTTTTTTGTTTTCTACTGGAAGAACTTTTTTTTTCTTCTGTGTTATATATTTATAGTATACTAAACCTAAAAGGATTACTAATGACCTAAACTTTGTGGTCGACACTATATGCTAAACTACAAGGCCTCCTTGTATCTTAGGCCCAAAAGAAACGAATGAATATTATAACTTTTGTAAGGCCCATTAACAAAAGAAATGACTAATACTTATTAGGCCCATTAGAAAAATCCAAAGCTGTACAACTACAACAAAAAAAATCAAAGAGGATAAAACCACATGTTACTGCAATATCATTTTAGGAAAAGACTATACTACCCTTATTTCATGAAACGACAAAACTACCCTTATATACTAAATGACAAAAATGCCCTTGAAATTTGGGACGGGCTTTACAGCTCTATCCCCCTTAAATGAAATTTCGTCACGAAATTTAGAGGTTACCTTAGAAAAGTTCAGGATATTTGCTCCGCATTTCGGGCTCTAATTCCCATGTCGCTTCCTCAATGTCTCTCTCAGCAATCATCGCTCTTTCCACTATCTCATTATAAGAGGTAATCTTCAAAATAGACAACCTACCCTTAATTGAAGGTCTAAGTCCCTCCTGAAACTTAAAAGCCTTCAGCTCTTCATTCTCCACCAGATGAATAGCAAAACGAGAAAGTTCTTCAAACTTGGCTTGGTACTGTGCTACGGTCATATTTCTCTGAGTCAACTGCATAAACTCGATCATGCGTTGGTTTCGTGCAGTTTGTGGAAAGTACTTATCTATCCAATCTTCAGCGACTAGTGGATCAGGACTACCTTTAAAGGAATCGGGCTTTTGTTCACTAAACCTTCTAACTAACAAAGCTCATTGATTAGGTGGTGGAGGGGGAGGAGGTGCATTCTGATTAAGATTCACTTGTTGTTGCATCGCTTGAGCAACAGCATTCAAAGCACGAACAACCTCACCGAAACCCTCATCATGTGGGACGGCTAAACCATTCGTACGACGAGACATGTCCTGATTGAAGGACATTAAATTATAAGTAACACCGAGAGAATTATCTATGCAAAAGAAGTATAACCTATTACGCATTCAAACAACAACAATCAACAGATACACGAACAATTTCACATTCAAGCATATAGACGTACCGACTTATTCAGAAACTAGCCTGCCCAAAGGATCAGACTAGCTCTGATACCAAACTGTAACAACCCAAATTTCGGGCCTGAATTTCAACCCAAATCCAAAACCCAAAATCCAAAATGCTACCTTAAATATCAGGCCCTGACTTCCATACTTGGCCCAAGTCCAAACGACTAATTCTTTGTTTAATCTTTATTTATGTTTAATTCAGAAATTCTGTTGCAGCGGATACATAAAAATTCTTTTCGGAACATCTAACCGTTAATTTGACGTGATTTTTAATTTACATGAACCCTAAAGAAATATACTTTATCAGAAAAATTAATTTCACCGTTAAAAGTTCCAGATTAAATCCAAAATAATTACGTTTTTAAGAAAGATTCATAAAACAGAAACTGACGTCAGGTCACTCAAATAATTTTACCGAGTCCAATAAGAATAAATAAATTATTATAATTATATATTCTGAATCCTAACTTATCGCCTTTCCAGTAATAAAATTTCTAGGATTTTTAGTTTATCTTAAATACCTTTTGACCATAGTCAAACGAGTAGTTGACCAGTACTGCAGAAACGTACAACAGTGACGATTCGTTTTAGAAAAATCATATCAATTCACTCACAACTTAAAATTTTCTTTGGTCGATCATTATGAAAAGATAAAAGAACCATATTTGAGTTTTCAGTAGACTATAAAGTCTAAAACATGACATAGAATATTTAAAAAAAATAGACAACTTCAATAAAATTGAATCTGACAGAAAACGTCTGATCCTTGTACAGTGAAAACAATTGATTTAAAAATAATTCTGGAACTGATAAAATTATGAAATTTTTATATGTACATATTGAGAGATTTTTACATGTAACATAAAAAAAATGAGACAAAAACGTATTATATAATAATTATGATAGACAGTCAAACTGACATGATCCAGAGATTTCCATTATTCAATCAAATAGAGTAGTCTAAACAAAGCATTGTTTTCTTTGGTTATACATTAACCCAATAATCTTTAAAGCTTTAATAACCAATAAATAACTAATTAAATCATCTAAAAGAGTTGATGATATTTTATTACAATCCCAATCATAAATCCTATGCAAACTACTAATAATAGCACCAAAACCGATCTCTACGCTTTTCCGCCATTAACTCCTTGTGGTGCCATAAAATATGGAATTTTTTGTCATTAAACGATGTGAGTTGTGACACCCAGTAGGAAAAGAAGCATCAAAACATTTTATCAAACATTTTCAATTTTTTTAAAAACAACTAGCATGGTTAATAGCATCACAAATACATGGAAACACCACATCCATAAGAACAATCAAATCAATCACATCAAATCCGCTCGTCCCAGGGAGCCCCACGTGGGTTCAGGGAACAAAACCGTTCCCAAGGATATCTCGTATCCCATCATAGTTGTTTTTAAGAATCACAATCTATGGACCGCAGCCCAACATACATAATCATACTCACAACATCGATTATCATTCATATATGAATCAAAACTTACAAAATAAAATTAATTAAAAGAAACTTAAATAAAAAGAAGGTTTTTGATTGTGTTGCGCCTACCTCAAACGCTAGCAATAATCCTTAGGAAGAACAGTAATGAGATCAACAACCAACTAATATCAAGGCCGCTCCAATTCTACGAACTAATCACCGCCGTATTATTTTTTTTTGTTTTCTACTGGAAGAACTTTTTTTTTTCTTCTGTGTTATATATTTATATACTAAACCTAAAAGGATTACTAATGACCTAAACTTTGTGGTCGACACTATATGCTAAACTACAAGGCCTCCTTGTATCTTAGGCCCAAAAGAAACGAATGAATATTATAACTTTTGTAAGGCCCATTAACAAAAGAAATGACTAATACTTATTAGGCCCATTAGAAAAATCCAAAGCCGTACAACTACAACAAAAAAAATCAAAGAGGATAAAACCACATGTTATTGCAATATCATTTCAGGAAAAGACTATACTACCCTTATTTCATGAAACGACAAAACTACCCTTATATACTAAATGACAAAAATGCCCTTGAAATTTGGGACGGGCTTTACATAAACCCTTATGCCAAATTCAGAGGAGAGAAGTGCAACAAATGCCAAATGCCTGTACATACTTCTTCAGAGTGTCGTAGAATCCATGGGTTAGTGCATGAAGAACCAGAAAATACTCATAAGTATAATGGTTTGATTAATGATGATATTTTGCAGTGGAAATATAGGGAAGATAAAGAGGCAGAGGAAAGTTTCTATTGATTCATTATCCACGTTACATATCTATAATACTTTTATATATACATGTAAAGGAAACCCTAAGTAGCTAGTTGGGTCGCACATCCATGGGCCGTAGGACCTACAACACTCCCCCTTGTGCGGTCCAATAGAAATTCACATACGTGTGCTTCACATATAGTGCTTCGAATGTAGTTCTTCAAATGTCGTCCTCTCCTTTATGGCTTGTGCCGAAATCAATTGCTTCATTAAAACTTTGACAAGGAAAAACCCAGTGGGACAAAACCTTGGTACAACTCTTCACATGTAGTACTTCACATGTTGTCTAGTACTAAACATATAGTTCATCGCATGCAATACGATCTTCAAAGATCACGAGTCTAAGTTAATTACCTCGTTAAAACTTTGCCAGGCTAACCCAGGGGGACACAACCTGAACTAGAGAAAAAGAGTACAATATTAAGTGAACTTAGAACATAGTTGGATGCGTATACGTTGCCTCATTAAAACCTTGACAAGGAAAACCCAGTGGGATAAAACCTTGACGAATGGAAAAGAGTACAACGTGACAGATGCAAGTGAGGGTGATCTGTTGCAGATGATCACTTTGCTCCATAGAAGTTGACTAGTCGCTTCACAACTCCTGAGGAAGAAAATCCTTGTAGGAAAGACAATAGTTTTAGCTGGAAAATTACATTCCCAGTGTTTGCTGTTGTCTCATTAAAAACCTTTCTGAGTAACAAAACCCTGTGGAAAAAAGTAACCTCGGTGAAGGAAAATAGTTCAACACACCATTAGATGCTCCCCCCGATGTCAGAAAAATTTCATTAGTCTAATGCAGTCAGAAGAAGTTTATCACACTTTACTTTGGGGACTTGAATGTTTATAAGACCTTGTTGTTGATTCTGGAAGTTACGTTGCTTAACAGACTATCACATTTCATTTCTTTGATTCAGATATTTTCAGTAATATCAACGTGATCGTCATATCTTCAACGTTCAACATACTTGATGCTTTTAGTATTGTCTCGCTAAAAACCTTGTCGGGTAACAAAACCCTTTGGGAAAAACTATTCTCGATCGAAGGGAAAAAGAGTACAACACAACTTCAATTTCGAAGTAAAATATGTCGACATCATATCCTTGGATCCTCTCCCTGATGTCGGCATCTCCCCCTGATTACCTTCAGAGTTCTTCCAGACAGTTCCTTTAGTCATATACTTTTCGAAACTGAATATCGGTAATGACTTAGAAAATAGTCTATCATATCTTCCCTGATTACAAGATCATTGTTCTTTCATAATCAACAACCTTTGGATTGCAGTTCCTTTAGCATTCCTTTTTATGTCTTTGCAGGGATAAAATAAATTTATGTCAATGGTTACTTTTAAGTACGTGATTACATTCACTATACCATTCCAATGACGTTGCGTTGGCGCGGAGCTATATCTAGCTAAAAAGTTCCATGAGGATGTAAAATTTAATCGAGTATATTACTATACTAAGTACAACAATGCGTATATTGTACTTAGATATGGGAATTTCATCTCCCAATACATCTTCATCATCTTTCTTTAGAAGAAATGGTCACTTACTTATATTTGAACCTCGACTAATCGTGGGAGTGTTATCAAGATGCATGTCTTTGTTAAATCTCCTAAGAACTTTAGACATATGCAAATTGGTGGAATAATATACCACAAGCTTAGTATTCGTTCGAGATTTCCCCAGATTTTTCATCTCAAATTCGAATTTCAAATAGCTTTTAAGGTCTCTTATTACATCAAGAGTACCCATTACATCTTTACCATCGACATAGATAGCTACAATTCCAAATCAGGAACTTTCTTGTGAATACGCAAGGAAAAATAACTTACTTGTATATCCCCTCCAAATCAAATAGCATCCGCCTGATTGCTTTAATCTAAAAGTGAGTGTTCTATCTAACTGTAAACGCACTATGTGGTTTAGAGTCACTTGATTTGGGAAACAAAAGGCTATCAAGTACTTTTGTAAATATCTTTTATCTCTTGATTCTTTCAGAGATAAGTAACAACCACATGCATATGCTGCATTTCAAGTCCTTTTGAAATTACCAAGCTAACTAAGTAGCGGAACACTATAAAGTTCATTACAAGAGAACAATTCCAGGGCTTTGTGAGAAACCTCGCGCAACAAGGCGAGTCTTTATACTTTCAGACTGATTTCTTCTCATTATTCTTTGTGACAAATTAATCATGTATGTCCAATAGGCTTTACACTTGGTTGGTTAGCACTACCACACCAAATACCTGTATATTTGTCAAAGAACCAAGTTCTACCTGGATTTTATAGGCCAAATATGTTATTTATTTGAAATTAATCAAAATAAAGCATGGTTCGATCTCATTGTGCTTTACTTCTGGAGCAACTATTTATGGATTATATCATCACTGTGCACGTATGATCCTTCCATTGACTTATGTGCATTCTCATAATCCGTCAGGATTTCATTGTTCTCTAGAATCATTTAAGACTTCAGAGCGTCCTCCAGTATCGATTCATGGACATAGTCAGAGACAATCAAATGAGATGATTTCATTAATGATATAAATTAGGTTGTGCCTTACCCATCTACTTCCTTTCTAGATGAGCATTGATCGAACCTGGTGGTCTCTCCATCTTCCTTTATGGAGCCACGGCCTCAACTACACTTCCACCAAGTGTAGTTGCAACACCTTAGTCTATGGTGTATATCCCGTATTGAGGATTTGTAACTTTGCAGGTAGGTTTGCAGCTGGTATGTTGATCTCATCACTTTAGCAACATCAGTGTACGTTCTGAAAATCGAATATTCTTTATCACTTCACTTTTACATTTGTGGAGTACAAGAATCAATATGAGACACAGTGGGAACACACCACGACAATTCCTGTCGTTCCCTTAGAAAATATTTTTTCTTATCTCCCCCTAACGACGGGAAGACTGTCTCATTAAAGTGATAACCCACAAATCTAGCGGTAAGAGATCTCCTGCCAAAAGTTTTAAAATGCGGATAATTTTTGGAACTTATTTCCTACATAACTACTTAACAGTTTTGAAGACCCATCATAGTACGATGTGGAGTCGTAATGGCACATATCAACCAAAAATGCGTAAGAACACGAATGTCAGGCTTAAATCCAGTTACCAACTGGTACGCATAAAAGGTTGACTAATATTGGGTTCTAAAAACGAATTAAGTAAGATGCGTGTAATATTGCATATACCCAAAGCAATAAAATATAGGTTGGTACACATAACCTATTCCTTAGGCACCATCTGTAACCTTTGATGGTAGCCTCTGCGAGACCACCGGGTATAAGATGCTCTATATTGATCCTATTAAACATGCAATATTCATCAAGTCCTTTTGACGTAAATTCTCTAGCATTAATAAGGGTGGTGAGACTTTGCACTTTGTATTGTGTAATATGTGCGAGGAGGTTTTAAACGCAAGTTTCTTGGGAACTATAACTAGTCCAAAATGTCAAAATATTCATCAGAGCCATAAGTCACTTTAATAGTTCGCATTCTGCATGAATATTTTTCTAAATTTCACCTTGTTATCTTTGTAATATGGATTGTTTACCATTTTCACCTTCGGATGGTCTAGATCCTGTTTTACTGAAGACTTTGTAAAATGAGTGATATGCTCTCTTACTTAAAAGCATAATGGGAGAGAGGAGGGGGTTGTACATCTGATACTTTAGAAAATACTTATTGAGAGATGTGCCGTTACTTCGCATTCTGTCAATCTTTCTCCCGTTTTGTGCACTCAAATAAAGTGATGTTCGTATGAGTCCTTTCAAAACGATCGTCATGTCACAAACAAGGTTGCTTTATGGTTGTGCTCAAAGCCTGTACGAGTCAATTCCCAACATTTCATCGTCGGAGTCAATATAGATTCAATATTCCAAGTACTATAATGATTTACATTTTACTATATTGACTCATTAGTTTCTCTAAAATATATTTCCTTCAAAATATATTAAAGACTATAAAAGATGCAGTCAATTACATTCTCATCAATGTGAGTATCCACATGATATCCATTTGCATGGGTTTCTTTGGAATTTAACAAGGTGTGATTATCTATCTTGGAAACAAATTTTGAGCAGTGCTGCTCTCGATGATCCAATCTGCATAGTCACATTATGAGGAAATAGTTCAACAACTTCTTTAAATTCCTTAAGCTAGTGGGAGGGAAACCACTATCTATTAGACATTGAGTCTTGAGATATTAAATAAATGGTGTGGTCTTATTAGTAACAAAAGTGAGATTCAACTCAAGTACTTTAGAGTGAATATATGTTACTTTTCAGGAGGGATAATATATTTTTCATCCGGATATATCTCAAGTGCTATAGAGAATTTATGTCTCGTGGGAATGATGTACTTTTCATTCCATAAGCGTAGACATTGGATCTAGTTCAAATAAATAGTCAATTGGCCAAGCAAAGTTCTTCTTGTCATTAAAGTTGATGTCTAAAATTGGTTGCTACTATGATACACACATTACATTGTATATACCAACACCTATGACTAGGTGCATTTCCAACTCTTTTATTTATGATGGGAGCTAGAATTACAATTTAGTTGATCCCATATTCGGTCGATACTTGTGTGTTGGTGTTATTACTACCGAAGACAAAAGTACATCTTTATCGCATGAATCAGTACGTCTGACCCTCATTTGTTTTTGTTTTTTTTTTCATTTTCAACTTGGCTACATTTTTTTTAATTTGAGAATTTTTTTTATCTCAACAGGCTAAGAGAATCTCACTACACACGTCAATCACTTACTTTAGGATGAATAGGTTACTAAAGATAGTTCTCTTGTTGTTAGGGATGTTCATGGTCGGTTTTGGTTCGGTTTCTAGCCAAACCAAAACCGAAACCAATATTATTGGTTTCTAAAAATCTAAACCAAACCAATCCATTAACCATTGGTTCGGTTTCCAAATGGTTCCAGTTGGTTTCGGTTTGTCCCAGTGGTTTTTGGTTAACCAATAATTATGTCAAACCAAAAAAAAAATACACAAATTTACAGATAAAAAATTCGTAGTTTCCGATAGTATTGGTTTACACAAATATACAGACAAAAAAAATATCAAAAATAGTGTAAGCTTACTCTAATTCTAAAGATCAAAAGAAGATATATAATATATCTTAATTTAGTTATTGACAAATAAAAAAGAAGGAAGACGGGAAGAAAAAAGTCAAGTAGCAGCAGCTGTTGTTGGGGGTGGAGAAGGGAGGCGGCTGAGAGAAGGAGAAAGAGAAAGAGAAAGAGGGAGAGTATCATAATGAAATATTAGATTTAGGGTTTCTATTTATCCTCTAAATCAATGGGTAGAATCTAATACTTTTAAATCGACGGTAGAAACTAAATTTAAAAATTAATCGGTTCCCCAATGGTTTTTGGTTCGGTTTTCAGGTCAAACCAAAACCAAACCAGTAATGTCGGTTTTTCAGCTTTTTTTACCAAACCAATCCAAATCTAAATGGTTTGGTTCGGTTTCTTGGTTAACCGACACCATGTTCAGCCCTACTTGTTGTTATACTCCAACATATACTGGTTCGTTACTATCATAGATGAAGTAGAGAAATGAAAATTTTCTGACTCATATCACCTTTTGTGAGTTCTTCCACAAAAATTAGTGATTTTATTTGCAACGTATCTTTTGAAACTACCGACTCTTTAATCGCCAAGCAAGTGGATTACATTCCACGTAATTCAAATTTGGGGAGAAAATATCAAGTATGCAATAATGGTGTTCAAGTACTTCTAAACCCCAAATGGATACATTCAAATCGAGTTGGTACAACCAATTGAACAAAAGACATAATCAACTATAACCAATATCATATTCAAGAGAACAAAATAATAACAAGACCAAAATTCTTAATGGTCGAGATCAACAGTCATAATTTAAATTGACCGTTTATATGATATGAACTTATCTTAAGGCAAAATAAGCAAAACTAGGCAAGTTCTAAAAACAAATAAATAGGCCTCGCAAGTGCTCAACGTAAAAACCCATATTATAGTTACATACCTCAGACTTTGGTTCCCGTTGTACACACACAAAAACCGAAACAATCTTAATCGCGCACAACCAGAGACCAGGATGGAACAGGACAGACAGAAACCAGGAAACCGGGTTGGATCGTAACCGGGTTGGATCGGGACATTTCACTTTCTCCGCGTTCAGACAGGGTTTACAGAAACCCTTCAAATTCTCCCCGGATCTGGATGGAGCGGACGCACTTTCTCATCCTTCCCCACAACAAACAACAACGAATCTGGATGAGACGGTCGCTCTTTCCCCTCCTTCCCCACAACAGACAGTAACGGATGAAGATGGAGCGGGAAGTAGATTCTCTTTCTCCTCCTTTCACACAGAGTTCCTACCGACGGATTGTGGACAGAACACAATCAATCACAATAAAAAAAAATATATCATAAAATGTAATGATCATACGAGGATTGGTATACACATATCATATAAGACAAATCAAAATCAGTATATATGAGGGATTTTCACCACAGATTTAATAGGGATTTGTATACACATAGTAGCTTATATAGGACAAATCAAAATGAGAAGTATGTACGCAGTAGGATCAAATCAATCTGCTGTGGATTTGTATACATATAGTAACTTATATAGGGAAAATCAAAATCGGTTATTATAAAATTCAAGATTGAACATACGCAGTGTTGTTATAAAGTTCAAGATTGAACATACGCAGCATCTTATAAAATTTAGGTCAACTGATATAGGGTGCACAGACGTAGCTTTATGATTTAACCAATTGATCATGGGATACATAGATACTTAACAGATCTTGAACAAAGACATATCAAATTAACTTTCATCACGGATTTGACATTAGATAAGCCAAATCAAAGACCGGGAAGGGAAAAAAAAATAGACTAATTTATCTGATTTGAATTCTAGCTATTTCAACATTAGCTTGACGACAATTGATATCAATCATCCGTATTAAAAAAAAATATGATTCAATCTAGCTCCGCGGTAGCTTCGTGCATGATAACGTTTTGCAGTGGAAATATAGGGAAGATAAAGAGGCAGAGGAAAGTTTATATTGATTGATTAGCCACATTAGATATCTATAATACTCTTATATATACATGTAAAGGAAACCCTAAGTATAGCTAGTTGGGCCGCACATCCATGGGCCGTAGGCCCTACAACATGATCCTAATAATTTAGAGAAGTCTGAGGATGAAGAAGAGAATGATGAATTTGTAGAAGATTTGTACATTGAACATTTTATAGGTATGATTCGGCCGTTATTGCTTTATCAACCTTCTTTTTCACAAAGAAATTGTATTTTCAGAACTAGGTGCTTAATTAACGGAGTTACTTGTGATCTAATAATGGATAGTGGATACATGGATAATTATATTTCAGCTAAGGTAGTTCAGAAACTGGGATTACCTGTTACTACACATTCTCATCCTTATTCAGTAGGTCGGGTCAATAGTTATTTTTCTCAGAAAATTACTCACCAATGTCTTGTTGAGTTTGCACTTAAGGGTTATCAAGATTCAGTTTTATGTGATGTTATTAATATGACTTCTGCACATTTACTACTTGGAAGGCCTTGGCAGTATGATATGTGTGCAGTTCATAATCGTTTTGAGAATACATATACCTTTTTCAAGGATGGCAAGAATAAAACTTTAGTTCCTTCTAAATCTACAGTTGTTTACAAAGAGCATAGTGATGGCAAGACAAGTGAATTAGTAGCTAGCATTGTGAAGCAGCTACATGCACATACTCTTAATTCACATGAAGATTCTAAGCCAATGATAGTCATTCCGGAAAAGGTGCAGCCTTTAATCAACCAGTTTCATGCCTTATTCCCATATGATCTTCCAAAATCTTTACCACCTTTCAGATATTTACAACACCAAATTGATTTCAATCCTGGTGCATCTCTTCCAAATCATGCTCATTACAGATTAAGCCCTAAAGAACATGAGATTTTGCAAGAACAAGTAAATGATTTATTGGAGAAAGGTTTGATCAGATTGAGCAAGATTCCTTGTGCTAGTCTAGCATTTCTTGTTGATAAGAAGGATGGAGGATGGAGAATGTGTATTGACTGTAGGGCTCTAAACAGAATCACTATTCCCTATAGATTTCATATACCAAGATTGGATGATTTGATTGATATGCTTGTTGGGTCTAAAGTATTTTCTAAAATTGATCTACGCATTGGTTATCATCAGATTCGAATTAGAATGGGAGATGAGTGGAAAACAGCTTTCAACACTCGTGAAGGATTATATGAGTGGTTAGTTATGCCATTTGGATTATCCAATGCACCAAGCACTTTCATGAGATTAATGAATTAGGTACTTCAACCTTTCCTTGGTAAATTCATCATTGTGTATTTTGATGATATTTTGATTTACAGTAGCAATGAAGAGGAACATCTCACTCATCTTACTCAAGTATTTCAAGCTCTAGATGATAATGCTCTCTATATATGTGAACCTTAAAAAGTGTACCTTCTTAATAACTTCAGTCACTTTTTTGGGTTATAGTATTTCTGATCAAGGAATTTTAGTGGATGACTCAAAATTCAAGCCATATCTGAATGGCCTACTCTAACGTGTATTAAAGAAGTTAGAGTTTTCATGGTCTGGCATCATCCTATAGGCGTTTTATTCATAATTTTAGCTTTATTGTTGCTGGAGTAACTGATTGTTTGAAACAAAATAATTTTCTCTAGGCTGAAGAAGCAGATAAAAGTTTTAATCCTCTTTAAGGAAAAGTTATGTAGTGCACCAGTTCTTGCAATGCCAGACTTTACTAAGCCTTTTGAAGTAGATTGTGATGCATCTGCTGTTGGGATTGGAGTTGTATTGTCTCAAAGTGGTCATCTTGTTGCTTTTCACAGTGAAAAGAATTCAGAAGCTAAAAAGAAGTGGTCAACTTATGAGCTTGAATTATATGCTCTTGTTTAAGCTTAAAACACTGACATCCTTATTTGGTGCATAATGAGTTTGCTGTCAATACTGACAATCAAGCATTGAAATTTTTGCAGACATTAGCTAAGGTAAATCGAATGCATGACAGATGGTTATCTACCATAAATCAGTATACTTTATCTATTAAACACAAGAGTGGTAAAATGAACCAAGTAGCTAATGCTTTGAGTATATGTGCTCGCTTTCTTGTCACTCTTCCCAGTGAGAGCGTAACTTTTAATTACTTCAAAGACCTGTATGTTAATGATGCAAATTTTAAGACAATTTGGGAGCAATGTAGGAATATGTCTTCTGGGATTGATGATTTTCTTATCCAAGATGGATTTCTCTTCAAAGGTAATCGTCTTTGTATTTCACAAGGTTCTTTACGACTTCATTTAATTCATGAACTTCATGGCAGTGGCCTTGGTGGTCATTTTGGTCGAGATAAAATGATTGCGTTAGTCAAAGAACGATATTTTTGACCTTCTTTAAAAAGAGATGTGCAGAAATTTGTTCAGAAATGCATGGTATGCCAACGCTCCAAAGGAACTATTCAAAACACTGGCTTATATACTCAATTACCAGTGCCTGAAGCTCCCTGGATCGATGTAAGTATGGATTTTGTACTTGGATTGCCGAGAACAGTTAAAGGAAATGATTCAGTTATGGTAATTGTTGATAGATATTAAAAAATGGCACATTTTGTTGCCTATAAGAAGACTGTTGATGCTTCTAATGCGGCTTATTTATTCTTCAAGGAGATAGTACGTTTGCATGGAGTGCCTAAATCTATCACTTCAGATCGTGATACTAAGTTTCTCAGCTATTTTTGGAAATCTTTGTGGATGAGATTGGGAACTAAATTACAATACAGTACTACTGCACATCCACAAACTGATAGACATACTGAAGTTGTCAACAGATCATTGAGAAATTTAATTCGTGCTAAGATTGCTGAGTCTCAAGAAAAGCAATGAGAAATGTTTCTTCCACATATGGAATTTGCTTTCAATACCTATGTGAATCGTTCTACAAGTAAATCACCATTTGTTATTGTCTATTCAAAAGTACCAAATCATATTCTGGATTTGGTTGTGTTACCTACACCTTCCAAGTCTAATGAAAAAGCTGGTACACTGGTTGACAAAGATTTTCAGCTTCACCAAGAAGTTAAAACTAAGCTTGAGGATTCTAATGCTAAGTACAAGGCAAATTTTGATCAACATATATTACTTAAAACCTTTGAAGAAGGAGAATTGGTTATGATACACCTTAGAAAAGAAAGGTTTCCGGTTGGCACTTACAACAAAACTAAAATGAAGAAGTATGGACCTTTCAAGGTTTTGAAGAAACAATGCTTATGTTGTGGATCTTCCTTCCAATTGGAATATTTCTAACATATTCAATGTGCAGGAAATTTTTACTTTTTATGGAGAGAATGATATTGCTTGATTCATGATTCAACTTGAGGACAAGTTGTTTTCAAAAGGGGGGACTGATGTAGAACATCTCTACACTCCTTTCTAGATTCTTTTAACTTGTTAGTCAAGTTTAGCTTTACCTGTTTTAGAGTTTTTTTATTTCTTCTTTTAAAGTTTTCATATTTTTAGACTCTTGATCATGCCTGTATAAACATGCTTATTTTGTTTTTGTAGAACACATTAATTATTATCAAGTTTATTAAACAAACTTGTTCTAGAGCATTGTATCTTATTTTCCCTTAAACCCTATTATATTTTCATCATCCTTTTCTTCCCTTCTCATCACCTGCAATCTCCGTATTCCTTTTTTTAGCCGGTTCACCATCAAACAATTAAATGGCAAAAATAAAATGGTAAACTAAAAATTCTAGAAACATAAATTGAAGTGACTAAAATAGAAAACAATTTGTATTGGACTGAGTCACCTATTCTACAAATTGTCTTTAACAAATAATGCACAATCACTCCTCAAAAAGAGCGATGCTAATGGCCCAACAATACAATTTATGCCAGCATCGATAAGATTTTCAGTTTGAAATTATGTAAAGCACAAACACAATTCACACACTCAAACGAACTCAACATACAAGAACAAAAAAAAACGAACAAGCGATGTGCATAGAACAAAACAACAAGAAGGAAAAGAACATGAGATAGTAACCGGTTCTGAGAGGAGGAGAATGAAAAAATCATCTAGCTTTTATAGAATAATAAAATTTAAAAAAAAAAGTGAAATGGATGCACCAACTAGGCACTAAATTATGCAAAGTGTTTAAAAAAATATGTTGTCATAAACGAAAAAGAACAATGTTGTTTTGCTGGTAAACCCAAACTAACTAAAACATTAAAATAAATTATATTATACTTTAACTTTCCTTTAAAAATGTTGAAAAATTGATTAAAAAAATAAAAAATCTCGGTTTAATTCATAATCCCAATGATGCATGTCGTGGGTCCAACGAATTAAATCACTTATTTTCACACAATTAACTAGTAATATAATTGAGGTAAGGATCGTTCCCACGAAGAACATGGAGTTTTCAGTTGTCAAGCGTCAGAAAGAGGGGTTTTGTTTGTAGGTTGTATAGCAAAGTCAATAACAAAGCAATAAATAAAGATGTAATCAAGGATGAAAAGTATGATCGAGGAATCCTTCTTTACTAAACATTCATCAAAGTAATATATTTATCTATTCGTCATAAATCACAGATTATCACCAACCGTAGGGTAACAGGTACCCTTAGCTACCCACAAGATTTCTAATACCACCGAATAACATGTACACTTAGCTATCAGTCTGAACCACCTTGAGTTTCACTTACAAGATGTAATTCTGTCGAATGCTTTAGTGTTCACGAAACTAGGTTTGATCCCAGCAGTTAAAATCAATATGATTGGTTCTATTACTAGTATTGTTTCTACTCGTGATTGCTCCACATAATCGCTCTGCAAGGTCTCACGATTTATACTAGGATTAAAGATTGCTAGACAATTACAGATCTCTCAATCTTCAATAAATATAGATCAATTAACAAACTGATTTGGTTGGCCATCTAAACAGTTAGTCAATCATAAATACAATTATGGTAGAAACAAATGATAATCTTTGTGTAGGACGAATCCATTGACATGCACTGATTTTACAATATCTAACATTGCGGTCCATCTGTTCGATGTGTCTAAATTAGTGGCCAAGATTTAATCCTTGAAAGAAATTTTTTTCGGGTTAACCGATGACCTATTAAACGTTTCGTTTTATTTTTCTCTTTCTATTCAACTATTTATTCTCTGTGTATTTTCTCTTTCTCCCTCTCTTATATCTCTCTCATTCAATTCTCTATTTCTCAATTCTAATTTGATATCATGCAGCCAGATCTGGTGTTAAATAGATCAAAAGAATTCTAAGAACTAATTATGAACACAAAAGAAAAATTAAAATTTTAAATCACCTAGTCTTTTTTGTTTTAAAATAGGTATGCTTGATTTAATTGATGAAAGGTTGATTAAGAATTTCATAAAATAAAGGTACGATTGATTTAATCGGAGAATGAATAAAATCTATATGACTTTGGCTCATCAAAATTTCCATGGGATCCGGTTATCAAGTTTGATGGATGTTCTTCGCCTAAAATTACAATCAATTCCTCGTAATGGAATTGGCAGAACACTAAAAAAAATATGAAAAAAGGGTGTGTTAATACTTTAGGAACCTTAAATCTTATGGGGTTTCTCCTTGATCCAAACTTTTCTGTGCACTATTTTCGTTAGATTAACTTGAATAACTAATTAATTCCCGTTCTTCTATTTTATTTGTTTTTTCAATTTAATTTCTTTTGTGATAGCATTTGGTTTAGGTACACTTCATGTTATTTCAAAAGAAAAAAAGAAGCTACAGTTAGTGGGGGTCGATGTTTTACTCATAATCGATAAACCAAAAATTGAAGATTCAAAAAAGGTTGAGAAGGAAAAAAAACATAGAAAAGGGAAGAGAATCGCCCGACAATATAAAAGCTACTTAATGGGTCATCGGTTAACCCGGAAAATTTTAATTTCAAGGATTAAATCTTGGCCATCAGTTTAGATACATCCAACGGCTGGACCGCACTATTAGATATTGTAAAATCAGAGCCTATCAATAGATCCGTCCTCATCTTTATGAAGAAATGAAAATCGATTCATATATTAAATCAAATCATGTTTATAACTTAGAATTCATCCTCAATCAAATAGGAGTTTAGCTACTCATGGAATTAGTGAAACCCATGATATACATGCGAGATAATCAAAGAGAAACACATACGATGATGAAACAAATCTAAAACCCTAGCCTTTTCTCCATATTTTATTTTCTCCACTTCAGAAGCTTGATAAAACGTCTGTCGGAACCCCTTGAAAAGTATTTGGAAATCTCCTTAAATATCCCAAGAAATCTTAGGGTTTAGGATTACTTCATAACTAAGTTTTCCAAATTTGGCAAGTACTTTTGTCACTTTTTAGAATGGGAGATCGGTCCTGCTAGAGATCATTGGGTAAGGGATCGGTCCTAGTAGAGAACCCTGATAGGTGCATAATTCATATGATTTTAGTGTTCATTACATACTTGTTTTAGCTATTATTCTTGCATATTTTCGTATTATTACTCTTGTTTTCTCTTATTTGTCTCTATTAGGTAAATCATCCAAAAATGAGCTACAAAGTGCTAAAAATATCTAAGAAGAGAAGTATTCCAAGTGCCCAGGTCGAACAGAAGTGGAAGGAGTGCGACGAAAATGAGCAAAACACTCAAAATCAAGACACGGGTCAAAGACCAAATTTCTTATCACCATCTTGAAGATAATTGAAATAGGAAAAGAATGAGGTCATTCCGAGTTCGAACGAAGAAGTTACGGCCAAAACGATTTTATCGATTTGCAAACCATGAAGGCCAAGCAATTCACGAACTATTTTTAGGGTCTTTTCTTCGTAGTTTCGGTTCGGGTTCTTGAACCGACTTAGATACTTGAAGGCCAAGCAATGTAAACCTATATAAAGAGGTATTAGGTCATGAATAAGAAGATATCAAGGGATCACGAGATTGTAAGTCTTGGAGAGAAAAAACTACGCACAGAGCGAAATCTAGGGTTTCAGAGCGGTTCCTCAATTGTAACGATACCTCTCAACTTTTCTTAGGATCCTACTACATCCATGAGTAGCTAAACGCCTATTGATTGAGGATGCATTCTAAGTTTTAAACAAGATTTGAGTTATTATATTAATCTACTTTGAAGTTCTTCATATGATTATCGCTTGTTTATATATCACAATGAATATTTATAATTGATTGATAGATTGTTTAGGTGGCCAACTAAATTGATTTGTTGATTTAATCTATTGCTAGTATTGAGTCGGGAGATAAGTAATATTCGAATAACTTGTACACAAGTAGATAACACGAGACTTTACATAGAGGTTTTGTGGAGCAATTGTGTGTATCAACAACACTAGAAAGTGGACCTTGAAATAAGAGTCTAACTACTAGGATCAACCTATAAATTCACAAAAGATAAAGCGTTCGACCAAATTACACCTTGAATGGACTACTACTAGGTGGTTTAGACAAATGGAATCTGGTATTGGAGAGCTTCCATACTCAGTGATAAAAAGAATTTAGGGAATAACACTGAGCTAGATGTTATTCCACGGTTGGTGATAATCTATGATTAACGACAAGTAGGAAATTATAATAACTCATTCACGGTTTATTAACGAAGAAGGATTCCTCGATCATCTCTCTCTTTATTGCTTACAACTTAATATTTTCAATTGCTTGTATTTACTTTGTTCAAAATTTATAACAAACCCCCCCTTTGTGACACTTTAACAACTAAATCTCACTGATCTTCTTGAGAACGATCCTTGCTTCCATTATATTACCAGTTAATTGTGTGGAAATAAGTTAATTTGATTGGACTTACGACAGCCATCAAACCCCAATGGAAATCCTTAAGACGTCTTGTTCATAACTTTTGCATACGAACTCGGAATGACTTCATTCTTTTTGCGTTCTTTTTGTCTCTTCATTATATAAAACATGAAGGTGAATACTCTTGAATTTGGTCGCATTCCATCTAGTCCTTAGTCCACGCTCACTTTTATGTCCACTTCAGCACTCGTTCCGCTCCTTTTGGATGATTCTACCTAAATGAGACAAGCAAAGGAAACCAAGAGTAACACAAGGGATATAGAAGAAATATAGAAAATATAAGCATGGAATTCATAAAAAAAATATAGTAATTTATGCACTTATCAAATTCTCCCACACTTAGTTTTTTCTAGTCCTCGAGCAAACTGCTGAACCTAAATTAAATCTTAATTGACTTTTGCTGGAATAACGGTTACACTTAGCATGTGCAACAAGCCTTTAAACCCCTAGGTGTCCCTAGTGGACTAGTTATAGTCTCGTGAGGGTTTACAAGAGGTATACCCACTAAACGTACTCCAAATTTCTAGCTATGAAAGAACGATTAAGGATAAACGCTGAGCAAGCCAAATAATTAGCCTACATAAGTTATTTAGCTACAAGAATTAATATCCCACATGAATCACAATCACACATAAGCAATTACAGTCTAACCTCGATAAATGAATACACTTGGTACAGGAAAAAAATATTCGTTTAGCGAGGTTATTTATTTATAGATAAATGAATATAATGAATATTTATTTATTTAGAGAGTAATTTTAGCTTTTTACATATATAATTCTGACAGTTCCGAACCAGAATTTGGTCAATTAGAAGAAGATATTTAAGAATTAATTGATGTCAATTCTAACTTACCATATATAAATGTGATGGATGACGAACATTTTTTTAACTATCCTAATGATAGTAATAAATTATCGAGTATATTTTTTATGACGAAGAAATATATTTTTAATGACTCGATAGAAGTGAAATCTCCTGCGGACGAAGAAATTATCGAGTCAGTAATAAATTATGAGAATGATCCCAAACTAGATGATAGCAGCGTCGTAAAAAATATATCATCAAAAGACGCATTTCAAGCAGTAATCATCGTAAACAAGGACTTGTTACAATACGAGCAGAGTATTCCAAAATTTATCATGCATTACAAAAAGTTAAGGATAGGATGAATTTTAGTTTAGGTGGAAGGAAAAAACAACCAGCGTTAGATGCATTTTTTTTTGAGAATAAATGACTTTATAGAGGAACTTATTGATTGGATGGAGTGTTTTGGATTGTGTCTAGATATTTTTGGTATGGAATTTAGTGATTATTCGTTGATATTTTTTAGAGCATTGCTCGGTTAAACCCACAAGTTTTATTATCTCAAGATTGTTGTCAATTTTAGGTGATCAAAACTATATCTTAATTTATAGTCCACTAAGTGGTACATGTACCGTGACGAAATAACTCACGAACTGGAAGTAAGTACACGTACTTAGTATGCATACTTACCCAGTCGAATATTTTCAGATGCATCCGAATTATTTCTATGAGATAATCGGTATTTGAACAACTCTCTAAAAAACACATAGAGACATGTTTGATCACATTATTTCTATGAAAATAATTAAGCTTATAGTTCGTCTGGATAGTTTCGGCTAACTTTCATGAACAAGTCTTTTCAAAGATTCATCTAAGGGGAATATTGATTGTTTGATTCCAATCCTACCTTAGCTTAAATCTAAAAAAACCTTTGATTTTGAAAATCTATATAAGGAGAACCTCAAGCAACTGGGATCTTTGAATCCCCGACACTTTTCATGCGTGTCTTAGTTGTAAACTAGAGTCGTCCTCTCCTTTAAACCTTTTTAGGTTTTAGCGAGTAAAAAGACTTCGCTTAAGGATTCGTGAAGCCAGGTCCAAATATCTCTATATCCTGATCTTGCCAGATTGTTGAGTCTCACTCCGATCAAGCGAGATAGATAAAAATCGCTAAGTTCTTTGTCTCAGACTTTGTGACTCCACATGTATATTCCTATATAACGATTCTTTGTTGAAATCGGAGTAGGAATTACTTGTGAGGTGAAAAATAATCTAGGTTGCTCTTCGGGAGTCGTAAGTACCAGATTTTGAGGTTTTCTAGAATTTGTTTATTGCAATTTGTTTCCTATTTCACCTTGATCTTTGATCAAAACAGAAATTACATATAGGCTTATCTTTGGGAGACAGATTGGTTTAAAGTCTTCAATTGAGTTAAAACAACTCTTAGGATGTAAAGGATATCAGCTAAGGGAATCAATTGCGCAGAGTATTGCGAGATTCAAGAGGTGTAAGGAGCGCGACTGTAACTGAATCGTTGTGACGGTATATTTGGTCTCAACTACATTCCAGTCCAAATTTATTTGTAGTAGGCTAGTGTACGTACCGGCTTAATACAGTTTGGTGTTCAATCTGGACTAGGTCCCAGGGTTTTTCTGCATTTACGGTTTCCTCGTTAAAATTTTTTCTGGTGTCTGTGTTATTTATTATTCCGCATTATATTTTTTATCTTTATAATTGAAATATCACAGGTTGTACGTAAATCAATCAAAGTGGATACGTCCATCATAATTGTTGGATACAACTTGTTTGATCTTGGATATTGATCTTTGGTACCATCCAAGTGTTATAATCTGGTTCACAGACTTGTCTCCGTTTACATATTGATTGTGAGAGATATAGATATAAACTTCTAATATAATTTCTAATTGAGATTCATTAAGTTGTAACTCTCGGAATTGTATTTGAGTTTAGTCCATACAAGTTGTCTAAGAATAAGTTGGTGGTGTATTTTGGTACCCCCTCATTTTCAATGATTGATGCAAACTCATCAAAATAAACACATTTGTTGTTGGGTAGACCATTTATGAGCATTGCTGGAACGAATATTGATGTCCAACAGGGTACCTTGACCATGGAGTTCGATGGAGAAGTCGTTCACTTCAATATTTTTGAGGAGATGAGGTATTCAAGTGATGTGAGCTCTTGATTTTCAGCTGAAGTCGTGGAAGTAGGCTAAAAGATAACTAAAATGCCAAGTCGGGATGACGACATTAAACCAAGTGCTACATGGGAGGCAACCCATCGGTTTTGTATTTCTACCCATTTTGTTTTTATTTATTTTATACTTTTCATATCATATTTTGCGTTCCCATATTAAATTTTACAAAGTCTTATATCTATAATGAAAGTTTTGACGAAAACTGTTTTCGCCAGGAAAATTCCAACTGCGCACTTGTCACGAAAACAAAGTCTGATTTATGTGGTTGACCCCAACTTTTAAAGAGAACAGACTCACCTTTCTTTTCCAAATAGAAAATCTGAATTCTGAGTCTGTTAAATTGAAGTAATAGGCCTAGACATTTGAGTTTCAGTGTTTCCCAGAACTTTTTTAGACTGCGCATCTGTCAGGGCGGAGGACATAATTGTCGGACTGTTTATCGAAATACTGTGCATTTATGGCACATTGTATTGAATGTGTAACTGATAGGTTGGGAAACCTACAATAAAATACTGCAAGTGCACAGCGTCTAACTAGTAAACAATGGCAAGTACAGGTCATTCCCACGAGGAGTGTGAAATACTCTGCTAACTAATACAAAAACTAAATAATCAAATAAGTAATGTTTTAACGATTTTCAAAAGGCCGGAACAAAATGAAATAATAATAATTTTAACAATAAACAAAATGAAAACGGGTTATCAGGGTTTTCGGTTTCCACCAATTAAATCGTGTGAACTCTACTAATTTTTATATATTACTCAAGACAAATATTGAAATTAATTTCATGTCTCGGAAGATAGTATGTTAAATTCCAAAATATTGTTTCTCCGCTGTAAATTCCTTCGCTTCATCGGTAGTGATTCTATAAAGCATTATTTATCAATCCTAAAGCATATCACGTCAAAGAATTTAACCCAAGCACGCCATATCAATTGAAAAGCATAAATAATCAAAATAATCACATGAACAATTATACACCAAGCTATATGAAGTGAAAATACTAATCAATCAAATCATTATTAAAAATATCATCGTAGAGAGTACACAATTGAATTGGTTTCTACCTAAACCCTAATATGGATCTAGTTAGCCATGGCTTTCTCAAAAGCCATAAACAAATATCAAAAAAACAATAGCTAATCCAAAAACGGAATTGAAAAAAACTTCAAACCGTAAACGGCTGTGAAGCCGCAACAGCAGCAGCCTCCCTTCCTTCCTTCTTCTCTGTCTACGGCTCTCGCCTCCTCCCCCCTTCGCATTTTTCTTTTTTTTTTTATAGTGCTGCGAAAGAATACAACATAAGACCTAGCAACATTTTCCAAGGCCCAGTCCATTTGGGTCCATTACCAGCTTCCAAATTCAGACCCATTACCAAGATCCGACCACGGCTTCCTATACCTGACCACCTGACATCACCACAAAACCACCGGATATACGAGTACTCTTTGCTGTTTTCTCGGCTTAAAATTCCAGCTGAATCTTCGCCGAAATCTTCACAGATTCACATTCATGCTCAACCTCCTTGGTAAACTCTATCTCTTTGCTTTCCTGACACTTTACACGAGCCTATAACACTCGAGCCAACACCACTTCTCCATGTTGCCGGGTGTTCTCAATTAACTCCAGTTTCAGACTACATAAAACACCAATCTTCAGGCCATTACCAGATACTGATTTCGAAACCAGTTCTTTCCCGAGCATGGCCGCAACTCTATTTTCACGCTGTCTCGAACGATAGCCATCATCACCGATATCATAGACTTCCTGTTTTGTCACGAAAACTCAACTGCCAAACTTGCTCAACTGTCACACAGACTCGAGCTCTTTATTTCTCCTTTATTATCGATTACTACAGCCAACTCCGGTCTCGTGCACCGAGGTATATTCTGCTTCAACAGTTCTCGACCACAGCTCCTTCTTGTTAACCGGCAGGCGGCAGCAACATCTCTTTCCATTCCCTGACCTTCTACATCTTGTCAGTTGCAACTTGCAACCAGTTCCACCATTGGTTCATCGACTTCCCATAGCTCAGCCATCAACAACAGCTCCATCAGCACTAACAACAATCCGTTCAATCCGAAAAGAGCAACACCAAGTTGAGGTGTTTGACAGAAGGCCATTAAATGCCATGCAATCGTTATCTGCATCCCCACCTTGGACACGGGATCCTCCATGTCGAACTCAAATCAGTTGGCAGACAGTCCATCTCCATTACGTCTGCAGACTTGTTTAACCACCACTGCCACCAGTTGTTTCTATTCTCTGAGCTGCATCTCGTTCCTGACTGGTTGCACAAGCTCATATCAAAAAGACCCACTGAGAACTCCGCATTAGCTGCCAACATCAACGGCAGTGAACTCTTCATCTCCTTACTGCTTTCACCCATGAAAACTATTAAAGCCAACAGCTTTCTCCATCACTTCATTATCGAACACAACTGATCATAGCAGCTTAATCTCAGCCAACCCATCTTCTCAGCGTAAATACCTTATTCATTCACTGCCTTCAACAGCTGAATCACAGTTTCATCGTTGTTGCTGTATTTCAGTTCACAACCATGAGCATGGCAACACCACCAACTCGACTCCATCTCCATGGCAGCTGACATGATGAGAAAGATTTGGGTGCGAGTGAATAATGGCAGCTGCTTCGAATTCTTTCCAAGAAAATGCTCGAAACTCCTTTCTTTTAGAGAACCACCAGCTCGAACGTTGATGAGTAATAAGAATTTCTTTCTCCTTCACAGATGACGAAATGTTGCTTGTATGTTCTGGTATATGGTGGGGAGTTAGCCACATCCACCTTTCTCTTAATGATGAAACACCACCTGCTTGCTTAAGAAATGAAGCTCTTGACGTCTTTGTTCACCTTTTGACCGTGCCAACCAGTGTCAGTGAAATTTAGCCTTTTCAGTTCACGACAACATTTCGACTCCTTTATATTGTCATGGTAACTAGACTGGTTGCTGATACATGGAAGTACCAGGCCAACCCATTTCATCATTCTCGTTGCAAATACTTATTTCTCCAAAAACACCTACAAGACATAAAATATCAAAATAAACAAAATCGAGTACTAATATTACAGAGAATTGAGACTAATATAGACACATAAATGCGTCTATCAAATACCCCCAAACTTATTATTTGCTAGTCCCGAGCAAATCAAAACTACAAAATAAAATCCTAACTCACTTTCGCAGGCATCGTCGATTGCATTTAGCGTATGCAATAAGCCTTTAAACCCCTAGGTGACCCTAGTGGCCGAGTTATAGTCTCGGGAGGGCTTACCAGAGATATACCCACAAAATCTTTACTCCAGACCCTAGCTATCTACGCAGAACCTTGGAAAGCACTAAAGAACCTCCTTGGTTGGCATACTTATTGATTATGGGAGGAAGTACCCTGACGCGAAATTCCAATTGATGTACACGAGTTTGCACTCAAGCATACTAAAATTCATATAAGTGACAGAGCTCTACTAAGATAGTTTCACTATGGACATCATATTCGGAGTCAACAAATCACATGGATAGATTAAGAGATGGATATAGAAAAACATAGATGGTTTTGATGTTGACTAAGTGAACAATGTTTCTCATATCTGTCTGAAGGCCACTTCCAAGATGAACCTATCCTAAATGACTGAGTTACCGGTCTGACTAATATCAACACACTGGCATATACAAGGGAACCAGTGGTCAATAGTCCTAATTCTAGGTCAACACAACTGGCATATACAAGGGTACCAGTGGTCGACTTTATTGAATTTTATTCCGTTTGGTCTAATGGTCTGGTCTCAATTTTTTTTTCATAACATTTTTTTTCTTTTTTTTTCATAACATTTTTTTCTTTTTTTCTCATAACTTTTTTTTTTTTTTTCTTCATAACTTTTTTTCATGGGTATCTCAATCACTCTATTTCACCCTAGCAATGGTAACAACTTGAATCGTGAGCCCCACCTAATCACTTAGAGAAACATAGTTTAAAATGAAAAATAAAATAAAAACAGAAGTGAAAAGGACTCAACGAGATATGGTGAAACTATCATGTTATTTCTAACACCTGAGCTCTGTGCTTTATGAATAGACTCTTTAGATGTTTCCATCTAGTCAGATTGGTTCCTCAACTCCTAAAACCAACATGCTTCCATCCACTTAGATTGGTTAGTGCAAACCTTAATAGGCATAAATTTCTAGGTTCTGGAGTTTATTTATAATGCAACTAAAAAGTTTCTCCCATACCCCCAAACTTAAATGTAACATTGTCCTCAATGTTCAAAAGATAAAATTAAAAGCATGAACAAGGAGAAACTGTTATCATTCGAAGCAAAAGAGTTAAGGAAAGATATTACCGTGTTGCATGAGCATGGGATACCTCCCAAGAAGTAAAATGTATTTTTTTTCTTGCTGTCAGTAGAATGTCCTCAAACAAGGTGTGGGTATGGTACCCAAAAATAGATATCCAATCATATATATAGAGTCTGAAAAGTTGAGGATCATCCCAACTGGTCCGGTCGGCTGAAAATATGAACCTGCAAACACTATAAAGCTCCAAATGGATGCGTAAGTTCATTCCCAATATAAATCTGTAAGTAATATTCAAGTCATGCATGGACAGGATAATTAAATCACTCCCGTAAGAAATAAGTTCAGATTGTTTGACAGTTTCTATTCGCGGGGCACGCTCTAAATCAGGTTCCAAATCAGCGGAAATAACTTCCACGGCTGAAAGTTCAGTCGTGGAACAAGGGCTCAATAGAGCAATAATATCATGACTCATAGACCCACTATCATCTACAACGGTTTCATTATGAATATTATCAAGATGAGAAAGGAAAAGGAGAACTTGATAGGTCATACAATGGTTTAAAGGTCAAGGTCGGACCTTTCTCGGCTGATGAAACTAGTCGAGTCTCGGCCAATACTAGAGGTTCTATTATGGGCTTCCATTTATTAGTGTCTAGCAGTGGTGTGGAGTCTAATAAGGCATTGACTTCACAAATAAAACTATCATCATCAAAATCATACCCAAAATGAGTTAAGCAAACCTCTAGTGGATCTTCCAATTGGTCCTTGCAAAAGCTTTGTGAATCCATACTTTCTTTTCACCCGCAACACTTTTTAAGGTACCTAAAAAAAATCAAATAAACTGCGTAAAAAGGAACTAAAAAAAAAAAATCTAAAGAAAAACAAAATAAATTATATACAAAATAAAAATAAAATAAAACAATTATGTACAAGAAAATTGATATCAATCAGAGAGTACTATACAGCCACTCCCCGGCAGCGGCGCCAAAAACTTGATAGGTTGGGAAACCTACAATAAAATACTGCAAGTGCACAGCGTCTAACTAGTAGACAATGGCAAGTACAGGTCATTCCCACGAGGAGTGTGAAATACTCTGCTAACTAATACCAAAACTAAATAATCAAATAAGTAATGTTTTAACGATTTTCAAAAGGCCGGAACAAAATGAAATAATAATAATTTTAACAATAAACAAAATGAAAACGGGTTATCAGGGTTTTCGGTTTCCACCAATTAAATCGTGTGAACTCTACTAATTTTTATATATTACTCAAGACAAATATTGAAATTAATTTCATGTCTCGGAAGATAGTATGTTAAATTCCAAAATATTGTTTCTCCGCTGTAAATTCCTTCGCTTCATCGGTAGTGATTCTATAAAGCATTATTTATCAATCCTAAAGCATATCACGTCAAAGAATTTAACCCAAGCACGCCATATCAATTGAAAAGCATAAATAATCAAAATAATCACATGAACAATTATACACCAAGCTATATGAAGTGAAAATACTAATCAATCAAATCATTATTAAAAATATCATCGTAGAGAGTACACAATTGAATTGGTTTCTACCTAAACCCTAATATGGATCTAGTTAGCCATGGCTTTCTCAAAAGCCATAAACAAATATCAAATAAAAACAATAGCTAATCCAAAAACGGAATTGAAACAAAACTTCAAACCGTAAACGGCTGTGAAGCCGCAACAGCAGCAGCCTCCCTTCCTTCCTTCTCTCTGTCTACGGCTCTCGCCTGCTCCCCCCTTCGCATTTTTCTTTTCTTTTTTTTATAGTGCTGCGAAAGAATACAACATAAGACCTAGCAACATTTTCCAAGGCCCAGTCCATTTGGGTCCATTACCAGCTTCCAAATTCAGACCCATTACCAAGATCCGACCACGGCTTCCTATACCTGACCACCTGACATCACCACAAAACCACCGGATATACGAGTACTCTTTGCTGTTTTCTCGGCTTAAAATTCCAGCTGAATCTTCGCCGAAATCTTCACAGATTCACATTCATGCTCAACCTCCTTGGTAAACTCTATCTCTTTGCTTTCCTGACACTTTACACGAGCCTATAACACTCGAGCCAACACCACTTCTCCATGTTGCCGGGTGTTCTCAATTAACTCCAGTTTCAGACTACATAAAACACCAATCTTCAGGCCATTACCAGATACTGATTTCGAAACCAGTTCTTTCCCGAGCATGGCCGCAACTCTATTTTCACGCTGTCTCGAACGATAGCCATCATCACCGATATCATAGACTTCCTGTTTTGTCACGAAAACTCAACTGCCAAACTTGCTCAACTGTCACACAGACTCGAGCTCTTTATTTCTCCTTTATTATCGATTACTACAGCCAACTCCGGTCTCGTGCACCGAGGTATATTCTGCTTCAACAGTTCTCGACCACAGCTCCTTCTTGTTAACCGGCAGGCGGCAGCAACATCTCTTTCCATTCCCTGACCTTCTACATCTTGTCAGTTGCAACTTGCAACCAGTTCCACCATTGGTTCATCGACTTCCCATAGCTCAGCCATCAACAACAGCTCCATCAGCACTAACAACAATCCGTTCAATCCGAAAAGAGCAACACCAAGTTGAGGTGTTTGATAGAAGGCCATTAAATGCCATGCAATCGTTATCTGCATCCCCACCTTGGACACGGGATCCTCCATGTCGAACTCAAATCAGTTGGCAGACAGTCCATCTCCATTACGTCTGCAGACTTGTTTAACCACCACTGCCACCAGTTGTTTCTATTCTCTGAGCTGCATCTCGTTCCTGACTGGTTGCACAAGCTCATATCAAAAAGACCCACTGAGAACTCCGCATTAGCTGCCAACATCAACGGCAGTGAACTCTTCATCTCCTTACTGCTTTCACCCATGAAAACTATTAAAGCCAACAGCTTTCTCCATCACTTCATTATCGAACACAACTGATCATAGCAGCTTAATCTCAGCCAACCCATCTTCTCAGCGTAAATACCTTATTCATTCACTGCCTTCAACAGCTGAATCACAGTTTCATCGTTGTTGCTGTATTTCAGTTCACAACCATGAGCATGGCAACACCACCAACTCGACTCCATCTCCATGGCAGCTGACATGATGAGAAAGATTTGGGTGCGAGTGAATAATGGCAGCTGCTTCGAATTCTTTCCAAGAAAATGCTCGAAACTCCTTTCTTTTAGAGAACCACCAGCTCGAACGTTGATGAGTAATAAGAATTTCTTTCTCCTTCACAGATGACGAAATGTTGCTTGTATGTTCTGGTATATGGTGGGGAGTTAGCCACATCCACCTTTCTCTTAATGATGAAACACCACCTGCTTGCTTAAGAAATGAAGCTCTTGACGTCTTTGTTCACCTTTTGACCGTGCCAACCAGTGTCAGTGAAATTTAGCCTTTTCAGTTCACGACAACATTTCGATTCCTTTATATTGTCATGGTAACTAGACTGGTTGCTGATACATGGAAGTACCAGGCCAACCCATTTCATCATTCTCGTTGCAAATACTTATTTCTCCAAAAACACCTACAAGACATAAAATATCAAAATAAATAAAATCGAGTACTAATATTACAGAGAATTGAGACTAATATAGACACATAAATGCGTCTATCAGTAACTGAACAACTTTCATTTAGGATGTTCTGCATAATTCCTTACCGATTTGTTCGGTTTTCGAGTTTTATATGTTGTTATGTCCAGTAACCAGAAATTTCGGTTTTGTATATTGAGGACAATGTAGAGCTTAACTGTGGTGGAATATTTAAGCATGTTTGGGTAGTATATTAGTATTCGCATTCACTTTTATAGGCTAGTTTTAGTATGATTTACTTTTAAAAAAAAATAAACGAAACTCTATGATTTCTTAGCTATTTGAAACTTCCTTTTGTCGAGGTTTTTGAGCTAATTAGGATGACACTAAACCTTCTAGGTTGAGACGCTATAGAAATCTTATCATATCCGGGAAAAATTGGTTTGATCATATTCATATGTGAAACTCAGGTGCTAGAAATAACATGGTAGTCGTTGAAAAACCAACACTATAACTTGTGCATCCATTACCCGTGAATCACATTTTTTTTAATCTTTTGCAATCCATATGTTTCTCTAACTAATTTGGTCGGACCCTAGCATTGCTCCGATGTTGTCGCGAGGATGAATCATTGGCTGAGATAGAATCCCCAAAGACAATGAAAACCGATCAAATTGGTTGGTTTTATGCAATAATATGCAAAATTTTCTCGTAACTCAAAAAGTGAGACAACACATAAAAATCAGGCTTGATTATTACCACATGAAATTTGATATAGCAAATCCAAAAGATTTTATGGGGTTATCGGCACTTGGATAAAAATATATGTGTTCTCCTTGTCTCCGTCGCCTAAGCAAGCGTGGAATGCAAGATCCATGGGAACTATCATATAATCTGCTGAAAGGAGCATGTGCTTAGACTCGAAAGATCTTATCATGTTGTCGATAAATTGAGTGAAAACACATCATTATTAAATAGCAATTTCAAGAGATTTTCTTGGATGAAAATATATGTGTGTTCTCACTGTCTCCATCGCCTAAGCAAGCGTGCAATGCAAGATCCATGGGAACTATCATGTAATCTGCTAAAAAGAAACATGCGCTTAGATTCACAAGATCTAGTCATGTCATCGGTGAAGTGGGTGTTAGTTTTAACTATTGTGCTATATATAAATAATCCTTTGAAAATTCATATAGATATCTTGGGTAACATCGTTCACCTTAGTCAACGTTTGCATATTTCACTATTCCATCTCCATTCTCTTATCTATCCATGTGATTCTTGTATCATATATATTTTATGCATATTCGGATACACGAGTATTGTACATAATGTTGAAAAACATTGCGTCAAATATATTTCAGTGACTATTGAGTAGAGTTTGCTTGTCTATATGAATGTCACGCGCAAGTACAGTCTAACCTCGATAATGAATAACCTCGTCAAATGAATAAATTTCTTCGGTCTCGACTTGGGCGAAAGGGATAAATGAATAACCTCGCTAAATGCATTAATGAATTAAAAAAAAATTGGGTCCTTAAAGGCCCTATATAAATAAGATAACGCAGAGGATACCAAATACTCCCAACTTTTTCATTCGGCAACCTGTAGAGAAAAACTTAATATAATTGCAAGCAGACCAACTTATGGATCCTTGATGATATTTATATAGAGCTAATATATCAACCTATACTCAATCATCATGTATGTAAACACAAGGTCCGTGAACCTGATTGTTGAGTAGAGTACTTGGACGATCTCAAAAATCAATATCCAAGATCAATCTAGTCGTATCCAAATAATTCAATCGGAATTCCGCCAAGTGATTAAACTTTTTATCTATCTTTCAAGATACGAATTCTACAAGAAACAAGTCTTGTAATCGATTACAATTAAGCGGACATATCTACTTAGATTGAATACGTACAAACCTGTGTATATCCAATTATAAAGATAAACAATACAATGCGGAAAAGGAAAAACTCAAGACACCAAAAAATTTGTTAACGAGGAAACTGCAATAGCATAAAAACCCCGGGACCTCGTCCAGATTGAACACCACGATGTAGTAAGCCACTACAGACACTAGCCTACTATCATACTTCAGACTCGAATATAGTTGAGACCGAATCTACCCTCCGAGTGACTTAGTTACAGTCGCGCTCCTTACGTCTCTTGAACCTCGCAAGGTACACACTTAATTCCCTTAGCTGACGTCCTTTACAACCTAAGAGATGTTTCAGCCGAAGTGAAGACTTTTGATACTAATCTTCCTCTAAAAGATAAGCGTATCTGATTTCCGTATAGATCAAAGATCAAGGTGTGGAAATATGTTTGAAATAGCAAGCTAGTAAACCTCACAAATATGAAACTTACGACTCCCGAAGAGCAGCCTAGATTCTTAACTACCTCTCAAGAACAATCGTCGAAAGATCAACTAAGATCAGTCTTAAGATATCTATCTCGAGGAATCACAAAATCTGAGACGAAGAGAACTTTGCGATTACCATCTATCTTGCCTGAAAGAGGTATGAAAACCTCGATAATAGATAACAAGATCATGATTCACGAACTATCAAGGTAAAGATAGTAGGACATGGTTTCACGAATCCCAAAGCAAAGTCTGTTTAGTCTTATACCTAAAAGGTCAACAAAGGCGACTCTAAAATCAACTAGGACACAAAGTGTCGGGGATTGATTTTCTTAGTTGACAGAGATGCTCTATTTATAGTTTTCAGAGACTATGGTTAGCTTAGAATTCAATCTAAGATAACTTGTAAATGAAGCAAACTAATTAGGTCTTCAAACAACAATAGAAGACTATACACATGGGTTCGGTTACTGAACTGTGTATAATGACTGTTCGGTATGCAACTTAGACAAAGAACTCTATTTGATGTTCATTTAAACACCTAAGAAATTAATCATAGTTCACACACATAAGTGTTTAAGTGATCAATGAAGTTTTAGAAGTGTTTAAGAGAGTTATAGCAATGCTAAACATATTAAAATAATAAGTCTTCGAGCATCTGCTAAAATTGTCGTGACAATTGGTACAACGGTTTACCAACGTAGGGATTGTTCATGAGTCAGGGTGCTACGGTTCGTGAACCGGGTTCGCCAACCCTACTAGACTACCAAACTCAGTTGACCTCGGTTCGTGAACCGGGTTCACCAACTTCTAGCTAATTAATCCAACTTATAAAATCAGTTCACCATGGTTCGCAAACCTGGTTCTTGAACTGTTCCCAACTGAACTTGTGGTTTGCAAACTGGTTTTCCAATCTTCCTGTATTTTTATATCTCAAATATCTATGGTTTTCAAACTGAGTTCGTCAACCTACCATGAGTAGAAATTCTAGTAAGTTCATATTTCTCTCTTATGATGTTTGCAACATTCCCAAGTGATATAATCATTTGTATGGGAAATTTTCAATTGATCCACAAATTAATTCATAAAACTAATACCAATATTGATAAGGACCTTTGAACATCTAATCGCTAAATCATATTTCGAGATTTTCACAAGACAAGCTTGACTCGAAACATTTCTTTGTTAATCTACTATAAGTCATACGACATAGTCTCAATAGATAAAATGATGGTATAGTGAGTACAATAGAATGGTTCAGTTTTCCACATGCCTGATACAGAAGTTATACAAATGTCTTCGTCGATCTTCAGTCTTCAAGGGTGATAACTACAATTCTAACCTATCTGAAACTTGTCGGTTTTGTATATCTTTAAGATAAAACGAGTTCAGGAGTCCACAGATCTTTTCCTGTTTGCATACTAGGTATGCGTACCAACCTGGTTCAGGAGTCAACAGACTTTTCCCAGTTTGCATATTGGGTATGCGTACCAACCTAGTTCAGGAGTTAAGATGTCTTTTTCGGTGTACATACTGGGTATGCGTACCATCCTGAGTTCACGAGTCAACAAACTTTTTATGGTATGCATACTTGGTATGCGTACCAAAAGTTGTTGCTGAACTATAGCTACGTCGGTACGTGTACTGGGTACATGTACCGTGGCTCCATACTTATAAAAGTTGATCCAGTATGTAAGATGGTATGTATACTATCATGTATCCAGATTTACAACAGTTCTATATCTCTTTAATACAATTTGGAATATTCCCAAATAACATCAATGACATATATCACAGGCTATTTTCAAATGATAAACTTGAATTATAATATAGGTCATAACCAATAAATTGTTTTTAACCAAATTCATCAAGTATGAACTAATGTTCTTATGGTTAGTCAACGTATTTCGAGAATAATTAATCAAGATAAACTTGACTTGAAATTTTTGTTGTGCATGTAAAATCTACTTTAGTCATGCGTCATAGTCTCATAGATAGAAAGGTGAAAGCTTGAGTAATAGGTGGTTTAGTCTTCACTTACCTTTTGTTGATGAAGTTCTCCAAAAGTTTCGGTTGATCTTCGCCTTCAAACGGTAGAACGCAGTGATGTCTGGTGCTCAACTACACACTTCTATCCTAATCCGATACTTGACTAAATGTATGCTAGAAAACAAGATATCGTTTTGATCAACTAAATTTGGCAACAAGCTTGAGATAGCAACACTTGTGAGTTCGACCGAACAATGCTGTAACACTCATGTCTAGAACATAGAATTCCAGTGTAAATATTAACTCGTTCACCTGCACCAAAACATTCTCAACAACCTCTTTCGGGTAAACATTAGATTGGTCAACAAGTTGAAGAACTACACCGTTTTTTTTAAGAGGACTAACATTAAGAGAATCATATATTGAAGCAGGCATAATATTAACATATGCTCCTAAGTGTAGTAAAGCTGTTATAAAACTAATAATGGATACTTAAAAAAATAGTATAACCTTGGTATTTTTTGTATTTACGGAACATATGTATGTGCTTTTTCTAGGTGCATGTACAATATATTTGAGATTAAAATAAATTCATATTTCATATGGAATTCCTGTACAGTAAGACCTCCATAAAGGAATAAACTCCATATACATATAAATAAAAATATTTTGTCCCAACTGGGCTTAGTATGTGCAAAAGTTCACTTCTATATAAGAATAACATCTCTTTAAGAATTTTTTTGGTCCCAAGGATATTCTTATACAGAAGTTTTACCGTATAAGATTTTATTTGTTTATTAGAATATGTTTTTTTTTCAAGGATATACTTAGGGACGAAGCCAGAATTTCGAAAACAGGAAGGTTGCACATCAATTATCTATTTATTTCTGAAGTGGCATCTAAAAATATTAACTTGAAAGTTTTAGGTAAAAATGTATTTTCAGTCGAAGATAAACAATATAAATCGTTAAAAATAGAAAAGAATTCTAGCGACATACCTAAAATGCACGAGTTCGACCTTTATAGGTTTTATAAACTAGAAACCAACCTTTGGGCTTTATTTTTAGCTTGGATAGACTAGAAAAAACTTTGGGCCTCAGTTTTACCTTTAATAAACTAGAAAATAAAATTCGAGTTGTTAGGGGGCAACCTGTTGTAGATGGGGATAAACGATTTGCTGGTTTTAAGGAATTGAGGAGACGACCGTGCGGAGGAGACTCCTCGAACCGAGCGAAATGTTAAACCTCACACAGATGCACCGCTGCAAAGGGGGTGCTTTAGATTCGAGAGATCAATTTGTAGTACTCCGGCCTAAATCAAGACAATGACCGTTTCAGAGTAAATTCGGTCACAAGAGAGGATGGGTTGATCTGTAGGAGGAAAGCTGAGAAATGTGTGGAATCGATGGTAATCAAAGATTGTGGTGTGTGAATTCTGAATACGATAAGCTCTGAGTGATTGAAATTGCTCAACTGAGAGTAGTTGCTCAATTGATGAGTTGATGATCTCGTGTTGTCAGTTTGACGTGAGATTGATGATATTGATGATGCCCCTTCAATCATGATTCAGAGACTTATTTATATTGCTGGAATTGTAGACACCATGATTCCATAAAGTGTGACAGTTGATGGAATCAAGGAGTGGGGAAGTGGAGATCGTGTTTGAAACCAGTTGCTCAACGTGTGGAGACTTGGTCGATTTTCCACCCACTACCTCGTGAATTCCTTCAACTGATTGCACGACTTGCTCACATTCCATCATGTCTTTGAACACACGTGCCGTAGACCTCCAGACCAAAACCCTAAGTGATATCCCCCCAAGTGACACGATTGACGCCTCGTGGTTTGTTAGTCAATTGATGACTTCATGGTTTGATGGGACGATGAGTCCATGTAGTCGTTCAGTTGAACATGATGTTCTGAAACTCATGAATTGAACATGTCATGAGACAGAGGTATATTTCTTACGATGAAGTGAGAAAGTATTGCTCATTCGATGAATCGTTGAATATTGATTGTTGAACCAATATTGAGCAAATATTCCTCATCTGAGCAAGTGCTGCTCATGTGATGAATTGTTGAATATTTGTTCGTCTGAGTATGTGTTGCTTATCTCATGGATTATTGGCAGCGTACCAAAAATATTAATTAGAATACGGTCGTTGAACCGAGCATAATTAATGACCATGAGGCCGTCGTAAAATTATTAAGGTTGGAATCTGGAATGATGATCCTTGGATTCAGAAACCCTAATTTGATCAATTGATGATCAATTTGGTCAGAATTTCAACCATGGGACGAAGGAGGGAGCGACTACATGGACCGTGGGTCAACCATGTAGTGTCCATATGCTCACGTGAGCAAATACAAAGATCTCCTGAAGAGTTGACGATTTGTTGGTGGAAGAATGATTAAATGCTGGCTTAATCATTTATCCAAAATGCTCGTCTTAGGTGAGAAAACCTAATTAATTATGATGAGGCGAGGGAACGACCATGGAGTCATGAAACCGGCCCTGGGTTGTCACGTGACCGCCTGACGATCACTTCATGAAAATCCAAAGTGTTTGGAAGAGTTTTGGACCTAATACGAGCAATTGTGCAAATTAGGTCAAAACTGTGAAAATTGATGGGACCGGATTCCGTGAGCCAAAGAGCCAATCTTGGTCGGTCAAGATAGCGTGCTCGTGTCCCCAAGGCGTCCGCATCTCAGTCCTGAGAATTTTGATATTTTCTGGCGTGCAATCGAGCATCCATTCGAGAAAATATGCCAAAATTAGGGTTTCGACGAAACTGAGGAAAACACCATGAGATAATGAAAAATAATTATAGAATAAGTAATGAGGAGGCGTGGGACCGCCGTGGTCAAGGCATGGTCGTCCGGTCATGACCATGGTCACGTGGTGCCTTTTCCTTAATTTTATAATATTTTGATGATTTTATGAAAAATTCATGAATTTTGAGAATTTTGATGAATTTTGGGAGTTTCCATGAATTGAAGGAGTTTTCATGAGTTCAAGGAAGCAAAAAATATTAAAATAATAATAAAAATAAGGGCGTGTTGGACCGTGGAAGGCATGGCCGGCCGGCTAGGGCCCGGTCCCACGAGTTTCCCAAATTTTATAATATTTTGATGATTTTATGAAAAATTCATGAATTTTGAGAAATTTGATGAATTTAGGGAGTTTCCATGAACTGAAGGAGTTTTCATGAGTTCAAGGAAGCAAAAAATATTAAAATAATAAAAATAAGGGCGTGTGGGACCGTGGAAGGCATGGCCGGCTGGCTAGGGCCCGATCCCACGAGTTTCCCTATTTTTTTAATATTTTTTAGGTATTTTTGATGATTTGAGGAAATTTTTCCTAATTTGAGAGAAATACCATGAAATTAAGGAATTTGATGAATTCAAGGAAAACTAATAATAAAATAATAAAACAAAGGGGCGTGTGGGACCGGCTAGGGCATTGCCGGCCGGCCAAGGCCCGGTTCCACAAGTTTTCATAATTTATATTATTTTATTATTATTTGATGATTTGTGCAAAAATACCATGAAATCAAGGAGTTTTTTTCATGAAATTAGAGAAATAATAATAATAATAAATAATAAGGAATCGTGGATGTGGGGCCGGTTGGGACCAAGGCATGGCCGGTTGGCCAATGGTCACGCCCCACACTCCTTTCCTTAATTTTATATTATTTTTTATGGATTTATGGAAGTACCATGAAACCGAGGAGTTTCCTCGAGACGAAGGAGATTTGATAAAACGAGAGGATTTTCATCAAATCATGGAAAATAATAAAAATGCATTAAAAATATAAAACTGGCGTGGGATTGACCATGACACGGTCGGTCGGTCGTGTGTCCGTGCTCCCAGCACCCTGGTCAATATTTTAATTATTTATTATTTTCTTTTCTATTTTGCATAGGTTCATCGTTTCGTTGTATTTTTTAAATACTCGTTCGTGCGGTGACTGTTAGTGTATCATCGTTGAATACACCTTCACCATTTGAATCGGGGCTTACTTAGAGGTAGCTCAGACGCCCGGTTGTTGATTATTTATTACTAATTGTGGAACTCAGTGGAGAATAATTCACAAAACTGAGTAATAAGATGTTTATTATTAATTCATAGGATCAGCCGAGGATTCGACTACGAATTCAAAATAATAAAGTGAGCATTACCATTCCATGGGATCATAGATTCGACCATAGAATCAGAGTAATTAAGGTTTATCTATTACCATTTATGAGACCAGTTGTGGATTCGATCATGAAATCAGAGTAATGAGATAATATAGTTATTGTTATTCTATGAGATCAAGTCATGGATTCGATCATAGAATCAGAACAATTGTTATTGTCATTCCATGGGACCAGTCGTGGATTTGACCATGGAATAGGAGCGATTGCAATTAGGAATAATTAACTTTGTGGCTCGATACTAGCAGAGCAAGCTGTATAGGAGCATTAATTATCCTGATATGATCTTGCCGGTAAGTCATATCCTTTATATAGTCAGGGTAAACTTGTTGTTTGTTCCTGAAGACGTCATCGCTCTATACTAGCAGAGCAAGCTTTCTAGGAGTCGTCCATCTCGTGATGCTATATAGAAATAATCACTGAAAGTATTCAGTATTCATGAGATATGTCGTTGTCCAATCGTGAGACTGCATATCTACATGTACTCTGAGAGAAAGTACTCTCCGTTGAGAATTCGATGAGAGACCCGTGTCTCGAAACTCACGTCTGATTGTTGAATCAGAGCTTCGTATAATTATGAGTTTACGAATTTAGCCTTTGGCGAAAATTCACCATCTACATTAAGTCCCCTGCTTACTGAGGAAAGTTGTGTTCCTCAGTCAGCATTAAATGGTGATTTTCCGGCTATAAATAATAATACCAGTAATTGAACTTAGTCGTAAGCTGAGATGTTACCGGATTTAGAGAGCATGAGCAAACCACGACTTGATGAAGGCTTCAATGTCATGATTGGAGCATCGTTTGATGAGCATAAATTGGTGTTGAATTGCTGGTTTGGATGATGGGACCATGGTCGTTTAGGATTTGCGGGCCGAGCCCAATAAGGAAACCTTGTAAAATTAGGTTTTGGAAATAAAAATTAGTATAAAAGGGAATTAATCCCTTTTTTTTTAATTATTTTCCACGACCAGTAGATCCCTTTACTTCATCACCTTCACGTCGCCAGGGAAAGAAGCAGAAAAAATTCGTCGGAGCACCTCTGTCCAACCGACGACCAACTTCCGGCCGGCGCCGACAGGTGCACGAATTCTTTTTTTTTTTTTTTTGTTTGCTGATGTTATGATTTTCATGAATTGTTCATGCTTGAGTTTATATATACATGTGTGTATATTAGTGTGAGTTTTATGAAAAAACCCTCGTTTTTGAAAACGTATGTTCGTTCGATCATTAGTTTTGAAAACTAACTATAATCCCTGATTTAGGAGAGATTTTTTTTTAATATGAACCTAGGTCCAGTGATAAAACTTAGTGTATGATATTTCATGTATACCAAGGTTTCATCATAAAACAAGCGAATTTTCATGAAATTGGAAAAATACTTTGTTTTAAAGACAAATAATGATGACACGAAGGAAAATATGGATGATGAACTTGTGTCCAGTGATAAAATTTTGCTTATGAGATTTCATGTAAATACAAAACTTTATCATATGTATGAGATGTGAGCTTTCACAATATTTTTTGAAATAAACCTTCGTTTTAAAGACAAATAACGACGATACGAAGGAAAAATATTTTTTTTTATATATGTATATGCAGCCGTGACATATATTGTGCAAAATATGATGATATGTTTTATTTTCATGAGTTTGTTTTCATTAAATAAAATCCTGGAGAGTTTATGTATGCAAGTTGCATTAATTGCCGCTTTTTTGAAAAACCAGAAACGTGAGTTTTGGGGAACCTTCGAAGATAGACAATATATTTATGATGAAATATTTTATTGTTGTAAACTTCATAGGTCAGTTGTGTGAATGTTCACATTATGAAAATTGTGTCCGTGATTTCATGAAAAATCAGTTTCGAAAATTAAATAAAGTTTCGTTTTTGCAGTTTTCGAAGAAACGAACGATTTCGAGGTGTTAACTCTAATATTACTATAACCATTGTTAGCGGAAGTGTAAAAGGTAAGAGTTAAGATTTACCATTTTTTGCTTGTATTTCCTTGATTTATATCTGGACGGCATACTGAAGTAGAATGTAGTGTGAACCTTTTCAGCTACTTAGCAAAGATGTCTAATTCCCAAGCTGACGACGCCTCGAGGGAAGAGATGTGCGTTGATGATGGTATCTCCAGAGATGAGACATGCATGGATGAAACTTCCGTTGGGGGAGAAGAAGACGAAATCCATGGGATTAAGAATGTCCCGAACATAGATGATGCATTCTTTGAAAAAGATATCCCAGGAGCTGAGCAACATTTGAAATCCCCAGTGTATCGTCTTTTGATAGATCCCAGAACTGTTACTCAGAAGAAGTTGGTGACTCCTAAGACAGTGATTCGATTTTGTCTTGAACGAGGGGTCTTCGCCTCATCAGTCATAGAGTTTAAGCTTTCTCGACGACCTTTGGAGAAATTTGCCGGCTGGGAGAGGCATATGTTGGGTTTTCCTCATGTGAGGACTATGCTCGACCAGGCGCAGGTGACGAAAGCTATTCAAGCTTCTGGAGAGTTGTTCATTTATCATGACGCAAGTGGTATTGTGGCTCTGTTTGCTCGCTGGTGCATTCCCACTCACACTTTCATATGTAGATGGGGAGAGTTTACCATTACCTTGGAAGACGTAGCGGCTCTTATGCATCTCCCGATCACGGGCAATCTTCCTGGGGATCTCTCAGATGAGGAGACCGTCGTTTCTCATGTCTTGACAACTGCAATGGAGAAAGCGAATAAGGCTGGTAGTAAAGGATGTTATGCTTCCTGGTTGACACACTGGTGGCCCAAAGACGAGGTTTCTGATAAACCCATCGACGGTATGTTACCCATTGCTGCTTTTTATGTTTATGGTTGTCCAGAGACGTTTTTGAAGACAGTGGAAACTTGTTGAAGCCTTTTGTGATTCCCTTTGCTAATACGATGGCTCAAGATGAGCAACTTCCGATAGGTAGTTTATTCTTAGGCTCCTTGTATTACAACCTGGACTCCTTGATTATAGACTCCAGTGTGTCGAACGGCTCTATGAAGATTGAGTGTTATGCCAACACGATGTTTCTTCAAGCTTTTATGTGGGAGCATTTTAAGAATTATACACCTACTCCACGTAATGTTCTGCAAGGACCGAATACTGATGCGCGCCATACTTTCCCTGAGAAAGATAATGCTAGGATCATGCGTTGGTCCACCAAGCAGCCTCGTTCTAAAATACGTTTTATTGATGTGTTAGATGATGAATCTGAGTTCAATTTTCGCCCGTGGGTGTCAGTCCCTGATTATGTTTCTCAGCCGATGACTTTCAATACTGGAGAAGGCACGAGTTTGACGTCTGGTGTGCATCTGAGTGATGGTGAAAGATCTTTCATGTTGAGTTGCACTCCTGGTCATTTGCTATCAGTCACGTTTGGAGATATTTCAGTGGAGGAGTACAATATTGATAGAGCAGCTCGACAAATGGGTATGGTTCAGTGTGTTCCAACCATACGGAGAAGGAATCCATCAGTTGAGCAACTCAGGACTCATTTGGATCATACTCACGTGGAAGGGAGTAGCTACTGGTTTCCTGGTTCTGATAGATTCGCCTATGTAACCCCAGGTTATGTAGAATTCTGGGACCAGCAACTTGGGCGTTTGTGTGGCTTTGTAAGATTTCCCATACCTCCATTCAAGGATCTTCCTTCGGCTAAGATGATTTCCAGTCGACCAAGATTGAAGTATCTTTCTGGTGATAAACGAAATTCGTCTCCAGGATGCTCTCAGGTATGTTTCTTCATATAATCTTCACGAAATTATAAGATCTGTATTCTGATTATATTAATGGATTTCACCACAGGACGGTCGTAATATACGACCTCGAATCGGTGTAGATTTCTCATAGACTGAGGAGGTTATTCATGGCGGAGAAAGCAGGCATAAAGGTTATAAGCTGTTACCTAATACCGTAAAGTCCCCAGTTGGTGCTTTGGTGAGTTCCCAATATTTCCCACTGTGACTTTCATTGCTATTAGTATTAGAATCATGAAGCCAACGTTGTTAATTTTGTTGCAGAATTTTATTCCATCAAGTCTTGAAGGTCTTCAATTTTCTGCTACTGAACAAGCAATTACTGATTTGAGTGACGAGGAAACTGTAAGTATTTCTTCACATGTTCAAATGTAGTGCTTCATGGATGAAAATATTGATTGTAAAGGACGTGTACAGGAGGATGTCGTCATGGAGATGGAGAATTCCGGAACTCAATCATCCTCTGGGAAGGGGAATGGAGGTAATTTCCAAGATTCGGAACCGGATGGAAGTGATGTTCCTCTTGTCGTTGATGTGGACAATTCCAACCCCTTGGACACTTTGGAGACTCCTCAAGTAAGTATATATCCTGTATATTCTTCATAGAAGTATAAAAGTGCTGACTTGTGAATGAATGAATGAGAACCCATGTGAATATATGAAAACTTAGTTGAACTTTGTCGTCAGAAAATTCAGAACCCAGCTTTTAGTAAAAACGCTGTAGAATCTTCGTCCGGAGTCGGATTTTGATGATATGCATGTGCAAATTCAAGCCCGTAAAATTTCCAAGCTTTGCTAATGAAGATTTTTAAGTTTTGAGCACGTTCAGAGATTGAAAAAGGCGAAATAGTAAACTTCCAGGAGACTTCCAGAACTTTTTCAGATTGCGCATCACTTGATATTTTGGCCACATCTACCCGCTCGTTCATCGGATTGTCATGAAATTGTGACACGTCATAGAGGACATCCATACGAAGAGAATTGCATATGATCCATCCTCAGATTCCTTGTAGATTGCTCCCAGTCCGTCTCTTAGTACTGGGCAGAGTTCAGTTTCTTCAGACGGACTCATCGTAAAACGTGTTTACATGACTTTCATGCTATTTGCTCGTGTCTTGAATGTAGTATGATGAAATTTGCTGATTTTTCCTTGCGGGTATACTGTGTTTCATAATTTCCTTTGGCTTCGTGACTCTAACCTCAGGTAATCTTCGTATTAGGTGTTAAATACCGAAGTTGAGGATGCTGGAGCTAACGATGATAACCCTAACCATTCCGGAGTTATTGATGAAGAGAAAACCATCCCTGTATTTCAAGGCCATGAGAAGGTCGCTACTACTGTTATGGAAACCCAGATGGTTGTTGCCTCAGTGATAGAAGAAACCGAGACAGCAGTGGAGAATACCGAAGGAACTGTTGCTTTAGTCGTGGGAGCCACTCCAGTGACCGAGAACCGTATAATAGTGTATGAATATCCAACTGCAGGGGTCGCTTTCGATCCTCCCTTTAACACTTCACTCCCGTATCATGAACTGGTCGGTGGATTCAGCGTTCCCATTGGACATGCACGCTTGTATGAGACAATATGGAAGAAGTTCGGCCATATGATCGTTGACAGGAACCCTGGGCGTGCTTACGCTTTAATCATGCAAGTAGGTGTTATCTTGCGTGTCGTGAGTGATATGCATACGAGACCCAGGAATACCGTGACTCGAGATATACTCTTTGATTGGGAGTTTAACTTGGAGAATTCAGAAAGACTTGGCCTCAACGTGAAATGGCTTCGTAAGCAAATAAACGTTATCAAGGATTCATGTGAGAAGAACATACCCTTTCCGAACGATTCTGTTAAGGAGAAGGATGACAAGATTGCCAAGTTGACCGAGGAGTTGAACAAGGAGAGGGCGGCTTTGCAAATCTTGAAGGATGCTGATGAGCGAAAGTATTTTCTTGCTGATCTCTTGAACTTCTGAGTTTATGAGAGATGTGAGGTTTATGCTTGGGTTTTTGATATTTAGATGGTTTTGGATTGACTGATGGTTGAGGATTTTCTTGTAGATTTGATAGAGATTTTGTTTTACGAAATATGAACTGAATTTTGATAAATTACTGAATTCAAATATTGATTGCAAGTATTGCAAATGTTTTGGAGGAATTGAAATACAAATGAAAGAAAATCCTAAATGTTAAATCCCAGCACCATGAGTGCTTCAAACGCCCAATACCTTAAATATCCAATAATTTCAGATAAACGCCTTGAGCCAATTTTCGTGAATTACTGGTAGGGTTCTGCCATCTGTGTTGGTCAATTTGTAGTATCCTCCGGCCACGGATTCAGTGACCATGAATGGTCCTTCCCAATTGGAGTTCCTTGTATAATGAAGACCGCGCTGAACTGCTTTGAGAACCAGGTCCCCTTCATGAAACTTGTTAGGCTTAGTCGATCATGCCTTGAATATCTTTCGCTGATTCAGAATTTCCTGTTTGATGGAATTCCTCGATTGTGGCCCGTATGTACACTCGCGCGGAAGAGAGTATCCAGCATAGTGTTGATCATGCTTAGCCAAGTCTTTATCAATAAACAACTCGATGGAGTGACCGATTTGAAGAAGTTCTGAACCCAACCATTGGGTGTAATACTGCTGAGTTGAAGTCACCCACTTGTAGCTTTTGATGACTGCTAAATTATTCATGGGGAGAAGTCCCTGGACCATAGTAGCGCATTTGAACATTGGTAATATTGGAGCAAGAGGAGGAATAAGACTTGCCTGAGCTCGAAACCTTCTGACAAAGGTGTGCGGATTATCTCCAAGTTCTTGCGTAAGTCCCATCAGAGTTTTTACTTATTCCAGATGCTCAAACGGTGGTGCGTCCTCTGCTTCGTATTCCGACTCGGAATCCTTGTCGATGACAGGATGTATCGAAGGTATCGTTATCCTTTCATCATGAATCCAAGTTCTACCAAGGACCATGTCGTATCCAGAGTCTTCCCAGATTATGAAAAACTTGGCCTCAGTGCAGATCGATCTTTTCGTAATTTTGAGAGTGATGAAGCCGTATGCGTTTCCGGAGATTCCTTCGTGGTCCCTGATTGCTATGGGAGCGTGGGTGGCTTCCCATCAAGTAATACCAGCAGCTCTGAGAGTCTTCAAAGGGATGATGTTGACGGCGGTACCAACATCGATGAACGCCCTCTTGAACTCATTTCCTTTAATGTGCACTGTGGTGAGCAGTCCCCAGTCATACATTTCTGTGTCGGTGGCTGAAGGTCCGGTGGTAGTCTCTTGGATCAGCGGACGTCTTCCGGACACGATGTGGTTCAGTGCAGCAAACATGTCTTTCCTTTGAGCTTTCGAAAGATACAACAGCTCGCAGACATGTTCGATCAGAGATTGGACCGTTTCCTTGACAGGAGGTTCGGAGATGGTAAAAGTTCTGACTGGGAGGGTTTTTGTGCACCCCTCAGTCCCCAGGTTGAGCTCTCCTGATTCGACCTTTTCTTTGAATATGCGCTTCAAAATTTTGCAATCACTCGTGGGATGGCTGACGTATCTATGGAAGCGACAATACCGAGGATTTTCCATGGCCTCTTCAGTTGGTTCCTTCTTGACATAAGGCAATTTGATTGCGCCGTCTTGAATCCAGGCATCGAGTAGTTCATTAACTTCTTCCATTGAACAGGGAAAATCAGGTGCTTCTGGATCTTCCGTATGCTGAGGAGGGATTTTCGAATTCTCCTTCTTGTGTGTCTTTGAAGGGGTGGAGGAAGTCTGCTTGTGTTGTGGTTCTGCTTTTCGCTTACTCCCTTCCGACAGCATTTGTTGAAGGTTGCAGGTTATACTGCTTGTTGATCAGACGCCTGCTTCCTCGAGTGTCTTTTGAATCTTCAGTCTTTGTAGACTTTGCTCTTTCCAAAAGAGCGGGTGCAGTGGTTGCCGACCTCTTCGCAGCTTCGTGAAGCTCTGAGAAAGTCTGGAATCGAAGGTTTTCTAGCAAGGCCCTGTAGACCGGGAGCATGCCATTGATGCACAAGTCCACCAGTTGTTGCTCCGTGACGTTTGGGTCATGACAATCCAGGGCTTGGACTCTGAACCTTTTCACATAATCATTGGGATTTTCACTGACCCTCTGAAACATTCTTCCAAGGTCGGAGAGGGTGACTTGTTCTGACACGAAGAAGTATTTCCTGTAAAATGCGTTAACCATTTCTCCCCAATTGTTGATGGTCCCTGGTGTGATGTGTTATACCAGGTGTATGCCCTGCCTTTCAGAGATTTTGAGAATTCCTTGAGACGGACGACATGATTATGTTCATGTTCTCCCAAGGCTTCGAGAAAACGAGAGACATGTTCCCGAGCATTGCCAGTTCCATCATACAAGGTGAAAGTTGGAGAAACGTAACCTTTGGGGAGTGGAATCCTCTGCGTAGCGGCAGGATAAGGAGGTTGATGACGATGGTCATGCGATGTCTTGCCTTTTCCATGGTTCTCCAAAGGTGCTCCAGATCCTCGCGAGTGATGAAATTCGATGATCCCTTCGCTGATGAGTTGTCTGCAGCAGTTTTGTGGACTTCGTCGTCTTCTACTGTATGGATTGGAATTACTTCAGGACCGTCGTCGAGGATTTCTCCTTCTCCTTTCCCTTCTCTTGAGTCTTCTCTGACATCTTGTCAGTAAGAGTTTTGAGATAATTACAGCTCCTTCTGTGTAGCAGCCATGTCAGTCTGGTTCTTTGCAAGAGTCTCCTGCGCTTTGATAAGATCAGCAATGGTAGGCGGTGGATCTCCTCTGACTTCTTCAGGGTGTCGTCCGGACAGTGGATGACCTTCGGCGTGAGGAGGAGTAGTGTCACCACCATCAGTGTTGGAGGTCGGAATTGTCTCCGGGATATTCTGATTGTTGTTGTTGCTAGTGCTAGCACGGTTTGTGTTAGGATAAACTGAACCTGACCTGAGATCAACCATCTTGTGAAATTGTGAGATTGCAACCGAGAGAATGATCTCCCACTGTGGTCGCCAATCTGTAGATGGGGAAAAACGATTTGCTGGTTTTTAAGGAATTGAGGAGACGACCGTACGGAGGAGACTCCTCGAACCGAGCGAAATGTTTCACACTGCACCGCTGCAAAGGGGGTGCTTTAGATTCGAGAGATCAATCTGTAGTACTCCGGCCTAAATCAAGACAATGACCGTTCCAGAGTAAATTCGGTCACAAGAGAGGATGGGTTGATCTGTAGGAGGGAAGCTGAGAAATGTGTGGAATCAATGGTAATCAAAGATTGTGGGTGTGTGAATTCTGAATACGATAAGCTCTGAGTGATTGAAATTGCTCAATTGAGAGTAGTTGCTCAATTGATGAGTTGATGATCTCGTGTTGTCGATGACGTGAGATTGATGATACTGATGATGATTCAATCATGATTCAGAGACTTATTTATATTGCTGGAATTGTAGACACCATGATTCCATGAAGTGTGACAGTTGATGGAATCAAGGAGTGGGGAAGTGGAGATCGTGTTTGAAACCAGTTGCTCAACGTGTGGAGACTTGGTCGATTTTCCACCCACTACCTCGTGAATTCCTTCAACTGATTGCACGACTTGCTCACATTCCATCGTGTGTTTGAACACACGTGCCGTAGACCGCCAGACCAAAACCCTAAGTGATATCCCCCCAAGTGACACGATTGACGTCTCGTGGTTTGTTAGTCAATTGATGACTTCGTGGTTTGATGGGACGATGAGTCCATGTAGTCGTTGAGTTGAACATGATGTTCTGAAACTCATGAATTGAACATGTCATGAGACAGAGGTATAGTTCTTACGATGAAGTGAGCAAGTATTGCTCATTCGATGGATCGTTGAATATTGATTGTTGAACCAATATTGAGCAAATATTTCATCATGAGCAAGTGTTGCTCATGTGATGAATTGTTGAATATTTGATCGTCTGAGCATGTGTTGCTCATCTGATGGATTATTGGCAGCGTACCAAAAATATTAATTAGAATACTGGTCGTTGAACCGAGCATAATTAATGACCATGAGGTCGTCGTAAAATTATTAAGGTTGAATCTGGAATGATGATCCTTGGATTCAGAAACCCTAATTTGATCAATTGATGATCAATTCATGGTTCGTCAGAATTTCAACCATGGGACGAAGGAGGGAGCGACTACATGGGACCGTGGATCAACCATGTAGTGTCCATATGCTCACGTGAGCAAATACGAAGAACTCCTGAAGAGTTGACGATTTGTTGGTGAAAATGATTAAATGCTGGTTAATCATTTATTCAAAATGCTCGTCTTAGGTGAGAAAACCTAATTAATTATGACGAGGCGAGGGACCGACCATGGAGTCATGAAACCGGCCCTGGGTTGTCCCGTGACCGCCTGACGATCACTTCATGAAAATCCAAAGTGTTTGGGAGAGTTTTGGACCTAATACGAGCAATTGTGCAAATTAGGTCAAAACTGTGAAAATTGATGGGACCGGCTTCCGTGAGCCAAAGAGCCAATCTTGGTCGGTCAAGATAGCGTGCTCGTGTCCCCAAGGCGTCCGCGTCTCAGTCCTGAGAATTTTGATATTTTCTGGCGTGCAATTGAGCATCCATTCGAGAAAATATGCCAAAATTAGGGTTTCGACGAAACTGAGGAAAACACCATGAGATGATGAAAAATAATTATAAAATAAGGAATGAGGAGGCGTGGGACCGCCGTGGTCAAGGCATGGTCGGCCGGTCGTGACCACGGTCCCGTGGTGCCTTTTCCTTAATTTTATAATATTTTGATGATTTTATGAAAAATTCATGAATTTTGAGAAATTTGATGAATTTTGGGAGTTTCCATGAATTGAAGGAGTTTTCATGAGTTCAAGGAAGCAAAAAATATTAAAATAATAAAAAAGGGCGTGTGGGACCGTGGAAGGCATGGCCGGCCGGCTAGGGCCCGGTCCCACGAGTTTCCCTAATTTTATAATGATTTTATGAAAAATTCATGAATTTTGAGAAATTTGATGAATTTAGGGAGTTTCCATGAATGAAGGAGTTTTCATGAGTTCAAGGAAGCAAAAATATTAAAATAATAAAAAAAGGGCGTGTGGGACCGTGGAGGCATGGCCGGCCGGCTAGGGCCCGGTCCCACGAGTTTTCCTAATTTTTTAATATTTTTAGGTATTTTGATGATTTGAGGGAATTTTTCCTAATTTGAGAGAAATACCATGAAATCAAGGAATTTGATGAATTCAAGGAAAACTAATAATAAAATAATAAAACAAAGGGGCGTGTGGGACCGGCTAGGGCATGGCCGGCCGGCCAAGGCCCGGTCCCACAAGTTTTCATAATTTATTATTTTATTATTATTTGATGATTTGTGCAAAAATACCATGAAATCAAGGAGTTTTTTCATGAAATTAGAGAAATAATAATAATAATAATAAATAATAAGGAACCGGGTGTGGGCCGGTTGGGACCAAGGCATGGCCGGTTGGCCAATGGTCACGCCCCACACTCCTTTCCTTAATTTTATATTATTTTTATGGATTTATGGAAGTACCATGAAACCGAGGAGTTTCCTCGAGACGAAGGAGATTTGATAAAATGAGAGGATTTTCATCAAATCATGGAAAATAATAAAAATGCATTAAAAAATATAAAACTGGTGTGGGATTGACCACGACACGGTCGGTCGGTCGTGTGTCCGTGCTCCCAGCACCCTGGTCAATATTTTTAATTATTTATTATTTTCTTCTCTATTTTGCATAGGTTCATCGTTTCGTTGTATTTTTGAAATACTCGTTCTTGCGGTGACTGTTAGTGTATCATTGTTGAATACACCTTCACCATTTGAATCGGGGCTTACTTAGAGGTTGCTCAGATGCCCGGTTGTTGATTATTTATTACTAATTGTGGAACTCAGTGGAGAATAATTCACAAAACTGAGTAATAAGATGTTTATTATTAATTCATAGGATCACCCGAGGATTAGACTACGAATTCAGAATAATAAAGTGAGCATTACCATTCCATGGGATCGTAGATTCGACCATAGAATCAGAGTAATTAAGGTTTATCTATTACCATTTATGAGACCAGTTGTGGATTCGATCATGAAATCGGAGTAATGAGATAATATAGTTATTGATATTCTATGAGATCAAGTCATGGATTCGATCATAGAATCTGAACAATTGTTATTGTCATTCCATGGGACCAATCGTGGATTCGACCATGGAATAGGAGTTATTGCAATTAAGAATAATTAACTTTGTGGTTCTATACTAGCAGAGCAAGCTGTCTAGGAGCATTAATTATCCTGATACAAGCTTGCCGGTAAGTCATATCCTTTATATAGTCAGGGTAAACTTGTTGTTTGTTCCTGAAGACGTCATCGCTCTATACTAGCAGAGCAAGCTGTCTAGGAGCCGTCCATCTCGTGATGGTATATAGAAATAATCATTAAAAGTATTCAGTATTCATGAGATATGCCGTTGTCCTGTCTTGAGACTGCATATCTACATGTACTCTGAGAGAAAGTACTCTCCGTTGAGAATTCGATGAGAGACCCGTGTCTCGATACTCACGTCTGATTGCTGAATCAGAGCTTCGTATAATTATGAGTTTACGAATTTAGCCTTTGTCGAAAATCCACCATCTACATTAAGTCCCCTGCTTACTGAGGAAAGTTGTGTTCCTCAGTCAGCATTAAATGGTGATTTTCCGGCCATAAATAATAATACCAGTAATTGAACTTAGTCGTAAGCTGAGATGTTACCGGATTTAGAGAGCATGAGCAAACCACGACTTGATGAAGGCTTCAATGTCATGATTGGAGCATCGTTTGATGAGCATAAATTGGTGTTGAACTGCTGGTTTGGATGATGGGACCATGGTCGTTTAGGATTTGCGGGCCGAACCCAATAAGGAAACCTTGTAAAATTAGGTTTTGGAAATAAAAATTAGTATAAAAGGGAATTAATCCATTTTTTTTTAAAATTATTTTCCACGACCAGTAGCTCCCTTTACTTCATCACCTTCACGTCGCCAGGGAAAGAAGCAGAAAAAATTCGTCGGAGCACCTCTGTCCAACCGACGGCCAACTTCCGGCCGGCGGCGACAGGTGCACGAATTTTTTTTATTTATTTTTGTTTGCCGATGTTATGATTTTCATGAATTGTTCATGCTTGAGTTTATATATACATGTGTGTATATTAGTGTGAGTTTTATGAAAAAACCCTCGTTTTTGAAAACGTATGTTCGTTCGATCGTTAGTTTTGAAAACTAACTATAATCCCTGATTTAGGAGAGATTTTTTTTTTTAATATGAACCTAGGTCCAGTGATAAAACTTAGTGTATGAGCTTTCATGTATACCAAGGTTTCATCATAAAAGAAGTGAATTTTCATGAAATCGGAATAATCCTTCGTTTTAAAGACAAATAACGATGACACGAAGGAAAATATGGATGATGACTTGGTTCCGACGGAGTGGGTTTAGAGCGTAACATCGGTCCTTTTTTCTTCATATTTCTTTCACTTGACTCGCCCTTTTGAATAATATTCCTTCCCGTTTTCTTCGAATCTTCTTGGTACTTCGCCGCGGTATGCTCATGCCCACAAGGATATCTAGTAAAAGGGGTCATTTCACTTGCCTTCTTAACCAACACCTTTGCATATTCTCTAACTTTTTTTTTTGTTTCTTTGGTTTTTGGCCTACCTTTGCCCTTGCCTTTATCCGGTTCTTGCACATTCTCTGAAGTATGCGGAAAAACGATTGGCCGGATGTCATCCCAAAAGATTTGCCTTTCGAGTTTGTTCATGTTCCGGTACATTTCGATAACCGCTCTTCCCATTTCATTATCACCAAACTCTTCACCGACATCGCCCTTTGGAAGAGGGAGAAAACTTAATTGTTGCCAATGTGGATCAATATCGCTTAAAGGGATTATGCCATGTTCATACTTAGCTATCATGTGGCGACAAGGGAGTCCCATAGACTTCATCATGTTGCAAACACACACCTCGTCCGGCTTGGTTCCCCATATGTCAATCAAATTCACCTCAATCATTAACCTCTTGATGCAAGCATGTGAAACATTATAGTGGAGTCCCTTAAACAACCGAAGGTCCGCCATTTTATTGATGTTACATCTTTGTATACAATCTTTGTGTACTTCATGATGCGGCTTTTTTGGAACTTCTCTTTAATTCTCTCAATATCACGTTTGAAGTAACTCTCCATTGCGTTAAACACAACCACAAAATTATCGACACATCCAAAGAGATTTTTCTTCAACCGGTGGTGAGCCGATTCTACCAAACTTGTCGCTTGATTCCCAAAGTGTTTATAGTTGTTGGTAAAAGCATAAACGAAGCGCTCTTTGTGCGGTTCCAACCATTGCTCCACCATATACGTTATTATATCCTCCGGATATTCGGGGCTAGACCAATGTTCTCTAAATTCGGCAAGATTTAGATAATACTCTTCTTCGGTGAGAGACCAAGTCAATGCCTCCCATTCCCCGGAGAAGGCAACCCATTTAGCGTGATTTATGGCGTATTGTTTATCGAATTCCTCTTTTGCATCCGCTTGTTCATCTTCCGGTAGCTTACTAATCTCTTCCAATCCTTTCCTCTTAGGTGGACAAAGTTGAGGCTTGCACCTATTCATCACATTGCACCATATATGAAATGTACAAAGCATATTATGTGCTAATGGTAAGAATTTCTATATTGCATTCATCAATGCTACGTCATTGTCCGTCACGATAACCCCAGGGATCTCATCATCTCGATAGATCGCCTTCACTTGTTATAGCGCCCAAGTGTAACTTGGTTCTTGCTCGTCCTTTAGAAAACAAAAAGCAACGGTAAACGGTGACTTCGTCGACGTACGACCAACAATGTTCAACAATGGCATCTCGTATTTGTTTGTCTTGTAAGTGCAATCCATTATAAGAACTTCATGGAATGATTGAGCCAATTGAACACTCTTCGGATGGGGAATGAAGAGATGAGTTATTTCTTCTTCCGGATCTACCTTCTTTTGAACCGCGTAACCTTTCTCTTGAGCCAAAAAAAATATTGTTGCATTACTTTTCTATCCTTCCATTCATTCCTTTTAATCGTCTCAATTGCATTGTAAATGGTGTACAAAGATGATACGTTACCCGGGTTATCTTGCTTTAATAAGCGAAGCATTGTGGAAGGTGGAATACACAATTTCCTATACTCGGATATTTTTTCCATTTCTCGAGGAGTGAGCCTTGCGGCCATTGCATGCCCTTCAAGATCATCCGGACGAGGGTGGTTATGACGACCTACCACCTTATCCATAGCTAGAAACCATTTCGTCGTTAATTTGCTCTTGCTAAATACTAGCTTGAACGTACATTTGATTTTCTTTGAGCACGTTGTGTTCTTCCTCGTCGTCTTTCCTTTATACTCATAACCCTTCCTCTTGTGACTAACATCGGGATCTCCACTTCTCTCACAAACCATTTCAAAACGAGTGTTGCTTTCTTTTCCATTCAAAACCAAGACGCAATTGACTCTCTTGGCATGTTCTCTAGCCCAATTATTCGCATCAATAGCTAAGTCAAATACCAACTCATTCGCATAGTGAGTAGATGTATCTTCGAACAACATACCAATCGGAGAAGGTTGATCATGCATTGGTATAGGTTGTGATTCCATCTACAAGAAATGTAACAACATCAATGCAATCACAAATAAGTTCGGTCACATAATAATTTTATAGGGGAAACCGAACTCATTGTTCGGTTGGTTAAGAAAGTTGCAAAGCAACCGAACAAATAAAAGGAACCGAGTTCGGTAACATGTGAATTTTATCGCAACAACCGAACTAATAGAAGGAACAGAGTTCGGTTACTTTGTATTTTATGTAGATAACCGAACTAGACACTGGAACTTCAATTTTCTTTTGTTTGTTAAGTTCGATTGGTTATGCTGTTAGGTTCAAGTTTTCGAAACAACCGAACTTATTAAACATAGTTCGGTTAGATAGTTGGTACATGCCGTTTGCGAACCAACCGAACTGTATACACTTGGTTAAACTTTATTTTTACGTAAAGTTCGGTTAGTTGCGAACCAAACGAACATAACACTGCATCTCAGAATTTCCATTAATGTGGAGTTCGGTAACCTGCGTGTTTGGATAAAGTAACCGAACTACATCTTCAAATGAGTTCGATTACTTATTCATCTCACAAGGCAACCTAACTACACCTTCAGAACAGTTCGGTTACATGTTCTTCATATAATGTAACCGAACTGTGCAAAATCCAGTTCAAAAATTTACATTTTTGGGGAAGTTTTTACCAATTCAACATACATTATCTAAGTTTGGAGCATACCTGTTCACCCAAATACTCTTCCTCCGATTGTGGTTGATAAAATCCATCATTTTCATCTTGAGTTTCATTTTGGGGAAGAATACAATCACCATCTAAGAAATAAGCCAAATCCGTATCATTTTGAAGATTAACAAATATTTTAGGAGAGGATGGAGATGAAGAATCAGATGAGTTTTCATCACTTGAATACTCAAAGGGGGTGAATTGGAAAAAACTTTTATTTTCCATGTTTTTCTCCCTCATCTTCTCTAACTCTACTCTCACAATAATTCTACTCAACTAATAATAAACCCATCTTTTAATTTAATCTCACTAATTGTTTTTAACTAAATCATTTCACTAATCATAACCTAAATTAATTAAGAGGATAGATTAGGTATTATATAAATAACTAGATATGGGGTGACCTAGAATTACTTCTAATGTCTTTACCCAAAATAAAATCATGATCCCAAAAAAATCATGGTCCCCAAGAAATCGTTCTAAAATTTAGCCACGAAGGCCCCATCTCCGGTCCATTTTCCTCCCCTGTCCAGCTTGTAGCATGGTGGATACCGAGTGCAAACCATTCTAACAAGTGGCCTTCAACAGTTCGAAATCTAATTCCAAATTCAAAGATATGTTTCAAATGCGCAAATGTATTCATCGGGGAAGACACGTTTAAAATTCCTCAATCGGTAATCTAAAAAACGAACGAAAAATCAAATACTCGTCGTGCTTGTAAGGCAAACAGTGGAGTGAGTGTTTCTTCCCGGAATCAAAACAAAATGCAAATATATTTTCTAAGAGCAACCGCAGTGGACGACCAAACTCAAAAATATGGTCTAGCAACGAGACGCAGCAGGACAGACTAAAGAGTAAAAGTCGGACCAAAACCAAATTCGAGCAACTACAGTGGTGCGATCAAAATCAAAGACCAAAGACCAAAAAAAAATGACCAAATTTGAGTTTAGTCCGTGATGCGACGCTATGGGAGCCGAGTATATTTGGTCGAGCGTTGGTATAATGTTTGTTTGCTTGTAGAGCGTGGATATAAAATTCGTTTGGAATAGGCGTAGATATAACCAACGCCTGTCGTGGGGCGTAGATTAAACTAACGTTTAATGTGGGGCGAACATATAACATATGTCCATCTAACAGGCGGTTATATAATTCACGCTTGGTGGAGCGGTTATATAACAACCGCCAGACTTCAGGCGTTTAAATTATGTTATCCCATAATCACACACGTACACTACACGTGTGAGGGCGTTAAACCCTATTTTTATTCTCAAGTGTTCTCCTCTTTTCTTCTTGTTTCTACCGCATAATCACTTCCTCTACCTGTGTTCTCTCATTCTCTCGTTCATTGAACTCTTGTTCCTTTTCGTCGCCGAAAAATAGAGCTAAATATTCCTTCGTTAACAACAATCTTAGTTGATATTGATCAATGATTGTCTTTCTACTGCAATAAAATGGTAACAGCTTCTCATTTAGAGGGGGATGAAGATGGTCGGTTCTCTTTCTATTTATTGTAAAATAATGATCACACACATGCAAACCTAAAAGATTAGATTAATCCCCACTCTAGCTACACAGATGCAAAAGTTAGTTTGTGGTCGGTGACTTTAAATAACTGATGACAAAGTAAAAATAATGTGGTTTGTAGTAGCTGTTATTCTATAGATTACTCTTATTCTGTATAGAGAAAGCTAAGTGTTCTTGGAGAAAGAACTAAAGTGAGCAATCTAGTCTTACAGAGAGTGTGATTGGAATATGTTTGTATATAAGTTGTAAGAGAAATTATTGAAAAGTAATCCTCTGTTCTGTTCTTTTGTTTTCAAAACGGCTTGATCACTATGCTGCACGGTAATACCCAGGACAATTTTGTGTGTTGAAAATGGAAACTTGAATGGGGCGTACATATTAGCACCGCCTAAAATGAGGCGTATGCTATACCAACGAAATGAGGTGTATGCTATACCAACGACTGAATGGGGTGGTTATAAAGTGTTCGTCTGATAATACCAACGCCTCATGTAAGGCGTGCGTTTCAGTTACGCTCCATCGGGCGGAGGTAATAGGTGCGCTTCATTGAAGCGTATGTTATAAGTTCGCCTGGCAATGGAACGAGATTATGCTACCGCTTCACATGAAACGTATAATAACGTACATTATACGTTCGTCGGTTAACAAACGAACATTAAACATTATACGTTTGATCGACTATATTTAATTTTTGATCGAATATATTTAATTTTGGTGGTGGTTACAAGGAAATTTTTGCATCCAGGGTTATTTTCTCTACATCCTCTCTCCTCTCCGAAGTCCCAAGACTCCCAACTCTTCATTCTCTCTCCACTGTCTTTCTTTTCTTTTCATGCTCATAAATCCAACTCTTCTCTCTCTCTAGTCGATAGACTCTTTCCTACTGAATCTGACTGCCGTCTCTCAGTTCTCGAAAATGCTATCTCTCATTTCTCTCTTATGATTGCATCTGCATGAAACCGCGTAGACGTGTTCCCCAATTTCTGGTTGTTTCTTCGTACAGTGTGTCTGTGATTGAAGTTTTGAAAATTTCTACAACTATTAAGAAGGGTATGGCATTTTTTTCATTTACACCTATGAAAATCTAAATAAGGGCATGTATAGCATCTTTTTTCCATGTTCATTTACACCTTCAAAGTTGGTATCATTCTCTAAGCAAGTTATCATTTTTTGTTGTTGTTCCTCTAATATTTTTGTCTAATTATTTCAATGCAAATTTTTGTTGTTGTCAAAATTTAAACTAGTTCTCATTCAAAGTTAAATCATAGAATAAGTTCCAAATTTAAACTTTATATCCAATTTATACCACCACGGTTCTGGAAAACAGGACATAAGCTGCATCTTAATAAGGGTTTGGGACATCCACGTTAATTTAGTTACCACTAAGCAAGGCCTAAACATCAATTACAAACCATCCATTCTCAATTAGACGGCCCAAAACTCCCCATGACAAAGAAAAGGGTAGCAAGCTACCGCCCTGATCACCATTCAAAAAAAGACAAAACCCCAAACTGACAAATTTTGTTTTATGGATTTCTTAGTCCCGAATCTTTCTGCACATAACATGTAAAACATTCAAACATTCAAGTCGTTCCCAAGTTGGAAAGATTAACAGAAACAGAAAACAACGTTAAGTTGCTGAAAAATACATATTCAAACAAACAACAACAAGCCTAAACCCATTGATGAAAGCTGTTAATTAATACATGTAAGAAAATAAAAATACTCACTCACTACTCTAAAACTAAAGAAAGAGTGCCAAGATATAGCTGATTGATGGGTTGAGGTTGAACATACAACCTGTACACAACCAGCACAGTCAGGTGGCAAGGTCCAACCTCCCCTAAATTCCATCTCCATATCCATAATTTCAGTACCCCCAAAAGAAAGGAACTATTACAGCAACAACAACAAGACAATCCTAACTATATAAACCAACTGAAACATGAAGAACAGAAGAAGTAAACAACAAGCATCAGTACCCCAACCACCGCCAGTGCCACCACAGTCCCATAGAGCCATACCCAACCTCTAGTTAGAAGACAAGTCGACAAACTTTTGCTATTCTGATGTAAGCTTGTGATCTCCATCAGCTTCATTCTGATGAAGTCGAGGGCCACAACATTTCCCAACCGTAGATTCAACTAGAAATCCACCAGATCCATCCCGATACGGACTGAAGCAAAGTGGCAAAAGTTTATCCGAATCACACCTAAAGTAGCAGTTCTCAAAACGCTTTACCAATGCCTCTTTACCCTGCTCATCATCCAAACATCAAGAACCAATTAGCTATGATGAATATTTCAACTTTAGACTTTTTTAGTTTGCATATCATTTCACAATGACAAGAGAAATTAAGTACCATTAAATTAATTGTGAACATTTATCATGCATAAAGTACATGATGTTATTTTTTCTTCTCAGTTCATCATTACCTGTATTTTTGCTTGGCTGATTTTACAAATCTTTTTGGACTCGTACACCCCCCATTTATAGTCGGTCAAGAAGAGTTTTAACTTTTTAGCACCAATAGAGTTGACCATGTTGACAAAGGCATAGCCCTTGTTGCACCCAGTCCTATAAAAAATAAAGATAAATCAGATTGTGGAAAAAAAGTCCAGCTGAGTAGTAAAAGTTCTAATGATGCATTAATTATAACTTATGAAGATTTTACTTAAGAAAAGAGTAACACTGAACTCACTTAAAATCTATAGGAAGGTACAAGAAATCAAAGGCAGACAATCTTTCATCTTCCCTGACTTTCTCAACTTCAGACTCCGTTGCTCGGATTTCATTTACCTCTTTGCAATGCTCTTCTAGCAGATTCATCAACATTTCCCTACTGTAAAAATCATCACATCACATAACATAAGATGATTCTAAAAGTCCATTACTGACTGACCACTGGTTAATCCTTTTCCACCATAAACAAAAATGAATAAAAAACAAGGTCACTTTCTAAGTGTGTACTAGTTTTATACTTTACAAAGATTCCAATTTTGAACCCTCACCCAGAAAGGGAAAAACAAAAAAAAAAAAGTCTGTAATCAGTTAGAAAAATCCAAAAACAAAGATTGCAGACCCAAATCCAAAAACCAAATATTCTACTAAATTTTTTTCTATATGTTATTGTTAAGTCACAATCTCCCAGGAGAATAACCAGATAAGTGTAAACCCCAAACAAGATCAGAATGGTTATCCCCACAGCTTGATTGCACAAAAAGGGAAAGTTGAATAAACAAACAAAATGATCAGCATCTGATAAGGAACCAGAACAGAAGACAACCAATATTGCTGGTAGTTATGAATATAAAACAGAAATGAAAGGAACCCTACCATGGATACTGTCAAAGTCATTCCTTAAAAATGCAACACAAAAAGAAACCCAGATAAGCTATGTTCATGATTCAGTACCCATTTATATCTATATTTCAGTAGAACAGTTGACTACAAAACAGAAGTACTAATTTATTATACTTGTTCATGTTAACCAAAGTACTACTTTGAGTTAAACAACTTGGAAAACACTGTGAATCTCTGCTGATAATCAAACTGAAACAAGAACCCCCAAAACTCAGTTTGACCAAAAAAAAAAAAAACAAACTCAGATGAACTAGACAAGAAACAAATAAATATTCACAAGACAAGATTGAATTATGAAATTTGATGAACAGTGATTTAAAAAAATCAAAATGCTAGAGAGAGAGATCATACGTATACTTGATTGGGATGTTGCGGATCATCAATGTAGTTTCATGGCTGTTATTTTGAGTTGAATCACACTCTTCATCAACCAGTTTCCTGGATGGTAGAAGCATATTCATCACTCGATCATAATCAGAAGTAGTACTCACACCATTATGATCATTGCTTGTCACAGACTTGGGTTTCCAGATCATCCTCTTTTGATTGTACTTAACATTAGCTGGTTGATGATGATGATGACGAGACCCACCAAGACGAGGTGGTATATACATCTTCTTCTTCCCCATACCCACCCTTCCCTTTTTAGGAATATCATCAGCCGTAGGTGGATTCTTTAGATTTTCTTCAAGAACAACATTTTTTTCAACCTCTTCAACAGCAGCAGATGTGGATCCATACATCTGATGATCATAAACATAGGTCTGAAATTTCGAAATGGGTAAAAAGGGTTGGAATGAAGATGGGTATGTATTAGTACTTCCATACCAAGATTCTGGACTGAGTGATGAATATTGATAGTAATTAGAGGAAGGAGGAGGAGGACAAGTAGCAGTACTAGTACTAAAAACAGGGATAATAGCAGGACGAGAAGGAAAACTTGGTGAAGTGGTGGTGGTAGGAGGAGCAGAATAAGTTTTGTAGTAAGGCAAAGGTAACGGAGGGTAAGAAGAATATGAAGAACTTGGGGTTACCTGAAGATGGTGGTGATGATAAGGTGGAGGAAGGAAATAGTTTTGGTAAGGGATAAATATTTCAGATGCAGGGTTTAGATATGTTGCCATTGAAATAACTTGTTTCTATAAAAACTTAGAAATGATTCGGAAATAGGAGGAGGAAGAGTTGTTAGATAATGAGAGTACTAGTAGAGGTTGGAGAGTGAAGCTTGAAGGGTTTCTTATATAAATGGAGATTGAGAATGTTCTCTACTTCTCTCTTCTACCTTTGCAACTCTCTCTCGCTCTAAAAAAAGAGAGAAATAACTAAAATACCCCCAATTTAGGAATTATTTACAATTCTGCTGGCCCCTACACACATCGTTAAATAGAACTCATTCGTCTTTCCTCAGCATTAAATATGAACGTACCTTGCCAACCATGAGAGATGTTCGTCTCTGAAGCTTACTGCACCATGTTTCCCCTAAATCCCTGAGCAGTGAACATCTTTATCGCAATCTTTATGCTGCATCAGTAGTAGATTTTGAGAAATCTCGAGTAAAGCGAGAGATTCTAATAGACTCCGATTCTATTATTGTCCAGAAGTTGATGGAGAAATGAGATTTGGGATAAGTTAAATCACCGGTAAAGGTTTCATACGGTCATGTGAAGCCTGCTGTCCGTGCCGCATTTCAGTTCATTTCCCACTCGTAATTTTCGTATGGCAATCAGATAATTGGTCGAACCAGTGTCTTAACGACCTAAATTCGTGTATATATGACTCATGGCATATGTTATTACAAAAGTAGAATTTGTAATGAAAGGATTTTGTGAATTGTCTTTTACTCCCTCCCTATATAGAATTTGTTGGAATATTTTCAACGCCGCTAACCAAAGGGGGGTCCTGGGAGCATCGCCCCCCAGGCTGTGATCGATAAAAGCCTGTTCGAAAATTTCGAATCCAAAAGACACCATTGATGTCTGTTGATGAAGGAACCTGACGTTTCGTGAATAGAAACCTGTTGGCGAATAAAAAAAAAAAAAAAACCTATTCCCAACAGGTGCAAAACCTTTTATAAATAGATTCTCCCAGTTTCGTTTAACATATAAGAAAAATCAATCTGTTTTCTCTATTTCAAAAGCATCATCAGAAATCAGAAATCTCTTTGTGTGTTCTTGATTGAATCAAGGGGTACAAACCTTGAATTCAGTTTTCGTTGCAGGGCTTTCATTGTATCCTGAAGGCAATATTTCGCATACCTGTTGTAATCGCCAATTGTTATTGGGAGGGTAGAAATATTTGTCTAAAAGAAATTTATACAAGCCTTGAAAGTTTTGGAGTGCAACACTTTCTTCTCTGTGTCATTCATCCTTTGTGAAACCCATTTTTTTCCAACAGAATTAAATGATAATCTTTGGCACCAAAATGGCGAGAGTTTTGACGTATTTGGCAAGAAATTTAAGTAAATCCTTTATACTCCCTCCATTCTAGTTTAGATGTCAAAATTAGATTTTGCACAAAGATTAAGAAACACAAAGAGATGGTCTTTTTTCTTTTTTTTTCCCATAAGTACCCTAGGTTGGTATTTAAGGTTCCTAATTTTTAGATGCCTAAGTTTTTGTTATTTATCTAGAAAAATTCAAATTAAAGAAAGTTTATAGAGAGAAGTATTTAAGAGTCTATCTAGAAAATCGAAATACGATTCTCGATGTTATGGACTGATTCCAAGTTGGGAGCAAATCAGGATAAAAGTTGGAAAAATATGAAGTATAACAAGTATTGTAGGACAAAAAAAATCCCCTATTTTGGCATTTAAACTACCTGGCTAAATCGGGGCCTATGCCACTTAGTTGGGGCATATAACTACATGACAAAATAGGGTCATTGGGAGAAAATTCATAGAAACCCCTTATTCAATATTTATATTAATGCCCAATATACCCTTATTAAATTAGTGTTAATTTGGATTATTAAATAATGTTTAATCAAGTTAATCCTGAAATTAACTTTCATTAATCGAGAATCAAAACTTGTAAAAATAAAATTAATTTTTACTCGATCCAGAATCGGTTTATGTTAGTGCATTTGTAATCCAATTCTGGGTTGAGTTTTACGCTTAGGAAGATGTAAACCCAGAATCGGATTTTAATCAATACCCACATAAACCGATTCCTAAAATCGGGCTTTTGTGATGCATATGTAAACCGATTATGCCTTACTTTCAGAAACAAAATATTCATTACATAGTTTAGGAAATTAGCCCACTACATATATATAGGACTCGGTATGGGAATTCTAGAATTTGACACATCAAATGCTCATCAATGAACCTCCGAGCACGTCGGTACAACGTCGTATATTCTTTGTGGTGAATGAACTTTCTTTCCCCATTACGAATTCTCCATAGCCCGTTGAAACGTTCCAGCTGAAATTCAATGAATTCTTATATGTTAGTATGTGAAACTAGTGTAGTTGATATGGGTATAAAAATGATAGCATTACTCACTTTCTAACTGTTACGTACTCTCGCATTACCCCTTTAATGTATTGGAATCGAAATGCCAAGTCTCTCCATTTGTGGTTGTTGGGATTCGCGGTACGCCCATAAAAGAACTCTTTAACTCTCTTCCAAAACATTGAATAGATTTCATTCGGACGTTCACGGAACGTATTAGCAAAGGATTTAACGAGACACAAATCTTCATGCGGTTCCCATTCCATTTTCTAGGCTAAGTGTGTGTGATATGGGAGTGGGTGAAAGAGGTTGTCCTTATATAGATAAGGACTCAACGACTATTTTTTTTCAAATTCAAATCAAACAATCGTATTTTATGTATGTCCACATAAACCGATTGTGTCCTTACAAAATCATATAAATTGTGCCTCTCAACAATCGGGTTTTTTTAATGCACATGTAAACCGATTGTCAAAATAACAGAACTTTTCTTCAAAAAAATCGGATTACATTTCTGTACATGTAAACCGATTCTAAAAGTTACAGAACTTTTCTTCTTAGCAATCGGGCTACATATTGGTTGATGAAAACCGATTCTTGGCTTCAAAAGTTACAGGAGTTTTCTTCATCACAATCGGGTTTGATAAAGTTAAATGTAAACCGATTCTGAAACTGAACCTCGGGGAAATTGTCAGAATCGGGTTACATATAACATTCTGATAAAAAAAATGCTAGAATCCTGAAATTTTTTCAAACACATTAAGTCATTCATAAACTAGAAACCAGATTAAGTCATTCATAGACTAGGAGTGTAACCAAACATAATTCGACGATAAGTTTAAGACAAAACATAAGTTTTGATTCCATAATTATCCATACTTAAAGACATAAACATGACTACAACCATTCATTCATGAACATTCCCACCAAAACCACGTCCACCGCGTGCTCGTTTAGTAGGTTGGGCGCTTCTCGATGCACCTTCAGACATATTTTTGGAAGGGGCTCTCTTTCTCTTCTTCTTTGGCTCCTCCTCCTCCTCCTCAGAATCATCCTCATCCTGCTCCCCAAACTTTGCACCAGGTTCTACATCTTCGAGACTGTTCAATTCATCAATTAGCTTTTCATTGGCCTTTACATTGTTCCCTTCCCTGATTTCCAGCTTTGCCCGAGTTATCAAGTATTCGACTCGTCTTCTCTGTTTCAATTTCAAATAACAAACATTCAATATGTAATGTTGTTTATGGGAAAAAACCGTTTCTGCTGATTTTGGTATTTTCGGTGAGTGGGTGAGAAACAAATCTAAACCCTAAACAAATGTACTGCACGGGAGTACTTTAAATTCGAGAGATCAATCTGTACAAATCTGGCCTAAACCAAGAAATGGTCGTTCCGGATTTGCTTCGATCACAAAGAGGAGGAGAAGGGATGGTTTAGGAAGGGAAGCGAAGAGAGTGTTGAGACCAGAGCAGTTCTGGAAGAGTAGTACTTGACTTGTATCAGAAGATGAAAGCTTTGAGAAAGCTAACATGAGTTTCTTTTCTGAATGTTATATTTCTCCCTGACCAAAAACTTGTGTCTTGGTGGAAATAGGTAAAACCTATTTATACAAGTCCAAGTGAAACGTACTCTGGACCGTAAAAAAAGAAACGGATGAGTTAAATGGGAAGAGGTGGTAACGCCTGGTATTGATGGAATTTGATGGAATTGATGTTCCATAATGAAAGAGCGTTTCACCATTACTTCCTGCATTTACTAACCGTTTTATTCTTATTACACTCTCTTGAAATGGGCATTTGTGTATGACGCACGCTGTAGACCGCCAAACCAAAACCCTAATGAGCATCCCCCAGTTTGTGACATATGTTTTGATGTCTCGAATGTTTTTCGTGGAAAACATGTAGCATGTCGCTGGTGTTCGATAAGTTTAGCTTGAGAGACTTGCCGGCTCAGTGGGGACCTTCGACGGTTGAGATTTTGCATAAGAGGAATCGTGGCCTTTGATGTAGGCGCGACATGCCAAAGTGCAAGGGTTGCACGACATGTGCCAATGGCATGTGTGGCATGTCTCCACCCTGGGTTGCACGTCGGATGCAAGTGGAAGTGTCAAAGTGAAAGTGTTGCATGGCATGTGTGGTATGCCTTGGCCCTAGGTTGAACGTCGGGTGCAAGTGGAAATGCCAAAGTGCAAGTGTTGCACGGCATGTGCCAATAGCATGTGTGGTATGCCTTGGCCCTAGGTTGCACGACTTGGCATGCCAGGTTGCAAGGGTTGCACGACATGTGCCAATGGCGTGTGTGGCTGCTTTGGCCCTAGGTTGCACGGCTTGGCATGCCAGGTTGCAAGGGTTGCACGGCATGTGCCAATAGCGCGTGTGGCGGCTTTGGCCCTAGGTTGCGCGGCTTGGCATGCCAGGTTGCAAGGGTTGCACGACATGTTCCCATGGCGCGTGTGGTGGCTTTGGCCCTAGGTTGCACGTCTTGGCATGCCAGGTTGAAAGGGTTGCACGACATGTGCCAATGGCGCGTGTGACGGCTTTGGCCCTAGGTTGCACGGCTTGGCATGCCAGGTTGCAAGGTGTAGATGGTGGATTTTCGACAAAGGCTAAATTCGTAAACTCATAATTATACGAAGCTCTGATTCAGCAATCAGACGTGAGTATAGAAACACGGGTCTCTCATCGAATTCTCAATAGAGAGTACCTCCTCTCAGAGTACATTTGGATATGTAGTCTCACGACTGGACAACGACATATCTCATGAATACTGAATACTTTCAGTGATTATTTCTATATAGTATCACGAGATGGACGGCTCCTGGACAGCTTGCTCTGCTAGTATAGAGCGATAACATCTTCAGGAACAAACAACGAGTTTACCCTGACTATATAAAGGATATGACTTGCCGACAAGCTCATATCGGGATAATTAATGCTCCTAGCAGCTTGCTCTGCTAGTATAGAGCCACAAAGTTAATTATTCCTAATTAAGATTGATTCTGCGGTGACATTCACTACTGAATTCCCAGAATAATTTATTATTGCTCCTATTCCATGGTCGAATCCACGACTGGTCCCATGGAATGGCAATAAAAATTGCTCCTATTCCATGGTCGAATCCACGACTGGTCCCATGGAATGGCAATAACAATTGTTCTGATCCTATGATCGAATCCACGGCTTGATCTCATAGAATAACAATAACTATATTATCTCATTACTCCGATTTCATGATCGAATCCACAACTAGTCTCATAAATGGTAACAGATAAGTCTTAATTACTCTGATTCTATGGTCGAATCTACGATCCCATGGAATGGTAATGCTCACTTTATTATTCTGAATTCGTAGTCGAATCCTCATCTGATCCTACGAATTAATAATAAACATCTTATTCTTTGTGAATTATTCTCCACCGAATTCCACAATTAGTAATAAATAATCAACAACCGGTATGAGCTACCTCTAAGTAAGCCCCGATTCAAATGGTGAAGGTGTATTCAACGATGATACACTAACAGTCACCGCACGAACGAGTATTTCAAAAATACAACGAAACGATGAACCTATACAAAATAGAGAGGAAAATAATAAATAATTAAAAATATTGACCGGGGTGCTGGGAGCACGGACACACGACCGACCGACCGTGTCGTGGTCAATCCCACGGCAGTTTTATATTTTTAATGCATTTTATTATTTTCCATGATTTGATGAAAATTCTCTCATTTTATCAAATCTCATTCGTCTTGAGGAAACTCCTCGGTTTCATGGTACTTCCATAAATCCATAAAAATAATATAAAATTAAGGAAAGTAGTAGGGGGCGTGACCATTGGCCAACCAGCCATGCCTTGGTCCCAACCAGCCCCACACCCACGGTTCCTTATTATTATTATTTTATTATTATTATTATTTCTCTAATTTCATGAAAAAACTCCTTGATTTCATGATATTTTTGCACAAATCATCAAATAATAATAAAATAAATTATGAAAACTTGTGGTACCGAGCCTTGGCCGGCCGGCAATGCGCTAGCCGGTCCCACACGCCCCTTTGTTTCATTATTTTATTATTAGTTTTCCTTGAATTCATCAAATTCCTTGATTTCATGGTATTTCTCTCTAATTAGGAAAAATTCCCTCAAATCATCAAAAACACCTAAAAAATATTAAAAAAATTATGAAAACTCGTGGGACCCGGGGCCTAGCCGGCCGGCCATGCCTTCCACGGTCCCACACGCCCTTGTTTTATACTTTTTGCTTCCTTGAACTCATGAAAACTTCTCCAATTCATGGAAACTCCCAAAATTCATCAAATTTCTCAAAATTCATGAATTTTTCATAAAATCATCAAAATATTTAAAATTAAGGAAAATGCACCACGGGACCTGATCACGACCGCCCGATCATGCCTTGACCACGGAGGTCCCACGCCTCATCATTCCTTATTTTATAATTATTTTTCATCATCTCATGGTGTTTTCCTCAGTTTCGTCGAAACCCTAATTTTGTCATATTTTCTCGAATGGATGCTCAATTGCACGCCAGAAAATATCAAAATTCTCAGGACTGAGACGCGGACGCCTTGGGGACACGAGCACACTATCTTGACCGATCAAGATTGACTCTTTTGCTCACGGAAGCCAGGCCCATCAAGTTTCACAGTTTTGACCTAATTTGCACAATTGCTCGTATTATGTCCAAAACTCTCCCAAACACTTTGGATTTTCATGAAGTAATCGTCAGGTGGTCACGGGACAACCCAGGGCCGGTTTCATGAATCCATGGACGGTCCCTCGCATCGTCATAATTAATTAGGTTTTCTCACCTAAGGCTCAGACGAGTATTTTCGAATAAATGATTAAGCCAGCATTTAATCATTCTTTCACCCACAAATCGTCAACTCTTCAGAAGTTCTTCGTATTTGCTCACGTGAGCATATGGAAACTACATGGTTGATCCATGGTCCCATGTAGTCGCTCCCTCCTTCTTCCCATGGTTGAAATTCTGACAACCATGAATTGATCATCAATTGATCAAATTAGGGTTTCTGAATCCAAGGATCATCATTCCAGATTCCAACCTTAATAATTTTACGACGGCCTCATGGTCATTAATTTCATTAATTATGCTCGGTTCAACGACCAGTATTCTAATTAATATTTTGGTACACTGCCAATAATCCATCAGATGAGCAACACATGCTCAGACGATCAAATATTCAACAATTCATCACATGAGAAACACTTGCTCAGATGAGGAATATTTGCTCAATATTGGTTCAACAATCAATATTCAACGATCCATCGAATGAGCAATACTTGCTCACTTCATCGTAAGAACTATACCTTCGTCTCATGACATGTTCAATTCATGAGTTTCAGAACATCATGTTCAACTCAACGACTACATGGACTCATCGTCCAATCAAACCACGAAGTCATCAATTGACTAAAAAACCACGAGACGTCAATCGTGTCAGTATGGGGGATATCACTTAGGGTTTTGGTCTGGCGGTCTACGGCACGTGTGTTCAAACACACGATGGAATGTGAGCAAGTCGTGCAATCAGTTGAAGGAATTCACGAGGTAGTGGGTGAAAAATCGACCAAGTCTCCACACGTTGAGCAACTGGTTTCAAACACGATCTCCACTTCCCCACTCCTTGATTCCATCAACTGTCACACTTCATGGGATCATGGTGTCTAAAATTCCAGCAATATAAATAAGTCTCTGAATCATGATTGAATCATCATCATCATCAGTATCATCAATCTCACGTCTCATCGACAACACGAGATCATCAACTCATCAATTGAGCAACTACTCTCAATTGAGAAATTTCAATCATTCAGAGCTTATCGTATTTGGAATTCACACACCCACAATCTTTGATTACCATCTATTTCACACATTTCTCAGCTTCCCTCCTACAGATCAACCCATCCTCTCTTGTGACCGAATTTACTCTGGAACGGTCATTGTCTTGATTTAGGCCGGAGTACTACAGATTGATCTCTCGAATCTAAAGCACCCCCTTTGCAGCGGTGCATCTGTGTGAGGTTTAAGATTTCGCTCGGTTCGAGGAGTCTCCTCCATACGGTCGTCTCCTCAATTCCTTAAAAACCAGCAAATCGTTTTTCCCCATCTACAGATTGGCGACCACAGTGGGAGATTAATCTCTCGGTTGCAATCTCACAATTTCACAAGATGGTTGATCTCATGTCAGGTTTAGTTACAAATCCTAATACAAACCGTGTTAGCACTAGCAACAACAATAACCTGAATATCCCGGAGACAATTCCGACCTCCAACACTGATGGTGGTGACGTTATTCCTCCACACGTCGAAGGGCATCCACTGTCCGAACAACACCCTGAAGAAGTCAGAGGAGATCCACCACCTACCATTTCCGATCTTATCAAAGCGCAGGAGACTCTTGCAAAGAATCAGACTGACATGGCTGCTACACAGAAGGAGCTGTGCAATTATCTCAAAACTCTTACTGACAATATGTCAGAGAAGACTCAAGAGAAGGGAAAGGAGAAGGAGAAATCCTCGGACGACGGTCCTGAAATAATTCCAATCCATACAGTAGAAGACGACGAAGTCCACAAAATTGCTGCCTACAACTCATCAGCGAAGGGATCACCGAATTTCATCACTCGCGAGGATCTAGAGCACCTCTTAGAGAACAATGGAAAAGGCAGGACATCGCATGACCATCGTCATCAACCTCCTTATCATCGCATGGAACTGGCAATGCTCGGGAACATGTCTCTCGTTTTCTCGAAGCCTTGGGAGAACATGAACATAATCATGTCGTCTGTCTCAAGGAATTCTCAAAATATCTGAAAGGCAGGGCATACACCTGGTATAACAACATCACACCAGGGACCATCAACAATTGGGGAGAAATGGTTAACCCGTTTTACAAGAAATACTTCTTCGTGTCAGAACAAGTCACCCTCTCCGACTTTGGAAGAATGTTTCAAAGGGTCAGTGAAAATCCCAATGATTATGTGAAAAGGTTCAGAGTCCAATCCCTGGATTGTCATGACCCAAACGTCACGGAACAACAACTGGTGGACTTGTGCATCAATGGCATGCTCCCGGTCTACAGGGCCTTGCTAGAAAACCTTCCATTACAGACTTTCTCAGAGCTTCACGAAGCTGCGAAGAGGTCGGCAACCACTGCACCCGCTCTTTTGGAAAGAGCAAAGTCTACAAAGACTGAAGATTCAAAAGACACTCGAGGAAGCAGGCATCTGATCAACAAGCAGTATAACCTGCAACCTTCAACAAATGCTGTCACGGAAGGGAGTAAGAGAAAAGCAGAACCACAACACAAGCAGACTTCCTCCACCCCTTCAAAGACACACAAGAAGGAGAATTCGAAAATCCCTCCTCAGCATACGGAAGATCCAGAAGCACCTGATTTTCCCTGTTCAATGGAAGAAGTTAATGAACTACTCGATGCCTGGATTCAAGACGGCGCAATAAAATTGCCTTATGTCAAGAAGGAACCAACTGAAGAGGCCATGGAAAATCCTCGGTATTTTCGCTTCCATAGATAGTCAGCCATCCCACGAGTGATTGCAAAATTTTGAAGCGCATATTCAAAGAAAAGGTCGAATCAGGAGAGCTCAACCTGGGGACTGAGGGGTACACAAAAAACCCCTCCCGGTCAGAACTTTTACCATCTCCAAACCTCCTGTTAAGGAAACGGTCCAATCTCTGGTCGAACGTGTCTGCGAGCTGTTGTATCTTTCGAAAGCTCAAAGGAAAGACATGTTTGCTGCATTGAACCACATCGTGTCCGGAAGACGTCCGCTGATCCAAGAGACTACCACCACCGACGCAGAAATGTATGACTGGGACTGCTCACCACAGTGCACATTAAAGGAAATGAATTCAAGAGGGCGTTCATCGATGTTGGTACCGCCGTCAACATCATCCCTTTGAAAACTCTCAGAGCTGCTGGTATTACTCGACGGGAAGCCACTCACGCTCCCATAGAAATCAGGGACCACGAAGGAATCTCCAGAAACGCATACAACTTCATCACTCTCAAAGTTACGGAAAGATTGATCTGCACTGAGGCCAAGTTTTTCATAATCCGGGAAGACCCTGGATACGACATGATCATTGGGAGAACTTGGATTCATGCTGAAAGGACAACGATGCCTTCAACACATCCTGTCATCGACAAGGATTCCGAGACGGAAGACGAAGCAGACGACGCACCACCGTTTGAGCATCTGGAAGAAGTAATAGCTCTAATGGGGCTTACACAAGAACTCGGAGAAAATCCGCACTCCTTTGTCAGAAGGTTTCGAGCTCAGGCAAGTCTTATTCTTCCTCTTGCTCCAATATTACCAATGTTCAAATACGCTACTATGGTCCAGGGACTTCTCCCCATGAATAATTTAGCAGTCATCAAAAGCTACGAGTGGGTAACTTCACCTCAGCAATTACACTCAATGGTTGGGTTCAGAACTTCTTCAAATCGGTCACTCCATCGAGAGGTTTATTGCTGAAGACTTGGCTAAGCATGATCAACACTATGCTGGATACTCTCTTCCGCGCGAGTGTCCATACGGGCCACAATCGTGGAATTCCATCAAACAGGGAATTCCGAATCAGCGGAAGATATTCAAGGCACGATCGACCAAGCCAACAAGTTTCATGAAGGGGACCTGGTTCTCAAAGCAGTTCAGCGCGGTCTTCATTCTACAAGGAACTCCAATTGGGAAGGACCATTCATGGTCGCTGATCCGTGGCCGGAGGATACTACAAATTGACCAACACAGATGGCAGAACCCTACCAGTAATTCACGAAAATTGGCTCAAGGCGTTTATCTGAAATTATTGGACATTTAAGGTATTGGGCGTTTGAAGCACTCATGGCGTTGGGATTTAACATTTAGGATTTTCTTTCATTTGTATTTCAATTCCTCCAAAACATTTGCAATACTTGCAATCAGTATTTGAATTCAGCAATTTATCAAAATTCAGTTCATATTTCGTAAAAGAAAATCTCTATCAAATCTACAAGAAAATCCTAACCATCAGTCAATCCAAAACCATCTAAATATCAAAACCCAAGTATAAACCTCACATCTCTCAGAAGTTCAGAAGTTCAAGAGATCAGCAAGAAAAGGCTTTCGCTCATCAGCATCCTTCAAGATTTGCAAAGCCGCCCTCTCCTTGTTCAACTCCTCGGTCAGCTTGGCAATCTTGTCCTCCTTCTCCTTCACAGCATCGTTTGGAAAGGGTATGTTCTTCTCACATGAATCCTTGATAACGTTTATTTGCTTACGAAGCCATTTCACGTTGAGGCCAAGTCTTTCTGAATTCTCCAAGTTAAACTCCCAATCAAAGAGTATATCTGGAGTCACGGTATTCCTGGGTCTCGTATGCATATCACTCACGACACGCAAGATAACGCCTACTTGCATGGTTAAAGCATAAGTAAGCGCCCAGGGTTCCTGTCAACGATCATATGGCCGAACTTCTTCCATATCGTCTCATACAAGCGTGCATATCCAATGGGAACGCTGAATCCACCGACCAGTTCATGATACGGGAGTGAAGTGTTAAAGGGAGGATCGAAAGCAACCCCTGCAGTTGGATATTCATACACTATTATACGGTTCTCGGTCACTGGAGGGCTCCACGACCAAAGCAACAGTTCCTTCGGTATTCTCCGCTGCTATCTCGGTTTCTTCTATCACTGAGGCAACAACCATCTGGGTTTCCATAACATAAACAAGCGACCTTCTCATGGCCTGAAGTGCATGGTTGTCTCTTCATCAATAACTCGGAAGGTTAGAGTTATCATTTGGCTCCAGTATCCTCAACTTCGGTATTTAGCACCTAATACGAAGATTACATGAGGTTAGAGTCACGAAGCCAAAGGAGATTATGAAACACAGTATACCGCAAGGCAACATCATCAAGTTCATCATACTACATTCAAGCACGAGCAAATAACATGAAAGTCATGAAAACACTTTTACGATGAGTCCGTCTGAAGAAACTGAACTCTGCCCTGTACTAGGAGACTGGGAGCAATCTACAAGGAATCTGGATGGGTCATATCCATTCTCTTCGTATGGATGTCCTCTATGACATGTCAAAATTTCATGACAATCCGATGAACGAGCGGGTAGATGTGGCCAAAATATCAAGTGATGCGCAATCTGAAAAAGTTCTGGAAGTCTCCTGGAAGTTTACTATTTCGCCTTTTTCAGCTCTGAACGTGCTCAAAACTTAAAAAGCTTCTGAAAAGCTTGGAAATTTTCCGGGCTTGAATTTGCACATGCAGATCATCAAAATCCGACTCCGGACGAAGATTCTACAGCGTTTTTACTAAAAGCTGGGTTCTGAATTTTCTGACGACGAGTTCGACTAAGTTTTCATATATTCACATGGGTTCTCATTCATTCATTCACAAGTCAGCACTTTTATACTTCTATGAAGAATATACAGGATATATACTTACTTGAGGAGTCTCCAAAGTGTCCAAGGGGTTGGAATTGTCCACATCAACGACAAGAGGAACATCACTTCCATCCGGTTCCGAATCTTGGGAATTACCTCCATTCCCTTCCCAGAGGATGATTGAGTTCCAGAATTCTCCATCTCCATGACGACACTCCTGTACACGTCCTTTACAATCAATATTTTCATCCATGAAGCACCACATTTGAACATGTGAAGAAATACTTACAGTTTCTTCACTCAAATCAGCGATTGCTTGTTCAGTAGCAGAAAATTGAAGACCTTCAAGACTTGATGGAGTAAAATTCTGCAACAAAATTAACAACGTTGGCTTCATGATTCTAATGCTAATAGCAATGAAAGTCACGGTGAGAAATATTGGGAACTCACCAAAGCACCAACTGGGGACTTTACGGTATTAGGTAACACTTATAACCTTTATGCCTGCCTTCTCCGCCATGAATAACCGCCTCAGTCTCTGAGAAATCTACACCGATTCGAGGTCGTATATTACGACCGTCCTGTGGTGAAATCCAGTAATATAATCAGAATACAGTTCTTATAATTTCGTGAAGATTATATGAAGAAACATACCTGAGAGCATCCTGGAGACGACTTTCGTTTATCACCAGAAAGATACTTCAATCTTGGTCGACTGGAAATCATCTCAGCCGAAGGAAGATCCTTGAATGGAGGTCTGGGAAATCTTACAAAGCCACGCAAACGCCCAAGTTGCTGGTCCCAGAATTCTACATAACCTGGGGTTACATAGGCGAATCTATCAGAACCAGGAAACCAGTAGCTA